>NC_137021.1:21663098-21915598 GCF_032717465.1 Coenobita brevimanus
TTTCTTCTCTTTGCCTATTGCTGAAAAGCTTATTTAATTCAGCTCGTTCTGTTTCATCTTTCATTGTTTTTACTTTAATTTCCTTTCTTTTTTCATGGGCTCTAGTGTCTTTTCCGAATACTTCTTGGCCTTGATTGTATAAGGTTTCTACTATTACCTCCGCTGATTCCCTTAGCGCTAATGTTAGTCTGTCATTCAACTCATCAGTGTCAAATTCAGCATTACTTACTGTAGAGTCTGAAATCTGTTCGTTACTTCCAACTGAAAGGCTGCTTTGTATTCGTTTACTTTTATTGGCCATATCTTTGAATTTTTAATCATCTTTCACTCAGCCCACCATATATATATATATATATATATATATATATATATATATATATATATATATATATATATATATATATATATATATTTGTGTGTGTGTGTGTGTGTGTGTGTATTATGTGTGTGTGTGTGTGTGTGTGTGTGTGTGTGTGTGTGTGTGTGTGTGTATTATAAAATGTGTGTGTGTGTGTGTGTGTGTGTGTGTATTATGTGTGTGTGTGTGTGTGTGTGTGTGTGTGTGTGTGTGTGTCGTTCGTTTTTGAAGGTTCCAGCATGTTTGCATGCGTCAGCCTCGATCACCTGATGGTGGCTCTGCAAACTGTTGGATCTCTCGCAGCTTCCCTATTGAGTCCCTTATCGCTGAGGTCACACTCAATGACTTCGTCATAGGTATTTTCCGGTCTACCTCTCGCAACCCTTCCCCTAACATTAACACTTTTCATTTTCTGCACCCAGTTATCGTCCCCAATCTTCTCCACATGCCCAAACCATCTCAATCTACCTCTCCTCACAACAGTACAATCAAGACCCATCCTACCCATGAACTCTTCCATCGTATACCTAGTCTTCCCAAGGCCTCACACTCATGTACGCACTGCACATCCGCCTAATAACTGTCATTTCTGTACGTTTGAGCCTACGAATATCCTCTTCCTTTACTGTCCAAGTCTCACTACCATACAGCATTACACTCCTAACCCAATAAAATAATAATGAAAAAAAATAATAATCAGAATGAAACTAATCATTATTGCTGCATGTAAAGATCTCTTAGCACGGAGGGAGAGCCTTCTCAGCGTCAGGAGAGTCAACAGCTCCCGGAACCATCTCCAACACGTAACATGTCTCTCAAACAATTAAACTCTTCCACACACTCAAGAGACTCACCAGCAAGTTCAATCCTTTCACGCCTGACAGTCTCCACCTGCTCTCCCCGACACGCCACACACATGAAATCAGCATTATCTCGCAGTCTACCTCTAATACCACTACATCTGTTGTGCACCCACTTATCACAGACACTGCACAAGATGGAATTACTTCCTGTGCTCTTGCGTCAAATCGCACGTGGCCACTCTTCTCAGGCAGTGTCGCCACTATAGTCGTTTTTTTTCCAGCTGACGTAAATGTCGGCAATCGTCATCCAACCACCTGAGCTGGGAAGGAAATACAGATTCTCTTCATTTCCCTACAAATCCTTCCAAGCACAAGCACATTCCAAACATTTTCACTCTCTCATGATGTTTATGAATAAGTCTTAGGAGCAATCTAGACAAAAAAAATGTTTATCAATTATAAATGAAAAAAATAAAAATAGAAAATTAGGTGCATAAACATCGCGACGAGACTCGTTTTTTTTTCGGTCATCCAGAGGCGCTTACTGCATCGTCTTTCATGACTGAGATGACTCTGGATTTCGTTTCATATTAACAGGGGTAAATACAAACAAAAGGAAAACTGGCCGCCAAAGTTGGCGCCTGTGCAATATTTTGAAATATACCATATCCCACTATTGGCGGGAAACGAGCGACATCCAACTCCCTGCCTCCCACCCTTCTCTCCACTCATCCAACTGTCACTCCTACCATTCTCTCCCAGAATCCCTCTCTCCCCTCACAACCATAAGAGTGTACAATATAATTATATGTTTCATTAGTAACTATTGTTTTATTATTGCTTAAAGGCCCCCAACTAATTTTTAATATGCCAATATTATAATATGTGGCAACTCCATGCACAGTAGATCATGAAAATTTTTAACTTTGACGGTTGCCCGCAGCCCGTTGGTTCAGTATCCAGTATCCACCACAATGTGATAGGGGATGCATGCATTAGTCATCTATCTATCTATATACCTAGGCTGCTTCTCCCAAGGAAAGGGAGGTAGCCGAGGCAGGACGACTCACTCTCCATTTACTCATCCATTCAAACACATTCATTCGCATCTTAGCCCCAAAGGGGAGAACGGACAGATCCTCACCGCACCACACCGCACAAGGGTCAACTGGGCAATGCAATCAGTGACATCCGCAGAAGGGCCCGGCTTTTTTTTTTTTTGTTTTTGTTTTTTGTTACTCCTTGTTCAGTGATTCTCAGGCATGATTGGTTGTAGCATTAGCTGCTCTCACCGAGGAAACAATGCTGTGGGCTGGAGTGGAATGACAGGACATGTTATCCTTTTGAAATATTAAATGAGATCAAGAATCCGTGCATATTTACCGTATTATTTTGACTAGGTAAGTGGCTGTGAAGACACATATTTGAAAAGTATGTGTATACGCAAAATAACACCGAAATCAGCAATGATCATACAGAATTGAATACGGTGTACAGAGGTGTTGACAGCAGCACTGTCCGAAGGCGAGTGGTAATGTTTACGATTGCTAACTGTGGCGGGCGGGATGTCGATTGCTGACATTTACGTCAGTTGGAAAAAACGACTATTGCCCTAGATACCATCACTTTTGTTTTATCTAAATTTACTCTTAAGCCCTTGTACCCCATACTATCTCTCCACTTCCTAAAACTTTCTTCCGCCTCCCTTTCGTTCTCTGCAATCAACACCAAATCATTAGCCTACAACATCTCCCACGGGAATCCATTTCTGAAGCCACGTGAAAGGGCGTCTGGTACCATAATAAACAAGAGGTTCAAAATTGACCCCTGGTGTACTCCAACATCCACAGAGAACTCATTACTCAAATCCCCATTCACCCTTACATGGGCGCGAGCACCTACATAGTCATAACCACCCTAACCAGCCACTCGATCCTAAGCTTTCTCATTGCCCACTTCACCACCTAGGGACTCTGGCAAAGGCCTTCTTCAAATCAACAAAAACAAAGTACATTTCCTTTCCTTTCCTATATATTTTTCCTGAAGCTTGCATTTCATCAATATTTACTTTTTCTCTCATCATACCATCTAGAACTCTCTCCATTACCTTCATTATCTGGTCAAAAATTTTATGCCTTTATAATTTCCTCGATCCAGGGAAACACCCTTCTCCTTGTTCACATTTATAATTACACACTTCTGTCAATCGTCTGGGACAGCACAATCATATATACCTGTAATAATATTTATCAGGTCAGAGACTAACCTCGCTCCTACATCTGAGGCTTTCACCATTTTAGCAGTAATCCTAGACACACCTGCTGCCGTCCTAATATGCATCCTGCCTATCGCCTCGCTGACATTCGCAGCGTCAATCAAAGGTCAAGTGTCAAACACTGAATCTGCAGGATCCAGATCATCCCAGTCCAGGTCAAATACCTCATTCAACAACCGGCTGTAACGCATTTTCCATGGGCCTTTAATATCCCCATTGTTCACCACTACCCTTCCATATCATTCTTCACACACTGCTCGCCTATGATATCCCTATTCTCCCTCTTCATCTGATTTCCACCTTAAACTTCATATTCTATCTTTCAATACGATTTAGGTTATCAAATAATATTCTTCGTGACTTAGATAATTTTGTGTGGATGGGCCAACGCAAGATCGTGCAAGCAGAGTGAAAGACGAGTTCTGGACAAATGTAGAAGCGTGCATGGAAAAGTTTGAAAGGAATGAGAGATTGTTTTTGATTGGAAGTATGAACGGAAAAGTAGGGTATGTGAAGGTGGTTGGAGTAGTTGGTGAGAGGGTGTGCCTGCAGAGGTGGTTGAGAATGGCAGTGCTCTAATGAAGATTTGCGTTGGGAAGGATTTGGTGATAGCCAATACCCTCTTCAGACACAAAATGATCCACAGGTATACATGGCGAGTGATGAGAAGGATGGGTGGTGAACTGAATGAAAGAAAGGCAGTGACTGATTGTGTGTGTGTGGATGATAGGATGGTAAGGCGTGTAATGGATGCAAGAGCATATAGAGGTTGGGGGAGTGGACTTTCTGACTACCACTTAGTGGTGGTAAGAATAAAGGTTCAAATGAAATGGAGAAATAAAGAAGGGAAGGGCAGGAGGAATTAGTTCACATAAGGAGGACGGAAAGGCTACAAGATGATAGGAAAAAGGTGGAATATAAGAGAGAAGTTGAGGAGCGATTGGGTAAATATGGATTGGAACAGATGGTGGATGTGGAAGGTGTGTGCAAGATATTCATAGGAGAAATCTGTGCTGCATGTGACGTGGTGTGTAGGATGAAGAGAAGACGAAAGGGGGTGCAAGGAACAGCATGGTGGAATGAAGGGGTGGAACAGGCTGTGGCACAAAAAAAGAAAGCATATAGTAAGTGGATGAAAAACAGGGGTGTGGAAGATGAGAGCCAGAAGAGAGTTATGTAGAGAGAAAAAGAGAGGTGAAAAGATTAGTAACAGAGAGAATAACAAGAGAGTAGATAAGAAATTTGGAAGGGATATAAGTGTAAACTGGAGGAAATGTAAGAAAATTTTCTGGGATGAGGTAAAGAGAGTTAGATAAAGTGTCAAAGAAATCACTCTGGGAGTGAAAGATATAAATAGTAGATTACTGGTGGAGAAGTGAGAAAAAGTGAACAAATGGAGAGAACACTTTAAGGAATTGTTGAACATAGGGACTGAAACTAATGCGAGTATAAGTGGCTGGGGAATGGCTGGGAGACGGAGGAATGTGAAGATGTGAAATGAGAGGAAAAAATCAGTAGGATGGAAGTTGTGGAAGTAATGAAGAAAGTCAAAATGGGGAAGCTCCAAGAACTGATGGATTGTGTGATGAAATGCTGAAGCATGGGGGAGTGAAAGTAGTAGAATGGATGTGGAAGATGTGCAGACTGGCCTGGGAGGAAGGCAGAGTCCTGTAGGATTGGAAGTCAGGTATAATTATTCCCTGTACAAAAGAAAAGGGGAAAAAGAAGTGTGTGGTAATCATAGGGGCATTAACTCAGTGTAATAGGAAAAGTATATGGTAGGTTACTTATTGACAGAGTTAGGGAAACAACAGAGGAATTACTTGGAGAAGAACAGGGAGGTTTTAGGAAGGAAAGAGGTTGTATATATCAGATTTTTATTCTTTCATCTTTAGTGGAAAAGTGTCTAGAGAAGGGAAAGAAGTTGTATGCGGCCCTCATGGATTTGGAGAAAGCATATGACAGGGTGAATAGACAAGATTGTGGAAAGTATTAAAATTATATGGAGTAAATGGGAAGTTGTTGAATGCCGTGAACAGTATGTATGAGGCTGCAGTGCGTGTCGATACTGAACTGAGTGAATTTTTCTATTTGAAGGTTGGATTGAAATAGGGATGTGTCATGTCTCCATGGCTGTCCAATCTGTAGGGCAGTGGATGCTTGAGCGGACCTAATGAGAGAGGGCAGCGATTGGAAACTCCCTGTACTGGTGTTTGCAGATGGTACTGTGTTGTTAAGTGAAGACGAAGGGGAGCTGCATGGCTGGGTGGTTGAGTCTGGTAGAGTGTGTAAGAACCGGAATCTAAAGGTGAATGTAGGGAAGAGTAAAGTTATGGTCTTCGAGAGAAATGAAATCAGTGAATATACAGTGAGGTTGGATGAAGAGGAAATGGAAAATGTGAGTGCATTTAAGTACTTGGGTAGTGTCATAAGCAAGGATCGAAGTTTAGAGGGTGAAGAGCTTGAAAGGGTACAGCAAGGAAGAAAAGTTGCTGGTTCCTTTAAAGCAGTGATAAGAAACATGGATGTGAGCATGGAAGTGAAAAAGTTACTGGATGACAGTATTGTGACACCAACTCTAACATATGGATGCGAAGCTTGGACCTAGTTGGAGGGCAGAGTCAAGAGTGAGAGCAGTGGGAATGAGTTATTTGAGAGAAGCATGTGGAGTCACATGGAGAGAGATTGACATATGAGGAAGTGATGGAGCTTTGTGGTGTGGATGTAGATGTGATAGGAAGTGTTAGGAGAAACATACTAAGGTGGTTTGGCCATGTGGAGTGGAGGGAGAATGAGAAACTGACGAGGAGAGTGCATGTGAGTGAGGCTGAGGGTGGAGAAGGAGGGGGAGGCCAGGGATGAGGTGGAGGGATGGAGTGGAGAAGTATATGAGGGTGGGGGGGTGAGCAGGGAGCAAGGCAGTGAAATGGCAGGGGACAGGGCAACATAGTGGCGATTTGTTTGTGCCCACTCCTTACGGGATTAAGGAGTCTGGCAATAAATATATAGACAGACTGACTCAGACTTCGCCTTGTAAACCTCTTTTCTAGTACTACTCTTGGCAGCCAAGAATTCCTCTCTGTTAAAACTCTTCTTCCATTCCCGGAAAAGACTGCAGTTTCTACACCCTCATCCCACCACCAAGTTACTTTATGTCTTGGTGGGCCTTTTGTCCATCCTCACACTGAATCAGTAACTCTCAGGAGCTTGTTCTTGAGGGCTCTGTGCTTTTCATTAACACTTCCGTGACGTCTCCCTGCTCAGCCACCACTCTCCTAATCTCCCTATAGATGGCATCCCTTACTGCTTGGTTATTCACCTTCCATACTTTCTTATTAGGTGCATAGGTCTTCATTTTCATTACCCTCTCCTTAAGCACCATGTCACATATCAATAACTCGTGTTGCTGCACAAACTTCTCGCTCCCAATAGCTTTAACATCCCCCAATAACTTGCCATCAGCCCTCCTGACCGGGAATTAGTCTATCTGGCTGCTATTTCCCCCAGACTGGTATGGAATTACCCTATTCCCTCTCTTTCTAAAATGTGTTGCACACAATCATGTATATTCCCTCACCAAACTCAAGTACCTTTCCCTCTCCTGATTTCTTGTACCCTATGTGCATCTCCCATGAATTCCTTCATATCCTTGATATCTATATTACCTTATCAATCTATCTATCTATCTATCTATCTCTCTGTCTCTCTCTCTATATATGTATACATGTAAATACACACACACACATATACTGTATATATATATATATATATATATATATATATATATATATATATATATATATATATATATATATATATATATATATATATACACGAGTATATATATACACGAGTATATATATATATATATATATACTTTATATATATATATATATATATATATATATATATATATATATATATGCAGAGACTTCACTTCACCGTTAAGATATGTATGCAAAATAACCTCAAGAGAAATGAAAGGAGCGACAGTGAGTACTTTCGTATATTACATCTTCAGACAGAGTGAGACAGAAACGTAAAGGGTTGAGGTCTTTTATGCACGCCCGCAGCAGGGAGTGGCACACAGAACAAAGGATGACCTGAATTTTTACCTGCGGCTTAACTTATGGTCACCTGCAGCAGGGAGTGGCACACAACAAAGGATGACCTGAATCTAAAAATGGGCGATGCACAGAACAATAGGTACCTTTCTTTTTTCTTCCTTAGGGGTGCACCTGACAAAGGAGGAGGGAGTAGGAGGGGAGGAAAGGGGAGGGGGAGGGAGAGGGAAGGGGGATGGGAGGAGGGGAGAGGGGGGAGGGAGGAGGAGGAGGAGGGGATAAATACTGTTGCTTAACTTAAGACCTAGAGGATTAATGCTAGGTGTGTCTCACACAGGTGTGACTACACTACCAGGAGACGACAGGCAATAATCAGTTGTTAGTCTAGGGGATACTGCTTTAAAATTAATTCAGTTAACAATTTATCACACTTAAAATGACCATAGCTTATGTTTGCATTCTTTTCATATGTGCCAGAAATTAGACAAGATTCTATTACATTTCTTTCATCTAATTTTTTTGATCTTGCTAGAATCTTAGAGCCTGCCCAGTCAATATGGTGATCACTGGATGCTTTGTGCTGAAATAAACCACCACTTTGTTGGGCTGTCCTTACACTGTATTTATGTTGTGAGATTCTAGTTTCCAAATCTTTTCCAGATTGTCGTAAGATTTGTTACAACTTTTACACGGGATTTTGTAAACAACGCCTGAATTACTGTAAGGGCTGTTCTTGATGAGGGTTTTTTTTGATGGTGTTCTTATATTTGAATGCTACTTGTACATTGAGTTTCCTCAGTATGTGAACAACATCAAGAAAATTTTCATGGAAGGGGAGGACAAGGGTTCTTTGAATATTCTGGCGATCTGGCTTATTAATTTTCCCTTCAAGGAATCGTTTCTTGGCTGTATTGTGGCACTGAGTTAGTATACTTTGTGGATATTTTAGCTTCTTTCCAATGCTCTGAATAATTTTTAGTTCATCATCCAAAACTTCTGGGTCTGAAATTCTATATGCTCTTAAGTACATGGATATTAACACAGATCTTTTTACATTAATATGATGGTTTGAATAGTAATGCACATATGACATAATATTTGTAGATTTTCTGTCTTCAAAACATTTTGGTCCTTGATAACTTTTACATCCAAAAATGGTAATTCATTGTCCATTTCCATCTCATGAGTAAACTTAATCGATGGAAGTAACGAATTTAATTTCAGGAGAAATTCATCAATGGGAAGACTGTTAGGCCAGAAGCACAGGATATCATCAACGTATCGGAGCCAAACTATGTTTTGCTCCTTTATGGAGGTCAGTAAATGTTTCTCAAAGTATTCCATGTAAATATTTGCCAGAACTTGGGAGAGGGGATTACCCATGGCCATACCAAATTTTTGTGTGTAAAATTCGCCTTCAATTTAATTAGCTTGATAATGTTTTCAGAGGGAATACCATCCATGTTACTACCCTGAATGCTTGTCAGGAAAGTTAAAACATCATCAACAGAGACATTTGTGAATAATGATTTAACATCAAATCTGACTAATTTGTAGGGGTACATGACAGTTAAAGATTTTAACTTTCTTACCAAATCCTCATTGTTTTGTACAAATGAATCAGAGATAGTGCCTACAGCAGGGGACAACAGAGTTACAAGCCACTTGGAGAGCTTGTATGTCGTAGAGCCTACAATTGGCCTGATGGGGTTGTTTGGTTTGTGGGTTTTAATAAAGCCATACATATATGGTGCAGGTGGATTTTGCACAGAGAACTGTTTGATCAAGTCATCCCTTCCTCTTAGCAAAGTGTTGATTTCTTTATGGATTTTTCTACTCTGTTTTGCAGTTGGATCACTTTTTAGTTCACTGTAGCTGTTGGTGTCACGTAACAGTTCACTCACTTTCTCTTTGTAGTCACATTTGTTCATGACTACTACAGCGCTGCTTTTATCAGCTGTCGTTATATGCAGTGAGTCATCTTTGTAATGTAAACATGAGCTATGGTCATTTTAAGTGTGATAAATTGTTAACTGAATTAATTTTAAAGCAGTATCCCCTAGACTAACAACTGATTGTTCCCTGTCGTCTCCTGGTAGTGTAGTCACACCTGTGTGGACACACCTAGCATTAATCCTCTAGGTCTTAAGTTAAGCAACAGTATTTATCCCCTCCTCCTCCTCCCTCCCCCCTCTCCCCTTCCCCCTCCCCCCTCCCCCTTCCCTCCCCTTCACCCTCCCCTTTCCTCCCCTCCTACTGCCTCCTCCTTTGCCAGGTGCATCCCTAAGGAAGAAAAAAGAAAGGTACCTATTGTTCTGTGCATCGCCCACGTTTAGATTCAGGTCATCCTTTGTTGTGTGCCACTCCCTGCTGCAGGTGACCATAAGTTAAGCCGCACGTAAAAATTCAGGTCATCCATTGTTCTGTGTGCCATTCCCTGCTGTGGGTGTGCATAAAAGACCTCAACCCTTTACGTTTCTGTCTCACTCTGTCTGAAGATGTAATATACGAAAGTACTCACTGTCGCTCCTTTCATTTCTCCTGTGGTTATTTTGCATATATATATATATACACACATGTATATATATCACTCGATTATCCATACAGTCCATATCCGTTCAAGCTCCTTATCCATTCAATAGGTCTCGGTTATAACCGTAACTGGATATTTGTCAGTAATCATTCACAAAAGTTCCGGCTTCAGTTGCTGGCCGGCCGACAAAGAAAAATTCGTTCAGTGGCTCACCGACTTCTCTGTCCAAGCGTGGGTAATAGTCCTTAGTCCACAAGATGAGCCAGAATCGCTGTACGGATCCCTAACGTATGGTCAAAATCACCCGGCCACCCCAATCAATGGAAACAATACCGGCCGCGAGTGAGGAATACAGACGTAAACCACAAGGTAAGCGAGAATGGCTGTACAAATTCTTGCCAAATGGTGAAAGTTTCCCGGCCAACTGGATAAATGGGAATATACCACCCTTGGAGAAGTAACACAGAGCCTAACCCTTAAGCAAAAGCACCTCTCCGCCTCCTAACCGAACGGTAAAAGGCAGTGGCAGCTCTCACTTCGCCCCCCCCTCCCCAGTCCATCCTCCATCCCTCCCCATGCTCACAGCTGGCCGGCTTTCCTAGTTTCCTCGCTCCCTCTCCCTCAGTCCTCTCCCACCCTTACGTGAAGTATCTTCCCTGCTTGAGTATTTTAGTTTTTTTCGATTTATTTCAATACTATTGGTAATATCAAAATTCCAAAAAGAACACGAGAAAACTCATGAAATTCTGCATCAGACATGCTTAGCTCTTGCACGGTGCGGGCAATATTTTGCTCCAGGATGTTGGGAAGTTATTGGAAGGTATCTTTTACTCTCCAACAAGCTTAGTCTCAGTGCTTTTTTGTACTTTTATCCACTAGTTTTGTGTGTGTGTGTGTGTGTGTGTGTGTGTGTGTGTGTGTGTGTGTGTGTGTGTGTGTGTGTGTGTGTTTGCTAACAGTATAAAAACCACCGAAGATGGTGGTATACAATTTATACCAATAAAACCAATTTCCGGGGAGCATATTGAAACTGAAATATATTTTTTTCTTTGTGAACAGAGTCAGCCATTACTCTTATTGTCTGAGAAGGTTTTTAAATTCCTGAGAGGGTTAAAAATACTGAAACCGTAGTATTTACAGATTTTTAGTGGAATTTTGTTGTTTAGGCATTGTTTTCTTAGTGTCTAATATTAAGCTGGATATTCCCATGTGTGTTTTGATGTCTAAATAAAGCTGAAAGACCGGATAACACTGCCAAAATTAGGAGGGATAATTTAAATTATAGGCAGATTGTTTGTGGATATTTGTTGTTTATGCATGTCTAGCATTAAACGGCATATTCCCATGTGTGTTTTGATGTCTAATACTGCTGAAAGACCACAGAACACTGCCAAAATTAGGAGGGGTACTGTACATGTTGGTAGGGTTTTGCTTATTCTTTTGTTTTATGTTGTTTATGCATTGTTTTCTTAGTGTTGATTATATTGCACATTCCAATGTGTGTTTTGATGTCTGAGATGAGCCAAAAGACCAAAGAACATTGCCAAAATTAGGAATGGGTACTTTGCATATTGGTATTTTTTAGTTGTTTTGTGTTTATGCATTTTTTCTTAGTGTTTAGGATTATATAGCATATTTCAATGTGTGCCTTGATGTTTAAAAACAGCCAAAAAAAACTCAGAACACTGCCAAAATTAGGAGGGGAGTTGTACAAATAGGTTGGGTATTGCTATAGGTAGGATATGGGTACAGTAGAGGATATTGCTCTGTATTCGTTTGTTGCCAGTATCCGGTCATATCTTTGGCTCTAATATGACGGATAATCAAGGGATTACTGCAGAGCTGGGCACTTGCACAATCACATCCGCATACTACAAATTCCACAATTGCACAAGTGTAATTCCATTTGTGTATTTGCGTTTGTGATAAATTCTATGTAAATTCGTGCTTTTGGGCTTGTAGAAGCACTTCCACAAATGCAAATCTGCCAGTGAACATCGTGGCCTAGCCTGGCAGGTGGCGTCTAGGTGAGTTGCCTGCTCACTGGCACCACCCACCACTCCCAAACTGTTGCCATATGTACGATATATATACAGTAATCCCTCCACTATCCGATGTAATAGAGCCAAAGGCATGTCTGGAAAGTGGTCCCATCTGGATAGTGGGCCCCAGCCTCCTGGACTAGTATTTATGGACCCTAACTCAGAAAAACACCTGTACAACTCCCTCTGGACATGCATAGCACCTATTTAAGACCCAAATCACACCAATAAGGGACATTAAAGACTGAAATAAATGTAAAAGAACCAGAGAATGAGATTTTAGAGGCGAGTTTATACAATATTAAACATTCTGGGTACTTAGAAGTCTCTGGCTCCTGGACTGGTAGTTATGGACCCTAACCTAGCCTAACTCAGAAAAACACCTCCCTACTGCACATGCATAGCACCTAAGACCCTATTCACACCAATAAGGGACATAAAAGAGTGAAATGAGATGTTAGAGGGAAGTATGGAAAATCCAGTACAATATGAAACATTCTGGGTACTTACTGTACAGCAGGTCCCTGGCCATCTCGATGAATAACCCGCCTCCTCTCAGACTCTGACAGTAAAAAGGAGTACCTGAAGCACCTGCAATACACTGTACATGAAGTCTTGCACTGAATTTAGTCATTTGCACTCAGAATTCCATTCTCTTAACACTGCGCACTCTATTCTTACTTGCGCTCCATTGTACCTTAATGAAATAAGTGTTGCACTCTGCATTTAAAGTCTTTGCACTCATAAATCCATTTTCTAAACATAACACATTCTAGTTAATTAGCGCTCCATTGGAAGTCAATAAAATCAGTGTTGCACTCTGCACTTTAGTCTTTGCACTTAGAATTCTAATTTCTTAACACTGTGGACTGTTTTTTTTTCACTGCGCAACACTGTAAATTCCCGTGTGGCCTAGTGGAAATTCTTGCCGTTTAATCACTGTCAGAGTCTGAGAGTAGCTGATGCAGGTGGCCTAGGGGTGCGTCGCTGGGTTGTGGTGATGGAGTACCCACTGTAGACGACTCTGAAGAGAGGCACAAACTCACGTCAAGTGGTGACTCCACCGTGCCTGATGTGCTGGGCTGTGGCTTGGAGGATGAGGGCCTGTCTTGGGGAGGCAATGGAGTGGAGCCAGGGCTGGGCACAGCAGGGGTCATGGGTCTGAAAAAGCTGTCAGTGGTTGATTGACGCAAGGAACGACGATTTTGGTGATTAATGATGCGCTGCCTGAAGGCGTGCACTTTCTCCACAAGTCACAAGGGCCCCATCTCTCTGTCGCAGTCCGGGTGTTCGAGGTAGTTGAGAACGAACTTTACGTGTTCCCGGAGTGCGCTCAGCTTGGGGATGGCTGGAGTAGTGTCACGCTGAGAGGATCCCGCATCATTGTTGCCATCTTCGTCAGAATGTTCAAGTTGGGTACTGACACCTGCAACTGAAGATGCGATCTCAATATCAGACATGGTCTGATACCCAGGATTGCCCTCGTCGTCATCCAACCACTCACGCGCTTCGTCCACATCAACATCGTCCCCATGCGCACCTAGAGGTGCATGGAAGTCATCCACGTCAAAACCTAGGAAATCGTGCTCCACATCTGTTCCGAGAAGCAGACGAGACCAACCATTTTCTAGAGTCTTGACAGGGACTTCATTCCATGCACTGGCCCAGTTGTAAATGGCAGACTTGATGTTGTAGCGGCGAAGGTTTTCCAAAGTCTGCTGGCCTCATGTGTCCCATCCTTCCCTGCGCTCGTCCTCGTCCTCGAGAACAACCATCACCTCGTCCAGGAACTTCCATCAGTACAGCCTCTTCGTTGCCAAGATCACTTCTTGGTCCATTGGTTGGATGAGAGCAGCCATATTAGGTGGCAGAAACATGCACCCAATGCGCCCATTCTCATCCAGCAAGTCCTTGTCGCACGGGTGAGCAGGTGCATTGTTGAGGAGAAGGAGGGCCTTTACCTGGTCGCATGGGATTCCCAGTTTCTCCATCTGGTAATGGATGACCTCTGTGAAGAAATGGCAGTGGAACCAGTCTTTGAAGATCTGGGCAGTGAACCATGCCTTCAAAGAATGGTTCAAACGACAGGAAAGACATCCATCACCCCACAAAGACACCAAGGCTGCTTTGCATGGCCAACAATAACGGGCTTAAGCCTGTTCATGCCTTTAGCATGCCACAACACAAAGCAGATATCTGTTGCTTGGAGAGCTTGCTGCCAGGTACACGCTTCTCCGTCTCCTCGACTAGTGTTAATTGGCAAAGAGCGATAGAATAAACCAGTTTCTTCAATGTTGTAGACTTGACCGAGAGTGAGGCCCTCCCTGTCGATCAAGTGCTTCACCTTGTGCCAAAACTCCTCTACTCCATCCTCATTGGCGTCCAAAGCTTCGCCATGGGCCTTACGGTTGGTAAGGCCATGATGTAACTTGAACGCGAAGAGCCAACCCTCGGATGCCTTGAAGTCTGGGGCATCGTGAAGCCTTGCAAACTTCTCAGCAGCAGCCTTCAGCTCCGTGCCATGCACCAGCACATCAGCAGCACGTTGCTGTCGATACCAAATCAACTTGGAGCGGTCGACTTCAGCATACAGTACTTGAGAGTAAACATAATCTTCCTCTCCACGTTGCATTTGCTTTTCGACAAGAAGTCAGCCATGTACTGCATGAGTTTGTCACAGGATCTCTTGATATCAAACAAAGTAAATCGGACCAGGCTGAATTCACAAAGGATGCGTGAGGTAGACCATCCCGCATCCTTGTCCAATATCTCCCTCCTTTTCTCCAGAGTTAAAACCACTCTCTTCCTCTTCTCAGGCAGTGGGGCCATCATCACACACACTAACAAGAGGCACGAGAGCAACAGCAAAGCCTGCAGCAGGTAAGGCACCACCACAAAAGCGAGCACGTGGGCAGCAATGATCACAAGCATGCACTCACAACAAGAGACGGGTGGTAAGTGGGGAGGATGCAGGGGCACTCTAGCAGACGGCGGCGGAACTACGCACCAAAGCACAGCTGGTCCGCGCCGCACGGGCTGAGTTCAAAATACAGGCAGAAAAAAGTCGGATTTTTTTTCGTTATTTTGCGATTTTTGGCCCATTTTGGGAATATTGGATCCTGGGACCAAAATATCTAGTTAGTGGGGATGTCCAGAAAGTGGGCGTCCGGATAGTACGGGGATTACTGTTTATTTATATTTATATATATATATATATATATATATATATATATATATATATATATATATATATGTATATATATATACATATATATATATATATATATATATATATATATATATATATATATATATATATATATATATATATATATATATATATATATATATATATATATATATACGATAAATTCACCTGCGGTACGATGTACAAGTGCATTTTTCATTATCGTACATTTTCTGATAATTTTACGATTCCTTCAAAAGGAGAGAGAGAGAGAGAGAACGGCTGAAGATCCGATTCATTTCTCTTTGATATTCACTGGCTTCATTCCATGCTCTTGGAATGGAATGAAAATGAGTATAAGCCAATAGGGGGCAGCGTTCATACACGTGATTAAATAAAAAAGCATAACATCATTGTAGCAAGTCGTATTCTACTGTAAACTGGAGGGTTCCTTATTACATTATCTTAATGATATACCGTATGTGTGTTCTGGGGGGAGTAAGAAATTTGAATCTAAGGATAAAAGCCAGCAAAAGTGATTTTTCCAACAATAAATTAAGATTAATATACAGCCTGATTCAAGATCAATTAATTTTCCAGATTCTCAGACATTTAATGTTTACTACTGATGTGGACTACATCAGTACTACAAAGACTTGTTTAGCATTCAAGCCAATAACAAGATGAAGTGCAAGGATGTGTTACAAAGCCTCCTAGTCCATACTGAATATGACCTTTAGGGGAGCATCTTGATGAAAATTATCATAGTCTGGGTCAAAAAATTACATTTTCTGTAATTGCCTTCCTCAAAGAAAACTGCAATCAGGGCTAACTATCCTAATATATTATGACAATCCAGCACTTATAAAATGCCTATTATTACACCTGTATGATGATAATGAGTCAGGTGGCGCCTCATGACACCTGCATCCTCGAGCGCCTAATGTCCTTGGAAAAGGATGGGTCCAGGTGCTATACTCTCAAGACAAACTGCAAACAATGTAGATACACCATATCAAACACATACAATAGTTTTGCTTGAATAACTATGGCTGTGTGTAAAAACTTCAGTTGCTGATTTCTCGAAATGTAAGTTATTTGATAACAATATGTAAAAACTTCATAACCTGTGAATATGTTCCCAAACGGTTTGCAGTATTCAAAAGAGCAATAGATGTAGTATAATTGCGTACAGAAACACCATTTTAATGACATTATTATCTGTTATTATCTCTTATAATAATATATAATAATAATAATATATATTTGCTCAGTCTATAAAAAAAAATATTCAATAGACATAGAATAGGGCAATCGGCAAAACACTGTTTAAAAATGTAGAAGAATACTTACATATTATTTTACATAAAAGAAATGGGTGTATAATATAAATATAAAGAAAGCTATAACAACTATAGGAAGTACTCAAAACGGCTCTCACGAAAAAAAAAGAAAAGAAAAAAAGAATAAGGGCCTCTACAAAAAGTTCTGCTTCAATCACCTTCAAACTTGGCCAAAATGATCCTTATATAATCTAGTTTATTGTGTAAAAATCTCAGCTCAAAATTCTAATTTTTGATTTTCGGTCAGATGCCACCCCTTAGTCTAAGTTTCAAATTTGTCAAACTTATAGCATTGCTAGGGCCAGTATTTCAGTCTCAACAAAAATCATTAGGTAGATAAATAACAGATTAAATAAGAAACATACAAAATGAAACAGAACACAATTTACCATTTTTCCCAGAGAACCACCTTTATCGTCATTCCCCATGCTGGATCAATATAGATGGGTAGCTAGATAGATAGACAGATGGATAGATGTACTGCATGTTGGAGTTGTCTCGGCTGTTGAAAGTGTCTGGTTGTGATTAATGAGTGAGGACTGAGGAGGTTAGATCAGAGGAATAGCGGTGGACTTGTGTGTTAACTTTTCAAGTGTGAGTTGTTAAGTGTAATTATTTCATTTATATAAAATAGCAAAGGATTTACCTTTGTTTTGTAGTAGAAACAGTGTAATATAATAATAATAACAATTGAAATATATATTTTGTTTTACTCTAATTTTATATATCCCATTCATTACTTTAGACAATTTCCATACCTCATAAAGTCACCTGTTATTAGTCAGAATAGAGTAAATAAAGATATAATTGTAGTGGATGCGTAACTGAAAATGATTGTTAACTCCTTTGATATGAGAAATATCCTAAACATAATATAATCCTCCAATGGTATCAAGAATAAATTGAAGATGATATCGTGGTACTGAAAGGCAATTTTTGAGTTGTGGGATTTACATTGCGGAACTGAATTTTTGTTTGTAGTTCCCACCTCTTGATTATCGTGTGTGTGTGTGTTTGTGTGTGTGGCCACCTCTGGTTTACTGTGTGTGTGTGTTTGTGTGTGTGGCCACCTCTGGTTTACTGTGTGTGTGTGTGTGTGTGTGTGTGTGTGTGTGTGTGTGTGTGTGTGTGTGTGTTCTTACCTAATTCTTACCTAATTGTATCTTTACAGGAATGAGTCAAGCTCGTACTGTCCCGTGTCTTAAACCATATTTATCATACATATCCTTAAATTTGTGAATTGTTTTGGCACACACTATTTCATTCGGTAGTGCATTCCATTGATCAATTGCTTTGTTTGGGAAACTAAATTTCCTTACGTCTTTATCACCTCTCTTCTTATGCAGTTTTTTGCAGTGTCCTCTTGCTGATGCTTCTCCATATGTTAAGTAATCATTTATGTCTATTTTCTCCTTTCCTGATATGCATTTATATAGCATTATCATGTCACCTGTTTTCCTTCTCTCCTGTAGTGTTGGTAGATTCAGTTTATTTAGTCTTTCTTCGTAGCTTAGGTCCCTTAAGCTTGGTATCCATCTTGTAGCGGCCCTTTGAACTTTTTCAATCTTGTCTATGTGCTTTTTGAGATGAGGACTCCAGACTACTGATGCATATTCCAGGGTTCGTCTAATGAATGATGTTATTATCCTTCTTAGCATGTCTTCATTTATGTGAATGCTCTTCTCATATTTGCAAGCAGTGTATACATGTTCCGTACCTTCTCGCTGATGTGGTCAGCCGGAGATAGTCTGTTATTGATAATCACACCTAGGTCTTTCTCTCTTTCTGATGTATATAGGGTTTTGTTTCCTAACTTATAATCCCAATCAGGTCTTTTTCCACTTTTACCAAACTTGATTACATGACACTTGTCCACATTGAATTCCATTTGCCATGTACTACTCCATTCATGAAGTTTATTTAATTCTTCTTGTAGCTCTTTACAAGAGTCTGTGTTAGTAATTCTCCTTTGTATTTTTGCATCATCTGCAAACATATTCAGATAGCTCTCATTTCCAGTGTTACTGTTTATATCATTTATATACACTAAAAATATGATTGGTGCCAGCACTGAACCCTGTGGTACTCCACTAGTCACTTCTTTCCATGATGAGTAGTTTCCTCTTAGTACTGTCCTCATTTCTCTTTTTATGAGAAAGTCTTGCATCCAACAAAACAGTTTGCCTCGAATTCCTCCTTGATGGTACAGTTTCCATAAAAGTCTTTGGTGTGGTACTGTGTCAAAAGCTTTCTTGAAATCTAAATAGATACTGTCCACCCATCCTTCCCTTTCCTGTATTGTGTTTGTTACTCTGTCATAGTAGCTCAACAGATTAGTAACACATGATTTTCCTTTTCTGAAACCAAACTGTCTTTCTGTTATCATACTGTGTTCTTCTAGATGATTTACCCAAGCTTTTCTTATAAGTTTTTCTAATACCTTGCTTACAACACTGGTCAGTGATACTGGTCGGTAGTTGAGTGGATTTTGTCTATTTCCTTTCTTGAATAAGGGGACAATATTTGCTTTTTTCCAAATATCTGGTAGTTTACCTTGACTCAAGGATTTCTTGAAAATTAAAAATAATGGTTTACATAACTCCTTTGCACATTCTCGTAATACCCAACATGAAATTTCATCAGGACCACTTGCTTTTCCTCTGTCTAATCTACTTAACTCCTCCTGTATTACTTTTTCTGCTATTTGTATATCTGGTAGTATGTGTGGACATGCGTGTTCCACATAGTCCCTCTCAAAATTTTTTTCTTCTGTAAAAACTAATTGGAAATTCTTATTTAGTGCTTCACAAATATCTTTCTCTTGTGTATAAGTGATTCCCTCGTCCGTAATGGATTGTATTATATCTTTTACTTTAGTTTTGCTTCTGATATAGCTGTAAAACAGCTTTGGTTGATCACTACTTTTATTTATTATATCCTCCTCAAACTGTTTTGGGGCTTCCCTCCTTATTCTTGTATAGTCGTTTCTTGCCTGTTTGTAATTATTGTACGCCCTTTCACTATTGTGTCTTCTGTATCTATTCCACAACAAATCTCTTCTTTCTTTTGAATTTTTACATTCTGTATTGAACCATTTCTGTATTTTCTTATCTGCTTCTTTGTGCTGTGGGATGTACTTCTGGACTCCTATTTCATAAAATTCACAAAATTTTTTATATACAGCATTTAAATCTTGTCCTCTAAGCTCATTTTCCCAATCAACTTCTAAGAAATACTTCTTTAGGTCTTGGTAATTTCCCTTTTTATAGTTTAGGCTCTTTTTGTAACTATCATTGCTGTTTACTATGTCATATGCTATCCTGAAGTTATAGTTTAGTACTGCATGATCGCTTTTGCCGAGTGGAGGGTGATATATTAAACTGTCAATATCATTTTCTTGCCTTGTAAATATTAGATCTAGCACTGAAGGTACATCAAGTCCTCTTTTTCTGGTGGTTTCGCTCACATGTTGCGTTAAGAAAAACTCTTGTACGAGATCCAGGAGCTTTTGGTCCCAACAGCTTTCTTGGCTATTTATATCTAGAGTATTCCAATTTATATTTGTGTTGAAGTCCCCAGTTAGTATAATTCTTTCCGATTTCTCTTCCATTTTATGTAGCAATGATCTTACACTCTGAATTGTACTCTCTGCCAGGTCCTCATATTCGTCTCTTTCCCATGTGTTTGATCTGGGTGGCATGTACAAATTGGCTACAATTACTTTACCTTCAGATGTGTCGATCTCTACTGCAATCAGTTCTACTTGTGATGGTATATCTAGTTTTATATCCTTGACTTTTAGATTTTTCTTAGTTAATATTATAATTCCTCCCCCTTTTTTTAAATATCTGTCTCTTCTCCATATATTGTATTCCTCTAAGTTTAGTATGTCATTTGATATCCTTGGTATTAATTTTGTTTCAGTTAGGCATATTATTTGTGGTTCATTTTCTCTGACATAATCATTCATCTCTAGTAATTTAGATACCATTCCATCCACATTTGAGTACATCAACTTTATCATCTTGTTTATATACTTGTCCTGACATGGTTCTACTACCTTCCTCCTATTTCTTCCATCCTGTTTGTGTACCACTTTCGTACCTGCAATCCTATTACTTTGTAAAAAAATTTCTTCTTGTCCTCTTCTGATCTTCCCTCATTTTTTGTTTTTGCTTCCTCCATTTTCTCTTTCAGTAATTCCATTTCCTCTTGTGTTAGGCATCTTTTTATCCATACATTTTTGAACTCTTCTTTTTCCTTAAGATTCTTTGCATTTTTTAGTATCTCTTCCACAGTGTTTACACTCTGGAAAGTCACCTTTAGAGGTCTTGTCTTGCTTTTCTCGTATTTCCCTAACCTTTTGTGTTCCTCTATGTCTTTACTACAGATTTCCTCTGATACTTCTTTCAGTAAGCTCATTACATTTGCCATCTCCTTTTTGTCTCTTGTGATCTTTTTTTTTAACTTCATCCTCTTCTATACCAGTGATTACTATTGATTTGTTTATCTCTACTGAATCTCTGACTAACTTTGGATTGTTTTGGATTATTCTTTTCACCTCCTTTTTAATGCTTTTTTCCTCCACCCTTGTTTCTAAGTCTTTCTTTACTTTCACCACTTCAGCATACGTGGTTTCTACATCATTTTTGTAGCTTTGCACAGCTTCATTCACTTGTGTTATCTTCTCCTCAATATCACTGCTCTGGTCAATAAGACTGCTAACTTGCCTAATTGTCTCTGTGTCATTTTTGAACTCTTCCATAACACTCTCGTGATTGACTACTGTACTTGCCATTTCACTAATTTTCTTCCTAAGTGTACTCAATTCCACGGTTAGTTCACTGATGGTTGTGTCTTTCTTATTGGCCTCCCTTCCTAGTTTTTCTATTTCTTCCTTTTGGAAGTGCATCTGCTTCTTTATTTCATCAATTTCATTTTTGAAAGCCATTTCTAGTTTGTTTACACGTTCAACCAGTCTATTGTGGGTCTCTACTTCAACCAGTTCTTGGTAGAAATCATCATTTTGCTTTTTACCTTTATCCCTTTTCTTTTCCAAATTTGTTTTACTGAAGTATGTATCCATTTTGCAATACTTAAAGTGCAAAGCATATACTTACAATCTCCGTCTTGTTGTAAACAAACCTCAGAGATGACTCGGCGTATTCTTTCGTCTTGGTTCTATTTCCTGTTTTTACAAGTCTTGTTGAAACTTATTATTTTTTTCCTTTTTATAATGAACAATCATTTAGTCTAACCTGTACTGAGCTTGACTCAGTGTGTGCGTGTGTGTGTGTGTGTGTGTGTGTGCCCACCTCTGGATTACTGTGTATGTATGTGTGTGTGTGTGTGTGTGTGTGTGTGTGTGTGTGTGTGTGTGTTTATATATATCTATATCTATCTAGCTATCTATCTATCTATCTATCTATCTATCTATATATATATATATATATCTATATATATATATATATATATATATATATATATATATATATATATATATATATCAACAGCCTTTGTAAGACCACTTCTGAACAAAGACCTCTCCCAACCTTCTCCACGAGTTCCTTCACTGAGCCAGCCTCTTCCAGGTTTTTCCTAGAAATTTCCCTGTCTCATTTCTCCACCTCCTGTCCGGCCTTTTTCTGCTATGCTGGGAATCTCATGAAGTCCAGTCAGTCAGCCTTTTCTTTCATCGGATATCCTTTATTCTTGCTAGAGGACCTGCCCACCACCATTTCTGTTTTTTCATATTATTTCTAAAATGCCTGTGACTTTAGTGTACTTTCTCACTCAGGTTTATCTCTTCCTCTCCCTCAAAGATATTTCCACCATTGACCTTTCCATTGCTATTTGAGAACGGATTAGTTTGTTTTCCATTGCTCTTGTTAATTTCCAGGTTTCACAGCCTCGTATCATAGCTTGAAGTACACATTCGTTATTTACTTTTCGTTTCATACATAATGCATCTTTCATAGGTCGTTTTCATGGTCTTCCGTTATTTTTAGTAACTGCCCCAAATAAAACTGTACTCCTCAACTTTTGCAAGAATATCTTTGTATTGTTAAGAAGCGAGATATGCAAGTTAGGTAGCCAAGATGTTTCTCGACGTTTCCCTTACCGTAGCTCCGGTACGAGTCAGAGTTGCCAGTTTGCCTGCTGAATGTGAGAGTTTTTTTCGTAAGTTATGTATTAATTTTTGTGCTCTTTTTCTCTATAATGTTTTAGTTATGTGATTGCTTGTTAAAGTATGTAATTTAATTAAAGTTTGCATGCTAAATAGTTTACAGTGTTATGTAATGTAAGAAAACTCTGGCATGTTTTGGATATCTCCGAGTTGACAACTGTTGTTCTCACAGAATGTAGAAAACTCCAGAATATAGAAAAGCTTATATAAGGATGAGGGAGAGACTAGAGGAAGTTCAGTAGGTTTTCGGTTCAGTTTGAGTGTCAGTGCAGTTTCTATATTTTCGGTACTTGTGAAAACAGTGAAGTGTTGTTGACAAATAGTAAAGAGGTATTGAACTTTGTATATCATCGGAACTTGTGAGAATAGTGATGTGTCGTCAAGCATTAAGTGTAACTGCAGTTAGAAACGTTTGTATAGCTCCTGTGCTTGGGGAAATACTGAGGTGAAGTTGGAAAGCATTAAGTGTAATTATTTTAAAGAAAAATACAGTGAACTTAAGAAGCCAGTGTTTATTTATGACGCCTGAGCTGATTCTGTGTATTGTACTCCTAAAGGCTGACCATAGGAAGAACAACTCACTGGGCAACGTCCTTCCTGTATTGTACTTCTACTGTTGGAGCCTGTGGCAGTGTTGGGTGGGGACATAACATTGGTGCCAGGAATGGTATTATTAAGGGCTGCACTGAGTCTAACTTTCGACATGGAAGCAGGAGGTGTGCAGACAAGGTCTCAAACTGGGCAGGAGGAGGAAATGTTCCTGGCGACAATTGTGAAGCTATTACAGGCCCAAAGTGAAGAACAGAAAGTGCGCAGAAGCGAAATCAAAGAACAATTACGGGCACAGAATGAAGGAAAGAAAGAACTTAAAGAACAATTACAGGCCCAAAGTGAACAACAGAAAGATCTTAGAAACGAAATCAAAGAACAATTACAGGCACAGAATGAAGGCCAGAAAGAACTCAAAGAACAATTGCAGGCATAGAACGAAGAACAGAAAGATATGAAGAAGTTCAAGAGGCATTACAGGAGCAACAGAGGGAAGTACAGCTGAGGGTTTAAGGACAGCTAGATGCATTCATGGAGGAAATGAAGCAAGAACAGCAACAGCTTAAGGAGGAAGTAGATGCCAAGCTAGAGCAGCAGAAGGATGAGGTAAGCAATAGTATGATGGAGTATAAGCAGCATGTAGACGTCCAGTTGAAGACAATTAGTGGGAAAATAGTGATGGAGTGCAGACAGCATGTAGATAGTCAGTTGAAGCAGGTAGTCGACCATGTGAAGATAATTAGTGAGAAAATGGAGGCTGCAGAGAAATATTGCACTGCTGAGCCTCAGGTTAGTGCACAGGAAGCATATGAAAGGAATGGACAGCGTATGGTGAACCTTGATGGATCCCAAGCATCTAAAGGTAGCATTACAGGGTTGAATAATCAGAATGTAGGAGTCCTGGCCTTTATTATGATGCCCCAGTTTTTAGGCCTGAAACCAGTGAAGTGCATGACTATAATGGGGGTCCAATTAAAAGGACACCTCAGGAATTTGATGGTAGAGTATCTTGAGAAGCTTACTGTGCACAGTTTGAGTTACTTGTGGATCAGAATGGTTGGGATGATAGGCAGAAAGCAGTGCAAGCTTGCTACTAGCTTATGGGTGCTGTAATGGAAATTCTGGGCCAGTTGTCAATGATGGAGAGGAACAGTTATCAATCCCTTGCAGAAGTGCTGGAATGCAGATATGGGACCATGTACCAAACTGAGGCTTACAAAGCAAGATTCTAGAGCCGTGTACAGGCTCGAGGAGACTCCTTACAACCGCTTGCTCATGACCTGGAGAGTATGGGATATTAGGCTTACCCTCGAGCTGCGCCTAACCTGTTGGCTATTATTCTGAGGGGCCAGTTAATCGATGCTCTTGACAGTGCGGAGTTGAAAGTGCAAGTGAAGCAGGCACAACCCAGAAGCATGCAAGAAGCACTAGTCAGGGCTGTAGAGTTTGAGTCCTGTGTCAAGTCCAGTATGTCCACTTTTCAGACAGGTCGTAGTGCAGGATTGGGCAAGAAAGGAGCAGGTATGTGAAATAAAAAAAACTGAGGGAAGTTGCTGGTACTGTGACAAGCCAGGAGACGAAAAGAGAACTGCTACAAGTGAAAGAGGGAACAGGAAAAGACTGGTGGAGGTTGCTTGTTCTGTAGGAAGCCTGTACACAAGAAGGAGGATTGTCTCAAATGGAAGGAGGAGCAAGAGCAGAGCAGTGCAAGGAAATCTTCAATTATAACAAAAGCGTGTTGGACACCTCAGTTCTGAGCATCAAAAGAAGAAAGAGGATGATAAGAAGAAGGTTGCAGAAGATCAGAAAGAAGCAGAAAACTAGTGGAGGGGGGTGTGAAGGGGCAACCACCAGTCAGCTTTTATCAACCCGACAAAATCTTCCACAGGTATACCCACTAACGTTTAACATTATTCAGCT
The DNA here is from genome assembly GCF_032717465.1 of Coenobita brevimanus. Lineage (NCBI taxonomy): Eukaryota > Metazoa > Arthropoda > Malacostraca > Decapoda > Coenobitidae > Coenobita > Coenobita brevimanus. The sequence goes on from NC_137021.1 coordinate 21,688,360, forward strand.
TAACCCTTAGCCACTGGGGGGCTCCCAGCCACAGCACACTCCTCCCTCCGGGCGATTTCCGATATTTTGGAAAAAACACCCTTACTTCAAACCCTTATATCTGCCAAACTATAATAGCTAAAGAATCAAATGAAAGTTCATAAGACTCACCAACTCTTCCTCTTTCCAATGAAGGTATCCTGAGGTCTGTAGGTGGTCCCGTCGATGAGTAAGGATGAATTGAAGACGAGTGGTTTTTCACGTTATGGCGCGCGGTTCCGAGCGCTGGCTGGTGGCCATGGGCTTGGCCCGGCCAGTTAGCGTTGGCAGCACTGACTGGAGTGGTGATTGTAACACTGCCCGTGCATCCTTGGAGTGCGGAAGATTCCACTCGTTTTTTTCTACTCCTCCTTACTCAGCGCCGTGAAAATGAGTCATCACCCGCTTCATGTGGCTCACCCAAGGATTTACCGCCCACACCACCATGCCACTAAGCCCTGTAGGTGTGTAGGAAAGGAAATATCGTCGTTTTTATATACTAAGTTCTTCCGTAAATAATCATATTTCTCCATTACTAAGACACTTAGAACTGCACTTTATATCACGATTACGGGTAATTGCACTTTGACAAGTAAATGCTATTGCTCTTTCACGCATGATCGTAGAGTATGCGGTAATTATTTGTACTGTAAATCACACTGCTGTGTACTCATCAGGGTTATAGTAAAAATCATGTAAATGTTTTACACAACTAACATTATTTGTACTTCACATAACAGATACACTGATGCTCCTATTTGGCACATTCCACCCGAGTATTGAGTGAAATAATTTAGGTATAGCGAAGTAGGTATTGCTCATTGTGGCCCGCTCACAAGTGGTTTTCTTTCAGGTAACAGGTAGGCAAACTCAAGGTATATCCAAAAATTTTCTAACCAGTATCCAATAAACAGTATCAACTCCTGTATTGCACCTAATATAAATCACTTATATGCACTTGTAGAACTTATAAAAGACTTATATCATAGCACTTTCTATAATTCACGTATAATATCGCACATTTCACTCATTTATGAAAATAAACAAACTTCTGCAATGCTGTACACTGTTTTCACTTGCCCACACACCTGCTCAGTACTCGTACCACTCCTGAAGGGCCTGGTTGTGGAGATCCTGCCCATGAAGTGGTATTGCCGAAATCATCACTCTCGTAGACTGTCCCTTCCTCCTGGAGAAGTTGGAGAGCCCTCCCTGGCGTTGGAGAGTGAGTAGGGGTTGGAGGGCGAGAGAGCTCGCTCTTCACGTGGTAGGTTTTTTTCTCCTCAGAGGACATACTCTTGCTGAGTGTACGAGAGGAGACAGTATCGTCAAAGGCACGTCCTATGGCACTATCACTGAGCCCTTTACCTGGCACTAAGGGCTGAACTTTCGTGGGGATTGATGAGGCAATCGGCCCTTCATGCAGTGGGATGGAAATGCACAATGTCAAGGAAGATGACATGGCTCCTCTCACTACCATTGCCGAGTACAAACTGAACCGTGCAACCGCCGGGTACCTGGGGGCTCTACCTACCCCGTAGGTATCAAAGAAAATGTTCCCACAAGCAAACAGTGGCGGGAAGGTGAGTGCGGTATATTAAGTCAACCGGTGGCTCTTTGCGCCCTGAATCCTGTCGTGCATACACATCAGCCGGCGGATAGGTGTTAATCCTGCATCATCTTTGAACATGTTTGGGGTTTCATTTACTCGGGACTTATCTTGGAAAGATCATAATACATCTCTTGTAAAATCTACTTCCAAGAGATTAGGTGTGCTAAGCCGACTCCGTTCTTTCTTTACCCCTGCACAATTGTTGACTGTATACAGGGGTTTTATCTGCCCCTGTGTGGAGTACAACTCTCATGTGTGGCAGGCTCCCCACATACAGCTCTTCTCAATAGGGTGGAGTCAAAGTCTTTTCGTCTCATTAACTCTCCTCCTCTTACTGACTTCCTTCAACCTCTGTCTCTTCGCTGCACTGTCGCATCTTTGTCTCTTTTCTATCGCTGCTTCAATGGTAACTGCTTCTCTGAACTGTCTGCATGCATCCCTTCACCTCTACAACATGCGTGTAGCACCCGTCTGGCAGCAAATCCTCATCCCTTTTCTGTCCATCTCTCTAATGCAAGAGTTAACTGTTACTCCCAGTTCTTCATTTATGTAACAGGTCAACTCTGGAACTGTTTCCCTCTGTCTGTATTTCCTGCTTCCTATGCTATCCAGTCTTTTAAACGTAGTGTGTCCAGGCATCTCTAAAAAACCGGATCTTGATTTTGGCTCTCTCTTATATTTCGTTTTTCTCTTGAAGGGAACAATATAACGGGCCCACAGCCTTTGGTTCCTTCTTCCTTGCATAAAAATAAGCCCCACCACTGAGAAAATGCAAGAGAATGGTAATCGACAGTGTGCGAATAGATGGAAGGATAAACGGAATGAAGTGTTCCCTGGTGATTGATTCGGCCTCAGAACAGTCTTTTGTGAGGCCTGATGTGTTACAGCATTGATATCTGCCTGGGTCATCAGAAAAACTGTGTGGCATAACTGGGTACCATGCTGAACTGAGGGGACCCCTGGATGTCTGGATTGAAGTGGCAGGGCAAGAGGCTACTCTTCCAGTCTACGTGGCCACATGGAGGATCCTTGCCTTATGGGTCTGGACTATCTGATGTCCATGGGATGTGAGCTGGACTTCTGCACCATGAAGCTGAAAGTTCGGGGAAGGTCGATTACCATCACGGCAGTGAAACATGCCAGTTCTGGTGGCGAGTTGAGCAGCTCTTTTGACAGCTGTCTAGGAGTGGTGGAGCCTGATGTAAAGTGCAAGACAAAGGCTGGAGTGATGGTTGGGAGAACTCTGGTGGAAACAGGTGCAGGTGAAGTGCCAATTGTGGTGGCCAGTTCTTCCCCTGAGCCACAGAAGATCAATGAGGGAGAAATTCTGGGACTGTGCCAGGTGTTGGACCCTGAATGCATCTGAGGAAGGCCTGTAAAAGGAGTGTAGTCAAAGAAGATGGGTATCTGCCACAGCACTTACAAGACCTTTTCTCAAGGAGCTGCCAATGCCTGGATGGCTTACAAGTGCTGCAGTAGAGGCAGCTGCTGATGGAGTTTGCTGATGCACTGATCTGGTGGACCATTGTTATAGACACCAGGGATCACCACCCAATTAAACAGCTAGCACGGAGGATGGCACCAACTCAGCAGCAAGAAATGGAGAAGGTGATGGAGCATCTCCAAAGTCAAGGAGTGATAGAAAAGTCCAGCAATCCTTGGGCATCAGCAGTGGTTCTGGTAAGGAAGAAGGATGGCTCAGTGAGGTGCTGTGTAGATTATCGAGCCCTGAAATATGTAACAGTGAATGACACATACCCCTTGCCAAGGACTGATGACACCCTGGTTGCTCTGTCAGGTGCTAAGTGTTTCTCCATCCTAGACATGAAGGCAGGATAACATCAGTTCAAGGTTGCAGAGAAGGACAAAGAGAAGTCAGCCTTTTCATATGGGGAGGGTTTATGGCAGTTTAAGGTGATGCCTTTTGGCCTATGCAATGCCCCAGCTACCTTTGAGTGTCTAATGGATCACGTACTGGAAGGCCTGCACTGGCAGACAGCCCTTATCTATCTGGACAGTGTAATTGTGTTTGAACGGACTTTTGACAAGGAATTGGAGGGGGTGTCGGAGGTGTTGAACAGGATCCACACAGCGCACCTCAAGCTGAACCCCAAGAAGTGCTACTTGTTTCAGTGGAAAGTAAAGTACCTGGGACACATTGTAGGCAAGAGTGGCGTTCGTACTGACCAGAAGAAGTGGCAACTATGGAAAACTTGCCAGTTTCAACTTGTATGAAGGAGCTATGGAGTTTCCTTGGCTTGTGTACCTACTACCGGCGTTTTGTCAAGGACTTTGCGACGATAGCTGCACCTCTTGCACAAGCTGCTGTAGATGAGGCAGAAGTTTGCATAGACAGCATAGACTCAGAAAGACTTTGACAAACTCAAGCATGCGTTGGCAAGCTCTCAAGTACTGCTGTACCCAGACCAAAATCAGCCATTTATCTTGGACTGTGATGCTAGCAACCATGGTATTGGTGGAGTCCTGTCACGGAAGAAGGATGACAAGCAGTATGTTGTGGTGTATTACAGCAAGATACTCAGCCCACCAGAGCGGAACTACTGTGTGACCCACAAGGAGCTCTTGGCAGTGATGAGGAGCCTTGATTTCTTCCATCCCTACTTGTATGGGTCCTACTTCATCATCAGGATGGACCATGCAGCACTCAGGTGGCTGAAAACACTAAAAAATCAGGAAAGACAGCTGACACGCTGGCTCGGGAAGCTAGACCAGCACAATTATGAGGTGCAGCACCGTTCTGGGTGGGTACATGGCAATGCTGACAGCCTGAGTCGTTGGCCTTGTGATCCAGAGTGCCGGCAGTGTAGTAAAAAAGATCTATCTATCTATCTATCTATAGCCCGACACCCTAATCCCGCAAAGAGTGGCCACAGTCAAAATGCCTCCAAGTTGCTCTGTCACTCACCAATTGACTACCCTCTCCCCAACTCACCCCCCCCTCCCTCATATACCTCTCTACTCCATCCCTCCACCTCATCCTCGGGCTACCCCTCCCTCTCCCTCCCTCCACCTCACCTACATATACCCTCTTAGTCAGTCTTTCATTCTCCATTCTCTTCACATGTCCAAACCACCTCAGTGTATTTCTCCTAATCTTCTCAACCACATCCACATCCACCCCACAACATTCTTTCATTTCTTCATTCATCAACCTGTCCCCCCACGTCACTCCACATGCTCCTCTCAAGTAACTCATTTCCACTGCTCTCACTCTTGACTTGTTCCCCTCTTGCAAGGTCCACGCCTCGCTTCCATACGTCAGGGTAGGGATCACAATACTATCATGCAGTGACTTCTTAACTTCCATACCCACCTCCCTCTCAGTGAACCAACAACCTTCCTTCCCTGCTGAACCCTTTCACGCACTTCATCACCCAAAGTTCCATCCTTACTCATCACACTACCCAAGTACTTGAATGCACTCACATTCTCCATATCGTCACCATCTAACCTCACTGCACACTCTGTGACTTCATTCCTCCCAAACACCATAACTTTACTTTTGTTTACATTAACTTTCAGATTCCTCCTCCTACACACTGTCCAATATTCATTCACCAAACCTTGCAACTCCCATTCATCTTCACACAACAATACTGTAACATCAGCAAACAGCAACAACAGAATCTTCCAAATCTCACCCTAATTCATTAGAGCCACCCCTGCATCCACTGCCCTACCTTGCACCTCCTTTACAACCCCATCCATGTATATATTAAACAGCCATGGAGACATCACACACCCTGTTTCAGTCCCACATTGAGGTCAAAGAACTCACTCAGCTCACCATCCACTTGCACCGTAGCCCTTGCTCCTTCGTACATACTCTTCACAGCATTCAACAATTTCCCCTCCACTCCATATATTCTTAATACCTTCCACATACCTTGCCTCTCTATTCTGTCATAAGCTTTCTCCAAATCCATGAAGGCAGCATACACTTTCCTTCCCTTCTCTAGATACTTCTCCACTAAACATCTTAGAACAAATATCTGATCTACACACCCTTTTCCCTTCCTAAATCCCCCTTGTTCTTCTCCAACTAGCTCCTCTGTCATATGCCTAACCCTATCAATGAGTATTCTACCATATATTTTACCAGTCACACTAAGAAGGCAAATACCCTTATGGTTACCACATACTTCTCTCTCCCTTTTTCCTTTGTATAAAGGAACAATTATACCTGATTTCCAGTCCTCTGGAACCCTTCCCTCTTTCCAAGCCTATCTACACAACTTCCATATCCACTCCACAACAATCTCACCCCCATACCTAAGCATTTCACCACACACTCCATCAATTCCTGGGGCCTTTCCCAACTTAATCTTCATCGCTTCCACTACTTCCGCCCTACTGATCTCTTCCTCCCTCCTCTCATCTCTTCTTCTCCCAGCCATTCCCCAACCACTTATACTCGCACTGCTCTCACTCTCTACATTCAACAAATCCTCAAAGTGCTCCTTCCATCTCGTCAATTTCTCTCTCTTCTCCGCCAACAATCTATTGTTCCTATCTTTCACTCCCCTGCTATTTCCCCTTTCACACTGCCTTACTTTCTTTACCTCCTTCCAAAACAATTTCTTACTCTCCCTCCATTTCACTTTCAGATTCCTCCCAAACTCTTCATCCACTTTCTTCTTACTCTCTTTCACCAGTCTCTTAACCTCCCTTCTCCTGCTCACATATACCTCTCTCTTCTCTCTCTAATCTTCTCCCCTACCTCTACTCGTTAACCATTCACTATATGCCTTCTTCTTTTGTTCCACAGCTCGTTTCACCTCATCATTCCACCATGCTGTCCCTTGCACACCCTTGCATCTCCTCCTCACTCCACAAACAGCCTCACACGCTGTTCCTATCTCTTCCGTGAATATCTTACATATGTCCTCCACCCCTTCCATCTGCTCTAGCTCATACCTTCCCAATCTTTCTTCCATTATGCTCTTATACTCTGTCATTTTCTCACTATCTTGCAATTTCTCCACTCTTCTCACAGGAGCTGCTTCCTCCTGTCTTCCCCTTCGTCTCCTCAACCACTTTCTTTGCAGCTCTACCTTGGTCATCACTATTTGATGGTCCGAGACTCCATTCCCCCACCCTCTCCACACTCTTGCGACACTTGTCTTCTCATTCGTTCATCCACACACACGTAGTCTATCATTGCCTTTCATTCAACAAGTTCACCATCCATCCTCCTCATTACTCTCCTTGTATACCAGTGGTACATCTTATGACGAAAGTAGGTGCTGGCTATTGCCAACCCCTTTCAAGCACAGATGTCTACCAGAGCACTACCATTCCCATCTACTTCAGCTGGCTCACCCCACTGACCAACCACTCCATCCACTCGTACATTCCCAACTTTGCCATTCATGTCTCCAATCAACAGCACTCTCTCGCTCCTCTCAGACTTGTCCATACATGCTTCTACTCTCGCCCAAAACTCATCTTTCACTCTTGCCACTCGATCCTCTGTCGGGGCATACACACATACAATTGCCCACTCTTGTATACCTACTTTCATCCTCACCCATACAATCCTTGCACCCACTGTTCCATACTCTCTTATATTCTCCTTCCACTTCTTGCTTATCATCAGACATACTCCCTCTCTTGCCCCCTCATTCTCAATGACTCTGCACATATACCGAAACAGTATTCCCATTCTCTCACCCTTTCACCTTTCCATTTAGTTTCCGTCAATCCACATATATCCACTTTTGCATCCTCAGGCACCTGAACAATCTCTCTCTCTTTCACTTCATCATTCACTCCTCTCACATTCCATGTTCCCACCCTAAGAATGTCCTTTGTCCCTTCCTTAGTCGTCAACGTATGGTCCGTCCGGGTCCGAGGCGCTTTATTCGTTTTTTTAGTTAGTTCTTTTTACGGGGTGGGGCACTAACCCACCACCAACCCATTTAGTCGCCTCGTACAACAAGCAGGGATCAGCAAGCTCTCCAGTACTGCTGTACCCAGACCAATATCAGCCATTTATCTTGGATCGTGATGCTAACCACCATGGTATTGGTGGAGTCCTGTCACAGAAAAAGGATGACAAGGAGTATGTTGTGGTGTATTACAGACAGATGCTCAGCCCATCAGAGTGGAACTACTGTGTGACCCACAAGGAGCTCTTGGCAGTGATGAGGAGCTTTGATTTCTTCCATCCCTACTTGTATGGGTCCTACTTCATCATCAGGATGGACCATGCGGCACTCAGGTGGCTGAAAACACTAAAAAATCTGGAAGGACAACTTACACGCTGGCTTGGGAAGCTAAACCAGCACAATTATGAGGTGCAGCACCGTCCTGGGCGGGTACATGGCAATGCTGACAGCCTGAGTCGTTGGCCTTGTGATCCAGAGTGCCGGCAGTGTAGTAAAAAAGATCATAGTAAGAAATGCAGCCGTACTGCAGTGACAAGGACAATCTCAGATGAAGAAGACCTGAGGAGGATGCAGATTTACAACCAGTGCTGCAGTGGCTGCAGCAGAGTACAATGCAACCATCTTGGGAAGAAGTTTCCAGGTTAAGCCCTGTGACCAAGAGCTACTGGAGGCAGTGGGACCTTCTTTGTTTGAACAATGGACTGCTGGAGCATCAGTGGGAACACCCGATGGCCTCAGCAAGTATTGGCAACTGGTGGTTCCGAAGAAAATGAGGTCAAAGCTCTTGGCTGAGTCTCATAACCAGATCACTAGTGGGCACCTGAGAGTGAAGAAAACCCTAAGCTGACTGCAACACAGGTTCTACTGGATTGGCATGTGTCAGGATGTTGAAGAGTGGTGTCGGACTTGTAATATGTGTTGTGCCAAGAAGGGACCCAAGAAACGTGGTTGTGCCCCTCTCCAGCTGTACCAAGTGGGTGCTGGGCCTCTGCCACTCACTGAAAGAGGAAGCTGGTATATATGTGTTGCCATGGACTACTTCACAAAGTGGCCAGAAGCCTATGCCATCCCCGATCAAGAGGCTGAGACTGTTGCTCAGGTGTTGGTTGACTAGTTTTTCCTATCATTTTGGCATGCCACGAGAGCTATATTCTGACCAGGATAGAATCTTTGAGTTTGCTGTGTTCCGTGAATGCTGCAAGTTACTGGGAATCAAGAAGACCAGGACGACCCCACTAAGGCCACAGTCTGATGGGATGGTGGAGAAATTCAACTGGAGTCTGGGGCGAGAACTGACCAAGTGCTGCATAGAGGGACAAACAGAATGGAACCAGAATTTACCTACATTGCTAATGGCATATCAGTCTGCTAGACACCTGCAAAACTTATGTTTGGCCAGGAGTTATGTTTACCCGTTGACTTGTTAATGGGAAGACCACCTGGTGAAGAGCTGCCTGCAGACACCACCGGCAATGTAAAGCACCTTCAGGAAAGGCTGGCTGAGGTACATCATCGAGTGTGAGGAGCCCTCAAGTTTTCAGGAGAGGTGATGAAGTGCAAATATGATGCCAAGGCAAGTGAGTTGAGCTTCAAGGCTGGAGACCAAGAGTGGTTATACATTCCTCAGTAAAAGAAGGGACAGTCATCGAAGCTGCAGAGCCCCTGTGACGGGCCTTTCACTGTGTTGGACTGCCAATCAGATGTAACATATCGGATTCAGGGAGCCAGAAAGCCTCATCCAAAGGTGGTACATGTGAACCATCTGTGGCACTTCCATGGGCCATGACAATATGGCTGGGAAGTCTCCGAGGAATCGTGCTCTCTCACAACTGAGGATGTTGAGGAGGACCAAGGAGCTGATGTGCAAGAGGTTGGTGACAGTTTTGCGAGGGAAGAAGTGAGTCAGGAAGAGGACCAAGACCTTCCAGGTGGAGTGGACTGTGTGAAGGAGCAAGGACATCTTTGGAAGCGGCATAGATGAAGACCTGATAAATTGAAGGATTATTTTTTGTATAGTTAGATGTTTAATTAGAATTAATTTTGTTTGTATATATTGTGTAGTTTTGTCGGGACAACAAAGAGCTAGGGAGGGGGTAGTGTTAAGAAGCAAGATTTGCCAGTTAGGTAGCCGAGATGTTTCTTAACGTTTCCTGTACCGTAGCTCCGGTACGAGTCAGAGTTGTCAGTTTGCCTGCTGTTTGTCAGTGTTGGTGTTTCGTAAGTTATGCATTAATTTTTGTGCTTTTTTTTTCTCTATAATGTTTTAGTTATGTGATTGCCTGTTAAATTATGTAATTTAATTAAATTTTGTATCCTAAATAGTTTACAGTGTTATGTGATATAAGAAATGTTTGGATATCTCCGAGTTGGCAACTGTTGTTCTCGTAGAATGTAGAAAACTCCAGAATATAGGAAGCTTATATAAGGATGACGGAGAGACTAGAGCAAGTTCAGTCGGTTTTCGGTTCAGTTTGAGTGTTGGTGCAGTGTCAGTGTAGTTTGTATATTTTCGGTACTTGTGAAAACAGTGAAGTGTTGTTGGCAAATAGTGAAGAGTTACTGAAGTTTGTATATCATCGGAACTTGTGAAAATGGTGAAGGGTCGTCAAGCATTAAGTGTAACTGGAGTTAGAAAAGTTTCTATAGCTCCAGTGCTTGTGAGAATACTGAAGTGAAGTTGGAAAACATTAAGTGTAATTATCTGAAAAGAAAAATAAAGAGAGTGAACTTAAGAAGCCAGTGTTTATTTACGACACCTGAGCTGATCCTGTGTACAGTACACCTAAAGGCTGACCATAGGAAGAACAACTCACTGGGCAACGTCCTTCCTGTACTGTACTGCTGCTGTTGGAGCCTGTGGCAGTCTGGGGTGGGGACGTATCAGAATATTATATGGTGCTCTTTTGCGTATTTGGACTAAACGTTACTGTACTTAAGTTACTCTGGTTCATTTTTGGCCATGACCAGAAAATTTCTTTAAGGTCATTTTACATTTCGTTTTGTGTCTTCTCGGTTTCTGAGATTAGGACAGAATCATTTGCAAATCTTCAATTGTTTAAGTTTTCTCCATCTATGTTTACTACTTTTTTCTCCCATTCTAGCTTTCTGATAATAATTTCAAGGTTTGTTGTAAATAATTTGGTAAAATTGTATCTCTGATGCATGCCTTTCTCAGTCTAAATGTTTTTCTGAGTCTTTATGTCAAATGACTGTAGCAGTTACATGTGTATGTTTTCGAGCAGTTTTACAAAGTTTATACCTACTTGTTCCTGCAGTGAATTTATAATTGCCATGTGCTCCATTGAGTCGAAAACCTATTTATAATCAACAAAACTTAAGCACAGTGGTTTATTAGTCTCCACCTATTACATAGGTGAAGACTATTGTTTTACTGATATTATTATTCAGGCCTCAGAGTCTTGCGACGATCTGAGAACCTGAGGTTGCAGAAGGAATCTGAAGGGCCCAGGTTATGTGTCCTAGCATGAACCATTGCTGATAGGAAAAAAAAATCCAAATCCTTTACGTCCAGTGGCAGAAAGAGTCATATCATTATTATTATTGAACAAGGTAAGGCGAGCTTGTCTACTGGAGATTTCAACTGGCCCTGAGCAAGTAATCTGAAGTTAAAGTTGGAGGATCGATTCCTAAGAGTTTATTTCGTTAAATTTAAAAAAATAATCACATCTCCCCAATAGGGTCAAGGTCACTAAAAACAGTAAGTGGAGACTAGTGACTGTCCATAGGAGAGTTTCAGAGTTCTAGTTATATTTTGTAGTTTTCTCATTAGCTGATTCACTGAATGTACATGATCAGAAGTCGAATACCCGTTTCGGAATCCTGCCTGCTCATGAGGTTGGTTATCTTGCAAATTTGGTGCTAACCTGTTCGTAAGGTCTTTAGTGACGTGCTTGTACGAGTACATGACTAACAATAAGCTAATAGTTTGATAATTACTTAGATCTCTTGAGACACTTTTCTTGTAAAGCAAACTAATTACTGGATTACACCATGTTTCGGAAATTTTCATATTTTCCTTATACATTAAGTAAAAAAGTGGGTGAACAGGTATTGAAATTCTACTCCTGCATCCGACCATAAATCTGCTATTATTCCATCTTCTCCTGGTGCATTTCCTCTTTTCATACCTTTGAAAGAAATGTTTACTTCATCTGGTGTTACCTCTGGTACTTCACTTTGTCAATTGAGAAAATCGTTATCGGTGCAATTGTTTTTCATTCATACTGTACAGTTCTCTATAAAATGCTTCAGATCATTTCACTATCTTCTCCTTGCACTTAATGACATCATCAGTTTGTCTTTCAGAGATATAAGATGTTGCTTTCGTAGTGCAAGTTTGCTTCGAGCCAGTTTCATATACTTTTTTTTTTTTTTTTTTTCCGATCTGATCCATGCCTCTCTTTCACTTCTCTTTTCTCTGTCTTGTTGAAAAGCTTGTTTGATTCTGCTCTTTCTGTTTCATCTCTCTTTGTTTTTACTTTCATCTCCTTTCTTCCTTTTATGAGTTCAAGGGTCATTTTTTAATACACCTGTTTGTTTTGTTTGCATTAAGTTTCTTTACTACCGCCGCTGATTACCTTAGCACTTTTGTTAGTCTGTCCCTGAACTCATCAATGTCACACTTACAATTACTTAGAACCTGAAATCTGTTATTTGTTTCTAACTGAATGGTAGCTTTGTTTTTTACTTACTTTTGCTGGACATATCCTTTTTTTATTTTTGTTTTACAGCTTCTTTCTTGCATCTCTGATATTTAATCTGGTTGTGCAACCCGCCATTCTATGAGCACTTTTTATATTTACAAAGTTGATAAATGTGACATCAGTAAACATGTTGCCCTTATCTCCAATAATGAAGTTGATTTCATTCTTTGTGTCTCCACTTTGACTTCTCCAGGTCCACTTCCTTCTTGTTTGTTTTTATAAGAATGTGTTTGTTATTCTCATGTTTTACAGTTCAGCAAAATTAACCAATATTTTCTCCTTTGGCATCCCTCGCTCCTTCTCTGAATTTCCCTATCCAGTTTTTGCATGCCTACTTTTCCATTAGTCTCCCATGAGTATAGTAATTTGGTCGTTGCTATTTCCATAATCTGGGAACTGTCATCAAAGAATGTTTCCATTTCTTAATCTATGCTTTGAGAAGTGGGTGCAAATTACTCTCTTACTTTCAGAGTGTATCCTTTGCATAGTTTTATTACAATCCATGCTATTCTGTCGGACGCACTGCAGAATTTAAGAATGTTCCCTGCAATACTTCTGTTAGTTCGAAATCCTAAACCAGTAACGCTTTCATTCTTCATTTCTCTGTAGCAAAATATTTGGTTGCTGTGTTAAGAAGAATTGTATTTTCTTTCTTTCTGTGAATCTTGGTCAGACCTATAATATTCAACTAATGATATATATATATATATATATATATATATATATATATATATATATATATATATATATATATATATATATATTGTTACGGAACAGAGATAGATAATGAACACTTCAAGTGAGAACACCAAAATCACTACTGTCCCGCAAAGTTCCAGGTTCAAAACAAAAGAGTTAGGTAAAATTACAAGTTAAAGTTTAATGCTCAAACTAACAACTAAACATTCAGGACTCATAAGGATAATGTAATGGCAAAAAACAAGTTAAATATATGGTTAACTGCAATAGCCTCGATTAACACAAAATTAGCAAGAGTAAATTTATCTAAGTCAGCCCTGATAAAATGAGAAAACCGGATAATGCTTAGTTAATGCAAGATATATTATTACACATACAAAATATTATTAATAATGGCTGACACCTAAAACACATGAATCACAAAAACCTCACTAGGCCTACGAATCAACACGTTATGCTGCATAGTACAAGAAAAAATGTAATAACACTTATACTCAAATCACACAGCAGCTAGATGGTTGGAGACTTCCTGAGCACTCACAAAAATAATAACAACTGTACAGGGGAGGACAGAGATGTGAACAAAATGAGGAGTAGATCTAAGTGGGAATTAATGCAGAGACTGAGCTCATTATATAGGGGCCGGCAGAGCTTGATACAACTTGTAAGAAGGACGCGCAAATGAAGCCATAGTGGACAAAGAGTTGACACTCCTGCTCTGAACAACAGAAAGAAAGACTTACTCTACTATAAGAGAGGAGAAAGGGGGAGTGAGGTAGAACACGGAAGCTTGGTCACTATGGAAGCCACGAGGCGAATCGTGATCAAAAAGGCAGCATACTGTACGTTAGAATTATACAAACGATGATAAAATCATAGGCTATGTAACACCTCCCCACAAAAAAAAAAAGAAATTTACAAAAGAAATTTCTTATTACTCTAAAACAATCGGTCTAAAGTCTAGATAAGCAATTTGCAATAACATTTTCTTTCCCCTTGACATGCTGTATGTCTAATGAATACTCCTGAAGAAGTAGACTCCATCTTGTCAATCTCTGATTTTTATCTTTAAACTTACTAAGGAATTTCAGTGGGTTATGATCGGTATAAATGACTATGGGGGCAAAACCAGAACACAAATAAAATGAAAAATGCTGTAAACCCAAAATCAAGGCCAAAAGCTCTTTCTCAATAGTTGAGTAGTTCTTTTGAGGTGGAGTGAACTTCTTACTGGAATAAGATACAGGGTGTTCAATACCCTGATCATCCTCTTGCAGCAAAACAGCCCCAGCTCCTGTATCACTTGCGTCAACAGCCATCTTAAAAGGCTCAGCAAAATTTGGAGTAGCGAGCATTGGCTGACTTAATAGGATAGCTTTAAGTTTACTGAAAGAGGATTCACAGTTATCGGTCCAGACAAATTTAACTCCCTTTTTCAGTAGGTCTGTAAGTGGTGATACAAGAATTGAAAAGTTAAGAACAAATCTCCTGTAATAACCTACCATTCCCAAAAATCTTTGTAGCTCTTTCCTACTTTTAGGTCTGGGAAGATCACTTATAACCTGAACCTTAGCTCCTGGTGGTGCAACATGTCCATCACCAATTACGTACCCAAGGTACTGAACTTTAGCTTGACCAAACTCACACTTTGATAAATTAGCTACAAGATTAGCCTGAACCAAACGCTCAAGAAATTTACTGACATGGCATAGGTGATCTTTCCAGTTGTCACTGAAGATTAATACATCATCAATATAAACAACACACCCTGCCAAACCCTCTGTTACAACATTCATGAGCTTCTGAAATGTGGCTGGTGCATTCTTCATACCATATGGCATTACAGAACATGCAAAAGTCTTTCCTAGTGTTACAAAACATGAGATCTCCCTAGCACGTTCAGTCATAGGTACTTGCCAGTATCCCTTTAACAAATCAAACTTACTTATATACCTAGCCTTTCCGATCTTGTCTATGCAATCTTCCACGCAAGGGAGAGGGTAAGTGTCTGTTTTGGTTATCTGATTAACACGTCTGTAGTCGATGCAAAGCCGCTGTGACCCACCTGGCTTAGGGACTAGAGTGACAGGAGAGCTCCACTCGCTCTGACAGGGCTCAATCATCTTGTGGTCCAACAGGTGGCCAAGCTCCTTCTGGATGAGAGGAACTTTCACTGGGTTCACACGGTAAGGAGGCAGTTTAATTGGCTTTGCGTCTCCAACATCGACATCATGCATCAACACAGTGGTTCTTCCTGGAGTGGCACGGAACACTTGCGGGTACTCCTGCAGTAATGCTGAAAACTCCTGCCTTTCCTCAGGAGGTAGATGAGAAAGCTTAGTCTGGAGATCATTCATGATATCAGGATTCTTCCCCAGACTATCACTCAGGCTCATGCTGCATGGGAGAACTTCACTTGCAGACTCGGGTGGAACAGCTACAGTGCAGACTGGGTTATTTTCGTCCCGCCTGTGATATAACTTTAGCATGTTGATGTGACAAAGTTGCTTGTTCTTTCTACGATCTGGTGTGGCGATGACATAGTTGACATCACTGAGTTTCTTCTCCACGAAATAAGGACCATTAAACTTGGCTTGAAGAGGTTGCCCATGCACTGGTAGCAGAATCAAAACCTGATCTCCTGGCTGAAAGTGGCGTAACCTGGACTTCTTATCATACCAAGTCTTCATCTTCTCCTGAGCAGCTCCTAAATTCTCTCTCGCCAGCTGTAAAGCAGTGGACAGCCGTTCTTTGAACTTCATCACATACTCCAGCAGGTTGACGTCATCTTCCTCCGACAGCCAGCATTCCTTGAGCAGCTTAAGGGGTCCTCTTAGTTCATGGCCAAACAGTAGTTCAAAGGGTGAGAAGCCCAGTGATTCATTTGGAGATTCTCTTGCGGCAAATACAACGAATGGAAGACCTTTATCCCAGTCTTTCTGATGTTCCAAACAGTATTTCTTGAGCATCGATTTGAGTGTTTGATGATATCTCTCCAACGCTCCTTGGGTCTGGGGATGGTAAGCTGAAGACATGATCTGAGTGATGCCCAACTCTTTCAGAGACTGCTTGAAAACATTTGACATGAAATTACTTCCCTGGTCTGACTGTACCTCCTTGGGCAGACCAAACTTGGTGAAGAACCCTAGCATTTCCTTAACCACGTTCTTTGCTGAGTTATTTCTAAGTGGAATGGCTTCAGGATAACGAGTAGCCATAACAATCAGGGTCAACACATAAGAAAATCCTGAAGAAGTCTTAGGAAGAGGGCCCACAATATCCACCAACACACGGGAGAATGGCGCCTCAAAAGGAGGAATGGGAACTAGAGGTGCAACCTTTTCGGTCTGATTACACTTCTCCACAACTTGACAGGTGTGACAAGACTTACAATACCAGGAAACATCTCTGAAGATACCTGGCCAGTAGAAGTGTTTCAAAATGCGTGCCACAGTCTTCCTCACTCCAAGGTGTCTTGCCAAACTGGAATCATGAGCCACTCTAATGATATCCTGCCTATAAACAACTTGATGTACAACCTCCCATTCTTAGTCAGCTGATGCTGTTGGGGGTCTCCACTTTCTCATAAGTACTCCTGACTTTATATAATAACAAGTAGAAGCACCAGCTGACTCTTCCTCACTGCAAGCAGAGTTAGCTAGACCTTTCAACTCAGGGTCAGCAACCTGCAACTCAACCAACTCTTGACGAGACAAATTATCAACACTACGGGGTACTGCCTCATCTTGTGAGTGGTCCAAATTAGCAAGAAAAGTGTCAGCTAGGATAACATCATCATCATCATTATCCTCTAAGTCACCAGTAACTTTAGACTTAGCCCTAGTGACAGCACATGCAGAGAACACATCAGGGACACCACAATCCTGGGCTGCAGCCACTGGCTCACTAGACAACTGAGGAGCTGGACACACTTGACTTCCACCAATATCATTTCCAAGTAAGAAAGTTACACCTGACATTGGGAGTGTCTCAACCAACCCAACCATAATGGAACCATTAACAAAACCAGACTCTAAATTCACTCTGCACAGAGGGACAGAGAAGTAATTATTCCCTACACCTTGTAAGATTACAGTTTCATCAGAGGAATTAACATTAGAGCCTAGAACACTGGTCAGCATAAGGGATTGGCAAGCACCTCTATCACGATATATTTTAACTGATTTCCTGTCATTACTGTCCAGAGGACTGACAAAACCATCAGACAGGAAATTAGCACATGAACTCTTGAGAGTGTCACCCACGTTACTGCTCAAAAGAGGAGCTTCATCATGAGAATTTAATTTACCCCTCAAAGCAGGTTCAGTTAACTTGGTTAAAGAATTCTGGGAACTCTCAAGGGTGGACACTAGACCAATTGACTAAATATTTAAAGACTCCTTTTTGTTCACATCACGCTGTCTCCTGAAACATTTCTCTGTAGTATGACCAAGCTTACTACAATAAGTACATTTACTTTTCTTAAATCTAGAGGTGAAGCTGGTATTTACTTCCTGAGAAACATCATCTTTATTCTCTTTCCTGTTACCTGTACTCTGAGTAGAGGCAACATACTTACTCTCAGCTTTCGTTTTTTCTCTAGAATATCTCTTGTGAGTGAGAACATATTCATCAGCTAAAACTGCAGCATCAGACAAATTATCTATTCTTTTCTCATCAAGATATAGGCTTACATCTTTATTAATACACCTTTTGAAGTCCTCCAGCAAAATCATCTGCTTAAATTTATCAAAATCAGAATTTACATTCTTAGAATTTAACCACCGCTCTAACAGATCTTCTTTGATTTTTGCATACTCAACATGGGATTGCTTATCTTGCTTATAAGTTGTCCTAAATTTTACTCTATAGGCTTCAGGAACAAGCTCATAGGCCTTAAGAATCAAGCTCTTAACTACATCATAATTATCAGATTGATCCTGAGGGAAAGATGCATAAGTTACTTGAGCTTTACCAGTGAGCACAGTTTGAAGGAGTACTGGCCAATACTTTTTGGGCCAATTAAAACCTGTAGCTACCCTCTCAAACAACTGAAAATACTTTGTTAAATCAGATTCATTAAAAGGAAGGACAAGTTTAATATTTTTAGCCAGATCAAAATCATCAGAGCTAGATGATCCAGTTCCACTTTGTTTCATGCGATACTCATGGTCTGCCTGAATCCTAGCAATTTCAATTTGTTCTTGTGCCTCCTTAGAACGTGCCTGAAACTCAGCCTCCTTAGCACGAGCCTCCTGCAGGGCTAGCTGTAGCTTAGCTATTTCAATCTGCGTTTGCTCATCTGGAGGAGTTACATTAAACAAGCTTTTATTAATCATGTCAACAATTTGATCTTTAGACTGATGAGAGCGAACAGCAATTCCCAATTGTTGAGCAACAAGCTTAAGTTCATTCTTTGTTCTGGTTTCTACATCACACACTGTTTGCACATTTAACAAAAAATCTTTGGCTTCATCAAGCGAAGTAATAGTAGACCTCATGAATAAATCACAGTCACAAAATACCAAGCAATATCCTTATGATAATATCCTGAATATCTTGATAAGAGGTCGCCAAATTTATGTTACGGAACAGAGATAGATAATGAACACTTCAAGTGAGAACACCAAAATCACCACTGTCCCGCAAAGTTCCAGGTTCAAAACAAAAGAGTTAGGTAAAATTACAAGTTAAAGTTTAATGCTCAAACTAACAACTAAACATTACAGGACTCATAAGGATAATGTAATGGCAAAAAACAGGTTAAATATATGGTTAACTGCAATAGCCTCTATTAACACGAAATTAGCAAGTGTAAATTTATCTAAGTCAGCCCTGATAAAATGAGAAAACCGGATAATGCTCAGTTAATGCAAGATATATTATTACAGATAGAAAATATTATTAATAATGGCTGACACCTAAAACACATGAATCACAAAAACCTCACTAGGCCTACGAATCAACACGTTATGCTATACAGTACAAGAAAAAATGTAATAACACTTATACTCAAATCACACAGCAGCTAGATGGTTGGAGACTTCCTGAGCACTCACAAAAATAATAACAACTGTACAGGGGAGGACAGAGATGTGAACAAAATGAGGAGTAGATTTAAGTGGCAATTAATGCAGAGACTGAGCTCATTATATAAGGGCCGGCAGAGCTTGATACAACTTGTAAGAAGGACGTGCAAATGAAGCCATAGGGGACAAAGAGTTGACACTCCTGCTCTGAACAACAGAAAGAACGACTTACTCTACTATAAGGGAGGAGAAGGGGGGAGTGAGGTAGAACACAGAAGCTTGGTCACTATGGAAGCCACGAGGCGAATCGTGATCAAACATGCAGCATACTGTACGTTAGAATTATACAAAGGATGATGAAATCATAGGCTATGTAACAATATATACATATACATATATATATATATATATATATATATATATATATATATATATATATATATATATATATATATATATATATATATATATATATATATATATATATATATATATATATATATATATGGAGCCTCTGTGGTACAGTGGTACAGTGTGCGTTTTGTACACGAGTGAGCCAGGGTTCACGCCCCACCAGGGTAATAAACTTTGGGAGTGTTCACCCAGCCACGTACTTCATTGGCGGACACCAGGGGTGCTGTGATTGAACCAGTGTCGCTTACCATAAAGTATGCTTGCACCCAGTTGGCTTGCGCGGGCCGATTACACTTGGTTCACAGACTACACACACATCCAAAGCCACCCCAACACGACAATTACACTAACAAGCACTTCTCACACTACATACAATCTCTACTAGACAGCCTAAGCCACTTGGTAGAGATACATTGGCCGTAGCGTCCCGACTTCGGTCGGGATAGGCCGGTCCTGCAGTGGATACTCAAACGGCTGATGATGATGAAGATATATATATATATATATATATATATATATATATATATATATATATATATATTTTTATATTATATATATATATATATATATATGTATATATATATATATATATATATATATATATATATATATATATATATATATATACGGAGCCTCTTTGGTACATTGGTAGAATGTGTGTTTCGCACGCTGGTGGATGGGGGTTCGTCTCCCGTGAGAGTTGTAAAAACTTTGGGAAGCGTTCACCGAGCCGCTGACCGCTTTGGTGGACATAAAGGGTGCTGTGGTTGAACCAGTGTTGCATACTAGTATGATTGCACCCAGTCAGCTTAAGGCTGGCCGATTTTACTTGGTTGACGGATTACATACACATCCAAAGCTACCACAACACTACAATCACACTTACAAGCACTTCTCATCCTACACAGTCCCTTCCAGTCAGCGTAAACCACTGAGTGTAGATACATTGGCTGTATCATCCCTGCTTCTGTAGGGATAGTCTGGTCCTGGAGTGGACCTCAACTTCTGCTGCTGCTGATATATATATATATATATATATATATATATATATATATATATATATATATATATATATATATATATATATATATATATATATATATATAGAGAGAGAGAGAGAGAGAGAGAGAGAGAGAGAGAGAGAGAGAGATTATAGATAATGAAAGGAGGAAGGAAAAACAAAGGGGAAAAAAATAAGTCCATGTGCCTAAAGGCATCCTCCATTCATAAAATACTTATAATAACTGAATTTGAATTGAATTGGATTAAATGTTTTGGGGAAACAACTCCCAGGAAATGAATTCCAGAGAGTAGTAATGTTGGAGCTTCGTTGCCACCATTTATATACATATAAATATATATAACTCTTTTGTCTTGTAATATTTAAATCTTGAGTTTTGGTCAAAGTTATTTTGGTAATTGAAGAGCAGGAGTTGAAGATGAATACAGGGAGTTGATCTTGATTTATTATCTTCAGAGAACGTCTAAGCTGAGCAGCGTATGTATTATACAGAGACTTAATATACTAAGTCTAGTTGGATACTTCTTCTTATTCGCTCTCTCCACTACCTGCCGGTTCTATGACCAGTCTCCTTCTGAGCTCAGATTCCTACATTCTTGTTTAGCAGGGGCCGTGTCACGTGTGTTATACTGTTGTTGAAATGTTCTAGAAGACTGTGTGTGTGTGTGTATGTGTTTATGAGTGTTTATGGTCATGAGGCGCTGTTCGTGGGCTATTTTGCTGGTGAGTGACATTCTGGAGAGGTGCTAACGTCATTTCCTTTTGGCCCCTAGGTTTGACATTGACCTAACCTCTAGACTATATATGTATGTTGCTAGCTATTATGTGTTATGACATTTTAGAGTCCTGACATCACTCGGTCACGCAGCTGGCGGTCCTCCGACAGCAATCATCATTGACATATGCTAATCTATTAATACATAATGGGGTGGAGAGGTATATGAGAGATGGGGGTGTGAGTTGGGAGCAGGGCAGTGAAATGGCGGGGGACAGGGCGACGTGGAGGCGATTTGTTTGTGGCCACCCCAAACGGGATTGAGGCATCTGGCAATAGATAGATAGATGGATAGATTTTTCTTATCACTCTTAATACATAATATTGATTATAATATTGTACAGATATAATATTCATGGTAATATTGCAATGATCCAGTAATATTACATTTTAAATAAGTTGTATAGATAATTGAATAAATGCAATATCGTTAAATTGGTTATTGTATAACATTTTGTAAGATGTGTATGTATAATAGAAAAATGCATATATGCAAAAAAAAAAAAAAGTCCAAAGTTAAGATTATGGTAAGAGCTATTAATATTTCATATAGAGATAATGATACTGGTATACTTCTATATCATGTGTCATTCTTCTTTATATATATATATATATATATATATATATATATATATATATATATATATATATATATATACACACAAAATATGTACACTTCATATAGGGGGGTTAACTTGGATGCTTACTCTACCCCCACTAAATACTGACTCCAAATTTGCAGTTCTTGCATGCATTCTGTGCATTGCGAACAGCACTACTGCAAATACAATACAGAAGATTATAAGGACGGTAGGTGCTGGGCTATAAACATAATATAGGTTTAACATCCTCAAACTCAAATCTTCCCAGGGCTTCATTGTTTCATTGATCAGTTGCATAGTTTCAAACTTAGGTGAGGTCAGCTTAATACTTGTGCTCATGTTTAAGTCCATATTAGGCAGTGGGTGTAAATGTTTGTGTGTATGATTAAGGATGGTGTAGTG
Organism: Coenobita brevimanus; assembly: GCF_032717465.1. Lineage (NCBI taxonomy): Eukaryota > Metazoa > Arthropoda > Malacostraca > Decapoda > Coenobitidae > Coenobita > Coenobita brevimanus. The sequence goes on from NC_137021.1 coordinate 21,710,568, forward strand.
ATTGATGGTGGATAAAGTGGACATTGATGGTGTAAATACTGCACAGTTGTCTGGTGCTATGAATAATCCCAATGCTGAAGTATGAGATGGTGGTGTATCTGGACAGACTTTTTTTTTTTTTTGCGAGGAAGAAGGAACCAAAGGCCATGAACCCTCAATAACAGTTCCCTCCAAGAGAAAAACAAAATACAATAGAGAGCCAAATTCAAGATCCGATCATTTTGAGATGCCTGGACACACTGCGTTTGAAAAACTGGAGATCATAGGCAGCAGGAAATACAGACAGAGGGAGACAGTTCCAGAGTTGACCTGTTGCATAAATGAAAGACTGGGAGTAACGGTTAACTCTTGCATTAGAGAGTTGGACAGAAAAGGGATGAGAGTTTGCTGCCAGACGGGTGCTACGCGCCCGTCGTAGAGGTGGAGGAATGCAAGCAGACAGTTCAGAGGAGCAGTGACCATTAAAGTAGCGATAGAATATAGATAAAGATGCAACAGTGCGGAGAAGAGACAGAGATTGAAGGGAGTCAGTAAGAGGAGGAGAGTTAATGAGACGAAAAGCCTTTGATTCCACCCTATTGAGAAGAGCTGTATGTGGGGAGCCTCCCCACACATGAGAGTTGTACTCCACACAGGGGCGGATAAAACCCCTGTATAGAGTCAACAATTGTGCAGGGGTAAAGAAAGAACGGAGTCGGCTTAGCACACCCAATCTCCTGGAAGCAGATTTTACGAGAGATGTAATATGATCTTTCCAAGATAAGTCCCGAGTAAATGAAACTCCGAGCATGTTCAAGGATGATGCAGGATTAAGCTGAATATTATTAAACATTAATGGGTATACCTGTGGAAGATTTTGTCGGGTTGAAAGGTGTAAGAACTGAGTCTTAGATGCATTAAAAACAACCGTATTATTTTTACCCCAGTCAGAGATACGAGCCAAGTCAGACATTAGGTTGCCATGGCCTCATCCCTTGTTTGTTGAAGTAACTGTTGAGATGGGCGTTGCGGGAACTGAATGGAAAGGTGAAGGGTGGAGTCATCAGCGTATGAGTGGATAGGGTTAGATGTACAGCTTAGAAGGTCATTGATGAATAAAAGGAAGAGAGTTGGTGATAGGACAGAGCCCTGAGGAACACCACTGTTGATAGATCTAGGAGAAGAACGATGGCCGTCTACAACAGCGGCTATAGAACGACCAGAAAGGAAGCTAGCGATGAAGGCACAGATAGAAGGATAGAAACTGTAGGAGGGCAGTTTGGAAATTAAAGATTTATGCCAGACTCGATCGAAAGCCTTTGAGATGTCAAGTGCAATGGCAAAGCTTTCGCCAAAGTCCCAAAAGGAGGATGACCAGGAGTCTGAAAGGTAGGTGAGAAGATCGCCAGTGGAGCGTCCCTGACGGAATCCGTACTGACGATCAGAAAGAAGGTTGTGATAGGAAAGATGCCTTAAAATTTTCCTATTGAGAATTGACTCGAAAACTTTTGAAATACAGGACGTTAAAGCAATTGGACGATAGTTGGAGGGTTGGAAGTGGTCACCCTTATGTGTTATGAGTGAAATAAAAAACTGTGAGTGTCCGATGCGTTGATGGTGTACAGCTTATCTGGAGCAAAAGTGAAGTTGCAATGATTATGAATGTTGTGATTTCTTATGATAGCCATTTCACAAGGGACTATTTCAGTAGGCTGAAACGTGAAAATGTACGCAGGACAAAGGTGAATAGCATGTAAGGATGTGTGGCACTTTCGTTCAATCGTTGATTCACTTGCGAAAGTGACAGTGTTCCGTCTCTTGGAGACCATGATGAGTTCTGTGTCTGTGCTGATGTTGATGATGACCAAAGTGTTATTATTCTTAGAAAGGAAGGGATGTATTTCGTATACTATGAACAGGTCGTCAGTTATGAATGGTACATGACCTACTACTGATGTTGGTGTTAGTGTTGCTTCTAAATATGGATAATATTGTATGCATCCCTACTTCGGAACAAAGGCTTCAGTTTATGTTTATGTATGCCTTGACTAATTATCTGACGTAGCTCATGAACTGGAAGTAAGTCAATCGTGATCTTGCCTTCACCTGCATTCGAAATTCCTTGCATAAGTGCCCTGTAACGAACTCTAGTGTTGTCTAATTGGAGTAGAATTGTGTCAATGTGTTCCGTGATGATGGAGAAGTGTTGGAAAAGTGTTATGTTACCTGCCATGTCATTTATTTTATCTACATTTTCGAGAGCTATGTTTTCCACCTTTTTCAGATTTTTCACGATTGTCTTCATTGCTGAGTTATGTCCTGCGATGAATTTATCTTGATATATTAGTACCTGTGCTATTTTATTAAATTTGTTGTTTATTTCTTAAAGGTCTTCCTCTGTAGCCAATCCAAAGATGTTCCCAAGAACTGCACCACCCAGGTCGAGCAAACTGCGCTTTTGGCAGGTATGTGTGATGTTCTTGTTGCTCAATACTTTCGTTCCATGAGATGGGAGATCTTGGATCATGATGACTTAGCCTGTTCTATTTTCCATTTCGCTATCAATCATTTCCTGTGGCACCCTCGGGGATGCATAGGGCCTCGATGAACTCACACCACCACATCCTATCTTGTGCTACCTCCTCAAGATCTCCCCAACACTCATCTCCAGCTTCCCGTCTCATTGTCCTCACCCACGTCTCTTTTGGCCTTCCTCTACCTCTCCTACCAGGTGCCACCCACCCTGGTGTACCTCGTACTATTCCCTGTCTCCTATACACATGTCCTAGCCACTTCCATCGTGAGAATCTAACATATTCATCGATCGGCTGCACTCCTGTTATTTCTCTAATTCTACTATTTGGTATCCTTTCCCACCACTTAACTCCTAATATTCTTCTAAGTGCTTTATTTTCAAACACCAAGAATTTATTTTCCATAGTCACTGTGCTGTACCAAGACTCGTGTCCATAAATTAAGATACTCCTAACCATTACCTTATAAAGTTTGATTTTTGTATGCACAGAGAAATTGTTATTATTCCAAATATTTTTAAGCATTCCCATTGCCTGATTAGCCTTCTTTAACCTTTCCTCGAATTCAAAGTTCAAAGAACCATCCTTGGATAAATAAGTACCTAAATATTTAAACCTATCAACTTGCTTTACAACCATACCTCCAATTACACATTCCTGCGCATTTTCCATATTCATATTGATTATTTCAGTTTTTCCCACAATTAATAACCAAACCCACCTTGCGACCTTCACTCACCAAACAGTCCAACACTCTCTGCATCTCTTCTGGCCCATCACAAATCAAAACTATATCATCTGCATAATCTAAATCCAAAAGTTTCCTGTTCTCTCCCCAAAGTATACCTGCACCGGTTTCTGTTCCAACACGTTTCATAATGTAATCAATGACCAATATAAATAGTAAAGGCGATAGAACACCACCTTGAATTACTCCGGACTTGACTTCAAACGAATCACTCAGACAACCATCAACCATCACTTTACAAAATGTGTCCTCATGCATGTTCATAATGACCCTCACAAACTCCTCTGGTATTCCATAATGTCTCATGATCTTCCCCATAGACTCTCTCGAAACACTATCAAAAGCCTTTTCAAAATCAACAAAACAAAGACTTAACGGTACTCTCATTTCATTAACTTGCTGCATCAAATGCCTAACTATAAAGATCTGATCATTGCAACCACGTCCCTTTCTAAAACCAGCCTGTTCATCCCTCAGAATACCCTCAACCACCGGCTCCAACCTATTTAACAACACTCTACTGAAAACTTTCAAAGCTATCGGTGACAAAGAGATTCCCTCCAATTACCACATTCACTCAGGTCTCCCTTCTTCGGAACTTTAACAATTACACCATTCTTCCAAACTGATGGTAGTAACCCCGTCACCCATATCTTATTGAATAGCTTGGTCAAGATCATTATTAATCTATCCCCCTCCACTTTAAACATTTCCGGAAATAAACCATCCTCCCCTGGTGCCTTATTATTCTTTAACTGTTTTACTGCTTTCTCCACTTCTGCAAGCCTCAACTCTCCTGTTTCTATATTTAAATCTTCCTGAGCAGACGGTATATCCTCTTCTGGTGGTATTGGTCTATTAACAACTGTCTCAAAATGCTCTTTCCATCTATTTTTAATATCTCCATCTTTGGTCAATAAATTTCCTTCCCTGTCTCTAATTGGTATTTCCTTGCGTTTACCTGCATTACCACTCAGTTCTCTAATCGATTCATATGCTATTCTTTGACTCTGTCCATCATTTTTGTTTATTAGGATTTCAGTCTCTGCAACCTTTTCATCCACACATCTTCTTTTATCTCTCCTAGCTAACCTTCTTACTTCTGAATTCAAACTCCAGTACGCAGCTCTTGCTAATTCAATCTCTCGTTCATCAACGCATTGCATCTCACTCCTCAATTTAGCCTCACCTCTTTTTTATCATATCCCACGTTTCCTCTGATATCCATTTCTTTCTCCTGAATCTATGTCTCCTTCCAATCGTACATTCAGCAGTCTCATGCAAAACTTTGTTCACATCCTCCCACATCTCATCTACACTTCTCTCCCCCTCTTCCAACGTTTCCAACACCAAAAACCTATTTCTGCATTCTAATCTGAATTCCTCCTTTTCTTCTCCTTCCCTTCTAAGCTTAACAATATCGTATCTACCAACACCAGATTTTTCCTTCTTCTGATTTTTAAGTTTAAACCTTATTTTTGCAATGCTGAGTTGATGGTCACTACCAATATCCGCTCCCCGTTTAACATGAACATCTAGCAGAGAACTTCTATGCCTCCTACTGATAGCGATGTGATCAATCTGATTTTTATATTTTCCACACTATTTTATCCACTTCCTTTGTGTTATGTGCTTGTGAAACATAGCTTCCTATCATGAAGTCCAGGGTTCTCATGGGTCTTACGATGTTTTCTAGATAAGAAGGTAATTCATATAAGTAACCCAGACTGATTTCAGTACTCATGACATCTTTTACGATTGACGTCATGGCCGTTGGAGCTATGAGGCATCCTTGCTGGGGGTCTAAGTGAGCATATACTCTTGCTATGTAGAGGAGAATCCATAGCATAAGTCCCTTCATCGTTACCTACCAACAAAAAAAAGAAATCTATTGGTCATGCTGTGATCGATGATAGTGATGATGTGCGTTACGGCTGACTAACGTAGAACAATAACTTGATTGTTATTTCATTTATAGAAGGAGTTTAAATCGATATTTAAATCTCGTAAATGATGTACCGTAGATTTTATTGGAACAGTTGCACCTATGTTTGATTGTTTGGTATATGACCTTAATTTATTTTTGCAATTATTGTTGTTATCTTGATTGGTTTCATGAGTTACGTTCGGTTGTTCGGTGGTATCCGAGACTGAATAATTATTGGAAACTCGTTTTAAATGGTCAATATGAACTTGTTTCTCTTCGCCACTTGACAGTGACTTAATTAAAACTTTGTTTACTTTTATGTTACTCACTCTGTATGGGCCCTCAAATTTTGGGGATAATTTATTGTCTCTCGTATGAACGGTACCATAAGCAATGTTTCCTAAGCTGATATGCGAGTCTCTTGCCTTTTTATTAAATGCCTCCGTCATTTCTTCCTTGGACATCGTTAATTGTTTTTTGACTCTTTTGTGTATGTCCTGGAATTCACGTAAACGGAGTTTAGAGTAATCATCGTAGTTGTATATGGGCAGGCTGTCACCTTCTAGGAGCTCATATGGTAGTCTTTTATCCGTCCCATATATAATGAAATGTGGTGTGTCACCTATTGATTTATTTATAGATCCATTAACTGAGATTTCTACTTTGGGAATCTAATCATCCCAGCTTGCATAATTTTCACTGAGAATGTGTCGTAGCACATCTAATACTTTTTTGTTTTGTCTCTCTACTAACCCATTAGATGCTGGGTGATAGGCTAAAACGTTAACCTTTTTGATATTGTATTGTTTACATATTTCTTGTAAGATATCAGAATTAAATTCTCCTCCATTATTACTTATTAGCGACATATTACATTATCTATTATTGCCTTTGCTACTGTCTCTGCTGTTTTATCTTTAATTGGGGCTAAAATTACATAACGGGAAAAATGATCCGTTGCTACGAATAGGTATTGGTTATTATTGTATGATAATGGCATCTTGAGTAAATCAACAGCGACAACGTCCAATGGTTGATGTGGTACAGGGTAATTACCCATCGGTGCAGGTGAAATTGGGTATCCTTTGTGTTTTGCACATGATTCGCATCTGTCTATATGATTGTTTATATCTTTTTGTAATGATGGCCAGTAATATAACAAGTGGGCTTGTTTGAATGTCCTATCCTTTCCAGGATGTCCTGCATGTGGGCTATCGTGTATCGTTCGTAATACTTGGGATATCATGTCATTAGGTACTACCAATTGGTTATTATTTCTTTGGCGTTTTGGTTGTTCTGGGTTGATCTTGTATGAAGTATTATTGACTATCATGAATTGTTCGAGTGGTACATGTGGTTTGGGAAATTGTATGTCATCTCCACTTTCTAACTTGTATATAACTTTAGACCATATTGGAACAAGTCTTTGTGCTTTTGCGATATCATCGTAGTTTGGGATGTCTCCTTTGAGATCTAATGCCGCGACCTGAACTGTGTTCGGGTTCCTAGATAATGCGTCGGCTACTAGATTCATTTACCTTGTATGAATTTGTACATTGTAGTTTTGAACTGTACATTTCCATCTTGCTCTCCTCCCAGAGAAGAGTTTTTCTTTAAACATACCCACTAGCGGTTTATGGTCGGTGAATAAGTGTATTTCGTAACCATATACCAAATCTCGAAACTTTTGTAATGCAAAAACCACTGCAAGTGCCTCTAAGTCTGTAGTGAAATAATTTTTCTCTGCACCTTTTATTATTTTGTCTGCTGGCAAGTGCTATTGGTTGATTCTGTCCTCTTTTATCTTCTTGCATCAGTACAGCCCCTAATCCTTTAACTGATGCGTCTGTACAGATAATAAATGATTCTGTGAAATCCGGATATGCCAAACAAGGTGCATTTGTTAGTTTAATTTTTAATTTGTTAAATGCTTGTTTTTGTTTTTCTTCCCATTGGAATATAGCACCTTTTTTGAGTAGTTGGAATAGAGGAAAGGCTATATGAGAGAATTGTTGTACGAATGACCTATAGTACCCAACTAGACCTAAAAATTGTCTAACTTCGTCAGTCGTTGTGGGTTCAGGAAAGTCTCTCACTGCCTGTATTTTGTCATCAGTGGTGTGAATATCATCAGAACTTAATTTGTGGCCTAAGAAATATATTTCCTTAAAGCAAAATTTGCATTTAGAAAGCTTAATTTTTAAACCAGCATCACCAAGCTTTTGTCAGAGTAGGTCTAATTTCTATAGATGTTCTGCAATATCTTTAGTTGCGATTATAATGTCGTCAAGATAAACAAATATTTCTTGTCCTAAAATTCCGGACAGTACGTAATTCATAAGACGCTGGAATGTGCCCGGGGCTGTCCTCAGTTCCATGGGCATCCTTCTATACTGATAGTGTCCTCTATTTGTGGAAAAGGCTGTGTATTTACGTGACTCCTGTTCAACAGGAATTTGATAATAACTGCTTAGCAGATCAATCGTGGAAATACATTATTTTCTGGTCCAATATTCTGTAGGATGTCGCTTAGCAATGGCATGGGAAATCGGTCTGGGATTGTGTGATTGTTTAGTTTACGGTAATCTACTACCGCACGCATTTCTCCATTTTGTTTGGGCACGAAGAATAATGGGGCATTCCACGAGGAGACAGATGGCTCAATAATTCCAAGTTTTAACATTTCATCAACATACTGGTTTGCGAGTGTACTCTAAGATTGTGGGATCCGGTAGGCCGGTACGAAAATTGGTGGTGTATCTGGCTGCACATTAATCTTGTGATTAATCAGGTTAGTACACCCTAATTGTTCTCCGGGCAATGCTACAGTGTCCCTGTGTGTTTCCAACAGGGTTAACAAATGATTTTCTTCATCAAATTCACCTGAGTGAATTAAATTCTCTTTTATACTTTCTCTATCCGTAGATTTTATCTCACCTGTCACTTCATCTACAACTATTTCCTTCACAGGGTCGGGACATTTTTCAATATTAACTATACAAGTCCCCTTTTTCAACTGTACTTACCCATTCATGTGATTAATTATGAATAACTGAGTTTGCCCTTCGTCGTTCATCTGACATAATGCGTTTTCTACTGACAATCCCTCTACTTTACATAATTCTTCTAAGACAAGAACAGTACTATTCCATAACTTGCCCTTTATGGTAACTTTCATATAGGAGTTAGGTGGTATAACTAAATCATGTGAGATGGGAGGGAAAAACTGATAAATCAGTACCGTTACCTGGGTGTCTAGTCACATAGTGGTGTGAGTGGATATTTACACTCATCTGTTTGTGTATGTTTGCTGTGCGTGACAGAAATAAATGGAGAGAAATTGTGAATGAATAAGTGATGACGCAGCCCTGAGGGGATATTCTCCCGCATTTGGTCTGATCAGCTAGTCAGGTCAGGTGCGGGTAAGGGGATGGGTGTATTATGATGTGGCAGGGGTAAACCAGTTCTGCTGTCGGGCCCTGCTGCGGATGTCACTGATTGCATTGTGCAGTTGACCCTTGTGCGGTGTGGTGCGGTGAGGATCTGTCCGTTCTCCCCTTTGGGGCTAAGATGCGAATAAATGTGTTTGAATGGATGAGTAAATGGAGAGTGAGTCGTCCTGTCTCGGCTACCTCCCTTTCCTTGGGGGAAGCAGCCTAGGTATATAGATAGATAGACAGATAGATGTTTGTTTAAGCTTTTAATATTACCAATTCTTTTTGGTTCTATTTTACTAATCGGTGAGGGCTCTGATGGTATTTCCTCTATGTATTCATTATCAAAGTCTATTCCATTCATTTGTGTGAGTAAAGTTATTTTCTCTCTTCTCATGCATCTTAAGCCCAGTAACATATGAGCTTTAACCCGCCCCATCCCGATGTTTTCTGGGCAGTGGTATGCCCCAGTCCCGACATTTTTGGGCCTTTTTTTTTTTTTAGGCTCAAACATTCGCTTTTGGTGAGAAACATCGAAAATTCATAGAGAAATCGCTCACCTGAGGTTTAAAATACTCGATTCAGGTACGAGTACCTCCTTACCTGACTGGGTTTTCTAACAGGCTGGCACCAAAGAAAACGAGTTCTATGGGAGGGTAACTATTTTATCCACTCATAAACAGTATTTATTTATTTACTTGGTACAAATTTATATGTAGTACAAGAGTATATTGGTTTTCAAACAGTAATATAGGCATTATAAGCATTGTTTCACTCACTAACTCATCACCATTCATGACCTTTTTTTCCCACATTACCTGATCATCATTTCTGACTGTTTCTTCCTCTAATGCTATGTAAACTTTGTCCTCCACATTGTCATCGATTGGGGAATCACTCTGGCCCTGAATGTCTTTATTGGCCAGGTCACTGGTAACAGGTGAATTGCCGAGACAATGGCGTGCAGGGGGAGGGGGGGAGAGGTTATCCGGTGTAAGGCATTGTCCCTGCTTGGCATCTTGTAGAGGAATAGAGGAAGGTGTCCCGTGTATATGTGCCAAAAATCACTCGAGAAATCACTTGCGAAAATTGAAAATTGTCCAAATTAGGGACCTTGCAATGATGCCAAGTTAATTTACGTCTCCAGGATATGAGTGCACATCATGCGAGGACGTGAATTCACGTCTCCGGGACGGGGCAGGTTAATTGCTAAGTTTTCAACGATATTTAGAAAAATGCAGAGATTGGTCTTGTAGTCTCTGTGAAATTGATGTTTAACCGTATCATACCTTTTACTGATTTGTTTGCCATCTACTATATATAAGTCTAAATCAGATTCTTCCAGAAAAGTTACTTTCTTCTTATTTCTAAAAATTCTATTTATTTCTTCTTGTGTTATGAAGTTCACTGGAGAGCCTGTGTCTAAAAATAAGGAAACGTTTTGATCCTCACATACAGCTGGTATCAAGATACACTCATTTCCCAACATGCCTCCTATGTGAATTTTAGACTTGCTTTTCTTTACGTTTGTTTGTTTTTTGTTGTGACTTGGTCTTCCCCCGATTTGAACATAGACACTAATTTTTCTACTGTTTTGCAGTTACTGGTCCAGTGTCCTTGGCACCAATGATGTCCACAGTAGGGACCAAATCCTTGTGTCTTTTGTCTATCCTCTTTTGTTTTGATAAAGCATTCATTCCTTGTGTGTCCTGGTTTTGCACAATAATGACATAGAATAGTCCTATCTCCTGACTGTGATCTACGAGGTGACTTCCCATATTTAGTGGTGTCTGTGGCGCGAGATCTGCTTGGACTGTGCGGAAACCTATGAAACTGCCTGTAGCCTGATGTTTGTGATCGTACCCTTGACACGTTTGGTTGGTTGCTCTGCCTGCTTTCAGTTCGCGATCGATTTTGTTCGCTGTTTGGGGTAGTTGTAGCTGTTTTCACAGCTGATACAGTCTCAGGTACTCTCATTCTATTAGAATGTGATTGTGTTTCGATCATGCCTGCTTTGCTACACTGCATATCTACCTCGTTCATTAAGTCTAGTAAGCACATACCTGGGGTGTACGCAATCGTCTTGGCGATCTTAAGGGTCCAATCAGGTAATTTACACAAGGCAGCTACATAACCAATGATGTCCACGACGAGGTCTGGGGACATCTTTCCATCTCCTGTTATCCAGTTTGAGTTTTCTAAGGTAGCTAATAATGTTCTTTTGATCGTGGAGACATCAGCAGTTATTTCACTGAGCACATGATTTGTAGTGTGCTCCCTTACAAGATCTACAATCTTATGTAATTCTGGGATTATACCTGGCAAGAAGTTCATACCTCCAGAAAATTTCTTCCAAAATTCAGTTTTAAATTCATCATATGTCTTAGCTCTGAGGAGCTTATCTGACCTTAGTAAGTTTCCTGCTGGACATCTTTCCTGAATCCAAGAGGAAAAAATAGCAATTTTCTCTTGTTCATCTTTAATATGCCTCCTAATGAAGATCTGTTCGCACTGATTGACCAATGAAATTATGTCAATGCGATCTTTTTCTGTGCCAGAGAATTTCGGGACAGTTTTATCCTCATGATAAACGAATATCTGAGTTTGATTTGTGGTATTCATTTTCACTGGTTGCTCTGTTAATTTAACTTGGACTTGTTTATCATTGTGTGAAGGAATAGTGGAAAAGATTATTCCTGAATGATGAACTATATCAAGTATATTTTCATAGGTATGCAAGGCAGAGACTAAGTCCTCACTCGCTACATCAGAGGGGGTTTGCCACTCATCATCTAGAACTGACGTATTTGTTTCTTTATCTTTAGTTTGTGGTAAATTTTGTACAATGGGTGGTTGCCCTGGTGCTCTCCTAAGTGTGTATCCGCATTGGGCGCTAACTGTGTATCATCTGGTATTAACACAGGTGGAGGCGAAAATATTCCTGTCATATCACTTAGCTAAAACGAATTCATGTTGCTAAGGTATGGTGTTATGAAATACGTCTTTTGTTTATGTCCTAACTAAATAGATGAGTAAATGACTTGTAATAAATGATACATAGTGAGTGTATAAATGTATATATAAAAATAAGTAAAGGAGTTGATTGTACCTAATTTAAGCACTGATAAGAAATGAGTAAATATAATTACACCCACTTGATACAGATCAGAGAGGCGTGTCGAAGCAACTGTCGATCTCAGAAGACTATATATGTATGTTGCTAGCTATTATGTATTAAGACATTTTAGAGTCCTGACAGCAGTTTTGGGGATAAATGAATTTTGATAAGCAGAGGTTCTGCATCGCGGGGGAGAGAGTGTGAGTTCATGGGCTCCCCAAGCTGCCCGAGTATTTCGGGAGAAAATGTGATGGGGAGGCACAATTGAAGCCAGTTCGCCAGAGCACTTACGGTAAAAATATCGATAAAATAATGCTAAAGAAGCAACATCTCTACGTACTGATAATGGAAGAAGGTCCTGTGTAATGGCAGGATTATTGATTAATCTAATGGCTTTATTTTGAATTTTGTCCAAATGCCTCAACACAACCGCTCCACATCCACTCCACAGTGGTGAACAGTTTTCGATCTGAGAACACACAACTAATGTATAATGTGTCCATCAGCTCGTCAGTGAAGAATTCACGAACTCTGTACATAAGTTCCAATTTTTTGAAAGCATTTTTAGCAAGGGATTTAACATAAGCTGTCCAGCTTAGGTTGAGGTTTAGAGTAACACCTAGGATATCAGTTGTAGTGGTTATGGGAATATTGACATCATTTAAAATTATATGAGAGTCTGAGTGATTCTTTCTGTTGGAGAAATTAATGTTTTTAGTTTTCTAAGCATTAAATGAGACCAGATTTGTTTGTCCCCATTGACTAATTTTAGAAAGGTCCTTGTTCAGAGAAATTGCTGTGTTTATTTGGGAATTAATAACATCAAATTGTATAGAGGATGTACTAAATGTGAAAGAACTATGAAGGGTCGAGTCATCAGCATAAGAGTGTATTGGGTTGTGACAGATAGGAGGTCATTTATATGAATGAGAAATGGGGTTGGCACCAAAACTGATCCCAGAGGTACGCCAGCATTTATAGAATGAAACTGATAATATATTCCATCTATCATGACCCGTATTATTCTATCATGAGGGTAAGAAGAAATTAGAGGAACCAGTGATGCAAGGCCATAATGTGACATCGTAGACAATAAGGCCCGGTGCCATACTCAATCAAATGCTTTTGATATATCAAGTGCAATTGTGTGTGTTTCACCGTGTTGGTCTATTGTTTTGTTAATCTGATGGGTAAGAAGGCAAAGAATGTCTACAGTTGAACGTTCTTGTCTAAATCCATACTGCCGATCATTGATTAATTTATTGATTTTTAGATGCTTGATTATGTGTTCGTTAATTAGTGTCTCAAAAACTATACTGAGAAAGGAAGTTATTGCAACTGGTCTATAGTTTGATCAGAAGTTACCCACTTTTTAGGAACAGGATAGATATTTGCTTCTTTCCAAGAGGCTGGAAAACTTGAGGTACGGATGCATGAGCGGAAAATTTTTTGCCAATTCAGAAGACAACACTGAGGAGCAATTTTTAAGTAGTTCTGAAGGAATTTCATCTGGACCAGAAGTTTTGTCTGCTGAGAGATTCTGTAGTACAGCTTGTACGTATCTGGTGTGAATCATGAAAGAAGGTATTTGAGGGGAATCAAAATCAAGTACAGGAATATTGTGATTTTATTATTTAGGGTTGAGTTTGTTGATAAAATGTCAAGAAAAAGTTTTGGCTTTTCCACGTGGGTCACTTACTAGATTTCCATCGGGGGACTGTAAAGGTGGAGTGGAAGAGGTGTTAGTGAAGTTAGTTTTGAATGAATTAAAGGTTGACCAGAATATTTTGTTATCATTTAGTAGTATGTTAGCCTGTCTATGTAGAAAGTTTGATTTAGAAAGATTGATAATAGTTTTGGCAAGGTTTCTAATATTTCTATAATAGTTAAAGGCTTCTTTGGTTTTGGTCCTTGTTTATATAAGAGTTATAGGCTATTGTCTTATGTTCTGTTACTCTAGCACAATTGTGGTCAAACCATTGAGGAGAATTACATCTTTTTCTGTAACTCTAATGGGGAATGAATGTTTCCATGCCGACTTAAATGAAATCCTGTATGTGGCCCAGTGTGGAATTTGCATCTTGGGAGAAAAAGGAGGTCCAAGGAACATCCATGAAAAAATTATGGAGTCCCTCCCAGTCTGCTCTGTCGTAGTGCCATTTAGTTACCACGACAGGTTCAGAGCAGGAGGGTGCGGTAGGTGTTAAACTGGTGGCTTGAATCAGACAATGATCCGAGGATCAGAGGGGGGACTTCACTTCGACATTATAATTATCTGAATTGGTTGTTAGAAATAAGTCCAATAGGTGGGGATTTTGATCGGGGTTGTCTGGTACACGAGTGAGTTGACTGGCCAACTGAGTGAGATTAAATGAGTCTGCAAATAGCTCACATTTAAGACCAGAGTCATCAGTTCTGGCTGAATAAGTAAGCCATTCAACATTATGGACATTAAAATCACCCAGAATAGTAATTTCTGATGCAGTATTAATGTTGAGAACACTTTGTTGTGAAGACAGAGAGTCAAATAAACTCGGCTGTGGAGGAGCATACTGTCAAGACTGCTCAGCATTGCAGTAATGGTTGATCTCCACAACTACTGGTCGCATATTTACTTAGAGATAAACATGGTGTCCGCTTCCCAGACAACGTAGTATTCATGGTGAGGGTTTTTGTGAAGAGCACCCTAGTCGTCAGAAAAAGCAAATCCCCATGACAGGGCTGGTTTTCCTGTGCCACACAACTCTCCCAGCTTATAATTATATGTTTGCTGTGTATGCAATGGTGGCTGTTGAGATTAGGTTCTGATTACTAAGGACAGCTTGTTGTGTCTGGACTCTGGGGCTGCCGTCAGTTCCAAGAATTCAAGAACCGATGTTGCTACTTGCCACTTGTATCACAACGAATGTTATGATCGTATGATTGGCGTACCTTTAAAAACAAATGTATCAAACCTGTTTTTGTGCATTATATTTAAAAACCAAATTGAGAGCTCTAAATTAATACACTGTTTAATAATATTATATTCTGTTGTTCCTCGTTTATGTAAAAGAGTCTGGCAAACATCTCTCACTAAACGATAGAGATTTTATACCAATATGGTTGACTGAGTCATCCCCTTGTAATTACTGTCACAGTCATTTACTTGCATCATCTCCCAGCAACACCTCCACCTCTTATTTCTTTTGGTTATCACCCAGCAATATTTCTCAGTGTTAGTTCCATGTGTTATCTCCCAGAAGCGCTTCTCATTGTTATTTCCCCTGCCTTAATTTTCATCAACACATCTCACTGTTCCCTGTACTTTCTCAGCGATATTTTGTATTATTACTTCTTGGTGGCATTTACTACCAACACCTCTCACTATTATTTCCCAGTGATATCTTTCAGAAGCAACTCTTACTGTTATTTCCCTGTGTCATTTCCTAACAACACCTCTCACTGTTAATTCCCAGTGTTGTACTTCAGCCACACCTTTTTAGGCTACTGTTATTTCTCTGTCATTTCTCAATGACATGTCTCACTGTTATTTCCCATTGTTGCCCCTCAGCCACATCTCTTACTATTATTTCCCTGGGTTGTTCTCATATCTCATCTCTAAGCTATACCTCTCACTGTTCTATAAGTTCCCCGTGTTCTCGTTCACTATATCAGTTTACATTATCCTCTTGTCTCCCAGCAGCGCCATCATTCAGCATTATTTCTCAGAGCCATATCTGAAGATTCACTAGAAAGCTGGTCTGATCATGAGTGTGGTGTTCATAAGCGAGTAGTGGTAGCCATGCCAGGGGTGCCAGTTGATGCCCTCAGCATACGCCTCGTGCTGGCCCTCGTGCTGGTATCCATTAAGGTTGGAAAGGTGGCAGGCTGCATACCACCATCCACCGCGGTATCTGTTGCAGGAGAGCAAATTTAGTGTTGTTCTTGCTTATATTTCTATTTCCTTCTTTCTCTCCTTCTTTATTATTATTTTTTATTATATTGTTATTACTTATCATCGGTATTATTATTATTACACAGGTATATATTGATATTATTATTTTGATTATTTCATGTGATTTTTAAAAATACTTTGATGCTGAATCGGGAAAACATGACATGCATTTTTCTCCACCATGTAACTTTTTTTCCCCCCTACAAAAAGCCATTTTTTGTGTTTTTCTGTTGTAGTTTTTTTTTTTTTTCACTTCACACACTATATTTACTTATATATGGATATGTTATTACAGTGATAATATGTTTGAATTCAGTATTTTCAAACACTGAAATCCGTGTTTAAAACAACACGTTCATTTGATAAGCCAGAATATAGCTGGAACACAACACAGTGATGAGTCACACCAGTACTGGAGTAAAACAAATGTATCTCAGTGTGCCCAGGTTGACTAGTGCGCTTGTAAATTACTTTCAGTTGAGTTTTTTTTTTTTTTAATAACTGATATTTATTGAAAATTGTGTTGTTTTACTGAAGGAGTGGTCATATTTACGGACTTTTATTTTCTTTACAGATAAATTAAAATTTATTTGTACTGTTAACGATCATAATCATGGCGTCCAGAAGTTGCGTGCATAGTCTTGAGTAACATTTGTGGAAAATTTATGGTGAAATAAACAGAGACTGAACACAACAGATATTTTTATCTTATTGCGCCTACTCTGGAATAAAAATTGTTGACCAGGAAAAAAAGGTGGACCCCTCACAGTGTCCGCTCCGTTTGTGTTAAGAAACTAAGACAATAGACAAAAGGAAAAAGAAGACTTCTGCTTTTGGTATTCATAAAATATGGAGGGAACCCAAAAATCGTAGTAACACTTATTTTTGTTCTTGCATAATGCAAGGATACAACAAAAAGGATCAGAAAGAATTTATTTATGCTAATCATCCATCAGCAAAAATACCAGAACCATATGGACCTGGTCTTCCAATCCCAACTCCACTTGATGGTCTTGATTATGTAGAAACTCACTCAGAGGAAGAAAGTGCTGCAGTAGATGATAAAGATTTTGTCCCAGTATGTTCAAGCAGTGAGCCACAACCATTCTCTTAGAATGAACTTAATGATTTAATAAGAGATCTCAGTCTCCCCAGAGATGCTACAGAACTCTTGGGGTCCTGAGTAAAAGATAAAAACTTATTACATCTAGACACAACTTTCTCTTGGTACCGATATAGAGAAAAAAATTTGCACCATATTTCAAGAAAATGGACCCTACGTTTTATTACACTGATGTAAGTGGCCCAGTGCAGAAACTTAGCAGAGATTATAATACAGAAGAATGATGACTATTTATAGATTCATTTAAAAGAAATCTGAAAGGGGCACCTCCTCATAATAGTAATAAATATGCATCAATACCTGTTGCTCATATTTTGCATATAAAAGAAACGTACCCAAATTTGGCAAATCTTCTCGAGAAAATCAGCTACAGTGAACAGCATTGGTTCATATGTGGGGATTTAAAAGTTCTGTGTATCTTAATGGGTCAGCTGTCAGGGTATACAAAATTCCAATATTTTCTCTGTGATTGGGACAGCAGAGCCAAGGATTTACACTGGGTTAAGAAGGGATGGACAAATAGAAAAAAAAAAAAACTACAGTTTGGTGCCAAAAACATAATCAGACCTAGCTTGATGAAACTAGATAAAGTGCTGCTTCCACCGCTACATAATAAGCTTGGATAAATGAAGCAATTTGTCAAAGCCCTAGCAAAAGCTGAAGCCTGTTTTTTGTATTTGCCAAAAGATTCCAGGTTTGTCTAAAGCTAAACTGAAAGAGGATGTATTTACTGGACCTGACATGAAAACATTGATTTCTGATGCAGAACTGGATGGTGTGATAAACGACCTGGAATGAGAGGCTTGGAGATCATTCAAAGAACGAATTTCTAAGTTTTTAGGTAAAAATAAGGATCCAAATTACAATGAAAGTGAGAGAAATTTGTTGATCAAGTTTAGGGAGTTAGGTTGCAACATGAGTCTAAAAGTCCACTTTTTTAAAATTAGCATTTGAACTTTTTCCACGAAATTCTTGGTGCGGTGAATGAAGAACAGGATGAAATATTCCGTCAAGAGAAGGACATAGAAAGAAGATACCAGGGACGATGGGATGTCAGTATGGTGGTGGACTACTGCTGGATGGTTCATAGGGACACACAAGAAAAAGTACTCAAATGACTGGCCACCCAACAAAGTTTTAGATTTTAAAAAATGAGAAGTTAAAGACGAGAGAAGTTATTTGTGAGTCATGGAATATATGGTGGTGTTTCCATAATGTATATGTTTAGAAAATTACATTGACTTAATATTCTCATTTTCAGTTAATTTAGAACAATGTTGTATACATCGATTGAACTTTATAATAGGCTATAATTTAATTTTGTTTTAATTTTGTATTAAAATGTGATGTCATGGAAACATTTCAGATGTATTTTTTTTTTATTATGTTCATCAGTGCAATAAAAACAACTACTCAGAATTCAGAAAATTTGTAATGGCTGTAATTTTTCAAACCTGTATTATTATTATTATTATTATTATTATTATTATTATTATTTTTGCCTCAGCCATGGAGGTTATGTTTTACCCCCTGTTAGTATGTTTGTCTCTGTTTGTTGGTCTTATCAATATTACTCAAAAAGTTATGAACGGATTTTGATTAAATTTTGTGGGACGTTGGGCCATGGTCCAAGGAAGAAATGGTTATATTTTGGGCTGGATCCGGAGTATCCTTCACAATATCTCCACAAGTTCTCAATGAATCTCAATGAAAGTTGGAAAGGTGGGCCATGGACAAAGAATGTTTTTTTTTTTTTTTTTTTTTTGGGGGGGGGGGGATCCTGATACAAATTCGAATCCTATACCCATGGATTCGGATCCGGGATTACTGAAAAGTTATGAACGGATTTTGATGAAATTATGTGGAAAGGTGGGCCATGGGCCAAGGAAAAAATGATTAAATTTGGGGGTGGACCCGGATCCGTATCTGGAGTATCCCACCCAATACCTCCAAAAGTTCGCTATGTATTTTGATAAGCTTTTGTGAAAAGGTGGATCATGGACCAAGAGAGAATTGATAATTTTGTGGGGCGGATCCGGATTCGGATCCTACTGTATATCCATGAATCTTTCTTTTTTCTTTTTTTTGGCCTATCAACCATTGGGGCCAAAGCTCCTGGTCATTAAGGCCATATATATATATATATATATATATATATATATATATATATATATATATATATATATATATATATATATATATATATATATACCTACATACACACACACACTCACTTCCATGCATATATACAGACACTTTCATGCACACGTACATATATAATAATTTTTTTTTTATTCATTTTTTTGTCTTTTACCCCCTGTGGCGGGGGGGACACAATCTGGCCGCACTATGGGGTGGTACTACTACTCTGCGGCCAGGTTGTGTTAGGAAGAATACTGCCACCGTATTCCCTGCGTGTCGTAAAAGGCGACTAAAAGGGGTGGGGTGAGGGGACTAGGGACCCCCTCCCCAGGCCAGAGAAAGGGATGGGGGATTGAGTTATCCCCGTACCCTGAAGACTGGGTCTATGAATGTGCGTGGATGCAGTACGACTGAGGCTAAAAGGGAGGAGATTGGGAGAATGTTTGTGAGAAGAAAGTTGGATGTGTTAGCTTTGAGTGATACGAAAATGAAAGGGAAGGGTGAGTCTATGTTTGGAAGTGTGAATGGAAGATTGTCAGGTGTTGTTAGAGGAAGAGCAAGAGAAGGTGTGGCCTTTTTAGTGGGTCCGGAAGTACAGTAGTATGTGACTGAATGGAAGGAAGTGTCATCGAGACTGGTGTGGGTGAAAGCGAAATTTGAACGTGAGTTGTGGGTGTTTGTGAGTTCATATGGGCCTGGTAGTGAAAATGATGAAGAAGAAAGAGAGTCCTTCTGGAATGATGTTGATGAGTGTCTACAGAGTATTGTAGCGAATGTGAATGTGGTAATGATGGGAGATCTGAATCCTTGAGTGGGAAATGTAGCAGTTGAAGGTGTAGTTGGTATGCATGGTGTGCCTGGAAGAAATGAAAATGGGGAACGAATGATAGGGATGTGTGTTGAGCGAGAGATGGTGATTAGAAATACGCTGTTCGAGAAGAAAGATATTTACAAGTATACATGGGTGAGACAGAAGGGTGGAATGATTGTGGATAAAGCATTGATGGACTATGCAGTTGTGTCTAGGAATGTAATAGGACGATTGTTGGATGTGAGGGTTCTGAGAGGGGAGGGTGGAGGTATGTCTGACCACTATCTGGTGGAGGGAAAGTTAAGAGTAGGTAAGAGATGGGTGAGAGCTAGG
The DNA here is from genome assembly GCF_032717465.1 of Coenobita brevimanus. NCBI lineage: Eukaryota > Metazoa > Arthropoda > Malacostraca > Decapoda > Coenobitidae > Coenobita > Coenobita brevimanus. The sequence continues at coordinate 21,730,651 of NC_137021.1, forward strand.
AGGGTTAGGTGTGGCAGGGAGGTTTTGAAAGTGAGTGAGTTGGATAAAAGCGAAAAAATGATAGAGTATCAGGAGAAATTGAAAGATGAGTGGAATGCAGTGAAAGATCAGGAAAATGGCAGTGTGGAGGAGGAATGGCAGTTGTTTAAGAGTGCTGTGGTGGGGCATGCAGAAGAGGTGTGTGGTGTGAGACGTGTGGGTGGTGGTGTAAGAAAAGGAAGTAAATGGTGGTGCGAGGAAATAAGTATGGCTGTGGCTGAGAAGAGTCGTGCATATGAAGTGTGACTGCAGAGGAAGGATGTTTCATATGAGAGATATAAGGAAAAGAGGAATAGGACGAGAAGGGCTCTGCGTGATGCTAAAGTGGCAGTAGATGAAAGGTGGGGTAGACGACTGACTGAGAATTTTCAACAGAATAAGAAAATGTTCTAGAAGGAGGTGAAAAGGGTGTGAAAGGGAGAGCCTGGGAAGGAAGAGTGACTAAAAGCAGAGGATGGAAGGATGTTAACTGAGATGGATGCAGTAAGGAAGAGATGGGCAGAGTATTTTGAAATATTGTTAAATGTAGAGGAGGAAATGGTGGCTGAGATTGTGACGGATGGAAGGGTGCATGGAATATATGTGTTGGGAGAGTTGAATGATTCTTTGATCATGGAGGAGGAAGTCGAGAAGGCAGTAAAGGAGATGAAAACAGGGAAAGCTACAGGTATGGACTGGTGTGCTGTGGAATGCCTGAAGGGTGGTGGAGTGACTATTGTTGACTGGTTATTAAAATTGTTGAATGTGTGCTTTGTGAAAGGTATGGTGCTAATTGACTGGGCAAATACTTGTTTGGTCCTGTTGTATAAAGGCAAGGGTGATAAGTATGAATTTACTAGCTTCAGGGGTATAAGTCTGTTGGGTGTTGTAGGTAAGGTGTATGGTAGTGTGTTAATTATGAGCCTTAGAGAGGGTACAGAGAGAGTGATTGGTGATGAGCAGTGTGGCTTTAGGAACGGGAGGAGATGCGTGGATCAGGTGTTTGCTGTGAGACAAGTGTGTGAAAAGTATTTAACGAAAGGCAAGGATGAGTTTTAGGCATTCATGGATTTAAAGAAAGTGTATGATAGAATTGATAGGGAGGCTTTGTGGACTGTTTTAAGATTGTATGGACTTGATGGTAGGTTACTAAAAGGGGTGAAAAGTTTTTATGTAAATAACAGAGCGTGTGTAAGAGTGGGAAATGCTGTGACTGATTGGTTTCACCAAAGAGTGGGGCTGCAACAGGGATGTGTGATGTCGCCTTGGTTGTTTAATACTTATATGGATGGTGTTGTAAGGGAGGTGAATGCAAGAGTGTTAGGTGGAGGTCTGAGTCTGGTGAATGTTGATGGTGGAGAGTGGAATCAGAAGCAGCTGCTATTGGCAGATGATTCTGCACTGGTGGCTGATTGAGAGGAGAGATTGAGACAGCTGGTAGAGGAGTTTGGAAGGGTGTGTGAAAGGAGGAAATTGAAAGTAAATGAGAATAAGAGTAAAGTGATGAAGTGTACGAGGTTGGTAGATGGTAGGAGGATAAATATAGTTTTGAAGAGTGAGTTGCTTGAGGAGGTAGAGTGTTTTAAATATTTAGGGTCACATGTTGCTGTGGATGGAAGAATAGATGCAGAAGTGAAGTTTAGAATGAATGAAGTAGGTAAGGTGCTGGGAGGAATGAAAAAAGTGTTTACATATCGTTCGCTTAGAATGGATGTAAAGAGGAGGCTGTATAAGGATGTTGTGGTACCAACTGCATTATATGGGGCTGAAACATGGAATATGGGTGTAGCAGAGAGGGAAAGTTTGAATGTAATGGAGATGAGGTGTCTGAGGAGTATGTGTGGAGTGACGCGTATGGATCGAGTGAGAAATTATGAAATGTGAAGGAGACCTGGAGTTGTTCGGGAGATGGCTGGTAGAGTTGAGCAGAGGGTGTTGCGATGGTCTGGGCATATGGAGAGAATGGAAAATGAGCGATTGGTGAAAAAGATATCTAGATCTGATGTGAGAGATGTAAGGCTGAGAGGGAGACCGCAAATAGGATGGATGGACAGTGTGAAGAGAGCGCTGGATGTGAGAGGGATGTCGGTTGAGCAAGGAAGAGTGGCTGTGCATGACTGAATAAATGATGACGCAGCCCTGAGGGGATATTCTCCCGCATTTGGTTTGATCAGCTAGTCAGGTCAGGTGCTGGTAAGGGGATTGGTCTATTATGATGTGGCAGGGGTAAACCAGCTCTGCTGTCGGGCCCTGCTGCGGATATAACTGATTGCACTGCGCAGTTGACCCTTGTGCAGTGTGATGCGGTGAGGATCTATCCCTTCTCCCCTTTGGGGCTAAGATGTGAATGAATGTGTTTGAATGGATGAGTAAGTTGGGTGTGTGGCTACGTCCCTTTCCTTGAGGGAAGCAGCCTAGGTATATAGATAGATAGGTTTTTTTTTTCTTGGTTTATTCATATAGTATAAAGAAAAACCTAATCTAAAACCCTAAAACTAATCACCTAACAGACAAATCGCTAACCTATACTAAATCCTACAGAGACAAATAGCTAGACCTACACTAATGGTAAAAATACCTCGACTAACAGAACACCATCGACTGCAGATATGTAATGACTTTCTACATTACATACCTGCACACATCACCTGCTGACTGTCAGTCGAGGCACAACCTAATATAGGGGACATCAATATATGAAAGGGAACCAGATGAGTCAGGAACATTTCCATATACAGTACGTCAGCTGTTGGCCTTAATTAGCACAACTTGAACAATATGGTATAATGTATTTACATAATTTGTACAGTAAAGTGAAGTACCTCGCCCAACAGACCACCATCGACTGTAAGTGCCCAATACCTTTCTATATGGCACACTTGCACTCATCAGCTGGTGACAGTCAAGGAACGGGGCTTAATGTAGGGGACATCTATAATAGAAATAGATCAGTGGGAGAAGGAACTACTTCAAATATGTCAACTGTCAACCCTAATTAATAGTACAATTATTAGGACTCCATATTATAATTACAAATCATAATAGATAGATAGATAAATAGATAGATAGACAGCTCTATGCGAGCCACGGAATGGGAAATGATCTTGCAAGTTACACTGAGGAAAAGCTGACGACAGACTAGGAAGCAGGAGTCAGGAGATGATGCAGTTAGTTGGTCAGCGATCACCAGGTGAACACACATACACACATACTCACACACAGGCTTCTAGAACTTTCCAATCACAGGGAAGACACGTGATACGTCTTCTGTTTTACCAGAATTTAGGAAAGAGAGCTCAGAAGGAAGCTAGCCATAGAACAGACAGGTCGCAGGGAGAAGGGCTTAGCAACTTCAGAGAGAGAGAGAGAGAGACAGGGAGACAGGGACTCTGCTCAACTCACTCGTGAGTGAGAGACTTGTTAATATTTCCAAGACAAATAAAAATAGTCCCATACTATTCTTTACCTCTCCTGTCACTACATGACAAATGGGAAAGAAGATTATCTACTTACAAAGCTACTCAAGTATAACAACCGCTCGTCCACAAGTCTAATATATATATAACTCCACTACAAGTAACTACAAAGTCTTTTATGACATTTGGTAGCAGCGAACGTATACGAACCTCGTCTACGAATCAATATTGAATTCCTACAAAATATCAAGATTGAAAACAAGAATACCTCTCACAACCAACAACTCACAAATAGCTCCTGACAGTTCTCTCCAACCCCCCCTCCGTCTCCCCGATCATCACGCTGATGCAGAGGTGTAGAGGTCACAGGACGCCTTGCAAGTAGTTTAACAAAGTACTGATACAAACAATCTTGCAACTTCTACGACGAACCAGCGAACTACAACCATCTACAGTCAACTACAAGTAACAACTCTACGAGTCGTCTGTATAATCTTCTACATGCACCTACAAGTAGCGGCAGTCTTCATCCTACAACGAGTAAATCACAAGAAAAAAGGACCACGAATACCTCACGGAAGAAAAACGGAACAAACAAACGAAGAGTGAGACACGACTCATAACCACCAGACCTCACCCTCCTCTCTCTGCTACAACCACCCAACCCCCGACGCTGACGCAGGAGTCAAGAGGTCAAGACGACGAAGCAAATACCAAGTCCATATTCACAACTCATCTTACTCACTCATCTTCACTCAAGTTACTCATCGCTACTTATTTCCTCACCACAGCTACCAGTGTGGGAAGCCGACGTCACCATGTGCTGAGATGACATCACAACGCGAGTCTGCCATGCCAAGCAACGTGTGACTGACACCAGGCACCTCTCACCCACTACTCATTACTCATTATTCACATAGCTCCTACTCATACTCATTTATTTTCACAGTTGAGTTGGAAATTCTATGCTGAGGTTTGCCTGGGACAGCTGTTAACCACCACAAGCACCAGGCCATGGAATTTCCTGAGTAATATCGTCCATCAACACACCACTAGAATTATCAAGAGATCTTCAATCAAACCTGTATTTTTCTTCCGAGATCGACTTTTGTATAGACACAACTCTACGATCTGTATCAAGTGGGTAAAATTATACTTACTCATTTCTTCTCAGTGCTAAAATTAGCTATATTCAACTTTTTTTACTTATTTCCATATATACATTTATACACTCATTATCTATCATTTATTTCAACTTATTTACTCATCTATTTTGTTAGGACATAAATAAACAAGAAGCATATTTCATAACACCATATCTTAATGACAGGAATATTTTCGCCACCACCCACGTTAATACCAGATGACACACAATTTGCCACAACAACAGACTCACAATTAAGAGAGCACCAAGGCAACACACCAGATGACACACAAATTGCCACAACAACAGACTCACAATTAAGAGAGCCCCAAGGCAACCCACCCCTTGTACAAACCTCACCACACACTAAAGATCAAGAAACAAATACGGCAGTTTCAGATGATGAGTGGGAAATCCCCTCTGACGTAGCAAGTGCAGACTTTGTCGCTGACTGGCACACGTATGCCAATATACTTAACAGGGTTCACTGGTGCGGTCGTACATATTCCACCATTCCCTCACACAACGATAAACACGTCCAAGTTGAATTAACAAAGCAAACAGTGAAAATGAATCAAGAAACAAATACCGCTGATCTAACAACTACACCTCAAGTGTTTGTGTATCACGAGGATAAAACTGCCCCAAAATTCTCTGGCACAGACAAAGATCGCATTGATGTCATTTCATTAGTCAGTCAGTGCGAACAAATGTTCATCAAGTGCCACATACTAGTGGAACAAGAGAAAATTGCTATTTTTTCATCTTGCATAAGCCAGGAAAGATGTCCAGCGAGCAACTTGCTTCGCTCAGACAAGCTCCATCGTGCTAGGACATATGATGAATTTAAAACTGAATTTTTGAAGAAATTTTCTGGAGGTATGAACTTCTTGCCAGGTATTATTCCAGAATTACATAAAATTGTAGATCTTGTAAGGAAGCACACTACAAACCATGTGCTCAGTGAAATAACTGCTGATGTCTCCACAATCAAGAGAACATTGCTAGTTACTTTGGAAAATTCTAATTGGATAACAGATGATGGAAAGATGTCCCCAGACCTCGTCATGGACATCATTGGTTATGTAGCTGCCTTGTGTAAATTACCTGATAGGATCCTTAAGATCGCAATGACGATCGCGTACACCCCAGGAATGTGTTTGCTAGACTTAATGAACGAGGTAGAGATGCAGTGCAGTAAAGCAGGTATGGTCAACACACATGCACATTCTGGTAGAATGAGGGTACCTGAGACAGTATCAGCTGTGAAAACATCTACACCGACCCCAAACAGAGAACAAAATCGATCGCGACCAGAAAGCAGGCAGACCAAACAAGCAAACGTGACAAGGCCTCCTTCACAGACGCCTTCCTACAGGCAGTTTCATAAGATTTCGCGCAGCCCGAGCAGGTCTCGCGCCATAAACAACACTTCTTATGGGAAATCACATCGTAGGTCACAGTCAAGGGATAGGTCCATTCTATGTCATTATTGTGCAAAACCAGGACACACAAGGTATGAATGCTTTATCAAGGCAAAAGAGGACAAACAAAAGACACAAGGATTTGGTCCTTACTGTAGGCATCATAGATACCAAGGGCACTGGACCAGTGATTGCAAAACAGTAGAAAAAATTGTGTCTATGTTCAAATCGGGGGAAGACCAAGTCATGACAAAAAACGAACAAACGTAAAGAAAAACAAGGCTAAACTTCACATAGGAGGCATGTTGGGAAATGAGTGTATCTTGATACCAGCTGTATGTGAGGATCAAAACGTTTTCCTTATTTTTAGATACAGGCTCTCCAGTGAACTTAATAACACATGAAGAACTAAATAGAATTCTTAAAAATAAAAAGAAAGTAACCTTTCTGGATGAAGCTGATTTAGATTTATACATAGTAGATGGACAAGAGATTACAGTGAAAGGTATGATAAGATTAAATATCAGTTTCACAGAAACTACAAGACCATTCTCTGCATTTTTCTATATCGTTGAAAACTTAGCAATTAAAGCTTATATGTTACTGGGCTTAAGATCCATGAGAGCTGAGAACATAACCATACTCCCACAAATGAATGGAATAGATTTTGATAATGAATTCATAGAGGAAATAACTTCAGAGCCCTCACCGATTGGTAGAAGAGAGCCAAAAAGAATTGGTAATATTAAAGGCTTAAACAAACATACACAAACAGATGAGTGTATAGATCCACTCCCACCACCAACCCCATCCTCCAGAAATAGTGACCCAGATAACAGTACTGATTTATCAATTTTTCCAGCCCATCTCACTAATGATTTAGTTATACCACCTAATTCATACATGAAGGTTACCATAAAGAGCAAATTACGGAATAGCACTGTTCTTGTCTTAGAAGAATTATGTAAAGTAAAGGGATTGTCAGTAGAAAACGCATTATGTTATACGAACGATGAAGGGCAAACTCAGATCTTCATAATTAATCACATGAATGGGGAAGTTCAGTTGAAAAAGGGAACTTGCATAGTTAATAATGAAAAATGTCCCGCCCCTGTGAAGGAAATAGTTATAGCTGGAGTGACAATTGAGATAAAATTTACGGATTGAGAAAGAATAAAAGAGAATTTAATTCACTCAGGTGAATTTGATGAAGAAAATGATTTGTTAACCCTGCTGGAAACACAAAGGGACACCGTAGCATTGCCCGGAGAACAATTAGGGTGTACTAACTTGATTAATCACATGATTAATGTGCACCCAGAAACACCACCAATTTTCGTACCAGCTTACCGCATACCACACTCCCAGCGTACACTTGCAAATCAGTATGTCGATGAAATGTTAAAACTTTGAATTATTGAGCCTTCAGTCTCCCCGTGGAATGCCCCCTTATTCTTCGTGCCCAAACGAAATGGAGAAATGCGTGCGGTAGTAGATTACCGTAAACTAAATAATCACACAATCCCAGACAGATTTCCCATGCCATTGCTATGCGATGTTCTACAGAATATTGGTCCTGAGAATAATATATTCTCGACCATCGATCTCCTAAACGGCTATTATCAGATTCCGGTATCTAAGGAGTCACGTAAATACACTGCCTTTTCAACAAACAGAGGCCATTATCAATATACAAGAATGCCAATGGGACTGAGGACATTCCAGCATCTTATGAATTATGTATTGTCCGGAATTTTAGGACAAGGAATATTTGTTTATCTTGACGATATTATAATCGCAACGAAGAATATTAAGGATCATCTCAGGAAATTAGACTTGCTCTTACAAAAGCTTAGTGATGCTGGTTTAAAAATTAAACTTTCTAAATGCAAATTTTGCTTTAAGGAAATAAATTTCTTAGGCCACAAATTAAGTTCTGATGGTATTCACACCACTGACGACAAAATACAGGCAGTGAGAGATTTTCCCTAACCCACTACGACTGACAAAGTTAGACAATTTTTAGGTCTGGCTGGGTGCTATAGGTCATTCGTACCACAGTTCTCTCATATAGCCTTTCCTCTATTCCAACTACTCAAAAAAGATGCTGTATTCCAATGGGAAGAAGAACCAAAAAGGGCATTTAACAATCTACAAATTACACTAACAAATGCACCTTGTTTAGCATATCCAGATTACACAAAATCATTTCTTATTTGTACGGACGCATCAGTTAAAGGATTAGGGGCTGTACTGATGCAGGAAGATAAAAGAGGAAAGAATCAACCAATTGCATTTTCCAGCAGACAAACAAGAGGTGCAGAGAAAAATTATTGCACAACAGACTTAGAGGCACTTGCAGTGGTTTTTGCATTACAAAAGTTTCGAGATTTGGTATATGGTTACGAAATCCACTTATTCACCGACCATAAACCACTGGTGGGTATGTTTACTGAAAAACTCCTTTCTGGGAGGAGAGCAAGATGGAAATGTACAGTTGAAAACTACAATGTACAAATTCATTATATAGAAGATAAAATAAACATAGTAGCTGATGCATTATCTAGGAACCCGAACACAATTCAGGTCGCGGCGTTAGATCTCAAAGGAAATATCCCAAACCACGAGGATATCGCAAAGGCACAAAGACTTGACCCAATATGGTCTAAAGTTATATACAAGTTAGAAAGTGGAGACGACATACAATTACCCAAACTGCATGTCCCACTTGAACAATTCACAATGGTCAATAATACATCATACAAAATTAACTCTAAACAACCAAAACGCCAAAGAAATACTAACCAGTTGGTAGTACCTAATGACAAGATACCCCAAGTATTACGATTGATACACGACAGCCCACATGCAGGACATCCTGGAAACGATAAGACATTCAACCAAGCCCAGCTGTTATATTACTGGCCTTCATTACGAAAAGATATAAACAATCATATAGACAGATGCGAATCATGTGCGAAACACAAAGGATACCCAATGACACCTGCACCGATGGGTAATTACCCTGTACCACATCAACCATTGGACGTTGTCGCTGCTGATTTACTCAAGATGCCATTATCATACAATAATAACCTATACTTATTCGTAGCAACGGATCATTTTTCCCGTTATGTCATTTTAGCTCCAATTAAAGATAAGACAGCAGAGACAGTAGCAAAGGCAATAACAGATAATGTAATATGTCGCTTTACTACCCCAAAGGTACTAATAAGAGATAATGGAGGAGAATTTAATTCTGAGATCTTACAAGAAATATGTAAACAATACAACATCAAAAAGGTTAACGTTTTGGCCTATCACCCAGCATCGAATGGGTTGGTAGAGAGACAAAATAAAAAAGTATTAGATGTGCTACGACACATTCTCAGTGAAAATTATGCAAGCTGGGATGATTGGATTCCCAGAGTAGAAGCCTCAATTAATGGATCTATAAATAAATCCATAGGTGACACACCACATTTCATTATATATGGCACAGATAAAAAAATACCATATGAGCTCCTAGAAGGTGACAGCATGCCTATATACAATTACGATGATTACTCTAAACTCCGTTTACGTGAATTCCAGGACATACACAAAAGAGTCAAAAAACAATTAACGATGTCCAAGGAAGAAATGACGGAGGCATTTAACAAGAAGGCAAGAGATTCACCTATCAGCTTAGGAGACATTGTTTACGGTGTCATTCATACGAGAGACAATAAATTATCCCCAAAATTTGAGGGCCCATACAGAGTAATTAACATAAAAGCAAACAAAGTTTTAATTAAGTCACTTTCAAGTGGCAAGGAGAAACAAGTTCATATTGACCATTTAAAAAGAGTATCAAGGGAATTATCCAATAATTATTCAGCCTCGGATACAACCGAACAGGCGAACGTACCTCAGGAAACCAAGCAAGAAAACAACAATGATTACAAAAAGAAATTAAGGTCATATACCAAACAATCGAACATAGGTGCAACTGTTCCAATCAAATCTACAGTACATCATTTACGAGAATTAAATATCGATTTAAACTCCTTCTATAAATGAAATAACAATCAACCGTAACGTACATCATCACTGTCATCGACCACAGCATGACCATATTAGGAAATTAATAGATTTTTTTTTTTTTCGGTAGGTTACGATGAAGGGACTTATGCTATGGATTCTCCTCTACATTGCAAGAGGATATGCGCACTTAGACCCCCAACACATACTACAACAAGGATGCCTCATAGCTCCAACGGCCACGACTACAATCGTTAAGGACTTCATGAGTACTGAAATAAGTCTAGATTACTTGTATGAATTACCTACTTATCTAGACAGACTTGCGACGCCGATGCGAACTCTGGACTTCATGATAGGAAATTATGTTTCACAAGCACATAACACCAAGGAAGTGAATGAAATGGTAAAGTTAGCGAAATGGAAACTAGAACAGGCAAAGTCAACTATGCTCATCATGATCCAAGATCTCCCATCTTATGAAACGGAGGTACTGAGCGACAGGAACAACATCACACGTACTCGCCAAAAGCGCGTTGTTCGACCTGGGTGGCGCAGTTCTTGGAAACATCTTTGGATTGGCTACAGAAGATGACCTTAAAGAAATAAACAGCATATTAAATAAGATAGCTCAGGTACTAACATACCAAGATAAATTCATCACAGGACAGAACTCAGCTATGAAGACAATTGTGAAAAATCTGAAAAAAGCAGAAAACATAGCTCTCGAGAGTGTAGATAAAATAAATGAAATGGAGGGAAACGTTACACTTTTCCAACACTTCTCCATCATCACAGAACATAGTGACACGATTCTACTACAATTAGAGAACACTAGAGATCGTTTCAGGGCACTTATGCAAGGAATTTCGAATGCTGGTGATGGCAAGATCACAATTGATTTACTCCCAGTTCATGAGCTACGTCAGATAGTTAGTCAAGGCATACATAAACATAAATTGAAGCCGTTGTTCCGCAGTAGGGAATTCATGCAATATTACCCATATTTAGAAGCAACACTGACACCAACATCAGTAGTAGTTCATGTACCATTCATAACTGAAGACCTGTTCATAGTATACCAAATACATCCCTTCCCCTATAAAAATAACAACACTTTGGTCATCATCAACATCAACACAGACACCGAACTCATCATGGTCTCCAAGAGACGGGACACTGTCACTTTCGCAAGTGAATCTACGATTGAACGAAAGTGCTGCACATCCTTACATGCTGTTCATCTTTGTCCTGCGTACATTTTTCACGTTTCAGCCTACTGATACAGTCCCTTGTGAAATGGCTATCATCAGAAATGACAATATTCATCATCATTGCAACTTCACTTTTGCTCCAGATAAACTTGTACAGTCACGCGTACTAATTTCTGTTCAGGGGTTACCCTTTCCTTCCCCCCTCTACCCTGGGCAGAGGGAAGGGGGGAATCGCGAACAAATCTACCCCGCCTTCTGCCCCCAACTCCCCCACCCTCCACCTCCAGCTGCCAGTTACTGATTAGACGCAAATTTTCTCATGTCCTGTAAACATGACTAAACTGTCGTCGCACACGCTTTCAACGGCCAAGATTTGGACTATATTTTTATAATAGATTATTACTATATTGAACTGCATTCTCAAATTGAAAATATTCACCATCATTGTAATCCAGTGTCGTCCGTTGCACAATTCTGGGTTCCAGTGCTTACCTTTTCACTTTCCCCATCTCTCTCTCTCTCTCTCTCTCTCTGAATTTACTTTTCCCACTCACTCTTTCTTTTTAAATTTATATAACTTTCTCTTTGCTTCTCTCCCCCTCTCTCCCTTCTCTCTCGTTCTTTGTCTTAAGTCTTCCCCGCCTCTCACCCCTTCCCTCCCCCCACCTTAGGCCTGTTCAGCAGTCAGTTATAGCGTCACCGCTCCTTCGTATATCGTGTGCAGGCAACATTTATCACACACACTTAGGTCAGATGTATGGAAAGCTAATTATATATATATATATATATATATATATATATAATTGTATTTCTCATTATGTGCCAAGTTCAAATAGAGAACACCAGACCAATATTCGTAATTTTTATTAGAGTGACCGTTCCACTTCACATAGCTGGGTAGCTGGGCTTATAAACTGCACACACACACACACACACACACACACACACACACACACACACACACACACACACACACACACACACGAGTGAAATGGCAAGTACACTAGTCAATCACGAGAGTGTTATGGAAGAGTTAAAAAATGACACAGAGACAATTAGGCAAGTTAGCAGTCTTATTGACCAGAGCAGTGATATTGAGAAGAAGATAACACAAGTAAATGAAGCTGTGCAAAGCTACAAAAATGATGTAGAAACCACGTATGCTGAAATGGTGAAAGTAAAGAAAGACTTAGAAACAAGGGTGGAGGAAAATAGCATTAAAAAGGAGGTGAAAAGAATAATCCAAAACAATCCAAAGTTAGTCAGAGATTCAGTAGAGATAAACAAATCAATAGTAATCACTGGTATAGAAGAGGATGAAGTTAAAAACAAGATCACAAGAGACAAAAAGGAGATGGCAAATGTAATGAGCTTACTGAAAGAAGTATCAGAGGAAATCTGTAGTAAAGACATAGAGGAACACAAAAGGTTGGGGAAATACGAGAAAAGCAAGACAAGACCTCTAAAGGTGCCTTTCCAGAGTGTAAACACTGTGGAAGAGATACTAAAAAATGTAAAGAATCTTAAGGAAAAAGAAGAGTTCAAAAATGTATGGATAAAAAGATGCCTAACACAAGAGGAACTGGAATTACTGAAAGAGAAAAGGGAGGAAGCAAAAACAAAAAATAAGGGAAGATCAGAAGAGAAGAAGAAGAAATTTTTTTACAAAGTAATAGGATTGCAGGTACGAAAGTGGTACACAAACAGGATGGAAGAAAAAGGAGGAAGGTAGTAGAACCATGTCATGACAAGTATATAAACAAGATGATAAAGTTGATGTACTCAAATGTGGATGGAATGGTATCTAAATTACTAGAGATGAATGATTATGTCAGAGAAAATGAACCACAAATAATATGCCTAACTGAAACAAAATTAATACCAAGGATATCAAATGACATACTAAACTTAGAGGAATACAATATATAGAGAAGAGACAGATATTTAAAAAAAGGAGGAGGAATTATAATATTAACTAAGAAAAATTTAAAAGTCAAGGAAATAAAACTAGATATACCATCACAAGTAGAACTGATTGCAGTAGAGATTGACACATCTGAAGGTAAAGTAATTGTAGCCAATTTGTACATGCCACCCAGATCAAACACATGGGAAAGAAACGAATATGAGGACCTGGCAGAGAGTACAATTCAGAGTGTAAGATCATTGCTACATAAAATGGAAGAGAAATCGGAAAGAATTATACTAACTGGGGACTTCAATACAAATATAAATTGGAATACTCTAGATATAAATAGCCAAGAAAGCTGTTGGGATCAAAAGCTCCTGGATCTCGTACAAGAGTTTTTCTTAACGCAACATGTGAGGGAAACCACCAGAAAAAGAGGACTTGATGTTCCTTCAGTGCTAGATCTAATATTTACAAGGCAAGAAAATGATATTGACAGTTTAATATATCACCCTCCACTCGGCAAAAGCGATCATGCAGTACTAAATTATAACTTCAGGATTGCATATGACATAGTAAACAGCAATGATAGTTACAAAAAGAGCCTAAACTATAAAAAGGGAAATGATCAAGACCTAAAGAAGTATTTCTTAGAAGTTGATTGGGAAAATGAGCTTAGAGGACAAGATTTAAATGCTGTATATAAAAAATTTTGTGAATTTTATGAAATAGGAGTCCAGAAGTACATCCCACAGCACAAAGAAGCAGATAAGAAAATACAGAAATGGTTCAATACAGAATGTAAAAAATCGAAAGAAAGAAGAGATTTGTTGTGGAATAGATACAGAAGACACAATAGTGAAAGGGCGTATAATAATTACAAACAGGCAAGAAACGACTATACAAGAATATGGAGGGAAGTCCAATAACAGTTTGAGGAGGATATAATAAATAAAAGTAGTGATCAATCAAAGCTGTTTTACAGCTATATCAGAAGCAAAACTAAAATAAAAGATATAATACAATCCATTACGGACGAGGGAATCACTTATACACAAGAGAAAGATATTTGTGAAGCACTAAATAAGAATTTCCAATTAGTTTTTACAGAAGAAAAAAAATTTGAGAGGGACTATGTGGAACACGCATGTCCTCACATACTACCAGATATACAAATAGCAGAAAAAGTAACACAGGAGGCGTTAAGTAGATTAGACAGAGGAAAAGCAAGTGGTCCTGATGAAATTTCATGTTGGGTATTACGAGAATGTGCAAAGGAGTTATGTAAACCATTATTTTTAATTTTCAAGAAATCCTTGAGTCAAGGTAAACTACCTGATATTAGGAAAAAAGCAAATATTGTCCCCTTATTCAAGAAAGGAAATAGACAAAATCCACTCAACTACCGACCAGTATCACTGACCAGTGTTGTAAGCAAGGTATTTGAAAAACTTATAAGAAAAGCTTGGGTAAATCATCTAGAAGAACACAGTATGATAAGAGAAAGACAGTTTGGTTTCAGAAAAGGAAAATCATGTGTTACTAATCTGTTGAGCTACTATGACAGAGTAACAAACACAATACAGGAAAGGGAAGGATGGGTGGACAGTATCTATTTAGATTTCAAGAAAGCTTTTGACACTACCACACCAAAGACTTTTATGGAAACTGTACCATCAAGGAGGAATTCGAGGCAAACTGTGTTGTTGGATGCAAGACTTTCTCATCTATCTATCTATCTATATACCAAGGCTGCTTCCCCCAAGGAAAGGGAGGTAGCCGAGACAGGACGACTCACTCTCCATTTACTCATCCATTCAAACACATTCATTCGCATCTTAGCCCCAAAGGGGAGAAAGGACAGATCCTCACCGCATCACACCGCACAAGGGTCAACTGCGCAATGCAAGCAGTGACATCCACAGCAGGGCCCGACAGCAGAACTGGTTTACCCCTGCCACATCATAACAGACCCATCCCCTTACCCGCACCTGACCTGACTAGCTGATCAGACCAAAAGCGGGAGAATATCCCCTCAGGACTGCGTCATCACTTATTCATTCACAATTTCTCTCCATTTATTTCTGTCACGCACAGCCACTCTTCCTTGCTCAACAGACATCCCTCTCGCATCCAGCGCTCTCTTCACACTGCCCATCCATCCTATTCGTGGTCTTCCTCTCAGTCTTACACCTCTCACATCAGATCTAGTTATCTTTTTCACCAATCGCTCATTATCCATTCTCTCCATATGCCCAAACCATTGCAACACCCTCTGCTCAACTCTACCAGCCATCTCCCGAACAACTCCAGTTCTCCTTCGCACTTCATCATTTCGCACTCGATCCATACGCGTCACTCCACACATACTCCTCAGACATCTCATCTCCATTACATTCAAACTTTTCCTCTCTGCTACACCCATATTCCATGTTTCAGCCCCATATAACGCAGTCGGTACCACAACACCCTCATACAGCCTTCTCTTTACATCCATTCTAAGCGAACGACATTTAAACACTTTTTTCATTCCTCCCAGCACCTTTCCTACTTCATTAATTCTAAACTTCACTTCTGCATCTATTCTTCCATCCACAGCAACATGTGACCCTAGATATTTAAAACAATCTACCTCCTCAAGCAACTCACCATTCAAAACTATATTCATCCCCCTACCATCTATCAACCTCGTACACTTCATCACTTTACTCTTATTCTCATTTACTTTCAATTTCCTCCTTTCACACACCCTTCCAAACTCCTCTACCAACTGTCTCAATTTCTCCTCTGAATCAGTCACCAATGCAGTATCATCTGCAAACAGCAGTTGCTTCAGATTCCACTCTCCTCCATCAACATTTACCAGACTCAGACCACCTAAAACTCTTGCATTCACCTCCCTTACAACACCATCCATGTAAATATTAAACAACCAAGGCGACATCACACATCCCTGTCGCAGCCCCACTCTCACGGGAAACCAATCACTCACAGCATTTCCCACTCTTACACACGCTCTACTATTTACATAAAAACTTTTCACCCCTTTTAGTAACCTACCATCAAGTCCATACAATCTTAAAACAGTCCACAAAGCCTCCCTATCAATTCTATCATACGCTTTCTCTAAATCCATAAATGCCCAAAACACATCCTTGCCTTTCGCTAAATACTTTTCACACACTTGTCTCACAGCAAACACCTGATCAACGCATCCCCTCCCTCTCCTAAAGCCACACTGCTCATCACTAATCACTCCCTCTGTACCCTCTCTAACTCTCATAATTAACACTCTACCATACACTTTACCTACAACACTCAACAGACTTATACCCCTAAAGCTAGTACATTCATACTTATCACCCTTGCCTTTATACAACGGGACCACACAAGCACTTGCCCAGTCAATTGGCACCATACCTTTCTCAAAGCACACATTCAATAATCTTACTAACCAGTCAACAATAGTCACTCCACCACCCTTCAGGCATTCCACAGCACACCCATCCATACCTGCAGCTTTCCCTGTTTTCATCTCCTTTACTGCCTTCTCCACTTCCTCCTTCGTGATCAAAGAATCATTCAACTCTCCCAACACATTTATTCCTTGCACCCTTCTATCTGCCACAATCTCAGCCACGTTTTCCTCCTCTACATTTAACAATCTTTCAAAATACTCTGCCCATCTCTTCCTTACTGCATCCATCTCAATTAACATCCTTCCATCCTCTGCTTTTACTCGTTCTTCCTTCCCAGACTCTCCCTTTCGCACCCTTTTCACCTCCTTCCAAAACATTTTCTTATTCTGTTGAAAATTCTCTGTCAGCCGCCTACCCCACCTCTCATCTGCTGCCACTTTAGCATCACGCACAGCCCTTCTCGCTCTATTCCTCTTTTCCTTATACCTTTCATATGACATCTCATCCTTCCTCTGCAGCCACACTTCATATGCACGTCTCTTCTCAGCCACAGCCATACTTACTTCCTCGCACCACCATTCACTTCCTTTTCTTACACCACCACCCACACGTCTCACACCACACACCTCTTCTGCATGCTCCACCACAGCACTCTTAAACAACTGCCATTCCTCCTCCACACTGCCATTTTCCCGATCTTTCACTGCGTTCCACTCATCTTTCAATTTCTCCTGATACTCTATCTTTTTCTCTCTTTTATCCAACTCACTCACTTTCAAAACCTCCCTGCCACACCTAACCCTCCTAGCTCTCACCCATCTCTTACCTACTCTTAACTTTCCCTCCACCAGGTAGTGGTCAGACATACCTCCACCCTCCCCTCTCAGAACTCTCACATCCAACAATCTTCCTATTACATTCCTAGACACAACCACATAGTCCATCAAGGCTCTATCAACAACCCTTCCACCCTCCTGTCTCACCCATGTATACTTATAAATATCTTTCTTCTCAAACAGCGTATTCCCAATCACCATCTCTCGCTCAACACACATCGCTATCATTCGTTCCCCATTTTCATTTCTTCCAGGCACACCATGCATACCAACTACGCCTTGAACTGCTACATTTCCCACTCTAGCATTCAGATCTCCCATCATTACCACATTCACATTCGCTCCAAAACTCTGCAGACACTCATCAACATCATTCCAGAAAGACTCCCTCTCTTGTTCATCCCTTTCACTACCAGGCCCATATGCACTCACAAACACCCACAACTCACGTTCAAATTTCGCTTTCACCCACATCAGTCTCGATGACACCTCCTTCCATTCAATCACACACTGCTGCACTTCCGGACTCACTAACAAGGCCACACCTTCTCTTGCCCTTCCTCTATCAACACCTGACAATCTTCCATTCACACTTCCAAACATATATTCCCCCTTCCCTTTCATCTTCGTTTCACTCAAAGCTAACACATCCAACTTTCTTCTCACAAACATTCTCCCAATCTCCTCCCTTTTAGCCTCAATTGTACTACATCCACGCACATTCATAGACCCAATCTTCAGGGTACGGGGATAACTCCATCCCCCGTCCCTTTCTCTGGCCTGTCTCTTTTTAGGAACTAAAAAAACAGAGGAGGGGGTCCCTAGTCCCCTCACCCCGCCCCTTTTAGTCGCCTTTTACGACACGCAGGGAATACGGTGGCAGTATTCTTCCTAACACAACCCGGCCGCAGAGTAGTAGCACCACCCCATAGTGCGGCCAGGTTTTGTGTCCCCCCCGCCACAGGGGGAAAAAAAAAGAGAAATGAGGACAGTACTAAGAGGAAACTACTCATCATGGAAAGAAGTGACTAGTGGAGTACCACAGGGTTCAGTGCTGGCACCAATCATGTTTTTAGTGTATATAAATGATATAAACAGTAACACTGGAAATGAGAGCTATCTGAATATGTTTGCAGATGATGGAAAAATACAAAGGAAAATTACTAACACAGACTCTTGTAAAGAGCTACAAGAAGAATTAAATAAACTTCATGAATGGAGTAGTACATGGCAAATGGAATTCAATGTGGACAATTGTCATGTAATCAAGTTTGGTAAAAGTGGAAAAAGACCTGATTGGGATTATAAGTTAGGAAATAAAACCCTATACACATCAGAAAGAGAGAAAGACCAAGGTGTGATTATCAATAACAGACTATCTCCGGCTGACCACATCAGCGAGAAGGTACGGAACATGTATACACTGCTTGCAAATATGAGAATAGCTTTCACATACATAAATGAAGACATGCTAAGAAGAATAATAACATCATTCATTAGACCAACCCTGGAATATGCATCAGTAGTCTGGAGTCCTCATCTCATAAAGCACATAGACAAGATTGAAAAAGTTCAAAGGGCCGCTACAAGATGGATACCAAGCTTAAGGGACCTAAGCTACGAAGAAAGACTAAATAAACTGAATCTACCAACACTACAGGAGAGAAGGAAAAGAGGTGACATGATAATGCTATATAAATGCATATCAGGAAAGGAGAAAATAGACATAAATGATTACTTAACATATGGAGAAGCATCAGCAAAAGGACACTGCAAAAAACTGCATAAGAAGAGAGGTGATAAAGACGTAAGGAAATTCAGTTTCCCAAACAGAGGAATTGATCAATGGAATGCACTACCGAATGAAATAGTGTGTGCCAAAACAATTCACAAATTTAAGGATATGTACGATAAATATGGTTTAAGACACGGGACAGTACGAGCTTGACTCATTCCTGTAAAGATACAATTAGGTAAGAACACACACACACACACACACACACACACACACACACACAGGACTTAAATTTTGCACTGACAGCGTGGCGACTACAAATATAATCATTCTAACAACTGGATCTGCTGGCTCCAAACCTTCCCTGTCCCAGTCAAACTCCTCATTCAATAACCGGTTATTAAATGAGGAGTTTGACTGAGACAGGGAAGGTTTGGAGCCAGCAGATCCAGTTGCTAGAATGACTATATTTGTAGTCGCCACACTGTCAGTGCAAAATTTAAGTCCTGTGTGTGTGTGTGTGTGTGTGGTGTGTGTGTGTGTGTGTGTGTGTGTGTGTGTGTGTGTGTGTGTGTGTGTGTGTGTGCAGTTTATAAGCCCAGCTACCCAGCTATGTGAAGTGGAACGGTCACTCTAATAAAAATTACGAATATTGGTCTGGTGTTCTCTATTTGAACTTGGCACATAATGAGAAATACAATTATTTATATATATATATATATATATATATATATATATATATATATATATATATATATATATTTTGCCAGACGCCTCAATCCCGTTTGGGGTGGCCACAAACAAATCGCCTCCAAGTCGCCCTGTCCCCCGCCATTTCACTCCCCTGCTCCCAACTCACACCCCCCTCTCTCATATACCTCTCCACCCCATCTCTCCATCTCATCCTCGGCCTCCCCCTCCCTCTTTCCCCCTCCACCTCACTCACATACACTCTCTTCGTCAATCTCTGACCCTCCATCCTCTCCACATGGCCAAACCACCTCAGTGTGTTCCTCATAACGCTTCCTATCACATCCACATCAACACCACAACGCTCCTTTATATCCTCATTCGTCAGCCTGTCTCTCCATGTGACTCCACAGGCTCCTCTTAAATAACTAATTTCCACGGCTCTCACTCTTGACTTGTGTCCTTCCAACAACGTCCAAGCTTCACTTCCGTACGTTAGAGTTGGTATCACAATACTGTCATGTAGTAACTTTTTCACTTCCATGCTCACTTCCCTGTTTCTTATCACTGCTTTCAAAGAACCAGCAACCTTTCTTCCCTGCTGTACCCTTTCAAGCACTTCACCCTCCAAACCTCCATCCTTACTCATCACACTACCCAAGTACTTAAACGTACTCACATTTTCCATATATATATATATATATATATATATATATATATATATACATAAAGTATATATATATATATATATATATATATATATATATATATATATATATATATATATGACAGGAGTAGACTGTAGCACCAGTCGAGCAGGGCAGTACTCCCGAGGGGGATGGAAAGCTGATGACAGGGAGTGCTGGAGCTCCCGTTTCATCAGCCCTCAGGACTAGTTCCTGACCATCCCCCTTTGCTGAACTTTTTCAGTGTCTCAGTTACACAGAGAGTAGGCCAGCATGCTCTCCAGTACAAATTTCTCTAACTATCTTCACCAAACTACATGCACAGTACACACTACACTTCCTATTCAAAATTCACCAAAAATGGCCTCGATTTATCAAGCCTCGGTGTCCCCAGGGGGGGGGGACCATAAATGCCCCCACCATCTGCCCCTCTCCCGGTGACGACTCAAGGTGCCTGGAACCACTGTCTGACTCTCTTTTTCTTCATTTCTGCAACATTCACGGCCTTTCCTCTAACTTTCGCTCTGTTGAGCACCACCTCTCCTCCTCTAAACCTCACCTTCTTTTTCTAATGGAGACTCAGTTGTCTGAGGCAACTGACAGCAAACCCTTTTCTGTATCCTCCTACTTTCTCTATACTCATTTCAAAGCCAAAGGTGGCTGTTGTGTATATATACGCAATGACTTATCTTGCTCTCGTGTTCCTGAACTTGATTCTTCTGAATTCTCCACACTGGCTTCGGCTTTCCTGTCATTCTCTGACTAAATATATATGTGCTGTTTACTTATCCCCTAATTCTACTGACTATCAAAAATTCTTCGACTATCTTACTTCTACGATGGAACACATTCTATCCATTTCTCCTTTCTCTGAAATCTCCATTCTTGGAGATTTCAATGTTCACCACCACCTTTGGCTCTCCTCTCCTTTCACGGATCCACCTGGTGAACAAGCCTACATCTTTTCTATCCTTAATGACCTAGAGCAGCTTGTACAGCACCCTACCCGTATCCCTGACCGCCTTGGAGAGAGCTCCAACATACTTGACCTCTTCCTCACAACTAATCCTTCTGCTTACTCTGTTAATCTATTCTCTCCGTTGGGTTCCTCCGAGCACAACCTTATTACCTTAACCTGTCCTATCACTCCGGTACGGCCTGTGGACCCTCCAGGGAAACGTCGTCTGTGGCATTTTGGAGCCACGGACTGGGAGGCCCTCAGGCAGTACTTCTTTGATTTTTCCTGGAATGATTATTGCTTCCATGGCCATGAGCCATCTGAGTGTGCCTTGCGCATTACGGAGGTTATTTTCTCGGGCATGGAAGCATACATTCCTTTCTCATATCCTTTGACTAACGCAAGAAAGCCTTGGTTTAATCACGCTTGTTCTAATGCTGTCTGCAACAAGGAGAGGGCCTACAAAAGGTACCGGAGCCAACCCACCCCTGAATCACATCATCTTTACGTTTCTGCCCGGAATCGTGCTAAGTCTGTTCTTCGCTCTACTAAAAATAATTTCATCGATACTAAATGCTCTCAACTCTCCAACTCGAATTCTTCCCGCTCCTTCTGGCACCTTGCCAAAAATCTTTCTAACAACTTTACCTCATCATCCTTCCCTCCTCTTTTCTACTCTGATGGTTCTGTAGCTATTTCTTCTACTGATAAAGCAGATCTCTTCGCACAGACTTTCTCCTCCAATTCCACCTTAGACGATTCCGGTGCTGTTCCTCCATCACTTCCCCCCTCTGACTTCCTCATGGCTAACATTAAAATTTCTTCAGTTGATGTATTTTCTGCCATCACTGGCCTCAGTACTAACAAGGCATATGGGCCTGATGGGGTCCCTCCTGTTGTTCTCAAGAACTGTGCTTCTGTGCTTACACCCTGCCTAGGCAAACTCTTTCGCCTTTGTCTGTCAACTTGTACCTTTCCTTCTTGCTGGAAGTTTGCTCTCATTCAGCCAGTCCCAAAGAAGGGTGACCACTCCCAATCCTCCAACTATCGTCCAATTGCTTTAACGTCCTGTATTTCAAAAGTTTTCGAGTCAATTCTTAATAGAAAAATTTTAAGGCATCTTTCCTATCACAACCTTCTTTCCGATCGTCAGTATGGGTTCCGTCAGGGACGCTCCACTGGCGATCTTCTCACCTACCTTTCAGACTCCTGGTCATCCTCCTTTCGGGACTTTGGCGAAAGCTTTGCCATTGCACTTGACATCTCAAAGGCTTTCGATCGAGTCTGGCATAAATCTTTAATTTCCAAACTGCCCTCCTACGGTTTCTATCCTTCAATCTGTGCCTTCATCGGTAGCTTCCTTTCTGGTCGTTCTATAGCCGCTGTTGTAGACGGCCATCGTTCTTCTCCTAGATCTATCAACAGTGGTGTTCCTCAGGGCTCTGTCCTATCACCAACTCTCTTCCTTTTATTCATCAATGATCTTCTAAGCTGTACATCTAACCCTATCCATTCATACGCTGATGACTCCACCCTTCACCTTTCCATTCGGTTCCCGCAACGCCCATCTCAACAGTTACTTCAACAAACAAGGGATGAGGCTATGGCACACCTAATGTCTGACTTGGCTCGTATCTCTAACTGGGGTAAAAATAATATGGTTGTCTTTAATGCATCTAAGACTCAGTTGTTACACCTATGAACCCGACAAAATCTTCCACAGGTATACTCACTAATGTTTAATAATATTCAGCTTAATCCTGCATCATCCTTGAACATGCTTGGGGTTTCATTTACTTGGGACTTATTTTGGAAAGATCATATTACATCTCTTGTAGAATCTGCTTCCAAGAGATTGGGTGTGCTAAGCCGACTGACTCTGTTCCTTCTTTACCCCTGCACAACTGTTGACTCTATACAGGGGTTTTATCCGCCCCTGTGTGGAGTACAACTCTCATGTGTGGGGAGGCTCCCCACATACAACTCTTCTCAATAGGGTGGAGTCAAAGGCTTTTCGTCTCATTAACTCTCCTCCTCTTACTGACTCCCTTCAACCCCTGTCTCTTCACCGCACTGTTGCATCTTTATCTCTTTTCTATCACTACTTTAATGGTCGCTGCTCCTCTGAACTGTCTGCTTGCATTCCTCCACCTCTATGGCGGGTGCGTGGCACCCGTCTGGCAGCAAACTCTCATCCCTTTTCTGTCCACCTCTCTAATGCAAGAGTTAACCGTTACTCCCAGTCTTTCATTTGTGCAACGGGTCAGCTCTGGAACTGTCTCCCTCTGTCTGTGTTTCCTGCTGCCTATGATCTCCAGTCTTTCAAACGCAGTGTGTCCAGGCATCTCAAAATGATCAGATCTTGAATTTGGCTCTATATTGTATTATGTTTTTCTCTTGGAGGGAACTGTTATTGCGGGTTCATGGCCTTTGGCTCCTTCTTCCTCGCATAAATATATATATATATATATATATATATATATATATATATATATATATATATAAAATTAGCTTTCCATACATCTGACCTAAGTGTGTGTGATGAATGTTGCCTGCACACGATATACGAAGAAGCGGTGACAGTATAACTGCTGATCAGGCTTAAGGTGGGGGGAGGGGAGGAGTGAGAGGCGGGGAAGACTTAAGACAAAGAACGAGAGAGAAGGGGGAGAGGGGGAGAGAAGCAAAGAGGAAGTTATATAAATTTTAAAATGAAAGAGTGAGTGGGAAAATTAAATTCAGAGAGAGAGAGAGAGAGAGAGCTGGGGAAAGTGAAAAGTAAGTACTGGAACCCAGAATTGTGCAGCAGACGACACTGGATTACAATGATGGTGAATATTTTCAATTTGAGAATGCAGTTCAATACGGTAATAATCTATTCTAACAATATAGTCCAAATCTTGGCCGCTGAAAGCGTGTGCGACGACAGTTTTGTCATGTTTACAGGACATGTGAAAATTTGCGTCTAATCAGTAACTGGCAGCTGGAGGTGGAGGGTGGGAGATTTGGGGGCAGAAGGTGGGGTAGACTTGTTCGCGATTCCCCCCTTCCCTCTGTCCAGGGTAGAGGGGGGAAGGAAGGGGTAACCCCTGAGCAGAAATTAGTACGCGTGACTACACCATCAACGCATTGGACACTCACATTTTTTTTATTTCCCTCATAACACATCAGTTTACATAGTCTGTCCTGATATACCACCATCTCATACATCAGCATCAGGATTATACATAGCACCAGACTACTGTGCGGTATTTACACCAGCCATGTCTACTTTATCCACCATCAATCACTAAGCCATTTTCAATCATACACACAAACATTTCCACCCACTCCCTGATATGAACTTAAACATGAGCACAAGTATTAAGTTGACTTCACCTAAGTTCGAAACTATGCAACTGATCAATGAAACAATGAAGCCCTTGGAAGATTTGAGTTTGAGTATGTTCAACCCATATTATGTGTATAGCCCAGCACCTGTCTTTATAATCGTTTGCATTGTAGTTGCAGTACTGCTGTTTGCAATGCACAGAATGCATGCAAGAATTGCTAATTTGGAGTCATTATTTAGTGGGGGGAGAGTTAACATCCAAGTTAACCCCCCTGAATGAAGTGTACATATTTTGTATATAGTATTAATTATATATATATATATATATATATATATATATATATATATATATATATATAAATGAAAAAAAAACACAAAGAAGAATGACCCATGTATAGCATACCAGTACCATTATCTTTAAATGAAATATTAATAACTCTTACCATAATCTTAATTTTAAACTTTTTTTTTTTTCTTGCATGTATGCATTTCACTACAATAACCCAAGTACATACTGTATTACAGTTAAATAATTTACTTTTAATGCATTTATTCAAATATGTATACAACTTGTTTAAAATGTAATATTACTAAATAATCACTATTTACCGTAAATATTATATGTATACACTATTCATACAATTATGTTACTTTTCCAATATTATGTATTTCACTTAATTAGCTTATAAGTTCATTATAATGTGTATATAATATGTATTAATATGTTATGACTATTAACTGTCGATGGTACGCCATTTTCGCGTGACCGAGCATATATTAGGACTCCATATTATAATTACAAATCATAATAAATAGATAGATAAATAGATAGATAGACAGCTCTATGCGAGCCTGGGAATGGGAAATGATCTTGCAAGTTACACTGAGGAAAAGCTGATGACAGACTAGGAAGTAGGAGTCAGGAGATGATGCAGTTAGTTGGTCAGCAATCACCAGGTGAACACACATACACACATACTCACACACAGGCTTCTAGAACTTTCCAATCACAGGGAAGACACGTGATACGTCTCCTGTTTTACCAGAATTTAGGAAAGAGAGCTCAGAAGGAAGCTAGCCATAGAACAGACAGGTCGCAGGGAGAAGGGCTTAGCAACTTGAGAGAGAGAGAGAGAGAGAGAGAGAGAGAGAGAGACAGGGAGACAGGGACTCTGCTCAACTCACTCGTGAGTGAGAGACTTGTTAATATTTCCAAGACAAATAAAAATAGTCCCATACTATTCTTTACCTCTCCTGTCACTACATGACAAATGGGAAAGAAGATTATCTACTTACAAAGCTACTCAAGTATAACAACCGCTCGTCCACAAGTCTAATATATATATATATATAACTCCACTACAAGTAACTACAAAGTCTTTTATGACACAATATATGCATATTTACAGTCGATAAAAACCATAACCATATAGTAAAAAAGTCACATCATTCTGATAAGTCTGATCTCTCTCAAGAAAGCCATGAATTGATCAGTCATAACAATGTCCCCATCACCCAGGATGGTGGAAAGGATGAAGGGGACGCCTGCTGCACTGCGGTAATTTATAAGTGAAGCGCATTCACAAATAAATCACCGACAGCACAGGATGATATGACTGATAGATAACACCGCATCACAGATGTCACAGTGAGGTGGGAATCGTCTTTCCATATAAGGTTTCATGTGCGTAAGCATGGTGGCATTAAGCCGTAAGCGAGCCAACACTTTTTCTTCCAAGCGACTGGGACGGTTGGCAGTGTCCCAGTCGTCCAGGTACGGCTTACATGTTCGAATAATTAGTCTGGTCCACTAACCTTGCACACAGAAGATTTATTGATTTCTTTCCGAGAAAGAGACTCGACTGTAGATCACGAGGAACGTCCCAAGTCTCCTTGAGCTCTACAGCCGACTTTGCAAGTAAGTCAGCCTGCTCATTGCCGTTGATACGACAATGACCAGGCACCCAGATCAGCACGAATGACTTGGCTTGTTGCATGAATGCAACTTATTAACAATGTGGCCATGGATCTCGTGAAAGTCTGTAGTACAAGATGCAATTGTCTGAAGGGCTGATTCTGAATCCAAAAATATGACAAATGGGTCATGCCTAGAATTGATAGCATAGTCTATGGTTTTGTCAATAGCAAAAAGTTCAGAGGTAAACACAGATGTATGAGTCGGCACCCAATACCTGAGGGCACATTCAGTCAACCACACACTTGCACCCACACATTCACTCAACTTGGAGCCATCGCTGTACAAGTGGTGGGACCCCAAGTGACGAATGATATTACGAAACAAGTGGTGGACCTCCTCCTCCGGCGCCTTGGTCTTAGGTGCTGGGAGCCATGTTTCATCCACAGTAAAGCTGGGTGGCTCCCAAGGCGCTATATTTTTAATCACCAACTTGTTATAGTCACTGAGATCCACACCAAGCTCATGAGTCAGTAAGTGGAGGCAAACGGCAAGTGGCCGACACCCCCCCTGCATAAGATGGTGGTATTGTCGCAGGGGGGTACCGGCCACATTGCCGATAATACTTTTCCTAAATGTTCTTAGTCCATTGGATAAGGCCAGGTGGTCACAGCAAATACGTAGGGGAGGCATATTCGCCTCCACTTCCATACGAGCTACACGGGTACACCAGACGGCTCCAAGACACATTCACAAACATTTATTCCACAACACATCCAATCCTTACAGCGTAGCATCGGATACGAGCCACACACCTTTGCACCATAGTCTAGCTTCGATCGAATAAGGGACTTATACACCATTACGTAAAGATTTTCTGTCGGCACCCCATGTCGTACCTGCTAGGTACTTGAGGACATTTAACGGTTTTATCACAGCAAGCAAATAAATTATTAACATGAATTTTGAAGTTCAAAAGACGATCAAAATGTATTCCCGAAAACTTTACAGAATTTTGAAAAGTTACTGCCTGATTATCTAAACTTAAGCACAAACTAGGTACGTTACAAGTCGTAAAAACTACAGTGGCACACTTAGGGACGAAAAACTTAAATCCCCACTGCAAGGCCCATTGGTGGACGGAATCAAGGGCTGCTTGAATCCGCCCAGCCGAAGAATGTACATTATGGAAAGAGTGCCATATTGCACAATCGTCAGCACTGAGCGAGTATTTAAGATTCCTCAGGATGGGAGCTGATTATAGAATATCATTGATCATAACACTATGTAAAGTGGGACTAAGCACACTTCTCTGAGGCACCCCCGTTTTCCTGGAAAAATATATCCAATGTAACGTTACGGGGCAATTTGACAGAGAAAGTCCTGTCCCTTAAGAAATTTGAAATATAGATAGGCAAATTTCCTTTTAAACCATAAGCATAGAGCTTCATTAGTATACCGTGTCGCCATGTCATGTCATAGACTTTATGGATGTCCAAGAACTCCCCTGTCATGAACTCTTCATTGGCAAATGCCTCTGCAATACAATGCTCCAAATTCATTAAATGACCTTGTGAACATCTGTATTTATGGAAGCCACATTGCTGATCATTTAACAAATTCTTCAACTCTAAACCAAAAAGAAGCCTATTATTAACCATATGTTCCATGACCTTACAGAGACAAGAAGTCAACACAATAAGATGAAATGAAGTGGGATTCATAAGATGACCAGCCTCTTTGGGTATCAGTTTTACGTGCGAAAGTGCCACGAGTTTGGGAATGTTCAAGATGCCCAAATATCATTGTACAGTGCTAACATCTTGATCAGGCTGTTCTGATTAAGATGCTGGATCATACCGTACGTGATAGTGTCAGGTCCAAGGCTGGTGTCTTTACAGGATTTAAGGGCAAGGAGCAGTTCATCTACAGTAAACTCTTCATTGTACAGGAAGTCTACATCTTCTGTGGCAAAGTCTATAAACTGTAGCTCAGCTGTGTGTTTATGATGTTGGAAATGCTGTCATAATTGGCTGAGCTACTTACATGAGAAAAACTCCTGGCGAGGATGTTAGCAACGTCCACGAGCTCGTCATAGATGGTGTTCTTCACCTGCAGGGTGGTAACAGGGAAGTATGGGCCTTTATTATTTAATATTCTTGTAGTGGACATGTAGTGGACCAGACTTTACTTAATGGTGTAGTACGAGTCACTGTGGACACAAAGGACCTCCAGGAGTCACGTTTGCCCCTTCTTATTATTCTCCTTGCCTCAGCCCATGCCTGTTTGTATGCAATAAAATTTTCCTCGGTGGGCTGACTATAAAAAATCCTGTATCTCCTATTGCATTTCCTTAATGCTTGTCGGCAGTCTGGCGTCCACTAATGCGCTCTATGCTTCGCATAAACTGTAAAAGTCTTGGGAATTGCAGCCTCAGCTGTGTGTAATATGGATTTGGTTAAATTTTTGACTTTAACATCTATGGTCTCCCCAGATATATCTAAGTTGGCAATCCTTGAGAAGGATCCCCAGTCGGCTTTCTTATAGTTTAATTTTCGAGGTGGAGGGTCCAATGTCGCGTGTATTAGAAAGACAGATGGGAAAATGATCACCTCCGAAGGAGTCGTCATAAGGGTCCCATGAGAAATCTTGATGTAAACCAGAGATAAGTCAATGGCTGAAAAGTTACCAGTACGATTATCTACAAGAGTCGCTCTACCATCGCTCAGAAGACAGAGGTTGGACTGTAGTATTAGGTCAGCTACTTGCTCCCCACAACCATCGATCCTCAAGCTACCCCATTGATAGTGATGGGCATTAAAGTTGCCCAGCACTAACTTATTTCCAGGCAGATGTTCAAATAGTGAATTTAAAGCATCACCATCAATGAGGCCATGTGTAGGACAGTACAGAGAACAAATAGACAGATATGTGATATTAAAATTTACTCTGCAGACGACAGCTTCCAGAGTAGAATTTAGAATCACTTCCGTTTGTGGATGTGATTTGTGTGGGTATGTGGCAACTCCATGACTTTCATATCTTCTATACGAGTGGTAGTGTTTGAACTGTGGAGGATCAGGATGATCCTCCAGGTGTGTCTCCTGTAAACAAACAACGTCTGGCCTGTGTATTGAAAGCAAGATTGCTATATTTTGTAATTTATTCCCAACACCTCTACAATTCCACTGTAATACAGTGAAAGCAATGGTTTAAGATTTATGTTGGGGGCCATTATGCTTTTGTCTTTTTTTGTCACCTGCCGGCAGGTGAGCGACTACCGGGGGACCTATCCCAGTGCTTGTTTACGGAAACTTCCATATTTTCATCAATCACTAGGCTCCCAGATGCCCCCGAGGAAGAGCTAACCTTTCTTTCCCTCGCTGGTGTAGGAACTGGAAGAACATGAGGACGAGACTGTTTTGTGAGGGTGGTCATGTTACTTTTACTAGACTTGTCTGACTTCGGTTTAGGCCATACTGACGAAGAGGCAGCAGCAGCCTGAGAATATGTTGAAGCTTTAGCCCCTTAACCGCGGGGCATCACTTTCGTGACGCTCGGCCACAATGGATCATACCGCGGGGCGTCACTTTTGTGATTCTGTGTTATTTTGAATTATCCTGGGCTCTCAAGTGGTGGCTTGTATCATCTATCAGTACTACCAATGTCCAACACTAGTCAGCACCCCAAACCTCATCTGTACTCCCATCCATTGTTGACATTTTAGCAATTTTACCCCCTTTGTGACTCCCCTCCCTACCTGCCCTCCATTACCCTGTCCTCTCACCTCCCACGCCGCGCTGCGCTACGCAAATTTCCCCCGGATTTTTCCACAGATTTCATCCATTGAAATAAGCCCTATGCCCTATACTTATACAAAATAATATATACCAAAAAAAAATCAGGTAAGTGATAGTGTTATACACCAGGAAGTGGCTAATTATTACCTGACAACACCTCGCGTGCATTCGTTCGCTACATTACCACGGTAATTTCCCCTTTGAATTATGCCTTGTAATCGATGTCTGTAATAAAAGTATATATCATAAAGGAAGGGAGAAGCCTAAGTGACATTTACATTCACCTGGAACTACATATTTCTTTATGTATTGCCGAGATTTTCTACCAATAAAAAATTAGCATGTAAGTTAGCAGCAGTCAGCCTCAGCGTCATTGTCAACCCTTCCCTTCTCAGATAAGCCGCTGCATTTAGTTCCTTGTCCTCCGCTGTAGTGAAACCATGTTGCACTCGCACCCCGCCATTCCTGCTGCTTCTGCACCTGTTGCAAAGGGCTCCGTGACCTCTACCCCTAAGAAAAGTAGTGAGGGAAGCAGGAAAGGACTTAGTGACTCCGCAGTGGCACGTGAACTTGCAGAATTGTCAATGGTGATGATGGACAGTGATTTTGACGATTCGGGTGAATCGTGTGATGACCCAGGTGAGGTTATCGTGCCAGAAAGTGCTAGTACGAGTGCTTCAGTGTCGGAAGTAGTCTCTAGCTCCAAGGGAAAGGAGCCGTTAGTGCAGCAAGGCCAGGAATTTGGGAATGGAGTGAAAAGGCGGCGTGTTAGCCCCAGAACAATGCCCCCACGTGACCCAGCCCGCCATGAGTCCCGAGTGCATTCACCTCCCCGTTCCCCAAGCCCCACTTCACTCATTTCTTCCTCATCATCGGTTGAGTTATCTCCGGAGTCTTCGTCGTCGGAGTCACCACCAGCATCAACAGTGAAGGCAGGCCGTAGAGGAAGAGGTAAATCCAGGACTGTGAAAAGTAGAGTTGTTAGTAGGGTAAGGGCTGCTAATGCTGTACGGCAACCCAGGGTCAGTGCGAGTGACCTTGAACGAAATAAATCTGCTTCACAGCCAACCACCACCGCCACCACCACCACCCGCCCTACACCGCCACGACAGGGAATCCTGGACACCTTCGCGTGGACGGAAGGGTCAGATTTTGTGCCTTAAAATTTAGTATTTGATGAGAGCTCCTCAGGAGTTCAGCCTGCCTTCACTATTGACGAAAATGCTGAGTGTGTGGACTACCTTTTGGCCTTCCTAGATGACGAAGTCATGCAGCACATATGTGATGAGACCAACAGGTATGAATCACAACGTGCTGCAAGTGGTACAGGTGCAGCCAAGATGCAACAGTGGTCCATGCTGCGAGTGCAGGAGCTGTATGTGTTCTTTGCCCTCATGCTTCTCATGCCACACTCCAAGAAGCATGAGTTGGAAGAATACTGGTCCATGGACCCCTTACTACCCTCACCCACCTTCAATAAGTACATGGCCAGAGATCGCTTCCGGAACATCATGGGAAACCTGCACTTTGCCGACAACGATGTACCTTCCCAAACCGACCCACTTTGGAAGATCCGGGAGATTCTGAGCAGAATGAAGGATAAGTTTATGTCATTCTTCCACCCCTTTCAGAAGGTTGTCATTAACGAATCTTTGGTTTTGTTCAGAGGATGTCTTCGGTTTGTTCAGTACATTCCAAGCAAACGCCATCGCTTTGGAATTAAGTTCTTTGTACTGTGCGACTGTAAGACGGAGTACATCCTTGACTTCGTCATTTATTCAGCCAGCACTGTTGATCTGGATAAAACACACCCCCTTGGCTTCTCAGGCTGTGTAGTGAAAGTGCTCCTTGAAAAGTATTTTGGTGGGAATCATGTGCTGTATACAGACAACTACTATACAGCACCGAAACTTGCCAAATACCTTTCTGAGCACGGCATTGGCTCCTGCGGGACTGTCAAAAGTAATTGTGCCCCCTTCCCCAAATTCACAGAGGCAGGAACCTTGCAGCGAGGAGACGTGCACCTACGCAAGTCTGAGAAGATGCTGGCAATACGGTGGCATGACAAGAGGGTCGTGCACATGCTCACCACCGTACATAAGGGGGAGATGACAGACAGTGGGAAGGTCGACCGTAGGACAGGCGAACCTGTGATGAAACCTGATGCTGTGTTGGACTACAATATCAATATGCGGCTGGTGGACAAGTCCGACATGATGATTGGTGAGATCGACTGCCTCAGGAAGAATACTAGGTGGTACAGGAAAGTTTTTCTGCATCTCATAGATATGACGATGCTGAACGCCTTGATCCTGTACAAGATGAAGGTCAAGGCACACAAATCCTTCTCCCTGAGGTTGTTCGCCAGGACTTGTGTCCAGCAGCTGCTGGAAAGATATGGTAGGGTGACAGCAGCAACTCCAAGGCGCCATCCAGTAACACTTCCCGACCGACTTGAGCAGAGGGCATATATGGATCGGCACAGACTTGAGCTTATGCCTGCCACAGGGAAAAGGAAGGCTGCGATTCGCAGGTGTCAGGTGTGTGCACATACCACCCGCCGCACACCTGAACACAAATGCACCTCTTGGCAGTGTGCTGAGTGCCAGGTTCCCCTCTTTGTTACCTGCTTCTTTGATTACCACAGCCAGAAGCAGTTC
Organism: Coenobita brevimanus; assembly: GCF_032717465.1. NCBI lineage: Eukaryota > Metazoa > Arthropoda > Malacostraca > Decapoda > Coenobitidae > Coenobita > Coenobita brevimanus. The sequence goes on from NC_137021.1 coordinate 21,763,829, forward strand.
TAACAGTGCAAGTGTGAAAGGAGAATAATGTGGAAATAATGTGGAAATAACGTGTAAATAAGGTGTAAATGTGTAAATAGCAAGTGAAAGCAATGGATGTTCAGTACATATGATTGAACAGTGTATTATAGTTTTATCTTACTGAAAGTGACAGTGAATAACATAGTGTAAGTAAAACAGAAGGGTAAATATTGAAAATAGAATAGAAAATGTAAATAGTAATGTAAGTAATTAGTAATATAAGAATATGAGTACAAATAATTTATGTTATAACAGTGAAAGTGAATTCGTGGCTCTCTACATATTTTACTGAATGAAAAATTGAATGACTTCAGTGACAATAAACTAATACTACTGAAGGAAACTTATGGAGAAAGACTCCAGATATATATAAGTGTGATATAGTAATAGAAATATAAAGTGTGAGGGGTTTTATGAATAATAAATGACAGAGTACCAAGAGCGAACTAGCGCAAGTGCGATGATCAGACGCGCTCGTAATTTCCATTGCTTTCACAGTGTTTTTTTTTTTTTGGAGTATGGATCCCAAACTACTTGAAAATCATTGAGTAGTGTTTATAGTGTTAATATCTGGCTGTGGTAATCATATTACGGGTTGTCGGGAAGTGTAAAGTGGAGACTTCGTTACCCAACTTCAGAGGTCTCCACAAGTCCTACGGTAACAGACGAAGACTCAACAAACATTCCAGGAGAAAGCTTAAGGTATATGCCATAAGGATATTTAATTTTAATATTCTAGGACTAATAACTGATTTTTGGCAAATATTTTTTGAGAGTCTGTCGGAATCTGAATAACCCCACGGGACACGCAAAACATTAGTAAACATGCCCGCGGTGTAGGGGTTTGGGATGTCAGTGAGAGAGTTGGAGCGGACAAGGGGCTGAGATGGAGAGGTACTGTGAGTGGCAGGAGGGAGAAGGACAAGGTCAGTTTGCTTCTCGACAGAGCACATCGCAGGATGGGACATTACCCCTGAAGCATAGGACCTATTTGGCATGGGAACTGCATGCAACTCCTTCACATTTTTGCTAGCTTCATAATAGGAAATACCCTCAGTTGCCTTCACTGTGCAGACCTCCTTCTCCTCCTTTCGCCTGGGACAATTCCTAGAGGAAGTGGAGTGAGTGTCCTTACAGTGAAAGCAACATACTGTCTCAGATGTGCAATGTTCCACATCATGACCCTGGCTTGCACACTTGCCACACACTGGGTGGGAAGCCCGACAGGTCTTGGCACCATGCCCATACAACTGGCATTTCAAACAACGGAACGAGTTAGGGATATATGGCCGCACATGAACAATTTCGTAACCAATTTCTACATGACTAGGAAGTGATACCTTACCGAAAGTCAAAACGATAGTTGCAGTCTTTGTCCTGACACCTTCTGTAAATCTGGTAATAAATCTAGCATCAATGACATCTTGCTGAGCAAGTTCCTCTATGATCTCTTCCTCACTCATCACCATGAGATCCCTGCAAGTGATAACACCCTTGAAGGAATTCATGGAAGTTGCGATCTCGGCCTCGACATCATAGCAGTGAAACTTGTGCAGATTCATCAAGTCCTTAACTTGGGATGAATTGCAAGTCTTTACAAGGAGGTCTCCATTCTCAAGTTTTTTTTACTTGTTCCACCTCCCCAGCACAGCCATCAATGACCTTCTTGATTATGAAGGGACTGAGACTGCTCAAGGAAGTGGAACCTAGAGCATGGACAATAACAAATTCAGCATTATGTACACTGATGTCACGAGGCAAACGAGTCTGGGGCCGTTCTGTCTGGAGGCTGTTAGTCGGTGGTTCAGTCGGGGGTCAGTCAGGACCGCCTCCCCTCTTGAAGGGGGGGGAGGCAGTAGGGGCATCCGCCATAGTACCACTCCCCCCTAACGGGAGAAGTGGGAAGGAGAAGAGAAAACAAGCAAAGGACAATCAACCTGGGACCAAACACCTGTGTCTGAGGTTGCCCTCTCAACCACTCCAGGGAGGCCCGACCGTGTTTATTCACACCCCAGAGTGATCAGTGGGGGAGGACCCTCCGTGGGCGAGTAAGCAAAGGTAAACTCAGTGTAATGGCGCAGACACCTACTGCACCTAGCTACAGGGAGGAGAGGAATATGAGAAACTAGCTATCCTATCAACCACCAGAAGGGTGAAAAAAAAAAAAAAACTAATGCCAGTGAGGCAGCCCTATAAAGCTAGAGAAGAGAGCACACGAGCATACATCTGTTAGGACTCCATATTATAAATACAGTTAATTATAGAAAACATGATAGATAGATAGATAGATAGACAGACCGATAGAAGCAGCAAGTCAGAGGTATTGTGTCTGCGAGAATTGAGCAATGCTAAACATGCTTACACACTCTAACTCAAGAAATGCTTGGTAGGCACACAACAGAGCCTCGTGACCATACACACACATACACACATACTCACACACAGGCTTCTAGAACATTTCAACAACAGTGTAACACACGTGACACGACCCCTGCTACACCAGAATTTAGGAAGCAGAGATCGGAAGAAGGTTAGCTATAGAACCGACAGGTAATAGAGAGAAGGAGCCTAGCAACATGGGCGAGAGGGTGGAAGAGAGAGAGAGAGAGAGCGAGACAAGGAGGTAGCTCGCGGGACTCTACTTATACTTCACTCGTGTGTGAGAGACTTTATTAATACTTCCAAGACAAATAAAAATAGTCCCATACTCATCTTTACCTCTCCTGTCATTACATGACAAATAGGAATCAAGACTATCTACTTACAAACTATTCACATATAATAACCGCTCGTCCGCGCGTCTAATATATGTATAAATGAGCTACAAAACATCACTACAAAGAACTTTACAAAGTTACTGTAAGAAATGGCGGCAGCGGTCATACGAACCTCGTCTACGAATCTACAGTGAATTCCTACAAAATACAAACTACAGTGGGGCACCAACTTTCGCTACAGCAGGATTCGCGGAATCCACTTTCGCGGCATGCACCAAATATTCCCTAACTTCCACTTTCGCTTGAAAAAAATCGATTTTCGCGCACAAATTTTGGGTTTGGGACAATTTTTGAACTGTGAATTTCCTGCACCGCCCACCCGCAACCCACCGCCATCTTGAATGACGTCATGTCAACACTCTGTCCACCCATTCCCGCCATTGTGTATGAGCGTGCTAGCTCCATTGTGTTGGATTCTCACGGTTCAATGGTTCAAGTCTGATTGGTGAAGTGTTCAATAAACGCATCCATGAAGGGCAGCAGGCTCTTATCACACACTACCTGCAGAAGACTAAGGAAATAACGGAGGTGGAAGTACCATTGGAAGCCGAGGGGGCAGCCGACCATGGTGCTATCCCTACTGACAGTGCCAGAGAGGAGCTTAACATGGATGAAGATTTCGATGGATTTGTTCAAGAGAACCTAGCACAAAGGGAAATTCAACACAGAGTGGAAGTGTTGCATCAAGTTGCATCTGAGGAGGCAGAGAGAGAGAGTGGTAGCGAGGCAGCAAGAGGTGGCGCCAATACGTCTGCCGTGGCTAAATAAGCCCGCCACGCGCCTCGGATACTTACCCCCAACATCCATTAAACACCTCAACCTGGTCTCTGTGGTATGTTTCTCCTCATATAATGTGTACTGTACAGTTTTTATTGTTTGTATCTCACAATGCAATGTACAATAGTGATTTGATGTACTGTATTGCAAGTGAAAATGAAAATCTGATGTTACTTTAGGATAACCGGGAACCAATTAGCCTTTCTGCCATAAAGACAATGCCCCAACTTTCGCTAATTCCACTTTCGCGCATTATTTTTGGACCCAATTAGGCGCGAAAATTGGTGCCCCACTGTACAAGCCTATGAGTCTACAAGTCTACAAGCCTACAAGTCTACAAGCCTATGAGTCTACAAACCTATGAGTCTACAAGCCTATGAGTCTACAAGCCTATGAGTCAACGAGTGTACAGTTGATTCTGCATTATCAAGATTGAAAACAAAAAATACCTCTTACAACCAACAACTCACAACCTGCTCCTGACAGTATTCTCTCCAACCCCCTCTCTGTCTCACCAATCATCACGCTGATTTAGAGGTGAAGAGGTCACACGACGTCTTGCCAGTAGTTTAACAAAGTACTGATATAAACAATCTTGCAATTTCTATGACGAACCAACGAACTACAACCATCTACAATCAACTACAAGTAACAACTCTATGAGTCGTCTGTATAATCTTCTACACGCACCTACAAGTATCGGCAGTCTTCATCCCACAACGAGTAAATCACAAGAGAAAAGGATGGAGAATACATCGAAAAAGAATAACAAAACAAACAAACGAAAGAGTGAGACACGACTCACAACTCACAACCACCAGACCTCACCCTCCTCTCTCTCCTACTCCACCCAATCTCCACCGCTGACGCAGGAGTGCGAGAAGGTCAAGACGACGAAGCAAATACCAAGCCCATATTCACAACTCATCTTACTCACTCATCTTCACTCAAGTTACTCATAGCTACTCATTGCTCACCACAGCTACCAGTGTGGGAAGTGGACGTTACCATACGTATCAACGTGTGTCCGACACCCCACAACACGTCAATCAACCCGTGAAGAACAACGCTATCACCACGTGCAAGACCACTCGCACCATTCCAACAACGGTAAAAAATACTGAGTTACATATGCTTCAATTTTACAGTACACAGTGATAGACAAAAAACCTCTGCATCACCATGTGCAACACCACTCACACCATTCCAACAACGGTAAAAATTACTGAGTTACATATGCTTCAGTTATACAATACACAGTGATAGACAAAAAACTTCTGCACAAACATATAAAACGTGCCGGATAGTTACAACTTAAATACATATACCTACTTCAGTTATCTTCAGAATTCAATCATTAAATACTTGCGCCAACAATAAATATTCTACACTGTATATATTCATTCATTTACTATAGCATTTATTTACTGCCAACGAGTGTTACCATTTATACCTACATAAAATACGTTTTTCATACATACAGCTATACATTATTACATCTACAAAGTAATAAAGAAAATATACCATCACAGTTACTCAGTGAGCGATTAAAAGAACTGTATTAAACATTTCTTAATTAAAGCTACCTAGTGGAAACAGACAAATTAAATTACAAGGAAAACCAGGAAAAGAAAAAAAAAATGCCCAACACAAATGACCTTGGCAAGAACGAATAACTACCACACAATCGTGAGGACAAAGATTTCCACACAGTTCTGACACATATATGGCCCACGATAGGTACAAGTGAACAACAAGTCAGTGTATATAGTTAATACTGAATATAGTGTATATATACTTTATATATAAAATAACAAAATATGGGGCTATATAATATCATTTTCAGTAATATCTGTGCAATATAAACTAAACCTTAAAAAAGGGTCCCAAGGGAATTAACCAGCAATTATGCAACCATGAACAACACAGAAAAAGCGTAAACAAACGAAGAAAAACAAACTATAGAAAATCAATACATACAAAAAAAAGAAAGAAAGAAAAAGCAATAGAGTAAGATCACATAACAAACAAATGAAAATAAGCGTAAGTGTTACTACAAATGCCAAAATACCACATAAACTCCTTCTATAAGTGAAACAAAAAGCAAATTAGTGTTCTCCACAAGCAAGTGGCATGGCACATCATCACATAAACTCCTATATGTGAAACAAAAAGCAAATTAATGTTCTCCACAAGCAAGTGGCATGGAACATCATCACATAAACTTCTATAAGTGAAACAAAAAGCAAATTGTTGTCTCCACGAGCTAGTGGCATGGCATATCATCACTATCATCAACCGCAGCATGACCGGATTCAGTGTCAGGACTGCAATTATTACAATTATGTAACTACAAACGATATGTAACAATTATGTAACGACAAACGATTGCATTATATTACACTTCCTACAATTATGTAACGACAAACGATTGCATTATATTACACTTCCTACAATTATGTAATGACAAACGATATGTAACAGTTATGTAATGACAAGCGATTGCATTATGTTACACTTGCTACAATTATGTAATTACAAACAATATGTAACAATTATGTAACGATTGCATTATATTACACTTCCTACAATTATGTAACGACAAACGATTGCATTATATTACACTTCCTACAATTATGTAACGACAAATGATTGCATTATATTACACTTCCTACAATTATGTAACGACGAACGATATGTAACAGTTATGTAACAGCAAGCGATTGCATTATGTTACACTTGCTACAATTATGTAATTACAAACAATATGTAACAATTATGTAACGATTGCATTATATTACACTTCTTACAATTATGTAACGACAAACGATTGCATTATATTACACTTCCTACAATTATGTAACGACAAACGATATGTAACAGTTATGTAACGACAAGCGATTGCATTATGTTACACTTGCTACAATTATGTAATTACAAACAATATGTAACAATTATGTAACAGTTGCATTAATAAAATGTAACTTTTATGTAACTTTAACTACAGTTATAAGGCCAACACAATTATGTAACAGTTGCATTAACAAAATGTAACTACAGTTATAAGGCCAACACAATTATGCATTACCAAAATATTATGTAACAATTCATAAAATGTTACGATTATGTATTACTACACTGTTACTACAATGTAACAATTACAATACAATTATGTAACAATTCACAATGTTACAATTATGTATTACCACAATGTTACTACAATATTATGTAAAATCATACAATATTACCACAATTCTGTATTACCAGAATCATCACACAAGTTAGGTGAAATATTAGACATTACTAAAGGGATAACTCAATATGTAATGTAATAACCTAGCAGTATTACCATTGCACAATTATATGCGTATGTCTATTATACATACACATCGTACAAAATGTCATACAACAACCATTGCACTTATTCAAATATGTACACAACTTGTTTAACCTGCGCCATCCCGGCGACGTGAATTAACGTCCGCACATGATGTGCACTCATGTCCCGGCAACGTGAATTAATGCGGCAACATTGCAAGGTCCCTAATTTGCACAATTTTCAATTTTCGCGAGTGATTTCGCGAGTGATTTTTGGCACGTATACACAGGACACCTTCCTCTATTCCTCTACAAGATGCCAAGCAGGGACAATGCCTTACACCGCATAACTTCTCCCCCCCCCTCCTGCACGCCATTGTCTTGGCAATTCACCTGTTGCCAGTGGCCTGGCCAATAACGACATTCAGGGCCACAGTGATTCCCCAATCGATGACAATGTGGAGGACAAAGTTTACATAGCATTAGAGGAAGAAACAATCAGAAATGATGATCAGGTAATGTGGGAAAAAAAAAAGTCATGAATGGTGATGAGTTAGTGAGTGAAACAATGCTTATAATGCCTATATTACTGTTTGAAAACCAATATATTCCTGTACTACATATAAATTCGTACCAAGTAAATAAATGAATACTGTTTATGAGAAGATAAAATAGTTACCCTCCCATAGAACTCGGGTTCTTTGGTGCCAGCCTGTTAGAAAACCCAGTCAGGTAAGGAAGTACTCGTACCTACATCGAGTATTTTAAACCTCGGGTGAGCGATTTCTCTATGAATTTTCGATGTTTCTCACCAAAAGCGGATGTTTGAGCAAAAAAAAAAAGGTCCAAAAATGTCGGGACTGGGGCGGGTTAAAATGTAATATTACTAGATCATTTCAATTTACTACGAATATTATATGTATACAATATTATAATCAATATTATGTACTAATAGATTAGCATATGTCAATGATAATTACAGTTGGAAGACCTCCAGCGGTGTGACCGAGCAATGTTAGGACTCCATATTATAAATACAATTAATTATAGAAAACATGATAGATAGATAGATAGATAGACAAACCGATAGAGGCAGCAAGTCAGAGGTATTGTGTCTGCGAGAATCGAGCAATGTTAAACATGCTTACACACTCTAACTCAAGGAATGCTTGGTAGGCACACGACAGCGCCTCGTGACCATACACACACATACACACATACTCACACACAGGCTTCTAGAACATTTCAACAACAGTGTAACACACGTGACACGACCCCTGCTACACCAGAATTTAGGAAGCAGAGATCGGAAGGAGGTTAGCTATAGAACCGACAGGTAGTAGAGAGAAGGAGCCTAGCAACATGGGCGAGAGGGTGGAAGAGAAAGAGAGAGAGAGAGAGAGTGAGACAAGGAGGTAGCTAGCAGGACTCTAATTATACTTCACTCGTGTGTGAGAGACTTTGTTAATACTTCCAAGACAAATAAAAATAGTCCCATACTCATCTTTACCTCTCCTGTCATTGCATGACAAATGGGAATCAAGATTATCTACTTACAAACTACTCACGTATAACAACCGCTCGTCCACGAGTCTAATATATGTATAATTGAGCTACAAAACATCACTACAAAGAACTTTACAAAGTTACTGTAAGACATCCACTCTCTTCGCGACCAAGCATAGGAGTCCCCATGGATCTGGAACCGAATCCTCTTTATTGGTAATGACACTGGCAGAGTTATACGCTTCCTGAGTTCTTTTTAGTTGTTATTATTGTTGTTGTTGTTTTCCATCCATCATCCAGACTTTTTTTTTTTTTTTTCATCAAGGACGTTCGGAATCGGATCTAGACCACTCAGTCCCGACATTCAATACAAGGACGTTCAGTCTCTCTCTCTCCTGAGTGTGAGGAATAAACTTCCACCTTCCCACGGATATAAACCCTTACAGACTCTCTCCTGCTCGAGCGCCTTATCCTGATTAACCACCTAGCGACATTTGGTTATATTACCATCGAACGTAGTAGGTTTCTTTATGAATTACAAGAAATCATACAGCTGGTTACTCATTGCAATCACCCTATGACAGCACTAAAGAGAGAGAGTGGATGGTGGATGGCCGAACTATTCATTATGAAGTATTTTTTATAGGAACAAAACAGAATTAATGTTGCTGCTTATACTTCTTTACATAGTACCTAAAAGATTTTTTGTTAACCTTGTCAGTTGTATGTATTATTTATTTGTTCTATCGTAAAATGTAATAATAAAACTCGAGAGGAACGTGCAAGTAATGCAAAATATTCCTTTCTGAAATACGAACGAAGTGCAGCAGGTTGATATGCTTATGACTGCTATCAATGTGTAAATAAAGGCAGAAGGGAAGGTTTTCGTGTAATAATAAAAAAGAAGTAGTAAAACCATGTTTACCGAATATTTAGGTTAATTAATTTTGGAGTTTATTTTTTATTTGGAAATTTTCTTGCACAGAAATGCTGGTATGAGAACACATTGTTGCAAGTAAGACCATGTATTTTTTTTTTTATTGATACACAAAAAGGATTAGATAAACTTCGTGCATGAAAACATATAAATATTTTTTAGGGTACATATGTTTATTTTTTTAAATTAAACTGTACTATCAAACTAGCATTAACCCTTAAACCACGGGCTTCTTTCGCTTTGACTTGCGGCTCCCGCGGGCATATTCGTGCTCCGACAGACTCTAAAAATATTTGCCAAAAATCAGTTATTAGTCCTAGAATATTAAAATCACATATACTTATGGCACATACCTTCAGCTTTCTCCTTGGGTGTTTGTTGAGCCTTCGTCGAGTACCGTAGGACTTGTGGAGACCTCTGAAGTTGGGTAACGAAGTCTCCACTTTACACTTCCCGACAACTCGTAATATGATTACCACAGCCTGATATTATCACTAGAAACACTATTCTGTGATTCTCAAATAGTTTGGAATCCATACTCCCCCCCCAAGAAAAAAAACACTGTGAAAGCAATGAAAATTACGAGGGTGTATGACCATCCCACTTCCGATCGTTCGCCGCTAGTGTTGTCTATTATTCATAATAACACTCACAGTTTATATTTCTGTTACTATATAACACATATATATCTACAGTCTTTATCCATAAGTTTCCTTCAGTAATAGTAGTTTATTGTCACTGTAAGGATTCAATTTCTTTCAGTAAAATACGTAGCATTCACTTTCTCGTCCTGTATACTAGCATTGAGAGTGAATGTCACTTTCACCTTCACTCTCATAACTCACAGTGTTCATACATGCTATAGTGAAACTTTCACTTTCATTACTCCTAGTATATATACTCGTATTCTTATAATACTACTCATTTACATTTCTATTTACGTTCTCTATTTTATTTACATTATTTACATTTCTATTTTATTTACACTGTGTTAGGCACTGTCACTTGAAGTAACTTATAAAACTATTTTCCACTGTTCACTTATATTTATATTCATTATTTTCACTTGCTGTTTACCCATTATTTACACATTATTTACAATTCCACTTGCACTGTTTTACTCAATAAAAAGATCGTAGTCACTCCCTATCAATAATTGTCAGCCCTGTACTTCTTTCCACACGAGGTTTAGTAGGGGGTATAGGTCACAGGGCCCTTTTCATGGGGATAAAAAGCGGCGGAAGTAGGCAGGAGCTAATCAGACATACTCCCACCTTCAAAGACGACAGTGAACTGATAGTAGTGGCCTCCTGCTGCCTGGCTAGGGGGAGTGCAATACTACCAACTTCATCCCTGTGAGACCTGCTACTATATTAGCAATGAAATGATTGGCAGGAAACCAACACAATACATAATAAATTAGGTAGTTCCAGGTGAATATAAATATTACTTAGGCTTCTCCCTTCCCTCCTTATATGTATATTTATTATGAAAATAGATTATACGGCATATTTCAAGGGGAAATAAACAACGAAAATTAGCGAACGAGTGCACGTGAGGTGTTGTCAGGACATAATTAGCCAATTCCAGGTGTATGACACTATCACTTACCTTATTTCTTTTTTGTATATATTATTTGGTATAAGAATAGGGCATAGGGCTTATTTCAATGGATGAAATCAGTGAAAAATTCCAGGGAAGATTTACTTAGCATAGAATACAGTGTGGTGGCCTGCAATAATTAGGTAGTTCCAGGTGAATGTAAATATCACTTAGGCTTCTCCCTTCCTTTCTTATACTGTATATATTTTTATTACGAAAATAGATTATACGGCATATTTCAAGGGGAAATAAATAGCGAAAATTAGCGAAGGAGTGCACGTGAGGTGTTGTCAGGTGATAATTAGCCAATTCCAGGTGTATGGCATTATCACTTACCTTATTTCTTTTTTGTATATATTATTTGGTATAAGAATAGGGCATAGGGTTTATTTCAATGGATGAAATTAGTGAAAAATTCCAGGGAAGATTTACTTAGCATAGCACGGCCGGGCAGGCGAGAGGATAGGGTAATGGAGGGGAGGTAGGGAGGGGAGTCAAGAACAGGGAGAAATGGCTAAAATGTCAACAATGGATGGGAGTACAGATGAGATTAGGAGTGCTGACTAGTGTTGGACATTAGCAGTACTGATAGATGACACAAGCCACCACTTGAAAGCCCAGGCGAATTAAAAATAACACAGAATCACAAAAGTGTCGCCCTGCGGTATGATCCCTTGCTCCCAAGCGTCATGAAAGTGATGCCCCACGGTTAAGGGGTTAATGTGATTTAGTGCACTAGGTTCATTTTTGTATTTTTATGGGTCAAAGAAACGCAGTGTATGAAACACCAGTACCGGTATAGTTCTACCACAAAATGAAAATGTATGGAGACAAAAGAATTGGCGAAGGAAGGAAATGGATTAGTGGCCCAAAGACTATCGGAGGCTTGAATGAGTGGATTCATGCTTGGTCCATCTTTGTAGAGCACACATTTGATGCGCACTCCCTGCCTAGCTCTCGTCGTGAGCAGACCTCCGGCCAGTTTCTCTCGAGCTTTGGACTCTGTCTCATTTACTGAGAGCGAATTTCGGGAGTTTTTCCAGCTTTTTGGCCTTTGCTGGACGTAGCCTCACTTACTGAGGGAGATTTTCTGCTGTTTTTCTCGTTTTTAGCAAGACTCTGTCGCTGAAAGATAGACCCTGCCTGCTTGTGTTTGGGTGTGCTTGTGTGTGTGTTTGTCAGTGTTTTTTTTTTTTTCCCCGGCTGCCATTAGTGTCTTTCTGTGTGGTACAAGGCTGAACCGTGAAGGGGTGTCGTTAGGGCATTTCCATGAGGGGGGGCCATTAGGGCCTGGTTATAGGAAGTGAAGAGAACGCTCTGATAGATTAGGGAAGACCCGAAAGGGGCTGTGGCGGGGCCTCCTACATTGGCCTTTAGAGGGTGGGGAGCATAGGTAGCCTGTCACTGTAGGGACCTGCCGGTTTTTACTGTTTATTGTTTTTCGTAAGTTTGCTGTTTTGAGGGTGTGTGTTAGTGTATCTGTGTGAGTGGTGTCTTTGGGTCTTTGTTTTGCATGTCTGTTCCTCAAGGACTATGAAGGGGACCCAGGTCCCTAGGCCTTCACGGCCAGCCCGCCCCTTGCCTGCTAAGCAGCAGCCCTCCCGCCCTGCCACTGTGCCAGACACGAAGCAAGAGCGGTGTCCTTCTGATGCCAGCTCTCACTCGTCAACGTCTGGCGAGGCCTCTGCCTCCCCCCTTTCTCCTAAGCCTTCTATGCAGAAGCCTTCTGGCTCTGCCGCTGTGCCAGGTGCAAAGCGAGAGTGGCGTCTCTCTGACGCTAGCTCTCACTCGTTGACATCTGGTGAGGACTCTGCCTCCTCCTCCTCTCCTGGGCCTACAGGGACCATTCCCTGTTCACAAGCTGCCGCTTCATCCCCCCCTTCCACCTTAGCACGTGCAGCCAAGGTTGCACGTGCTCATGAGGTAATAGAGGAAGATGTCTCGGCTCCTCCTCCTCCCCCTAACACCTCTAACAGCAAGGCCTCTCCTGGTGCTGCTCATAAGCCTGCCCCTCCCTCCAAGGACTCTCGCTGCCCTGCACCTGTCCCCGCTCCGCCATCTGACATGGACACTGACACTCTCTCAGAACAGCTTGCAAACTCTGGGAGTTCTGCTCCACTGCCTGCTGTTGCCAATCTTCCTCAGTCATCAGCCGGCCCTCCTCCAGGTGAGGGGATCGCTGCCAATGCTACCCAAGCCTCTGCTGTCTCCACCCTTAACAATGATGGCTTTATTACTGTCTCTCACTCACGGGGACAAAATGCCAAAGGAGATGGTCGCCCAGCCAAGAACAGCCAGGGAAATGCCACTGCCTCTGCTGCCAGTCAACCTCACCACCCCTACCGATCCTCACCACCCTATCGAACCCCTGCTGTGTCTTTGAGGAACCAACCTCACCCCACCTCACCTTACCCAGCCTTCCTGATCATGGTGAGCGACCTATTTCCCACAACCTACGACATTGTCATGGCCATGGAGGACGAATACCCTGACCTCAAATTCACAGTTGGGAGGAATCAGGGTCCCAACACAACAGTCATCCCTCACAACGAGGCCACACAGGATGCCCTGCAAACCCTGACATTAATTGCTTAGAAGCCAATCACCATCAGGCAGACCAACCCCAACCTCATTACACACAAGTTCACACTAATGGAGTACCCCATCCATTATCCACTGGACCGTAGCCTTCACCACTGGCAGGTGAAGGCAGCAGAGTGTCTTTCAGACAAGAGGCGAGCCCAGCAGACAAGTCCTGGTGACTCTACGCAGCAACATCCCTCAGGCGCTCCACCTGGGCAGTTTTGGAAGCTATTATCTCCGCCCCTATACCCCAGAACCGCTCCGGTGCTTCAAATGTCTACGTTTCGGGCACCACCAGAAGAAATGTGCTTGCCCGGTGACCTGTGCCATGTGCAGTGGCCGGCATGACACCCAACAATTCCTGGCAAAATTCAAAGCCAAAGTGCCAACAGTGGCGAAATGCCCAAATTGCAGCCACTCACACCATGCCTCGAACAAATTATGCCCGGCCCAGATGGAGAGAGAGGTGAGAGGCATCGAAAGACAATGCCAATGGGTACAGGATCGTCTGGTAACGTCCCTTGTTCCACTGAGCACATTTGTCTGGGGACAACAAACATCCCGATCCAGCACCACTGACCCTCTGATACTCTCACAAGCAGAGTTTCCTCCCCTGCCGCAGAGCACTCTGCCACCCCCAGTGCCTCCACATATGACGCCGTGCTCCACCACAGATCACAGTGTCCGAGTGGCTCCCCCTCACCATCAGCCTTTACCCAGCCCCGAGAAGCAGGAATTGGCAACACAAACGGATGCAGTGCCCCTGACACTGGCCCCACTGACTGCATCCACTCTGCACCCCGATCAGATTGTTGTTCACCGAGATGCCCTGTGCATTTTTGGGCTGGAGCTGGGAAGAACCATCATGGCCACCATAGGCCTTCAACTCGGTCGTCAACTGAAGCCTGCACCCCTCGGCCCGCTAGTGGATCAGCTCGCCACAGAATGGATGAAAGACCCTTACCTCACCCCACCTGTATGCGCCAAACCCCAGACCAAACCAACCCCTGCTCAGAACAAGCCCCAGCCCGAGGGCAGTTCCACTGAGCCCAATGCGAGACCCTAAGCACATGGACCCTCAGACATAAATGATTACTTAACATATGGAGATGCATTAGCAAGAGGACACTGCAAAAAACTGCATAAGAAGAGAGGTGATAAAGACGTAAGGAAATTCAGTTTCCCAAACAGAGCAATTGATCAATGGAATGCACTACCGAATGAAATAGTGTGTGCCAAAACAATTCACAAATTTAAGGATATGTACGATAAATATGGTTTAAGACACGGGACAGTATGAGCTTGACTCATTCCTGTAAAGATACAATTAGGTAAGAATAATTAGGTAAGAACACCCCAGGTCAACATCCGGTTCCCACAACAACAGACTCACACCGGAGTTCCAGGGACCCCAGACGCCGATCCACATCGGTCGGACGCAAACACCAGTCAGTCCCCACTGGCCCCAAGGACACACCTCGACCTAGATCTCGATCTCCCCTGCCATCCCGGAACCTGCCAGACATGGACAACTGAGGACCACCTCTACCAGCCACGATGACTCACGAGGCACCCCTTTCTCGGCTGAGCAGCCAACACCCACACCCCCTCTACTCAACCTCCGCATTCTGCAGTGGAATATCCTGGGCGTCTCTGCCAAACGTTCCCTCCTGGAGGAGGCTGCACACCAAGACCATGTAGACATCTTCCTCCTCCAGGAAACTCTTCTCCCGAGGCACCGCTCACTGCGTTTGCGGGGCTTTACCCCCTTCCTCCTCCCACATTCTCGTGGAGGCCCCTGTGGCTCCGCAATACTTGTGCGAAGCCACATCCCAGCCATTCCCATTGATCCTCCAGACTGCGATGACTGGACTGAAATACAGGGTCTCACCATCACTCTGGCCAATGGGCATTTAAAAATTTTCAACGTCTATCGATCCCCTATGGCTGAAGCGAACCTTGGCGACGTTTTTGCACTCTCTGCCGCCGACCGTGTGTTCATTGGAGGAGACTTAAATGCCCACCATCCCTGCCTTGGCTCTCGCAGCCCCACCAACACCACGGGCTGCCATATAGCTGTCCTCCTGGAGGAAACGCCTGACATCTCCCTCCACAATGACCCCACCACACCGACACACCTGCAGGGGGGCAGACTGAACTTGTCCTTCATGTCCTCGGGGCTTGCTCCCCCCACTTGATGGGATGTCCACCCCACCCTCACCTCTGACCACCACACCCTGCTGTGTACCATGGAGGTGGCTGTACTCCCCAAACCCCCAGGTCCTCTCCCCCACTGGAACACCAAGTGTGCCGACTAGGACCTCTTCACCGCCATCCTGGATCAGTTAACCTCCACAATTCCCTCATCCAACCTTGATGATCAGGTGGACCATCTCACCACTGCATTCCATGCAGCTGCCAACACTGCCGTTCCTAGCACCACTCCCCCGAAGCACTACCACAGGGATCATTGGTTTTACTGTCGAAGGATGTGTGAACTTAACCACCGGCTGAACAGGGCGAAGAAAAGCTACTGGGCCAACCCCACCTCTGAAGCCTCAGTTACCTCCAAGCAGTAATTCGACACAGCATAGCTGAGAAAAATGCCCTCAAGGAAGCAAAATGGCTCGAGTGGTGTCGCTCACTTGGGGCCCACTCCAAACTTGGCACCATCTGGAGGACACTGCGAGCAGTCTCTGGTCCCCCAACCATCTGTCCTTCCTCACACTCGGACCCCCAAGGAGAAGCAGAACACTTGGCAGAGGCATTTGCCCTCCACACCTCTCCCACCCAGCTTCCAGAGGCCACTAGACTCAAGTGGGAGACACTATGTCAGCACAGAACTGACCTCATTCACACTAGCCAAAACATCTCTGCCAACTCTGACCAGCCTTTCACCTTCCATGAATTAGACCTAGCCCATATGTCCAGCACCAACATTGCCCCAAGCCCTGATAGGGTCACTTATAGCATGATCTCCCATGCCAGCCCTGCCACAAAGCAGGCATTCCTCGACCTCATCAATCACTCGTGGACCTTGGGCAAACTACCCACTCAATGGAAAAGGGCCATCATCCACCCCATACCAAAGCCGTATATCCCCAATACCTTCAGACCCATCTCGCTGCCGAGCTGTCTTGGCAAAACTGCTGAGAGCATGGTGCTCCGGCGTCTCACCTGGTGCTTGCCTCCCCCCCACAGTGATCTCTTTGCCTACACCAGAGGTAGAGGAGTGGCAGAGTGCCTGAGCACCTTCATC
Source organism: Coenobita brevimanus (assembly GCF_032717465.1). Lineage (NCBI taxonomy): Eukaryota > Metazoa > Arthropoda > Malacostraca > Decapoda > Coenobitidae > Coenobita > Coenobita brevimanus. Next base: position 21,780,609 of record NC_137021.1, read on the forward strand.
TCTGAGTTACGAAATGGCAGAGGCCTCGCTGTCTTCATTGATCTGGAAAAGGCCTTTGAGCTGGCATGCCCTGATGTCGTATTAGCAACCCTGGCAAGTAGGGGCATTCGTGGTTGCCTGCTCTGCTGGCTCGAAGACTTTTTCCAGAAGCGGCGGTCCACTTCCGGAGTTGCATATCCTCCAGGCATCTTCACCAAAATGGCACCCCATAGGGCAGTATCCTCAGTCCCACCCTGTTCAATGCCCTCACTGAAGGCTTCCTAACCACTGATCATGGGGCCGGGGCTCACCTGCTATTTTACACTGATGATCTTATGCTTGTCATTCATGGAGGCCCATAACACAAAGGGCACTCTCCAAACTCCACCAGAAGTGCACTGCGCTAGGCTTAAAGATCAACACCACTAAAGCTAAGGCCTTACCCCTCGGTATCCTGCCCCCAAGGGATAACTTGTACCTTGGACCCACCCCCATAGACTATGTAACAGTCCACCAATACCTTGGCGTCATGATTGACTCTAAACTCACATTTCACACTGAGGTACATCGTCTATGAGGGCGAACCAAATTACGCCTCAATGCTCACCGAGGGGCCTTGTATAAAGTAGTGCGTCTTTTCTATATACAGGCGATATGATCTATCATAAACTATGCCTCCCTCGTCCTCCCAACCATTGACTGTCTTCTCCTTGACAAGCTAAAAGTTCTTCAGAATGAAGCCATGAGGATAATGACCTGTTCCCCAATGTGGACCTGCCTGTTTAATCTCCACATGGAGTGTTCACTTGAATCCTTAGGTCACCCATATTCAGGGGAGAGCTGCTGGCTTGCCGCCAAGCTTGCACACCGGGCTTCCCCCCTCCCTTTTTTACCACGACTCAAAGCTGCAGCTAATCTGCACCCCGATCTCCTCTCTCATAATTGGCTACACAGTGTTGCCCATGCCATTCGGACCTTCAATATCATCGAGTGCTTTCAACAAGCCGCTGATATCCTCAGCGGACAACACCCTCCTCTACCTCCATGAAGCCCCCCACTGTTTAACCTCCTTATCCCACAATCTCCCTCTAAAGCCTACACCCCTGCCCAACAATTATGACAGGAGGGTCTCCAACACATTGCTTCCGTTACCCCTTCAAACTCTACCACCTACTACATGGACAGATCTGTTGCTGCATCTAAAACTGGTGCTGCCTTTGTTTGTGGAAACCAGACACTGGGCTTTCGACTGTCTGATGGGGCCTCCACCCTTCAGCCTGAGCTAACTGCCACTGCTGCGGCACTCATAGACGCTCTCACCACCGCCCCCTCCTCCAACACTATCATCCACAGGGACTCCACAACTCCAATGCACACACTCATGAAGACTCCTCCCTCCGACAATATCCAGCTCACAACTGATATCCTTGCTACAGCCAAACGAATCCAAGATGCAGGGGACAGAATTACCATTCACTGGATCCCCAGCCATGTTGGAATTGCAGGGAACGAGAGGACAGACAACACTGCCAAACACACCACTACTTGCCCTCATATTGATGTCTTCATCCAGACCAGCTTAACCCAGATCAAACAAGCGATCAAGAACCAATCCTCCACCTAGACCCGTGACGATCATCAAGCCTGTGTCCAACTTGGCTCCTCCTCTGCTTTGTGGTATTCCATGGCCACTCAGTATGAGCAGCTTCTCCTGTCCTCCCAAGGTAACACCAGACTCCTCTCACACCTTCATCGGCTCCGACTTGGTTACAAGTGCGACACTGAAATCATAACTGATGATGATCCATCCCCAATCTCAGAGTGCGAGCACTGCAATGCTGTCGTTTCATACCCCTTACTACACTACCTTCTTCGCTGTTCAGCCACATCTTGTCTCAGGGTGAATCTCCCTTAACCAAACCATGATATACCTCGCTCCCAAGCTGGAGCTATCCCACTAGGGAAACTCCGTCATACCACTGCTGGTGTAGTTGCAACTACACCCACATCCATACTTACAGAAGTTGTGCGAAGAGCACCACCACCGAGATAACACTCGGGAATAATTGCATCTAGTCTGTGTGGGTTGGGGAGACCCACTACGGGCCTACCCTACTTACACACACCATCTCATACCCACTGAAAAATAAACAGCCTCCACTACTCTGACCGGGCTAATGTAGGGCCCGGCCCTCTCTACAGGGGAGGGAAATCACACAACGAACGAACGAACGAACACATTTGACAGTTCTAGTTTGTGCCTTTCTCATCGTGTTTTTGGATCCCTTCCATTACATGTAAAAGGTATGGTGGGTAGGTTGACGTTAATAATGAAAAATGTTTTTAATATGTATTTCGATATACTGATGATTTGTTAATATGCCAAACTCGGGATTTTTATGTTTATCATTTTTTGTGTGTAAACAGATTTTTAAATCCACAAAGTTCCATGCATTTTTTCTTGCTGTATATGCAAGGTTTCATCTTACAAAAAATTTTTTCCAAAAAGATCTGTAATCTAATACAGTGTAGGAGTGTTGGCATCACAGTATTTCTTTTCTAATTAATGTTATTTATATTGTGCTGCAAAAAGATATTTTGAATACATATTAGTTCAGAATATGTTGACATGGATGTTATCGTGTCTTTCTGTCTTTCTATTTATCTAGCTAGGCGCCATAATCTTGTATGGTTTGGGAAAAACATATAGTTTTCATGTCACCCTGGCCTGTCATTTGGCTGCCATCCCTCCAGCTCACTCACCCTTCTCATATATCTCTCCTCTGCATCTCCCCATCTCATTCTTGGTCTCCCTCTCCTCTTTCTCCTCCTTCCCTTCGTCTACGTCACTGATATACACTCTTCTAGCCAGCCTCTTATTTTCCATCCCTTCTACATGGTCAAAAAATTTCAGAATGTTTCCACCGCTTTTAACCATATCCACATCACACCACAACACACAATCATTTTGTTATTTGTCTTTTTTTAATGCGAGGAAGAAGGAACCAAAGGCCATGAGCCCGCAATAAGAGTTCCCTCCAAGAGAAAAACAAAATGCAAGAGAGAGCCAAATTCAAGATCCGATCATTTCGAGATGCCTGGATACACTGGTTTGAAAAACTGGAGATCATAGGAAGCAGGAAATACAGACAGAGGGAGACAGTTCCAGAGTTGACCTGTTGCATAAATGAAGGACTGGGAGTAAAGGTTAACTCTTGCATTAGAGAGTTGGACAGAAAAGGGATGAGAGTTTGCTGCTAGACAGGTGCTACGTGCCCTTCGTAGAGGTGGAGGAATGCATGCAGATAGTTCAGAGGAGCAGTGACCATTGAAGTAGCGGTTGAAAAGAGATAAAGGTGCAACAGTGAGATGAAGAGACAGAGGTTGAAGGGAGTCAGTAACAGGAGGAGAGTTAATGAGCCTAAAAGCCTTTGACTCCACCCTATTGAAAAGAGCTGTATGTGGGGAGCCTCCCCACACATGAAAGTTGTACTCCACACAGGGGCAGATAAAACTTCTGTATAGAGTCAACAATTGTGCAGAGGTAAAGAAGGAACGGAGTCGGCTCAGCACACCTATTCTCTTGGAAGCAGATTTTACAAGAGATGTAATATGATCTTTCGAAGATAAGTCCCGAGTAAATGAAACCCCAAGCATGTTCAAGGATGATGCAGGATTAAGCTGAATATTATTAAACGTTAGTTGGTATACCTGTGGAAGATTTTGTCGGGTTGATAGGTGTAAGAACTGAGTCTTTGATGCATTAAAAACTAAAAGATTATTTTTACCCCAGTCAGAGATATGAGCCAAGTCAGACATTAGGTGTGCCATAGCCTCATCCCTTGTTTGTTAAAGTAACTGCTGAGATGGAAGTTGTGGGAACTAAATGGAAAGGTGAAGGGTGGAGTCATCAGCATAAGAGTGGATAGGGTTGGATGTACAGCTTAGAAGGTTATTGATGAATAAAAGGAAGAGAGTTGGTGATAGGACAGAGCCCTGAGGAACACAACTGTTGATAGATCTAGGAGAAGAACGATGGCCGTCTACAACAGCGGCTATAGAACGACCAAAAAGGAAGCTATAGATGAAGGCACAGATAGAAGGATAGAAACCGTAAGAGGGCAGTTTGCAAATTAAAGATTTATGCCAGACTCGATCGAAAGCCTTAGAGATGTCAAGTGCAATGTCATAGCTTTCGCCAAAGTCCCGAAAGAAGGATGACCAGGAGTTTGAAAGATAGGTAAGAAGATCAACAGTGGAGCGTCCCTGACGGAACCCATACTGGCGGTCAGAAAGAAGGTTGTGACAGGAAAGATGCTTTACAATTTTTTCCATTAAGAATTGACTCAAAAACTTTTGAGATACAGGATAGTTAGAGGGTTGGGAATGGTCACCCTTCTTTGGGGCTGGCTGAATGAGAGCAAACTTCCAGCAAGTAGGAAGGTACAAGTTGATAGACAAAGGCGAAAGAGCTTGCCTAGACAGGGTGTAAGCACAGAAGCACAGTTCTTGAGAACAACAGGAGGGACTCCATCAGGCCCATATGCCTTATTAGTATTGAGGCCAGCAATGGCAGAAAATACATCAGCTGAAGAAATTTTAATGTCACCCATGAGGAAGTCAGAGGGGGGAAGTGATGGAGGAACAGCACCGGAATTGTCTAAGGTGGAATTGGAGGAGAAAGTCTGAGCGAAGAGATCTGCTTTATCAGTAGAAGAAATAGCTACAGAGCCATCAGAGTGGAAAAGAGGAGGGAAGGATGATGAGGTAAAGTTGTTAGAAAGGTTTTTGGCAAGGTGCCAGAAGGAGCAGGAAGAATTTGAATTAGAGAGTTGGGAGCATTTAGTACGGATGAAATTATTTTTATCAGAGTGAAGAACAGACTTAGCATGATTCCGGGTAGAAACGTGTAAACGATGTGATTCAGGGGTGAGTTGGCTCCGGTACCTTTTATAGGCCCTCTCCTCGTTGTGGACAGCATTAGAGCAAGCGTGATTAAACCAAGGCTTTCTTGCATTAGTCAGAGGATATGAGAAAGGAATCTTTGCTTCCATGCCCGAGAGAATAACCTCCTAATGCACAAGGCACACTCAGATGGCTCGCGGCCATGGAAGCAATAATCATTCCAGGGAAAATTAAAGAAGTACTGCCTGAGGGCCTCCCAATCCACAGCTCCAAAGTGCCACAGACGACGTTTCCCTGGAGGGTCCACAGGCCGTACCGGAGCGACAGGACAGGTTAAGGTGATATGGTTCTGATCGGAGGAGCCCAACGGAGAGAAAAGATTAACAGTGTAAGCAGAAGGATTAGTAGTAAGGAAGAAGTCAAGTATGTGGGAGCTCTCTTCAAGGAGGTCAGGGATATGGGTAGGGTACTGTACAAGCTGCTGTAGGTCATTAAGGATAGAAAAGGTGTAGGCTAGTTCACCATGTGGATCAGTGAAAGGAGAGGGGAGCCAAAGGCGGTGGTGAACATTGAAATCTCAAGAATGGAGATTTCGGAGAAAGGAGAAATGGATAGAATGTGTTCCGTCGTAGAAGTAAGATAGTCAAAGATTTTTGATAGTCAGTAGAATTAGGAGATAAGTAAACAGCGCAGATATATTTAGTCAAAGAATGACAGGAAAGCCGAAGCCAGAGTGTAGAGAATTCAGAAGAATCGAGTTCAGGAACACGAGAACAAGATAGATCGTTGCGTACATATACGCAACATCCACCTTTGGCTTTGAAATGAGCATAGAGAGAGTAAGAGGATACAGAAAAGAGTTTGCTGTCAGTTGCCTCAGACAGCTGAGTCTCAGTTAGAAAAAGAAGGTGAGGTTTAGAGAAGGAGAGGTGGTGAAAGTTAGAGGAAAGGCCACAAATGTTGCATAAATGAAGAAGAAGAGAGTCAGACAGTGATTCCAGGCAGCTAGAGTCGTCACTGGGAGAGGGCCGGAAGATGGGGGCAATTATGGTCCCCCTCCCCGGGGACTCCGAGGCTTTGTTAAACGATGCCATTTTGGTTTAATTTTGAATATGAAGTGTAGTTTGTACTGTGCATGTAGTCTGGTGTTGAAAGTTAGAGAAACTTGTATTGGAGAGCATGCTGGCCTACTCTTCGTGTTACTGAGACACTGAAAAAGTTCGGCAAAGAGGGATGGTCGGGATCTAATCCTGAGGGCTGATGAAATGGGAGCTCCAGCTCTCCCTGTCATCAGCTTTCCATCCACCTTGGGAGTACTGCCCTGCTCGACTGGTGCTACAGTCTACTCAATTTAAAAAAAAAAAAAAAACTTTTCTACTGCTCTCGTCCTTACCTTGTGTCCTTCCAACAGATTCCAAGCTTCATTTCCATACGTTACGGTAGGAATCACTGTACAGCAGTGCAGTGACTTTTTTCTTCCATACTCAATCCAATGTTCCACATCACAGCTTTCAGCGAACAACAACTTTTCCTCCCTGCTTCACCCTTTCATGTGTTTCATTATATGAATTTCTATTCGTACTTATCATACAGTACTAAATAAATAGTTGAAGTCAGTCACATTCTCCGTTTCCTGGCCACTCAGTGTCAGTATTCATTATGTTACCTAATTTCTCCTAAAGATCATACCAATATCCCTTACTTGTAGCTAGATTCACTTTTAAATTCTGTGTCTTATATAGCCTACACCCCAAAACTCATTCATTAAGCCTTGCAACTCCCAGTAACCTACACTTAAACATTCAATATCATATGCAAACAACATTCCAGGCAATCTGCAAACCCTAATCTCTCTTAAAGAAGACACTCTGACATTCACACATTCACTGTCCGACTTTTGCCGTTGAAAATTATAGCAATATATCTATATCCATCAATCTATCAATATTATATATATATATATATATATATATATATATAGGCAGGATCCCAGTGCTACCTGGCGTGTCTCCAGGTGGCGGATATGGGAACGCCTCATAGATATACAAGGTACGATCTTGGGCGGTGCAGATCATTGGACCCCCTATATATACATAGGACTCCACCGAATACAATGAATAATGTGACATCTCACCAGAAACCATGTGGCAGGGAGGTGAGATTATTTGCCACAGTCCTCCCAACGATACATCATTTCTGTTGCAAATGATTTGATGGATAACCATCTTTTAACTCCTTAACCGCAGGGCGTCACTTTCGTGATGCTTGGGAGCAAGGGATCATACCGCGGGGCGTCGCTTTTGTGATTCTGTGTTATTTTGAATTCACCCGGGCTTCCAAGTGGGGGCTTATATCATCTATCAGTATTGCCAATGTCCAACACTAGTCAGCACTCCTAATCTCATCTGTACTCCCATCCATTGTTGACAATTTAGCCATTTCTCCCCGTTCTTGACTCCCCTCCCTACCCCCCCTCCATTACCCTATCCTCTCGCCTGCCCGGCCGTGCTACGCTAAATAAATCTTCCCTGGAATTTTTCACTGATTTCATCCATTGAAATAAGCCCTATGCCCTATTCTTATACCAAATAATATATACAGGAAAGAAATAAGGTAAGTGAGAGTGCCATACACCTGGAATTGGCTAATTATCACCTGACAACACCTCACGTGCACTCGTTCGCTAATTTTTGCTGTTTTTTTCCCCTTGATTTATGCCATATAATCTATTTTCGTAATAAATATACATATAAGGAGGGAAGGGAGAAGCCTAAGTGATATTTACATTCACCTGGAACTACCTAATTTATAATGTATTGTCTAGATATCCTGCCAATCATTTCAGTGAAATACATAGCTGTTTCAAGAGCTATGTTGGTAGTACTGAATATCCCCTAAGTAGGCCTCTACCCGGGCCGGCCCTCCCTTATCAGTTCTCTCTCATCTTCCGAAGAGGAGGTACGGCTGTTCCTCTTGCTGACTTCAGGGCCTTTTTCACCCCCATGCAAAGGGCCCTGTGACCTTTACCCCCTACTAAACCTCGTGTGGAAAGAGGTAAAGGGCTGACAATTGATAAAAAAGTGACTACGATCTTTCTATTGAGTAAAACAGTGCAAGTGGAATTGTAAATAATGTGTAAATAATGTGTAAACAGCAAGTGAAAGTAATGAATGTAAATATACGTGAACAATGGAAAATAGTTTTATAAGTTACTTCAAGTGACAGTGCATAACACAGTGTTAATAAAATAGAAATGTAAATAACGTAAATAAAATAGAGAACGTAAACAGAAATATAAATGAGTAGTATTATAAGAATACGAGTATATACCCTAGGAGTAATGAAAGTGAAAGTTTCACTCTAGCATGTCTAAATACTATGAGTTATGAGAGTGAAGATGAAAGTGACATTCACTCTCAATGCTAGTATACAGGACGAGAAAGTGAATGCTACGTATTTTACTGAAAGAAATTGAATCCCTACAGTGACAGTAAACTAATACTACTGAAGGAAACTTATGGATAAAGACTGTAGATATATATAAGTCTTATATAGTAATAGAAATATAAAGTGTGAGGGGTTTTATGAATAATAAATGACAGAGTACCAAGAGCGAACTAACGCAAGTGCGGCGGTCAGACGTGCTAATAATTTTCATTGCTTTCACAGTGGTTCTTTTTTGGAGTATGGATCCCAAACTACTTTAAAATCATAGAGTAGTGTTTATAGTGTTAATATCTGGCTGTGGTAATCATATTACGGGTTGTCGGGAAGTGTCAAGTGGAGACTACGTTACCCAACTTCAGAAGTCTCCACAAGTCCTGCGGTAACTGACGAAGGCTCAACAAACATTCCAGGAGAAAGCTGAAGGTATGTGCCATAAGCATATATAATTTTAATATTCTAGGACTAATAACTGATTTTTGGCAAATATTTTTTGAGAGTCTGTTGGAGCCCGAATAACCCCGCGGCACACGCAAAACATCGGTAAACATGCCCGCGGTGTAGGGGTTAAAGTTCCAACCGCACTGTTACCTGTGCTTACAGGCAGTGTTCCGCCGAAAGTGAGAAGGCATTATGTCGACAAAATAGAGACTGGGATATTAAACAAACTGAAATCCATGAAGATCTATACATACAATGTAAGAAGCCTAGCAGAATATTACAAACTTGATAACTTTAACCCGCCCTATCCCGACCACTTTTCCACCAGACTCCCCCCAATCCCGACCATTTTTGGAAAAAAATTTTTTTGGCTCAAACCTCCGCTTTTGGTGAGAAACATCGAAAATTCATAGAGAAATCGCTCACCTGAGGTTTAAAATACTTGATACAGGTAGGAGTACCTCTTTACCTTACTGGGTTTTCTAAAAGGCTGGCACCAAAGAAAACGAGTTCTATGGGAGGATAACTATTTCACACCACTCATAAACGGTATTTATTTATTTACTTGGTACGAATTTATATGTAGTACGAGAGTATATTGGTTTTCAAGCAGTAATATAGGCATTATAAGCATTGTTTCACTCACTAACTCATCACCATACCTGACCTTTTTTTGCCACATTACCTGATCATCATTTCTGACTGTTTCTTTCTCTAAAGATATGGAAAGTTTGTCCTCCACATTGTCATTGACTGGGGAATCACTCTGGCCCTGAATTTCGTACCGTGGCATGACATGGCTTTACTGGCCAGGTCACTAATAACAGGTGAATTGCTGAGACAATGGTGGGCAGGGGGGGGGGAGGAGGTCATGCTGGGTAAGGCATTGTCCCTGCCTGGCATCTTGTAGAGGAAGGTGTCACGTCTATACGTAACAAAAATCACTCACGAAAATTGTGCAGATTAGGGACCTTGCAATTGATTCGCATTTATGTACGTCGACGGGATTGGCAGTAACAAAACGTGTGGACGTTAAAGAACGTCGACGGGACGCCACGGGTTAATGACTGAATTAGAAAATATTTGTTGGATACTGTCGGTTTGAGTCAGATCCACAGAAAAGAAGAAAAAGTATTTTACCTCAATGACAGCAACCACCTATTTTACTACATAGAAGGACAAAATGAAAGACTTAGTGGTGTAGGATTTCTAAATAACAAAAATCTTGCAGACAATGTTATCAAATTCAGCAGTGTATTTGACAGACTGTGCCAAAAATACACCCTGAAAGTAATGAAGGTATATGCACCGACTACTCAAAGCTCAGGTGAAGAAATGGAAACAGTCTATGATGACATCTCCCAGATTATGGAAGAAGAAAAGATCACAGATACTACTCGTGGGAGACTTCAGTGCAAAATCTGGGAAATTATAAAATAGAGAAGCATGTATGGGAAAATTTGGAGTGAGAGAAAGAAATGAGAGAGGAGAAATGGTTGTAAATTTTGCTACATTTTATCACATAAATAGAATGAACGCCTTCTTTTACAACAGAACAGGTCGAAAATGGACCTGGAGAAGTCCAGATGGAGAAACAAAGAATGAAATCGCCTTAATTATAGTAGATATGAAAGACACGATCATAAATGTCACAGTTATTAACCAAGTGGATACAGGAAGTGACCACAGAATGGTGGGTTTCACAGCCAGATTCAGTTTCAAAGTGAAAGAAGATGTTTATAAATACAAGATATGCCCAATAAACGTAAACAAAAACAAAGACTCCATTCTGTTGGAAATAACGAACAGATTTAAGGCTCTAAGTACGGTTGAATGTGACACTGATGAGTTGAATGACAGACCAACAAAAGTGCTAAAAGAATCGGCGAAGGCAATAGAGGAACCTAATACAACCAAAGCCAAAAACTATTCGGAGAAGACACTCAGATTCATGAAAAAAAAAGAAAATGAAAGTAAAACAAAGATGAAAATGAACGAGCGGAACTAAATAAACTTATCAACAAGAGACAGGGAGAGGAAACAAGAAAGAGAACAATGGATCAAATCAAAGAAACCATTAAAAAAAAAAAAGTTTGAAACAGGTCCGAAGCAAAATGACACTAGGAAAGCAAGAAATTATATCACTGAAAGACAAAATCGGTGAAGTCATTAAATGCAGAGATAAGATGGTGAAGATAGTTGAAGAATTTTACAAAAATCTGTATGCATCAAAGACAATAGTACTAGTAGCTAACTTTTCAATTGACACAAGTGAAATACCTGAGGTAACACCAGACGAAGTAAACATTTCTCTTAAAAATATGAAAAGAGGGAAAGCTATGAGAGAAGATGGAATAGTAACAGATTTACTGATGGATGGAGGAGTAAAAGTACAAAACAGGCTCTACTTATTTACTTAATATACATAAAAAAAAGAAGAAGAAAATTCCCAAAACACAGTGTAATGCAACAGTTATTTTACATTAAAAAAAAAAAAAAAAAAAAAAAAAGACTCAAAAGATCTCAATAATATCGACCCATTAGCTTATTATCAATCATTTACAAAGCTTTCACTAAAGTCCTTACGAACAGAATAATAACAAATTTGGATCCCGAAGTGAATATTCGACGACCGATCATCTACACACAACGAATCAGCTAGCTGACAAAACTTCAGAATATAATAAACCACTGTACTTGAGATTTGTTGATTACGAAAGGTCTTTTGACTCAATGGAGCATATAGCAATTATATATTCATTGCAAGAACAAGGAGTAAATGAGAACAGTGTAAAATTGCCCAGAGACATACATAAAATGGGAACCGCTACAGCTAAATTACATAAAGAATCGGAAAGAATTAAGGCTGAGAAAGACGTGAGCAGGGAGATACAATTTCACTAAAAATATTTACACTATGCCTAGAATGCATTTTTAGAAAGCGAGATTGGGAAAACAAAGGAGTAAAAATTGATGCAGAAAAGCGAAACCACTTAAGATTTCCATAAGACATTGTCCTAATCTCAGAAAGAGCAGAGACATTGTAAGAAATGTTAAATGGCCTGAACAGAGAAAGTCTCGAAGTAGGGCTACATATGATGCAGAGTAAAACTAAAATAATGTTTAATACACATAGTCCTAAGAGAGTCATCAGAATTAGCCAAGAAATTCTTGAAGAAGTCGAGTACACTGACTTGGGGCAAATCTTAAATTAAAATAGACCATGATATCGAAATAAAAAGACGCATCACAATTGGATGGAAAGCTTTCGGTAAACACAGAGGCATCATGAAAAGTAGCTTGCCTATATGTATGAAATGAAAAGTATTTAACGACTGAATAATCATAGCTATGTTGGACGGTTGTGAGACCTGAAAATTGACAAATTCGATCGAAAATAAACTGATCCGTTCTCAGACAGCAATAGATAGGTCAGTGTTGTGAAAATCTGTAGGGACAGGAAAAGATAAACTTGGGTGAGAAAGCAGGCTCAAGTCTTATACATTACAGAAGTTATCAAAGAACAGAAATGGAGGTGGGCAGGCCATGTGGCAAAATTAAGGGATAACCGTGTCAGAACTCTAAAATATCAAAACACACTACAAAATAGCTAGTAACGTATATGTGTAATATAGAGGTTAGATGAAAGTCATTCATGGGAGAGAGGGCTAAATGAAATAACGTTCGCACATTCTCAGGAATTCCATGCACAGCAAAGTGTGACGCCTGATCGGAAAGTCCCCGGGCTCGAGAAGGTTCCACAAGCCCGTGCCCTTACACGTGAAACAACCATTCATATACTGGAGAAAGGGAGAGACAGGGCAGAAAGGGTTTAGGAGAGAATAGAGAAGGCGAGGAAAGGAGCACGCTGGTTAGCCAACACTCGTACCTCAGTATGCTCTTGTGAGATTCACTCACTATTACTCAGTATTAGTCTTGAGATATTCCCTTTGAAGAAAAGGGAATATCTCAAGAGTAATACTGACTCATCTTTATCTTTCTCCTTCCATATACGACAAGTTCAACGAACATTCTCTCCTTTCGTAAAATCCCTACTGCTCAACACACTGTTACAATAGCTCGGCGACGACTACGATATATTATATCTACAATTCCAATATATTTGTGGCAGCAAGCGTACGACCCACGTCTACGAGTCTACCGTTAAGTCTACATTATAAAGACAGAAAACAGAAAACTATTACAATTTCGAGCCACACGACGCCTCACAACTTTATACTGGCAGTGGTTTGGCAATCTGTTTTTACAACCAACCTTCCAAATTCTTCGTCAATCTACAATCAGTGAACCAACGAACTACAATACAATCTACCTACTCCTCACGATTTTATCAACGTTCAACATGCTGCTACAACAATTCTATTCAGCTATGAGCTTCAGATCTACGATTCACGATAAACTACAAGTATCTACGATTGCCACAAAACGAACCACATCTACATGCAGGCGAGATAGTAACCATTATCATCTTGAAGTTCACACCATACAGTAAGAAACTACAATTAAACGCTGTACAAGAAATCACAAGCATCGCAAGAAGCCCACAAATCTATGATCAAGTAATCACAAGCACTACAAGTTAAGGAGCAGAGCTTCAGGAGGCACTGATGCCGGGGTGACGGGACCGACGACGCAACAACTACCAGACAGCCCTGACTCACCACTCACCTCACTCACCGTTACTCACTCACCAGTACTCACTACTCCTCCACTACCACAGGTACCGGAGTGAGGAGTCGACTTTGCGCTGAGCCATTGTTTGCTGAGAACACCATAACACGTCAATCAACCAGGGCGCTGAGTCTCGAGAGCGACATCTTTCTACTTCCTAAGTGGATAGATACACTTTTACTTATTTTCCCCAGAGCTTGAACATACAATCCTATTTTTTTTTTTTATAACATCACAAATGAAACACCACTCTCCTATAGGGATGTATTGGTAATACGAATGATGAACACTTTGCATAAGAGATACAGTACATTATCGTATGTACAACAATCAAACTAGGTACACTTAGGAGGTTATTAAGAACAGGGCTAGAGAAAAAACAACTACAAATAAAGAGGCAGTGAGTGACATTACGACCTGAGATATCCTTTTCACACGCCATTTATTTCTTTATTTTTTTTTTACCACATTTTACTGTTTCTAGTAACAAACACCCTTTCATCTATACACAAACTCACGTACATACGCCTTTTTCACTTATTTATATTTAGTCCATTGCTGAATACTGGTGCCAACAGTAACAATTATACAGTATATATAAATACATATATATATATATATATATATATATATATATATATATATATATATATATATATATATATATATATATATATATATATATATATCATTTATTTCTATTTATTGTCGTTATGTAAACAGTTAACACATACATAAAATAAGTGTTTCATAACAACATTCCTTAGCAAAATGAGTTTCTTAATCAGTGATTAGTGCTATTACGTGATGTTTTCAACACCACCACTTTTCTTGCCAGACGAGACAGCATCTGATTTACCCAATGATGATTCACAGTTGGTGGAACAACATGAAAACGTAACAAACACACATAGTTCTCCACAAACAAAAGATAAAGAAACAAACACTTTTGGACCTGAGGATATTGACGCTTCTTGGACACTTTTTCTGATGTAGAGAGTGAAGATTATAGCTTTGGCACACACACCTATGAAAATTTACTCACTAGGGTTTACAGGTCAGGAAACACATGCCCATCTATCCCTTCCCATAACAAGGGACTTGAAGTGAATTTGACCAAACACCATGGCCAGCGGATCTAACACCACAGCTCCAACATCCACACCCCATGTGTATGTTTACCATGAAGATAAAAATCTTACTAAATTCTGAGGTACAGAAAAGGACCGCATCGACGTGATGTCCCTTATAAATCAGTGGGAGCAACTCTTTGTTAAGAGACATAATAACAGATGAGAGTGAAAAGATAGCTATTTTTCATCATGGATTAACCAAGAAAGATGCTCAGCTGGTGATCTACTTAGATCTGTTAAGCTCTTATAACCTCAGATATATAATATGTTTAAGACAGAATTACTACAGAAATTTTCTGGAGGTATAAATTTCTTGCAAGGTATAATTTCAGAATTACATAAGATTGTGGGTCTTATGAGACAAGATACCACAAACCCTGTCTTAGGTGAAATAACAGCAGATGTGTCCACAATTAAGAGAACAATGTTAGCCACTATAGAGAACTCAAACTGTGTAACAGCTGGTTGGAAGATGTCACCAATGCAAGTCGTAGAAATCCTTGGTTATGTTGCTACACTGTGTAAATTACCTGATAGGGTATTATAAATTGCTAAAACTATCCCATACACCCCAAGAATGTATTTGTTAGATTTGATGAACGAAGTAGAGATGAACTGTAGCAAAGCAGGGGTGAGTGAAATATCACAACCCAGTACAACCAGAATGAGAATTACAGACACAGGGGCAGCCATAAATACATCTACAGTAGCCCAAGCACAGAACAAAAACGGTCATGACCCAAAAACAGACAAACCAAACAACAAAGGATATCGAGGCAGCGATCTCAAACACCAGGTCACAGGCAGCCTCAAAAGTTTGCACATAGTCCAGGCAGAAATCGTGCCACAGAAAAACCAAAATATGGCAAGTCATCTCGAGGGTCACATTCGGGAGATATGTCTACTCTGTGTTATTATTGCGCAAATCCTGGTCACACGAAATCTGAATGTTACATTAAGCATAAAGAAGAATTTGATTCACTCAGAAAACTTTGATGTGGAAAATGGTCTACTAGATTTATTATATAAACACTGACAAATTGTAGCATTACCTGGAGAACAATTTGTGTGTACTAACCTGATTAAATACAAGATTGACGTACACAAGGACACATAGCTGATATATGTACCAGCCTTTAGAGTCACACATTCACAACATACCCTTGGAAATAAATATGTTGATGAAATGCTAAAACTGGGTGTTATTGAGCCATCAATCTCCCCGTGGAATGCCCCATTATTTTTTTGTGCCCAAAGAAAACGGAGAAATGCATGCGGTAGTAGATTACCGTAAATTAAATCCCAGACCGGTGTCATATGCACGGAGTGACTTTATGCTGGAAGTTACCGTTCCCTTCTCTATTAAGCCTGAATTAACCAAACTTAACCAAACCTAACCTAACCTTAACCTAACCTTATCCTAGATCAACCTAACCTAAATAAACCTAAATTAAACTAATCTTAAATCACGAAATGACTAATTTGATAATCTGCCTGTAACACACATATATCTTTAGTTATATATATACATTTATCGACCTATAGTTACCTACAGGTCGATAAGATATCCAGCTATCTTCCTGACACATGTATTTCATACAATGTTGTTGATAAATGGCACAAAATTTGGGATAACATGCGGATACTTTCAAAATAGAAGCTGAACGGCCACTCAGCGCATGCGCACTGAACGAAACGGTGACTTCCAGCATAAGTCACTCCGTGCATACGACACCGGGTTCATATGCAATTGTTCAGTGACGTCTTGCAAAACACTGGACCAGAAAATAATGTATTTTCCACAATCGATTTGCTTAATGGCTATCACCAAATAGCCCTTGATCATGAGTCACGCAAATACACTGTTTTCTCCACAAATACAGGACATTACCAATATAAACGAATGCTGATGGGGTGCACCAGGCACATTCCAATGATTAATGAATTATGTATTGTCTGGAATGCTAGGAAAGGGAATATTTGTCTACTTTGGCGACATTATAATTGCAACACACACAATAGATGAACATCTACAGAAATTAGACCAGCTCCTACACAAGTTAGCCAATGCTGGTTTGAAAATTAAGCTGTCTAAATGCAAATTTTGCTTTAAGGAAATAAAATTCTTGGGCCACAGACCAGATGCAAGAGGGGATCCACACGTCTGAGGACAAATTACAAGCATTGAGGGATTTCCCTGAACCCACAAATGTAGATGAAGTAAGACAATTTTTAGGTCTGGCAGGCTATTACAGACCTTTCATGAATCAATTCTCTCATATAGCACAATCATTATTCCATCTACTGAAAAAGAAGATGCTGTATTCCATTGGGGAGAGGAACAAAAACCAGGATTTAATTAACTAAAGGATAAACTTACAGGTGCTCCTTGCTTGGCCTATTCTGTTATCAAAAAAACATTTATAATAATTTGCACAGATGCATTTCTTAAAGGATCAGGTGCCGTATTGATGCAAGAAAATAAGCGTGGAAAAAATCAACCAATTGGATTCGCTAGCAAACAAATAAAAGGTGGAGAGAAAAATTATTGCACTACAGGCCTAGAAGCACTTGGAGTGGTCTTTGCATTACAAAAGTTTCGAGATTTGGTATATTGTTACGAAATTCACCTATTCACTGACCATAAACTGCTTGTGGGCGTGTTCCAAGAAAGACTTCTCTCTGGGAGGAGAGCAAGATGGAAATGTACAAGTGAAAACTACAGTGTACATATTCACCACATCCAAGGCAAAATAAATTTAATCGCTGATGTGCAATCTACGAACCCGACGACAATTCATGTCACGACAGTAGGTCTCAAGGAAAACATCCTTAACCATGATGAAATCTCGAGGGCACAAGGACTAAGGACGATACATGATAGTCCACACGCAGGACATCCTGGCAAGGATAGGACAGTTAGACAAGCCCGGATGTTATACTACTGGCCATCATTACAAAAAGATATATACAGTTATACAGACAGATATGAGTCATGTGCGAGACACAAAGGCTACACATGAACAACTGCACCTATAAGGAAATATCCTGCACCTAACCAACCGTGGGATGTTGTCACGGTTGACTTACTTAAGTTACCGTTATCTTACAATAATAGTCAATATCTCTTCATTGCTACAGATCATTTCTCAAGATAGGTGATTTTAGTCCCAATTAAGGATAAGACAGCAGAAACAGTGGCAAGGGAAATAATTGATAATGTCATATGTAGGTTCACTGCCCTGAAGGTATTAATAAGTGATTATGGGGGTAAGTTTAATTCTGAAATCTTGCAAGAAATAGGTAAACAATACAATATAAACAAGGTAAAGTCTTAGCCTATCACCCAACATCCAGTGGGTTGGCAGAGAGACAACAAAAAAGTGTTGGATGTGCTATGACACATTCTCAATGAAAATTATACAAACTGGGATTATTAGATTCCCAGGGTGAAAGCTCCACCACATTTCATTATCTACGGGACAGAAAAAAAATTACTATATGAAATTCTAGAAGGTGAAAACTTGCCTGTATACAATTATGACGATAATCCTAAACTCCGTTTGCGTGAATTCCAAGATATACACAAAGAGTTAAAACACAATCATCGATCTCCAAGGAAGAAATGGTGGAGGCATTCAATAAAAAGGCAAAAGAATCAACAATCAGCTTAGGAGACATTGTCTGCGGTATCATTCACACTAGAAACAATAAACTATCACCGAAATTTGAAGACCCATACAGAGTAATTAAGAAGACAGAAAACAAGGTATTAATTTGGTCACTGTCGGGTGGCGAAGAGAAATTCATGTTGATCATTTAAAAAGGGGCCCAAGGAATTTAGCCAGCAATTATGCAACCTCAGACACCACCGAAAAGCCAAACACTAACGATGGAAATAAACTAGGGGAAATAATACATACAAAAATAAATTAAGATCGCATAACAAACAAATAATAATAGGTGCAACTGTTGCTACAAATGACACGATACAGCATTTACATGAGCTAGGTATCGATTTTAACTCCTTCTGAAAGTGAAACAACGAGCAAAGTTATTGTTCTCCAAGCGCCAGTTGTAATGCTCATCATCACTATCATCGACCTCAGCATGACTGGATTAGGTGATTAATAGATTTTTTGTTTTTTTCGATAGGTAGCGATGAGGGGACTTATACCATGGATTCTCATCCATATAGCAAGAGGATCAGCTCACTTAGACCCTCAACATATAATAAGGCAAGGATGCCTTATAGCCCCAACGGCCTCGACAGCAGTCGTGAAAGATATCAGGAATACTGAAATTAATTTGGACATCTTTTGAATTACTGGTATTATTGGAGAACGTTGCCAAGCCACTGAGGACACTGGAAGCTGTGATAAAAAGTTCTGTTTCAAAAGCTCATAACACAAAGGAAGTGATTGAAATCATGAAGTTAGCGAAATTGAGACTAGAACAAGCTAAAACAACCATGCCCATCATAATCCAAGATATCCCATCTCGTGGAACGGAGGCACTTACGGACATAAACATCACACATACACATGAGAGATGCTGTTTCTTAGACTTGGGTGGTGCAATTCTAAGGAATATTTTTGGATTGGCAACAGAAGATCTTCAAGAATAAATAACAAGTTTAATAAGATGGCTCAAGTATTAACATATCAACAGAAGCTAGTTGCCAGTCAAAACACAGCAATATTGATGATTGTGAAAAATTTCAGAAAGGCAGAGAGTATAACTTACCAGTGTGTGGACAAAGTAAATGCAATGGAAACATGACACTTTTTCAACACTTCTCAGTAATCACGGAATATTTTGACCTTATAATACTCCAGTTACACAAAACTAGAGCTCGTTATGAAGTTTTGATGAAAGGTATTGCAAATGCTGGTAATGGCAAGATCATCATTAACCTACTTCCGGTTCACAATCTACGTCAAATAATCGTTCAAGGCATGTTATAAGTCCATATTATATTTACAAATCATAATAGATAGATAGATAAATAGACAGATAGACAGCTCTATGCAAGCCCGGGAAAGGGAAATGATCTTGCAAGTTAACTGAGGAAAAGCTGACGACAGATTAGGAAGTAGCAATATCAGGAGATGATGCAGGTAGTTTGTCAGCGAAATAGCAGGGGAACAAAGCCTAGTGACATACACACATACACACACACAGGTTTCTGGAACTTTCCAACCACAGTGTAACACACGTGACACGACCCCTGTTTCACCAGAATTTAGGAAAGAGAGCTCAGAAGGAGACAGGCCATAGAATCGGCAGGTAGTAGGGAGAAAGGCTTGGCAACTTGGAAGAGAGAGAGAGAGAGAGAGAGAGAGAGACAGGGAGGTAGGTAGCGGGACTCTACTTATACTTCACTCGTGTGTGAGAGACTTTGTTAATATTCCAAGACAAATAAAAATAGTCCCATACTGTTCTTTACTTCTCCTGTCATTGCATGACAAAAAGGAACCAAGATTTTCTACTTACAAAACTACTCAAGTATAACAACCACTCATCCACAAGTTCAATATATACATATATATATATATATATATATATATATATATATATATATATATATAACTTCTCTACAAGTAACTACAAAGTCCTTTTTGTGACATTTGGTGGCAGCGAAAGTACGCACCTCGTCTTCGAATCAACAGTGAATTTCTACAAAAGCAGGCGACACTCTACAAGATTAGCTTCAGTTCTACAGTGAATTCCTACAAAATACAGCCTACAATGCAAATATCCTACAAGTCTACAAAACAACTCTATAATCTTCACATAACTTCAAGCAGCAGCAAGAAGAATAAAAAACAAAGCAAGTAAAGAAGAGGAAACATTAAAGCAAGCTAACATACCCCTACCACTCTCTCCCGACTACCTCCATCGCTGACGCAGAGGTCAAGACATGCAGCAAAACACCAGAGCCACATTTATAACGTGACTTACTCACCATTCTTCACCCAGCTTAAGCATCGCTACTCAGTATTCACCACAGCTACCAGTGTGGGAAGCCGACGTCACCATGTGCTGAGATGACATCACAACGCGAGTTTCGCCAAGCAACGTGTGACTGACACCAGGCACTTCTCACCCACTACTCATTACTCATTATTCACATAGCTCCTACTCATACTCATTTATTTCCACATTATTGAGTTGGAAATTCGACGTTCTATGCTGAGGTTTGCCTGTGACAGCTGTTAACCACCACAAGCACCAGGCCATGGAATTTCCTGAGTAATATCGTCCATCAACACGGCACTAGAATTATCAAGAGATCTTCAATCAACCCTGCATTTTTCTTCCGAGATCGACTTTTGTATCGACACACCTCTACGATCTGTATCAAGTGGGTAAAATTATACTTACTCATTTCTTCTCAGTGCTAAAATTAGCTAAATTCAACATTTTTTACTTATTTCCATATATACACTTATACACTCACTATCTATCATTTATTTCAACTTATTTACTCATCTATTTTGTTAAGACATAAATAAACAAAAGGCGTATTTCATAACACCATATCTTAATGACAGGAATATTTTCGCCACCACCCACGTTAATACCAGATGACACATAATTAGCCACAACAATAGACTCACAATTAGGAGAGCACCAAGGCAACACACCCCTTGTACAAACCTCACCACAAACTAAAGACCAAGAAATAAATACGGCAGTTTCAGATGATGAGTATAAGAGAGAAGAGGAGGAACGATTGGGGAAATATGAATTGGAGCAGATGGGGGACGTGGAAGGTGCGTGCAGGATATTCACAGAAGTAATATGTGCAGCATGTGATGTGGTGTGTAGGGTGAAGAGAAGACGAAGGGATGTGCAAGAAACAGCGTGGTGGAATGAAGAGGTGAGACAGGCTGTGGCACAAAAGAAGAAAGCATACAATGAATGGTTGAGAAATAGGGGTGTGGAAGAAGTTGAGAGGCAGAAGAGAGAGTTCCATGCAGAAAGAAAGAGCGAGGTGAAAAGATTAGTAAGAGAGAGTGAGAAGAGAGCGGATGAGGAATTTGGAAGGAACTTGAGTGTAAAGTGGAGGGACTGTAAGAAAACGTTCTGGAAAGAGGTGAAAAGAGTAAGATAGGGTGGAAGTGAAGTTAGCAGGGGAGTGAAAGATAAAAATGGTAGATTCCTAGTGGAGAAGGGAGAAAAAGTGAGCAGATGGAGAGAACACTTTAAGGAATTGTTGAACATACACGATGGAAGTAATGCAAGTATAAGTGGCTGGGGAATGGCTGGGAGAATGAGGGAGGTGTGAAGACAGGAAGAAATCAGTAGGATAAAAGTTGTGGAAGCACTGAAGAAAGTTAAATTGGGGAAAGCCCCAGGAATTGATGGAGTGTGTGGTGAAATGCTGAAGCATAGTAGAATGGACGTGGAAAATGTGTAGATTGGCCTGGGAGGAAGGTAGAGTTCCGAAGGATTGGAAGTCAGGTATAATTATTCCCTTGTACAAAGGAAAAGGGGAAAAAGAAGTGTGTGGTAATCATAGGGGCATTTGTCTTCTTAGTATAATAGGAAAAGTGTATGGTAGGATACTTAATGACCGAGTTACAGAAAGAACAGAGGATTTAGTTGGAGAAGAACAGGGAGGCTTTAGAAAGGGAAGAGGTTGTGTAGATCAGATATTCATCCTTAGATCTTTAGTAGAAAAGTTTCTAGAGAAGGGAAAGAAGTTGTATGCGGCTTTCATGGGTTTGGAAAAAGCACATGACGGGGTGGATAGACAAGGATAGTGGAAAGTATTAAGAATACAGTATATGGAGTAGATGGGAAGTTGTTGAATGCTGTGAAGAGTATGTATGATGGTGCTAAGGCTGCAGTGCGTGTGGATGGTTAACTGAGTGAATTTTTCTCTTTGAAGGTTGGGTTGAAACAGGGATGTGTCATGGCTCTGTGGTTGTTCAATTTGTACATGGATGGGGTAATAAAAGAGGTACAAGGTAGGGTAGTGGATGTTGGAGTGGCCCTGGTGAGAGAGGGTAGTGTTTGGAAACTCCCTGTACTATTGTTGCAGATGATACTGTTTTGTTGAGTGAAGACGAAGGAGAGCTGCAAGGCTTGGTGGATGAGTTTGGGAGAGTGTGTAAGAAACGGAATCTAAAGGTGAATGTAGGGAAGAGTAAAGTGATGGTCTTTGAGAGAGGTGAAGTCAGTGAATATACAGCGAGGTTGGATGGTGAGGAATTGGAAAATGTGAGTACGTTTAAGTACTTGGGTAGTGTGATGAGTAAGGATGGAGGTTTGAAGGGTGAAGTGCTTGGAAGGGTACAGCAGGGAAAAAAGGTTGCTGGTTCCTTGAAAGCAGTGATATGAAGCAGGGAAGTGAGCATGGAAGTGAGAAAGTTACTACATGACAGTATTGTGGTACCAACTCTAACTTATGGAAGTGAAGCTTGGACGTTGGAAGGACACAAGTCAAGAGTGAGAGCAGTGGAAATGAGTTATTTAAGAGGAGCCTGTGGAGTCACACGGAGAAACAGGCTGAGAAATGAGGATATAAAGGAGCGTTGTGGTGTTGATGTGGATGTGATAGGAAGCGTTAGGAGGAATACACTGAGGTGGTTTGGCCATGAGGAGAGGATGGAGGGTGAAAGACTGACGAAGAGAGTGTATGTGAGTGAGGTGAAGAGGGAAAGAGGGAGGGGGAGGCCGAGGATAAGATGGAGGGATGGGGTGGAGAGGTATATGAGAAAGAGGGGTGTGAGTTGGGAGCGGGGCAATGAAATGGCAGGGGAGAGGGCGACGTGGAGGCGATTTGTTTGTGGCCACCCCGAACGGGATTGAGGCGTCTGGCACTAGATAGACAGACAGATAGATTATTATTATTAAGTAATGTAATGTTCAGTGGACCAGGAAAGCATTGAATCATTTTCAAAATAATATCAGATATCGTGTGTAGCCAAAACATATCAGTTGATAGTGTGTTCACATGATTCACTTCGTATCTTGCTGTGTTTATGACAGCCACACGACTTTATGTTTGTGTGCACTGAACTATTTAATTCATTACTGGAGCCTATATTTCATCAGGGGAGCTGACACAAGTGTGTGTTTACAATATGGTAAAGTCATTATAAAGATAATATCAGTCAAAATACCTTGGGAGCAACATTGACTACTCTGACTAATCTTCACCAAATTTCAGGCTGCCGAATCGCTAGTTTGTGGGGTTTTAGCGCTTGTTATGGGGACTGTTACAGTTTCGATCCTATCACTAGTTCTGAAATCGCTAGCTGAAGAAATGCTAGTTGAGGGGTCCCACTTTATCATGGGTCGTCGGGAGCGAGTCGTATCGAGTGAGCTAGCATATCATTGCAACAGTGCGAGGGTTAAAAATGTATCTTCATTTAGCATCATGCTAATTTGATGCTAGCAATGGGCCTCCCACCAAAACGGGACCCAGGTCCCCCACATTCCAAATCCGGCACTGCTTACTACCGTGCCAGATGCATGGCTAAAGTTATATCTATCATCAAATCTATCTTTTCCATTATCAGACAAACATCACACTGAAGCAATGTCGAGGATTGAAGCGGTTTGTTGTGTTTATGGAGCAATACCTGAAATCATGGTTCATGGCAACAAAAGCAGCTCTAGCTCCAGCAAATGATCTGAGGCTTCTCCAGGAATTCTCACTTTATCATAATAAGGAGATCTCATAAGTCTACTTGAAAGCATTAGGTCGTCACTTGTGGTATATGTCAGTGCAATTAGTTGGATTGGCCATTTTTGTTCCAACTGTTGACCCTAAAGAGAAGCGAAAAATGTTGATGGTTCTTAACTCAGAAGGAAGCAAAGATTAACTAATGAGAACAAGAGTTAAACTTGAGGCGACAGCACTGATTCAGAAAACTATTTCAAGTTTTGCGACCAGTACCACCAAGAAGATCTTAACACTGCTTGGCCTTCCTCGTTCATTCCTAGAATTCGATCCATCCACATGGGAAAGGAAGCTGAGCGCACTGTCCACGGGCTACAGGAAACAAATGACTTTGCTGAAAGAGGGGTAGCATTGATTCAAGTGTTTAATCCAGTTTGACAAGCAACGAAGATCAACGTCAGGTTCTTCTCCAGGTCATTGAGCAACACACACAACTGTTTCCAAATGCGAAGAAGGCTGCAGTTGGCAGCAATTACAAGCCATAAAGGAAGCCAACAATGACTGGGAGTTGGGCTCCCATGATACCCCCACCCCCAGTGAGGGGAGGAACTAGGTAACCCAATGGCATATAAACATTACACCATATATGTATAGCTTTGAACATGATGCGGCACCAGTTAATATTACCTAATAATCATGAAGATTTGCATACACCATTTTTTTTATCAATAAGAACGAAGTCCCGCAGCAGCTGAAGTAAATTTTTCAAGCTGAAAATTTAGGACCACCCTATTATACATACATATATATGTATATATATATATATATATATATATATATATATATATATATATATATATATATATATAGATATAGATATATATATATACCCCCTGGGGGTAGGGTTTTTTTTCAAGAATACTCCCCCAGTATCCCTGCTTGTCGTAAAAGGCGACTAAAAGGGTTGGCGGAGGGTTAATTCCTCTCCCGGGAAAACAACTAACTAAAAATACAAACAATAAGCTTCGGACAAGGAGTGACCAAAAGACGACGACCAAGGACAGGACAAAGAACATGGTAATCGGAACTTGGAATGTAAGGGGAGCAAATGATGAGGTGAAAGAAAGAGAGATTGTCCAGGTGCTTGAGGGTGCAAAAGTTGATGTATGCGGAATAACTGAAACGAAATGGAGAGGTGAGAGTGTGAGAGAATGGGAGTATGGATGGGGTATATGTGCAGGAGTAGGTGAGAATGAGAGGGCAAAAGAAGAAGTATGTATAGCTGTGAGTAAAAGATGAAAGAAGAGCAGAAGAGAGTATGGACCAGTTGGGTCAAGGATTGTGTGGGTAAGATTGAAAGTTGGAATACAAATGTGGGCAATTGTGTCGGTGTATATGCCAACACAAGATCGTGCAAGCAGAGTGAGAGAAAAGTTCTGGACAAATGTGGAAGTGTGCATGGAAAAGTTTGGAAGGAATGAGAGAATGTTTTTGATCGGTGATATGAATGGTAAAGTAGGGAATATGAAGGTCGATAGAAAAGTTGGTGAGTGGGGTGTGCCTGCTGAGATAGATGAGAATGGCAGTGCGTTAGTGGACATTTGTGCTGGGAGGGAGTTGGTGATAACCAATACTCTCTTCAGGCACAAAATGATCCACAGATATACATGGCGAGTGATGAGAAAGGTGGGTGGTGAACTGAATGAAAGGAAGGCAATGATTGATTATGTGTATGTGGATGAAAGGATGCGAAAAGGTGTAATGGATGCAAGAGCTTATAGAGGTTGGGGGAGTGGGCTTTCTGACCAGTACTTGGTGGTGGCCAGATTCAAGGTCCAATTAGAATGGAGAAATAGAAGAAGGGAAGGACGGGAAGAAGGAGTATTTGTAAGGAGAGTGGAAAAGGTTACAAGAGGATGAGAAAAAGGCAGAGTATAAGAGACAAGAGGAGGAACGATTGGGCAAATATGAATTGGAGCAGATGGGGGACGTGGAAGGTGCGTGCAGGATACTCACAGAAGAAATATGTGCAGCATGTGATGTGGTGTGTAGAATGAAGAGAAGACGGAGGGGTGTGCAAGGAACAGCGTGGTGGAATGAAGAGGTGAGACAGGCTGTGGCACAAAAGAAGAAAGCATACAATGAATGGTTGAGAAATAGGGGTGTGGAAGAAGTTGAGAGGCGGAAGAGAGAGTTCCATGCAGAAAGAAAGAGCGAGATGAAAAGATTAGTAAGAGAGAGTGAGAAGAGAGCGGATGAGGAATTTGGAAGGAACTTGAGTGTAAAGTGGAGGGACTGTAAGAAAATGTTCTGGAAAGAGGTGAAAAGAGTAAGATAGGGTGGAAGTGAAGTTAGCAGGGGAGTGAAAGATAAAAATGGTAGATTACTAGTGGAGAAGGGAGAAAAAGTGAGCAGATGGAGAGAACATTTTAAGGAATTGTTGAACATACAGGATGGAAGTACTGCAAGTATAAGTGGCTGGGGAATGGCTGGGAGAAGGAGGGAGGTGTGAAGACAGGAAGAAATCAGTAGGATAAAAGTTGTGGAAGCACTGAAGAAAGTTAAATTGGGGAAAGCCCCAGGAATTGATGGAGTGTGTGGTGAAAAGTTGAAGTATGGGGGAGAGATAGTAGTAGAATGGATGTGAAAAATGTGCAGATTGGCCTGGGAAGAAGGTAGAGTCCCGGATGATTGGAAATCAGGTATAATTATTCCCTTGTACAAAGGAAAAGGGGAAAAAGAAGTGTGTGGTAATCATAGGGGCATTTGTCTTCTTAGTATAATAGGAAAAGTGTATGGTAGGATACTTATTGACCGAGTTACAGAAAGAACAGAGGATTTAGTTGGAGAAGAACAGGGAGGCTTTGGAAAGGGAAGAGGTTGTGTAGATCAGATATTCATTCTTAGATCTTTAGTGGAAAAGTTTCTAGAGAAGGGAAAGAAGTTGTATGCGGCTTTCATGGATTTGGAGAAAGCATATGACAGGGTGGATAGACAAGGATAGTGGAAAGTATTAAGAATATATGGAGTAGATGGGAAGTTGTTGAATGCTGTGAAGAGTATGTATGATGGTGCTAAGGCTGCAGTGCGTGTGGATGGTTAACTGAGTGAATTTTTCTCTTTGAAGGTTGGGTTGAAACAGGGATGTGTCATGGCTCCGTGGTTGTTCAATTTGTACATGGATGGGGTAATAAAAGAGGTACAAGGTAGGGTAGTGGATGTTGGAGTGGCCCTGGTGAGAGAGGGTAGTGTTTGGAAACTCCCTGTACTGTTGTTTGCAGATGATACTGTGTTGTTGAGTGAAGATGAAGGAGAGCTGCAAGGCTTGGTGGATGAGTTTGGGAGAGTGTGTAAGAAACAGAATCTAAAGATGAATGTAGGGAAGAGTAAAGTGATGGTCTTTGAGAGAGGTGAAGTCAGTGAATGTACAGTGAGGTTGGATGGTGAGGAAATGGAAAATGTGAGTACGTGTAAGTACTTGGGTAGTTTGATGGGTAAGGATGGAGGTTTGGAGGGTGAAGTGCTTGACAGGGTACTGTTGGGAAGAAAGGTTGCTGGTTCCTTGAAAGCAGTGATAAGAAGCAGGGAAGTGAGCATGGAAGTGAAAAAGTTACTACATGACAGTATTGTGATACGACATCTGATCATTCCTCTGCAGCAACACTTCATATGTACGTCTCTTCTCAGCGACAGCCATACTTACTTCCTCGCACCACCATTCACTTCCTTTTCTTACACCACCATCCACACGTCTCACACCACACACCTCTTCTGCATGCCCCACCACAGCACTCTTAAACAACTGCCATTCCTCCGACACACTGCCATTTTCCTGATCTTCACTGCATTCCACTCATCTTTCAGTTTCTCCTGATACTCTTTCATTTTCTCTCTTTTATCCAACTCACTCACTTTCATAACCTCCCTGCCACACCTAACTCTCCTAGTTTTCACCCATCTCTTACCTACTCTTAACTTTCCCTCCACCAGGTAGTGGTCAGACATACCTCCACCCTCCCCTCTCAGAACTCTCACAACCGACAATCTTCCTATTACATTCCTGGACACAACCACATAGTCCATCAATGCTTTATCAGCAACCCTTCCACCCTTCTGTCTCACCCATGTATACCTATAAATATGTTTCTTCTCAAACAGGGTATTTCCAATCACCATCTCTCGCTCAACGCACATCCATATCATTCGTTCCCCATTTTCGTTTCTTCCAGGAACACCATGCATACCAACTACACCTTCAGCTGCTACATTTCCCACTCTAGCATTCAGATCTCTCATCATTACCACATTTACATTCGCACCAAAACTCTGCAAACACTCATCAACATCATTCCAGAAAGACTCCCTCTCTTCTTCATCCCTTTCACTACCAGGCCCATATGCACTCACAAACACCCACAACTCAGTTTAAAATTTCACTTTCACCCGCATCAGTCTCGATGACACCTCCTTCCATTCGATCACACACTGCTGTACTTCCAGACTCACTAACAAGGCCACACCTTCTCTTGCCCTTCCTCTATCAACACCTGACAATCTTCCATTAATACTTCGAAACATAGGCTCACCCTTCCCTTTCATCTTCGTTTCACTCAAAGCTAACACATCCAACTTTCTTCTCACAAACATTCTCCCAATCTCTTCCCTTTTAGCCTCAATCGTACTAGATCCACGCACATTCATGCACCTAATCTTCAGGGTACGGGGATAACTCAGTCCCCTATCCGTTTCTCAGGCCCGTCTCCTTTTAGGAACTATATAAAAAAATAAATAAATAAACAGAGGAGGGAGTCCCTAATACTTACTGTAATTTGTACTTATTTTACAGGGGCCCCATACTCCAGGCCCTACACTTACTGTACAGGGGCCCTTATGGTTGTCAAGACATTATATAATGAAATACTCAATGTACACTTGAAACAAGGTTACACGCTGGCACACTGCACGACAAATTAGTTTCAGTGGGCCCCCAGATACCGGTGGGCCCTAGCCCAATGGCCTACTTGGCCTATTGGTAAATCTGGCCCTGATTTCAATAGATAGTGAGACCTTCTCTAGCAGCAGCATATCGGCTGATTTATCTCCGTCTCATTTATCTACCTCAAAGAGTCTATTATGCAACAAGTAGAGATGAAGCAGTTAACGAAGAGTGCACCATTTTGTTGCCACACGAATTCACGAAAGTCTCTGTTTTTGTTGTAGTTGCGAAAAGGAGTGGAAGTCTTGATCTTACTTGAGACGTGCTGTGTGAAGTTAATCTTCCTGTCCGCCATGTGTTTCGTGCTTCAGGACTGTTTGTGTTATAAATGTCACCAATGCTCTACTAAATCTTGGAAGTGGTACGAACATCGGCAATTTTGTGTTATACTCATCGACCGTGATGGTGTGCCAGGATATACCATTCTGCGTAACTGCCAAGGATGATGATGATTATTATTATATATATGGTGCGCACACTGACGAACCATAGTTTCTATTGTCCCCACTCCCCGGCCCTTGGCATGAGGGAACGCGAGGTCTGTGCTGTATAGGCGCCTCCGAATGCTACATCCCCAACCCTACTTCCCCGTGCCATCCTTCCACCAACACTGGTGGTAGAAGGTGGTAGGTCGAGACTTCACCAGACTGAATAAACAGCAGTTTATGATGTAATATTTAAGTGCAACGCACGGTGATGCATTAGTGACTCATCAACGCAATGTATCTATACCACAGGTGACCACTGTATGTAATACACCGTTGAGTGACAAGTGAAGGTCCACAACTTTAAATACATGCCTGGAAGATCATGGTTGGTACAGCCCTTTAGAATGGGTTTTGGCTCCCACCAGGTAGACTTTGGATTCACCTCCCTTCCATGCTAAGCAAATATTGCTAACACAAACAAATCTCTTTTTTAATTCAAAAATCATATATACGGGTTAACTATCATTATGATGTTGACGATGTTATGAGGATTATACAACATGCAGCAGACTTTAATAAAATCACATTGTTATTTACATGTGTAGACATGATCACATAGTATACAATGAGCAGAAAGCATTTATAACTTCTTGTAACAAATATCAAAGTAACCTGCAAATCTGCGTCGACGTATGGGCTGTAAATGAAAAACAGACATGCCATGTCACACGCGATATGGAGTTAATCTCCAATATGTGTAAAGAAAAAGTTATTACCGGGATGTTTTCTCAGTCTTGAACTAACACATTGCTTATATTCGAATAATGCATTATCAAACCAAAACAATATTAATCCACGTTACTTAACATAAAATATCCGCATCCCTTATATATATTTCACTCATACTGACATTATCCTATTACACCACTGAATGATGGGGTGGAGGGATATGGGAGGTGGTGTAGGGAATGTGTTCAGCCCTTAGCACTGACCCAGGAGCTGTGGTAGAGGGTGCATTGAAACTATGGCTTCTGAGTGTTCAATGATAGACAAAAGCCGTGTCCTGAAATCTGATTTTTTTTTTTTCCTGACTCTAGGCATAGGCTTCACAGCCTGCTATCAAGGCCCAATAGTCCTCTTACATGCCATTCACCTATTCATGTTATCACTTCGGTGCTAACACCCACCATCCATATTGAATACATGCTAGGGCTGCCTCATACAGGACTGGTGTATTGGTATTAGCGGGGGTATTTTTATGACATATCGGCGGGTCATCTGGTAGATCAGGAAAGTCTGCTTTTAGGAAATTCAAATCCTGAAACTGTTCCCTTCCCCAGCTGGGATTCGATCCTGGGTCCGTTAGGACTGCAGGCCACCTGTCTACCGATTAGCCACCGCCTTCCCCCTGAAAGGCTAAAGTTTTGATGGTTCCTGCTTTGCGTCATACGGACGGTTGGTAGCACTGACATCGGTTGCCATTTGCTACAGATGATGAGCCTGTGGATGCGAGCATATTTTTCATAACTAAATGAAATTAATATATACAGTTGTGTTTTTCTGACTGCTAATTTTACTTGATGTGTGTGCGAACAGTTTTTTATCTGGTCTCTTCTAATACCACGATAGGGACACTGCGAGTCCGTTAGGAAAAGACATGTCAGGATTTTGGTTCTACTTCATTACTAATTTAACTTTTGTTTACCTTAAGTTTGTAATTAAAAGCTGTGATTGTCATTATCTGTCATCAAACAACGTTGTTACATATGAGCATAGACCTAGTGAATAAGGATAATCGAATATGTTGTTTTGAATGGCGAAATGAATCCCATAGGCTGGAGTTCGAACACATAACCCAGAAGACCGAACTCTGCACAGCTATTCGTGCGCTTCATTCTAGGTTCAGTTCGTCCCTACGGAATAAGCACTGCTTACAGGCGCTACCTTGCATCGCTGTTATTATTTCGTCGTCCTGTATTAGTGAGGTAACACTAGGGCGACCTGAACAATGACCAGTGTCCATTGTGCCATACACCCGAAAGCGCCAAATCCACTTTTCTACAGTTCTGCAAACACTGAATGTTTGCATTATCTGTTCGGGATTCCTTCTTTCTAAACAAAGGTATATCATGTCCTCTTTCATCTTCTCAGTAGTTGGACGCACACTGTTTTGTCCTGTCTATACCATGGTATATACTATGTCTGCCTGACGTTTTGTAATATGTAACGGCCAAGCACTCATCACCTGCCTGAGTAGATCTTTTCCACGTGACGTCACGGGTCATGTGACTTTTGTTTACGACGCCATGCTGGACGGCAAATTGTCGGACGTCTAGAGAGAAAGAAACGTAGATTCCACCATGGTACTCCACTGTTGTGCCTTCGGCTGGAAGACATGGCAGAAAAGTGGAAGTGAGGTAAACTTCTTTTTTCCAAACAATGAGGAAAGGCAACAGAAGTGGATAGCTGCCGTGAAGAAGGAGAATTGGGAGCCAACGGCCTACACCCGACTCTGTAGCAGGCATTTCATATCAGGTGAGCCACCCCCACCCCCTCCAACCCCACCCCCATACCCCCCACTGCCACCCATCCACTTCACACACACCCACCCCACCTACACACCACCACTACCACCCTCCCACTGCCACCCCAGCTCTCCCACCGCCACCCCGACCCCGCACCGCCACCCCAATCCCACCACCGTCCCCCATCACCCCTCATTCCCACCCCCAACAACCCCCTACCCCCCACTTTCGAATAACCCCCACACTCCACGCCCCCAACTCCCCCCCACAAGCCCCTCCAGTCCCCCACAATACCCCCCACCACCACCCAACTCTCTTCCCCTCCACCCCTACCCATCCCATCCTTTACCATCCATCCCCAACCCTCCCCCACACCCTCACCCCCTTACCCCTGAAACCAACCTTAATCTCACCTTCCCACACCCCCACTGCCATTCAAACCCCCCCACCCTCCCTTCACCTCCTTCCCACACTCCCATGCCCCCACCCTCCACTCATTCATCAACTACTCCATTCCCAGTCAGTATATACAATTCCTCCCCCCTTGGCCCCACGTCAATAACTTACTGATTACCAAGGCGATTTACATGTACTGTATGTCAATTCCAGCTAGATATATTACACATATTTACCTTCAGGGATGCCTCGGTGAACTTTCACGGGGTGTTCACCAAATAGTGATAGATATCAGCATATCTGAGATCTGGTTTCGGTCTCCCGTACTTGAAAGGGGTGAATTTCTCCCTAGGTATGGTGTAGGCGTCCAGCCTCAAACACTTTATCTTGTTCCTGTACAAATCGTGGTGGCGTTCACCAGATTTCTGCATATATCAGACAGTTCTGTCTCTGACAGCCATGTCTGGACAGCCATTACTGCAAGGAGTTTACCATCCAATATGGAGTCGCAAACAGTAGAGGATCCAGGATTTAGGAAAGGGGGGGTCTGTTTGTCTATGTAAGGGGGCCGAGCACCGAAGGCAGGTGGCAATAAGCTAGGAGGCCTGGGGTGACCAATGCTATAATTATGATAATAATAATAATAATTATTATTATTATTATTATTATTATTATTACTATTATTATTATTATTATTATTATTATTATTATTATCATTATTACAGTATTATAATTATTATTATAGCTTTTTGTTTTTACTGACTTCGATATTTGATAATAATCAGCTCTTAGGGGTGCCATTCATAGATGAAGGGGGGCGGTCGCCCCCCGCCCCCCCTGGATCCGCCACTGGTCGTAAACAAAATCACGTGATTTCTGTGACGTCACTGGAAAAGGTCTATATGGTTCACATTTCCTTTATCAGACGCAGCAATACTTGGAAATGGATGATAAGGCTTTGGAATTTCCTGGGTTTGTTTTAAATGTTATCTCATCAACAGTATTATAAAGCTTGAGGTAAGTCAGGCTTGCCAACCACGAATATGTAGTTATGGTAGAGCTCTCATAATGTTTCACATGTTATACTTAATCTTTGGACAAAACCTGGGCACGTCTTTTGTCTTTCACTGTACACCATAATAACTCAACACATTCCACCACAGCTGTTTTTTCCAGACACTGCTTCTCATGTATGGGCATATGGAGAGAATGGATAATGAGCGATTGGTGAAAAAGATAACTAGATCTGATGTGAGAGGTGTAAGGCTGAGAGGAAGACCATGAATAGGATGGATGGACAGTGTGAAGAGAGCGCTGGATGCGAGAGAGATGTCTGTTGAGCAAGGAAGAGTGGCTGTGCGTGACAGAAATAAATGGAGAGAAACTGTGAATGAATAAGTGATGACGCAGCCCTGAGGGAATATTTTCCCGCATTTGGTCTGAACAGCTGTTTCAGGACAGGTGCGGGTAAGGGGATGAGTCTGTTATGATGTGGCAGGGGTAAACCAGCTCTGCTGTCGGGCCCTGCTGCGGATGTCACTGATTGCATTGCGCAGTTGACCCTTGTGCGGTGTGGTGCGGTGAGGATCTGTCCGTTCTCCCCTTTGGGGCTAAGATGTGAATGAATGTGTTTGAATGGATGAGTAAATGGGGAGTGTGTCGTCCTGTCTCGGCTACCTCCCTTTCCTTGGGGGAAGCAGCCTAGGTATATAGATAGATAGACTTCTCATGTAGACGTTGGAGATATTCCTGAGCATAAATCATAGTTACTTAATCTTCTGCGGACCTATGGAGATGCTGTTGCCCTAGTTTGTGAGACTGAACATATGGCTATGACGTCTCTTGTCAAACACACCTCCGAATTGGTTCCTGGTACTCAGCCAGTATATGTACAGTTACCTCCACTTCTAATGAGTACACGGGTGGTGTGTTTGGTGAAATGTGGCACCACTGTGTTTGTTTACATCTTAGTAATAGTAAATGAATGGGCAGATCCGAAAGAGCTTCGACTCCGCTACAGTATCTAGTAACCATAGAAACAATGTTCTATCAAGTCATACTCTGCAAATCCAAGTGTTTGCCCCGTATGTATAGTGGTAAGTAGAGAGAGAAAAAAAAATAGTAATGCCACTGGTTCCCACTGTTTCTCTGACAGGAGATGACTGTGAGGCGAGGTGGAACAGAGGGGAGGGGAGACAGGTGGTGTGGGCGCATGTATCGAAACTTCGTTGTGCTTCATTTAGAAAGATGAAGGATGTGATTATACAGATATTCTGAGGTGATCTGTAACTCCGTATGCAATAACGTGACTTGGATGAATGTTGGAGTCTTAATGTTCGTCATACAATGTGGTGAACAACTGTAGTTTAAAATAATTGTTAGAAGATATCTGGTGTCTCGAAACGTGGGTCACCTGAGTACAGCGAGTGTGCGACTCAACTGCTGTAACATTTCTGTGGCTGAACCTGGGTGGTCATAAATGATTCATGATTTACGCATGTGACACAACGCTCATGCCATGTTGTGCATCATCCAGTCTGTTTTATTGTGAGGAAAAACACCCAGGTCCAGTGTTGGACAGCAATTGGCTTGTTGTGCGTAAGTATTGTGCAGTCATCATACTGATGGATCGCGTGGAAGTAATGAGTTACTGTATTTGCATAATGAATGGATATCTTGTATTATAAAAATTGAAATAACGGTGTTAAGGGTGTGCAGTCCACTAATGTAGTTGTTTTCTTCGAGGTGCTATTTCACTAATCTGGATAGTTGTGACAACATCCCCAAACACTGATCATCGTGTATTATATTCTCTTTAAAACATTCATACATTAGTTTTCATACAAGTATTACACATTCAGGCCCTCCTTAGCTCCAGACGCATTATACTATTTAAACGTGTCTCTGCTCACACAGTGTTCATCCAGAGGGACCAATATTACCTTTACCATGCACGTCTGTCCGTTGTCTGGCGTTATAACACAAGGGTTTAGTATGTGGCTACGGCTACACAATTATGTCAATGGCGTGGTGGTGCTGGGAGTGTAAAACTGTGTATGGTCTACGTGTGTTTGTGCAGGGAGTCTGGTAATACACTTCGACGACTTATTCACACTCATGCCAAGACAGGAGACAAAGTAGCGGTTTTAATGACTATACTGACTGACCATTGAACACACTTTCACCTCCCAGCAGTCTGAATGAAGATCTGTTTTCAGCCAAAAGAAATATTAAGTAATACAGTGAACTATGCAAATTTATATGTAGAATAAGAAGTGTTTTATGCACCGTGTCATCATACAAGCTTATACAGTATAACACAACAAAGGATAAATTGGACCTACTGCATGGTAGGGTAAAGGTTGAGTGTTCCTGGAGCGTCCAAGTAAACGCATGCAAAATTGGTGCACCAGCACCTGGATGGTATATCCTAACCACCGCGCTTTCGGCAAAATACCGCCGGGTTCTGAAGCTACCCCGCGTCATCCAGTAAATTTGCAGAAGGTAGGCTGCAATCTCGTCGTAGTGATGCTATATGATAAGGAAGTCAATATCAGGTCTTGTTACCCATTACACGAGAAAGCGCCGGAATTTTGTGAGAGAGAGATAGAGAGAGAGAGAGAGAGAGAGAGAGAGAGAGAGAGAGAGAGAAATTCAGAACCCGGGAGTATTTACCTACAGCTCAGTGGTTGGGTGTTACCATCCAGGTCCTAATGCATCAATGTTGCTTACGTTTACTTAGACGCTCCAGCAGCACTCAATCTTTATCATACCGTAGGTCCAACTTATCCTTGGCTGTGTTATACTGGTTAAGCCCGTCACACATACATGACTCAAGGGCCGACCACGGCGAGACTCAAGGTTGTGTCCTAGTTGGCTCACACGCCTCCTGACTGGCCCCGAATCTGCTATGCTCATGACTGCCTAATGACCGCGTCAGGACAGCTGCACGACGTGTCCTGACGTCCTCAAGAACGCGACATGATCACGAGGCGACCGCGAGGCGATGTACTATGAGTCTTCAAATTTGAAATTTAACGAATTTTTGTCTGACACGACCGTGATACGACCGCCCACGAACACAAGACGACTGCATGATGCGTTTGGGGAATGAACCCCAATCCCCCCACAACACCCCCACGTCCCCCCACGACCGACCCATGGGGCAGGGCATCACACCTAGACCACCAGTGACACCCAACATGGGGCGGGGCATCACAACTGAACCACCAATGACACCCAGTGTGGGGCGAGGCATCACACCTAGACCACCAATAACACCCAGCACATCACCATGGACCTCTCCTGTGTCTAGTCAGTTGATGAGGTACACGCATTCATAACGGATTTATTGTCAGCAATAGCATCACCACAAGTAGCGACCGTATCACGACGCATCCAGTTGAGCTAAGACTGCTTCACAACCGACATACGACACTCCCAACTACGATGCAACTGTTACCCGACTTTTGACAAGTCTTGAGGCGGCCACGATTTTTTAACGCACGCGTTAAAAATTCGTGAGGCTTGAGGAGTCATCCAAGAGGCTCACGACCGCCCTCCAGAGTCCGGGCTTTGTCGGAGAATCAAGGAACTACCGATGACAAAAGCCGTTACGACATTGAGTTGTGCCGCGGTTGGGCCTTGAGTCGCTTATATATATATATATATATATATATATATATATATATATATATATATATATACAGTATATGCCTACGGGAGACTTTACACTCCCTCTTCTTTCATTCCTTCATTCTTTCCTCTTTCTTCTGCCTATGGGTGACTCAACACTGTGTGACAAGCCAAATGGTTTCCTGTACACCAGGAAACTATTTACTACGCAGGGTGGTAAACATATAACCAAATTTTGGCTCCTTGTGGTTTAGTGGGTAATTATTGTGCTCAAATCGGATTGAGCCGGTGAAGGTTTATATCCAAGGGATGGTTGGGGTTTATTGCTCACTTAATGCCACTCAGGGATGAGTGAGGTTGGTCACTCTAATCTTAAATGTCAGGACCAACTGTCTAGCCCCGGGCTCCTACGCTCCTCATTGGGCAACGTAGGATTGGATGATGGATATATATATATATATATATATATATATATATATATATATATATATATATATATATATATATATATATAAGGAAAGAGAGAGCCACCACCTCTCTCTCTCTCTCTCTCTCTCTCTCTCCCTCAATTAGCCCGTATATAAGAAGGTTTGCTCTGTTCACACTGTCACCGGTGGGTGATATGAGGGTACCGTCACTGTAAAGGAACACCCAGGGAGACAAGGACCACCCTTTCCTTCCATAGGTCTATTATACCACATTGTAGCAACTTGTAATGACGCCACGAATGCACCAGTCTGTCTCTGTCTGTCTGTCTGTCTGTCTGTCTGTCTGTCTGTCTCTCTCTCTCTCTCTCTCTCTCTCTCTCTCAAAATTACTGCCCTTCCTCGTATATTGGGTAACGAGAACTGATAATCACATCCGTGCCATATCGCATCACCACGATGAGATTGCAGCCCTATCAGTGACATTGAATAAATCTACTGGATGAAGTGAGGTAGCTTCAGAACCCGGGGGTATTTGCCTACAGCTCAGTGGTTGGGTTTTACCATCCAGGTGCCGATTCACCAATATTGCTAACGTTTACTTGGACGCTCCAGCAGCACTCAACCTTTATCCTACCGTAGTTTCAACTTACCCATGGTTGTGTTGTACTCGTTACGACTGTATAATGACACGATGCATAAAACACTCCTTACTTTAGATATATAATTGCATTGTTCACTGTATTAATGTTTCTGATGGTTGGAAACAGGACCTCATTCAGACTGCTGGGAGGTGAAAGTGTGTTCAATGGTCAGTCAGTATAGTCATTAAAACCGCTACTTTGTCTCCTGTCTTGGCATGAGTGTGAATAAGTCGGCGAAGTGTATTACCAGACTCCCTGCACAAACACACGTAGACCATACACAGTTTTGCACTCTCCCAGCACCACCACGCCATTGACATAATTGTGTAGCCGTGGCACCATACTAAAGCCTTGTGTTATAACGCCAGACAATGGACAGACATGCATGGCAAAGGTAATATTGCTCCCTCTGGATGAACAATGTGTGAGCGGAGACAAGTTTTAATGGTATAATGCGTCTGGAGCTAAGGAGGGCCTGAATGTGTAATACTTGTATGAAAACTAATGTATGAATGTTTTAAAGAGAATATAATACACGATGATCAGTGTTTGGGGATGTTGTCACAACTGTCCAGATCAGTGAAATAGCACCTCGAAGAAAACGACTACATTAGTGGACTGCACACCCTTAATACCGTTATTTAAATTTTTATAATGCAAGATATCGGTTCATTATGCAAATACAGTACCTCATTACCTC
This sequence comes from Coenobita brevimanus, assembly GCF_032717465.1. NCBI lineage: Eukaryota > Metazoa > Arthropoda > Malacostraca > Decapoda > Coenobitidae > Coenobita > Coenobita brevimanus. The sequence continues at coordinate 21,819,592 of NC_137021.1, forward strand.
CGCGCGATCCATCAATATGATGACTGCACAATATTTACGCACAACAAGCCAATTGCTGTCCAACACTCAAAGTAGCTATAATCCTATGCAACAGGACATCTACTCATACCATGGTTTGCGAATATAATGATTGTTTTTCCTCACAATAAAACTGACTGGATGATGCACAGCATGGCATGAACGTTGGCACATGCATAATCATGAATCATTTATAGCCACCCCGGTTCAGCCACAAAAATGTTACAGCAGTTGAGTCGCACACTCGCTATAATCAGGTGAACCACGTTTCGAGACACCAGATATCACATCTTCTAACAATTATATTCAACTACAGTTGTTCACCACATTGTATGACGAACATTAGGACTCCAACATTCATCCAAGTCACGTTATTGGAGAGTTCAGATGACCTCATAACATCTGTATAATCACATCCTTCATCTTTCTAAATGAAGCACAACGAAGTTTCGATACATGCGCCCACACCACCTGTCTCCCCTCCCCTCTGTTCCACCTCGCCTCACAGTCATCTCCTGTCAGAGAAACAATGGGAACCAGTGGCATTACTATTTGTTTTTTTCTCTACTTACCACTATACATACGTGGCAAACACTTGGATTTGCAGAGTATGACTTGATAGAACACTGTTTCTATGGTTACTAGATACTGTAGCGGAGGGGAAGCTTTGTCGGGTCTGCCCATTCACTTACTATTACTACGATGTAAACAAACACAGTGGTGCCACATTTCACCAAACACACCACCCGCTGTACTTGTTAGAAGTGGAGGTAACTGTACCTGCTTACAGACTACTCCATGGCAAATGTGCATTGGATGATAACCTCGTTCAGGACATGCTACCTCATCGGTATAGCCCTGCCTCATCTATCACTAATAATAGCTACCCTACTGAGTGGGATCACCTTGACGTGGTTGCGGCTCATGAAGCTGAGTAAATGGTGCCACTAACTCTGGAGGCCTGCCTGCCTTTGTAGGATTCAGTGTCTGTCAGCTTCATAGACCAAGCACCCCCCCATGCATCACTGGTGGAGGAGCCCTCCAGTGATGTTGCTCATCCCCACCCATCTTCCATCTTGAACAGAGTTTTTGCCTGCCCATGTGTTTGTTGTGCTTGGCGTCCTATAATGCTGAGAAACGGGAGTCTTAGGGGTTGATTGATGCAGCAAAATGCCCCTTACGGCTAGCAACACGCCTCTTTGGTCCCCTAATCTGGCTAGACTGACAGCCTGGTTGGGCCCAGCCAGGTCAGTCGGCTGACCACTTGTTGGCTAGGATCACTTGGGCACTGGTGGGCTTGGTGGCTCCTAGCATCCTCGAGTCACGCTTGTCCAAATCCCCTGGTGGTTACTTGTGTTTACTTCCTTACTAACTCTGGGGTTGCCAAGCGTGTTATCCCAAATATATGACCACCCCTTGTTGAGCTACTTGGTGGGTAGTGGGATGGGGAAGCGAAAAATACTTTGTGCTGTTCATGGTTCATTCTTTCATACAACCTACTCAGTTGACGACTTCGGTGCTCTGCTGGATGATGTTCCCTGATCTTCAGTTGGTTCCTCTCTGGTGGCTAGGTTGGAAATGAATGTGCGTGTCACCGTTCAGCAGCTAGTTGTCAATGTGGCCGGCGCCATACTCAAGCCTCGGCAAATGTCCACGAAATAATACTTGGTGATTATGAGCCCACCTCCTACACAAAGATTATTGCTGTCCACAGTACTGCTGATCTGGATCTACATCAGCAAAACATTTTTGGAGTGCATCGTGCTCTAGGTCGGGCATGTGGTGTTTATTTCTAAGGCTATCCCCCCCGCCAATGGCAGTCTATTGGTGGAGGTTAATGATGCTACCCTGAATGAATGCCTTCAGCCCATTTCTGAGGTTAATAGTCTCTCAGTCTTGTGCTGTCCTCATGCTTGTGAATCAATCTTGTGATGAAGTCTTTGTAATGGATCTTCTTACCTATGATGTGGAAGTCCTTCAGAGGGACCTAACTGATCGAGGTATAGTGAAGGTTGAATGTATCCAAAAGAAAGTAAATGGCACCTTGTCTGCAACACCCACACTCATTCGTACATTTGTTATGGTTCGTTTTCTTGATTTATTGACGTCTGGTGCAGCAGTATGTTCCTCTATCCAGATGATGTTTCCATTACCAGCGGTTTGGTCGCATCAGCCGCACGTGCAGGCATGTTGATAATGGCCTGTTGATAATCTGCTTCATGTGAGAGGCGTGTCCATGAGGATGTAGAGTTTTCCTCCCCTCCAGCCTGTGTTCACTGTGGTGAGTCTTATCCTGCTTCCTTAAAGTCTTGTGACAAGTACAAATTTGAGTTGGAGGTTCTCTCTCTTCGTGCCAGAGAGATTTCTTTTCAAGACGATCCCGTCCATGTCCCCAGGCCAGAGGGTTACTTATGCGTCTGTTTCGACAAGACCTTGTCCTCCCACAATTCCTTCTGCCAGGACATCTGAGTCATTCCTTGTGGTAGCACCCAGCATTTTTTCCACCTCCTTGATTGTTGTATGTGCTGCTTTCTCGGCTTCAGTTGTTGGTTTAGATTCTGGTATGTCCTGTGCTGTCACTGTTGTGGCTGGACTTGCATGTGGCCATCCTCAGGAGTCATCACTATCATTCAGCATCAAGTCTTCTCCAGGGATTGAATTAATTAACATTAGGAAGTGATACATTATCATGAGCAGTATCCAAGTCTGCTCATCTGTGAGATTAAGTATTCCTTTACCCAAGAAGTCTAAGTCTGCTGCTAAAACTAATTCTTCCTTCATGCAAAAACATGGTAAGGGGTCCTCGTAGCTGCTCATGGAGGACAATCCTCCAAGTAAGCTCTCAGCCAGAGCAGCCAGTTGGACAGCTTAACAACGCTGGTTCTGTGAGTTCCTCTGCGATGGATGTGATGGAGGTCACTGATTCGGGGATTGCTGCACAGTCTCCCATCTCCTCTAACAACGCTCTGGCATCCAAACCTGTTCAACCTGCTCCTACAGCCAATCCAGTTTGATCTGATAAACAGAACCGTGCAATTAAACAGCCTGTACAGCCTCCATCAAACGTTCTTCGTCCAGGTGGGTCAAGCATCCCTCGCACTAAGGGGTTGAGGTAATCAGCTATGCCTGGCCCAGCAAATGTTGCTTTGCAGTCGAACTGCAGAGGTGTATGAGCTGATTGGCGGGAACTTGAACTGCTCCTCTCTGAGTTTCACCTCTTCTCTATTTGCCTTCAAGAAATAATGGCTGGAGACAAACTTCTTCCCACACCTAGAGGATATGCAGCTTCCTCCTCACCAACTATTGTGAATTGTGGTTCTCGAGGTGGCTGAGCTATTCCGGCACTGTACAGATATTCCGTTCACTTATTTTTCTGTCCAGTACCCCCTGCTGGCTGAGGCTGTTAAGTTACACCTGGAAAGGAGTTACATATTCTGATCTCATTATTTACCTCCGTCTGTCCTTTGCTTATATGCTTAACATGATCACCTCATTTGTCAACATCCTAGGCCATTTGTTCTTCTGGGTGACCTTAATGGGGATCATGCTTTGTGGTATGATAATCTTTGTAACTACCATGGTGATCTCCTGGCATCTCTGATTAAGGCTTTAGACCTGGTTTTTCTAAGGACGACCTGATGCATTTTCATGTAAAAACCAGTACTTTATCTGTTATTGTTCTTACACTGGTCTACCCCGATTGTTGATTGAACTTTTTGTGTGAAACTTTGCCTGACTTGTACGGTATTGATCAATATCCTATTGTGGTTAAAACATGCAATTCTGTGCCGGTAGAGCTTGTCCCTCACTGGTGTTTGGGTAAGGCTGACTGGACGGAGTTTGTGAAACACTGTTGTCATGATGTTAGTATGCCACACTTTCAGTGCTGATGATGCAGAACAGTATTTCACATCTATCGTATTTCAGGCTGGTCTTTCTTCTGTTCCTTGAACGTCTGGAAAGTTTTTGAGGGATCTGACTAAGACAGATTAAAAAAAGGTGCTTTTGTCACAACCGAAGTTACCTTAAAGGTGTGGGATACAGAAGATCCATGAGTTTTAAGTACCGGGGTGAATACTTTCCCATTATTTTCCTCACTTTCTTCCAGTCCAGTGGTAAAGGAGTGGATGAGGTGAAAGGCTAATCACAGGTTCTCCACGAGGTATGACATTATTATTAAGAATCCTTTGATATTTGCACCAGCTCTCTCAAACTGAAATCTTTACAAAAGACATCTTTATTCCTCCAACATCTAATAGCAGCTTTGTAGATACTCCTACTCAAAGTACACTCCTCATTCCACCAAGGCTCAAGTCTCCCGCAAGCCATTTAATCCGTTCCGTGCCAGACCCTTCACTAGCCGTTTACCCCCCTTTGCCAAGGGTCTGGGAGGCTGAGTGATCCCATGTGCTTGCGATTTTTTTTTTCCTGAATGGATCTGAAATTTAGTTTTAAAAATAAGCCTAGTGATAGTAAAAGTGCTCACCTGGGCTGTTTTCAGGCTGAAAACATGTATTCCTTGTCACGCGACTTCCAGCGAACTTTGGCGCATCTTTTACGTAGACTTCATCGGCATTGACGTAGCCCGAATGCGTCCGATGATCATTTCAGGAACCGTCAGTGACTGATGTGGATAGGTAGTCCATTTTGGTGTAAACTGGGTAGATATATGGACTAAATGGTGTTTGCAAGTGCAACCTGATTGACGTAAAATGGCCACAGTCTGAAGTATTACGATGTGAAGTTGGGATTTCGTGCTAGTTTGACGAATTTTCACGTTCGCTTATTTCGTATATTGTATTGCTCTAAGGCACCATAAACAGTCGATAACGCACTATATACACTACTGTTATACACAATCATATTACTTATGCTAAATCACTCATTACTTATGCTATATACCGTACGTTACTAGTTTCTATTTACTGAAGGGATGGGATGGAGAGGTATATGAGAGAGGGGGGTTTGAGTTGAGAGCGGGGCAGTGAAATGGCGGGGAATAGGGCGACGTGGAGGCGATTTGTTTGTAACCACCCCGAACGGAATTGAGGCGTCTGGCAATAGATAGATAGATAGATATTTGTTATACATTATTTACACTATCACACACACGCTTTTTCAGTACTCCTCCACTGTGTGGTAGTCTGTGAAGCACTGAGGAATGCAAAGCCCAACATCACACTTCACACACTCATACCCTGCATCATTTTTCTTATTCTGTGGCTGCTTTGTCGTAGTTGCACACACCTTACATCGCCGCTGACGGTTTCTCCTTGTTTCTGTACTACTGACAATTGAACAGAAATGCCTTTCGTGAAGATGACCCAGCGCTGGCTCCTTGGGCATGCGAGGTACTGCAACATCTGGTCTTCTACTATATGGTCATGCCAGTGGCGGATCCAAGTGGGGGTGGGTGGGCGGCCGCCCCCCTTCAGCTATGAATGTCGCCCGTAAGAGCTGATTATTATCTAATATCAATGTCAGTAAAAATAAAATGCTATAATAATAATAATAATAACAACAACAACAATAATAATAATAATAATAATAATAATAATAATAATAATAATAGTAATAATAATAATAATAATAATTATTATTATTATTATTATTATAATTATCATAATTACAATACCACTCACCCCAGACCCCTAAGCTTACTGCCTCGCGCCCTCGGCGCTCAGCACCCCTTACATAGACAAACAACCCCCCCTTTTCCTAAATCCTGGATCTGCTACTGGGTCATGCAGCATCTCATGGACGATTTCTGTTGCAAAAGTTTGCAGACCTTCTTTAGTCCCCGTGACGTGTTGGTAGAGTGCGTGGGAGTTGACGACTAGAAGGTCAAGAAGATGGAAAAATAACTTTTTATACCACTTCATTGACTTCCGCACTCAGTGGTGATCAGGGCATCAGATTGATCTACTCTACACATGTTGAGGTTGTAATCCTCCACAGGCTCAGGTTTCCTTATTTTTCACCTCCTTTCGTCACGGAAGTCTGTGCTTTTACTCAGGTCGATGCTTGGCTTGCTCACTGTTGACAACATGAACACCTCCCGCCTGCAGTGCCAAGCTGTTACGAGAATGTTATTAGCCTCGTAAAACCGGACCTCCTTTTTTTCAAGCTGCCTGATGTGTGGCATATGCTTACTCATTTTCCTTACTGTTCCAGCCAGTATGGTTTGTAGTTTGCCAGCTGGTCGGCAAGCAAGGTAGAGGTGTACCAATTGCCAGTGTACAGCACATGCCCATGAATCAGATACTTCTCCAGCATGGTGAGGACAACAGCTCCAGACTTACTAAGGGTTCGTTCAGGTATGATTTGAGTGTGCATGCTGGTGTACAAAATGATGTCTTGGATGTACACTGTCCGGTAGTCACGCATCACAAACATCTTGAACACGAAACGGTGACGTTTTGTTCTGATGTTTTGTCTGAAGCTGATTTTTTCTCGCCATAGAGGCAAACTCTCAATTAGCAGGTTCCTGTAAGGACTAAAGGATGTGGAGAAGCTGCGCCTGATGCTGTCAAACACCAAACAGATGCGCCTCATCACATCCTCCCCTGGTGCTCTGGCTGGTACTAAAGGATCTAGAAAGTGCAGGTTACTCAGTATTGCCTGGAACCTGTTTCGTGGCAAGATTTTCCCAAATATTGGGGTGAACAACAGGGAATCTGTGGACCAATACTTCCATATGTCAGTCTTTCTGACAATCTCGATCAACACCATCAGCATCAGAAACACATAAAATTCACTAACAATACTTGGAAACCAAGGGAAAATATGTGAGTGTTTGGTAGCAACCTTACCCATGACACGGAACCCTTGGTATGCATTAGCGAGTTTTACAATATTTGTGACAAGACCCATTGGCATGAAGTTAAAAAAAAAAAAAAACTCCTCCCTCTGTGAAGTGCTTGTCACTGAAGGCACTAGGCAACCTGCATTAGCACCACCAGTAAACTGATAGAGTTTGGGAGTGAAGGAACTTCCATCCTTCCACTCCCACATCTCATACTCACTGTCATCATCAGGCAATGCAAAGCCTTGGGCCGATGAAGCAGGGAAGCCACTAGGAGTTACAGGTGTGCTAGGGCAAGGTGTAGCAGGGAGCAATGTGGCGTCCTGTGTTGCCGCAGTGCTGGGAGCACGTGGTGAGTGAGTGGTGTCTGGGCAGTGGTGGAATCTTGGGTTGAGTGTGGTGAGGTGCGGGCGGTGGCAGGGTTCGGGACAGGGACAGGTTTCCCACTCCGACCTTTGACCTGCCGCGTGCCGTGCACAGGACCCTTCCCTTTACCAGTATTTGTGAAGGCTGGGGGAGAGGGGGGGGGACAGCTGTGGAGGAAGGAAAGGCGGGAGAGGAAGTCGGGGGTGAGGGAGAGGGGGGAGTGGGAGTTAGCTGGCCATGCCCCAAGGGACCAGTGAGGATGAGGTCAGTGTCACCACTTACACCCTCACTGACCCTAAACCTCTTGCCTTTGCCTAGTCTCGCCACCCACCCAATCGCTCACACTTTTATCTCCCACTTCTCTTCCTCATCACTACTTTCATACAGGCAACAGCGAGCACCTGATGATAGATGAACACTAGCTGGATGCACTGCCCCTCACATTGAAATATAGCCTAACCACGGGTTGGTTTCCATGGTGTGAGAACATTTGAATCATCACCACTAGTGGAACTTTCCTCAGATGCCACCTAAACCAGTCAAGATCACTATCATCGATCACTGAGGCATCACTTTCAGTTAGTTCATCAGTACCTTTTACATTTAGCTTTTCCTGAAACTCAGGAATGCACACTGTATCCATGAGAAAGTGTTGTGACATTGCGACACTCCTGAATTCACTCAGAGACTGGTGCATCAAACAGGCGGGACCCCTACCCACCTCCTGCCACCTATCCCCCTCCTGCTCATAGGCTGGGTGAAGGAAGGTGTCTGCTTCCGTTTTGTCAAGAAATTAGGGTGGACTGCATAAATTTTATGTAAATGTCCCCCACATACGGACCAGGCATGGCTGCCAATGTTTGGTTGTCCGAATGTCCATACCAGGTACGGACCTGGCATGGCTGACAGTGTTAGGTTTTCCATACCAGGTACGGGCTTGGCACTGAACTGATAAACTGCTTCTGGCATCAACAGGTGAGATTAGGTATTTCTTTTCTGTTTATTGGAGGGTAACCATATAATGCTTTCTTAATATTCCATGAACTGCAGGCTGCTTTCCAGCAATGTAGCGACTGTTTCTGGACTTGATGCCATTCCAATTGCTATGGTTTGCCATTTGTCATACGATTCTCTGTTGTTCTTATTGATATTTATAATAGGGTATGGGATGAAGGTATAGGCCCCACTAATTGAAAGATAGGTATAGTCCTTCCATTTCCTAAGTGAGGTAAGGGTAGCTATAATATTTCTAATTATCCTTCCCTCTGCTGGACATCTTGCTTGTGTGAACAGTTTGAGAAAATGGATAATGTGAAGTTTGTTTGGTATCTCGAGGAAAATTATTTCTTGTCTCAACACAAAATGGGTTTTGTAGGATGCAATATTCAACACACAACCTCTTCAGACTTCAGTCAGCAGCCTGTGAGACTATAACATGTCGACAGTAACGTGTGGCAGTGTTCTTTTGATTTGAAACACATAATTAGGCATGGTGCCATGGCATTCCAAGCCAGCTTTACAATTTTGGGCGCGCAGCTGATTGCCATCGTTCCTTAGCGACTTCTTGTCAAACCTCAGGTTTTAAGTTCATATGGGCTACTTACTCTACGTCTCTGGACCTCAGGAGGAGGAGGTTGCACTGGGAAGTGTATTCGATGTTTCTTTATTTACCCTTGCAATTGCGTAATAGATTCCCTGCCTGAGTGGGTGTCTGCTTTCCTTTATATGGATGACCTGACCATATGGTTTACTGGCTCCTGAATGTGTGCAAATGAATGTGTGCTGGCACTGGACAGTTGCCAGCTGGGCGGACCAGAGAGGTTTTTATTTTTCTTCAAGCAATACTGTAGCTACGGACTTTTGTGAAATACAAGGGTTTTTCCTAGACCTGGTTTATTTTTGAGTGGGCACTGGCAACAGTACATGGCGGAGACCAAGTTTCTTGGCTTAACTTTTGATTGTCAGCATAATTGAGTTTCACATCTGAAACTTCTAAGAGTGCTTTGCATGTAGGCAGTGCAGGGGGTGCTGCTCTGATGACTCTCCTACACCTGTATCAAGCTTTAGTGGTATCTAAACTTGCCTATGGTTGCAAGGGGTACCCTTTTGCTACTGTTCTGCAGCTTAATGTTCTCGATCATGTGCATCATACTGCATCTTGCTACTGTTGCTTTCAGATCCTTCACAATTCCTAGCATGCTGGTGGAGGCCGGCATACCTCCTTTAGACCTGCAGCTCAAACCACTAATCATTTGTTGCTGGGACTGTGTGAAACCTTTGTCAGACTCACTTAATACTAATTGTGTGTCACAGCAGTCAGTTTTCCAGTACTGTGATTCTCATCCCCGTACTCTACATCCCTTTGGGTACTGGGTCAGGCACATTATGGGGGAATTAGGTCTCTCTGCAGAGCCTGTTTGCCCTGTTCTGCTCGCAAGGATCACACCAAGGGTCCTTCCAGAGGTACCAGTGCAGAAATTTTGAAGGTACCAAGTCTTCTGTATTTTCTCTAGATCTCTATCAGCTATTTTTGAAGTCTTCTTCCATTCACAGAAGCATCGTTCCTGTAAATGCAGATGGTTCAAGGTCAGACACTGGTGTCGGGTTTCAGGTGGTTTTCCCAAATATTGTGATGGAAGGAAGTGTTTTTGTAGTTTCTTGCATTTTATTGCAAAATTTACGCTGTCGTTTTACCTCCTCAGTTCATTTCAGCACACAAGGAGGCTACTTTAACAATTTTTGGTGATTCACAAAGAACCCTTTTGGCCCTTGAGTCCTTTAATTCAGCTCATCTTCGGGTCCTTGCCTTTGTCAAGTGGCTTTCCTAACTCAGAGGCGTGGTAAGCGAGCCATTTTTTTTTTTTTTTTTTTAGGGGGATTCCTGTGCATGTTGGTGTGGAGGGCAATGAGGTGGTGGATACATTATCTAAATCTGTGTCTTCTCAACAACCTGCCAACTACCCCCTGCTTCCGATATGACACCTTCCTTGGAGTCTGCAAATCGGTACTCATTGGCAGAGACTATGGGATGGTGTTGTTCATTATAAAGGAGATTTTTCAGAGGGTGGTTGTGCCGAGGGTTCTCCCCTCCAGTCCTCGGCGACTGGAGGAGGTTGTTGCCCTGCTTCACTTTAGGAACTCTAGGCTTACTCATGGGTTCCTGATGTGTGGTGGGACTCAGCCAAATTGTAATGACTGCCTTCTTCCCCTTAACTTTCCCTCACTTGCTGGTCGGGTGTGAGCCTGGGGTCCCTACATCATCGGTTTCTCCATATGCACGAGGGGGACAGATGGTACTGTACGTGCTATCCTTCCTCGATGATTGGAGGAGCCTCTGGCTATCCAACTTATTTTTTTTTAAGGAGATGGGCTTCCTGCGCCTTTTATAGGAAACTGATTTTAGTTTTATGTCTACATGGAGATAGCGATTTTGTTTTAGTACCTAAGATTTTAGTTCTTAGCAGCGTCGTATGACAGAATTGTTGTGGTGACAGAATTTATGTAATAATTCCACTCCATATTAATGTTGAAAACGTAGTGTTTGCTTGTTCGTTCACTAGCACTTCTAAGCTTGATGAGAAGTTGATGGGCCTATACTTTGTGTTATCTGGTAACGGTAGCAAATTTGATATTAAAGTCCTGTCATCATCTGAGAGTAAATGGATTCATGCAGATGATCTGAAGGGATCTCCAACGTATATCAAATGGATGGAAAGTCAGGAAGCACAGTGATGCATCTTCCATAACAACTCTTCCTTCTACATGACCTTTTTCTACACCTCTTTTTCCCCCTATCCCTTCTTCTAATTTTGCTGCCCCTTCATCACCTACCCCAGCTGTTAATGAATACAGACAAAGGCTTCGCCCAGCATCTCCCTCCCACCGTTTCTTGTGGGAGGATTACTTGGCTGATCTGAATATCAGTCTGGATTCCTATATAGGTACGATGTTGCGGAGCATAGATACACCCTTGCTGGCACATTTGCTTCATCTCTCGATGATAGAGATGGAGTTGGGGTCCTCCACTCAGGGGCACTGGTGAAGCTCTAGAGTGGAGTAATGATGGTGGAGGATGTCATCTCCCACTACTATGATCTACAGGGCTTTCGGACAGTCATATAATATATATATATATATATATATATATATATATATATATATATATATATATATATATATATATATATATATATTCTTTCCTTTTGTACCCAGATATTCTCTCGTTGAATTCCCTTACTATCTTATACTTTGCCTTAATTTTGTTAACTTATCTAACTCCTTGTTGACTTAGTATACTCTTCTTGTTAGTATCGTGACCATCTAGTCTATACATGTTATTATAGTTATTATCAACCTTCATTATCGATACTATTCCTGTAAATTAATCACCTTTTGATAATCTCCTCCTACCATCTCATGTCGGGAGACATAATTATCGTCTACAAAGGGGAGCCTGAGTGTATAACAAGTTATATGGTACAGTTGCAGGAATACACTGTGTGGCCGTTGGGAGGTCTATTGTTGCTAGTCATGATTCTTTCATGCTTAGCACACCTTTTTCCTCTCGCCCTCGTACAGTAGCAGCCCAGACTTTATGGACACCATACCTGTACTCCTCGGTTCAGTAAACTAAGTACTTCCACCCCTGAGTATGCCTGCCATCTACACCAGAACCCACTGTGATGCCTTAAAACTACTAAACTACTAATGTAACACGCGAAATCCCATTCACTCTTTGCAAACAAAATCAAACATGGCTTCCAAATTACTACTGCTTGTGGAATTGTAGGTTCATTGGTTTTAGACAGGTCTTCATTTTACAGCTCATATCCCGCTGATCAGTTAAAAATGAGGCAATATTATGGCTCTACAGCCTTTCCATAGGAACTGATTTTTATTAACGCCATTTTCTAGGAAACATCTCATGTCACAGCATAACACTGAAGAAGGGAAGATGACAATTTTGCCCTACGTTAAAGTGAACACTGTGTAGTAAGCAGTCAAGTACCTCATTAACAAACACTGTATTCAGCTACTGGATTGCAGATAGAATACAGATGAACAATGATGTCTATTCACCTTCTTATGAGTCGACATCTCTTGTGTAACCTCCAATGCATTTCTTTATTTTAGTTATTCTTATATGGCATCACTGTGCTTCTGAAGCTTTCCCTCCTTGCATGTACTTTCCTGACTTCACAATTTAATACTTAAGTCACTTGGATACTTTACTTGTCCTTCTTAATCTCTTCTTTGTATAAAGGGCTTCATCATTCCCCTGCCTTCACTAAGCTCACTATACAGTACATTCCCAGTACGTTACTTCTTTACCTTCATGAAACTTCCATGTTTCAAAAGGGCTCTGAGCTTTCCAACTTCGCTAATCTCTACTTTCACAATGGTTTCCTTTCATCATTGAGTATCTCTTCCTTCTGTATGCTTCCATTCCGTCACTGTGTTCCATGTCCATCATGTTACTTCTCTTAGTTTTGTTTTGTTTTGTTTTTAAACATTCCTTCCTTACAGAAACTGGCAATTTTTTTAATCCTTACTGAACGTGGAGAATGTGCTGTAGTAATAACATTTTCATAAAAATTACCCCCTCCTCACCCATAACGAAAAAAAGAGAAGAAAAGAAATGATAATCCAAACAAGAAGAAAGGAAGAAAAAACAGATCTGGAACCACATTCATGGTGTTAGTTGTGGATGGTGGAGCCCTGTGTTGATAATTTATTAGAAAGAATAATTGTAACAAGACTGTATGAATAAACGTGTGCTCTAGGAAATCTCTCTCTCTCTCTCTCTCTCTCTCTCTCTCTCTCTCTCTCTCTCTCTCTCTCTCTCTCTCTCTCTCTCTCTCTCTCTCTCTCTCTCTCTCTCTCTCTCTCTCTCTCTCTCTCTCTCTCTCTCTCTCTCTCCACATAAATTAAGATTTGGTATTACAACATAAAGGTAGACTAAAATATTTCCCCATTTTTTTTCTTGTGGGATAGGTTTGCCCCCGCTACTTCAGTGGCAAATCCACTTTGTATATATATATATATATATATATATATATATATATATATATATATATATATATATATATATATATATATATATAATGTAGCATTACCAAGGATATAAGTCGGTTTACTTACTTGTAAATGTTCCCGACTATTGACAGCCAATAGTTTGGCCCAAAGAGAACACAAAAGTTAATAATGGAACTGGCAGATAACACTTCATAACATTACTTTACAGGTAAGGGAAAATTTTTAGAAAGCAGCCTAACCTGGAAGCGCAGTTGGAGTCATGTGCATCGTGGTCAGACTCGGGAGTAGAGAACATCATGCCATTATGACCTCCTTGAGACAGTCCATCCCCTGCGTCACCAGAGTACCTGGAGTCAGAATTGAAATTGTTATACTTAATACTTTATAGATGCATTAAACTTTATTGTCGATTGGTAAAGATCTTCAGGTACACATATCTTAAAATATTATATAAATTTCCTGGTACGCTAAGTAATATCTTACATCTTTTCATTCTCGGTGCACTTTTTGTTTCATCTAGAACAAATATTTTTTTTACTATCATTAACTGGCCTTATTCTTCAACTAATTATTGTCCACAGGCAGTGGGGTGTTCGTGGGGAACCTCAACCTCAGAAGGAAGTGGACAACGAGTGTAGACGTGGACAGCATCTTTATTAAAAACGCTTGACGTTTAAAATGTCATCATCGCTGATCTAAAAGGGGAAAAAAAAAATCAGAGAACTAAAAATCAATCACAATACTGTATAAGTGAAGAAATACACACAGACACACTGACTAAAAAATAAATTAATAAAATTAAAAAGAGAGGGGTCTGGAAAGGTACATAAACTGTTACGTAACATAAAGAGGTACTGCATAGTGTTATTTAGAGATGAATTATGCGTCGTAATATATATTAAGATAATGTTTGATGAAGAAACTGATATTTTAAAATACTCTTTTTTAAGTATATCACAAGATTCACAATGGTCTCTTACTGCTGAGTGAGGAGGGGACCTGATTCTTCAGCCTGTCCTGCTTGACTGACCCATATGTTTTTATTTTTTCCATATGTTCGTCTGTCCTAATCTTGAAAGCACGAATTTTGCTACCAATATACCCGGCCTGGCAACCTGGGCAAGTGAAACAATAAACAACAGACGAACGTAGGTCGGTCGGAACAGGGTCTTCAGCGTGAAAAAATGAGCCCATTTTGAATGAATTACTTGGTGATGTTACGTCACACGGCCACAGACTCCAGCAGCAGTAATTCAGTGTAGCAAGGACGTTGCCGGTGAGTTGCTCTTCCTGTGGTCAGCCTTTCGGTGTACCGCACACAAGATGAGCTCCAGTGTTGAAAAAAATAAATAAATAATACACTGGCTTCACTGCCTCTATTTTCCAAATAATTACACTCGGTGCTTGCCAGCTACATTTCACTGCTTTTAAAAATACTGAAGATATACAGACTTTACTAACTGCAATTACACTTAATGCTTGACAACAACACTTCACTATTTTCACAAATACCGATGATATACAATTTGCAGTGAGACTGCACTACACTCGAACTGAACTGAAAACCGGCTGAACCTGCTCTAGTCTCTTCACCATCCTTATATAAACTTCCTTTATTCTACAGTTTTCTACATTTCTCTACAGTTCTCGTGTACTCCCATGAGAGCAACGGTTACAATAGGTACCTACTCGGAGATCCAAAACATGCCAGTTTTCTTACACTGCATAACACTAAATTATTTAGCATACAAACTTAAACTAAATGATATAATTTAACAATCACAATAATAAAACATTATAGAGAAAATGAGCACAAAAATAAACGTACAACTTACAAAATAACTACTATCACAAGCAGCAAGCTAACTGGCAACTTTGACTTGTAATGGAAGTACAGAATTATGAGAAACACATGAATTCTCTAGCATTACCTACTTGGCAAATCCTGCTTCTCAGCACAACCCCATCCCTAGTTCTTTTGTCATCCCAACAAAACTACACAACATATACGTAGTCCTTATCTAAGCTAAACATTTAATTATACACAAAGTAATCCTTCAACTTATCAGTTCTTCTATGCAGCGTCCGACAACGTTCTTGCTCCTCCACACAGTCCACTCCCTCCTGGAATGTCTTGGTCCTCTTCCTGATGCACTTCTTCTCTTGGGAAACTGTTACCATCCTCTTGTACTTCAGTTCGTTGGTCCTCCTCAACATCCTCGGCTGCGGAAGAGCACGAGTCCTCAGAGACGTCCCAGTTGTACTGTCCTGGCCCATGGTACTGCCCAGGGGCGTACCTAGAGATCTGGGGGCCCGGGGGGCTTAGATTTTTTGCGGGGCCCTGCAAAGAATCTAGCCCCCCTAATTCTCAAAACTTATCTAATATCTCAGCCAGGATTGTCGGGATGATAAATATATATATTTTCAAATATTAATAAAAAAGCTTATAAATTTTTAATTTTTTGGGGGGCCCTCCCTCATTTGGGGGCCCGGGGGGCAGTTTCTAACAGCCCCCCGCCCCCCCTCAGGTACGCCACTGGTACTGCCACAGATGATTCACGTGTACCACCTTTGGGCGAGACTTCATGCCTCCCCAAATCCGGCATGTAATATCTGATGGACGATCCAACACAGTGTAAGGCCCACCCCATGGGCTCTGCAGCTTTGGTGACTGTCCCTTCTTCCTCTGAGGATCGCATAACCAAACATTGTCACCATCCTTGAAGCTAGCCTCACTTGTTCTTGTCTTGGCATCATATTTGCACTTTATCACCTCTCCTGAAAACTTAAGGGCTCCTCGTGCTTGATGATGTATCTCAGCCAGCCTTTCCTGAAGAAGCTTCACATAGCTGGAGGTGTCTGTAGGCAGCTCTTCACCAGATGGTCTTCCCATTAATAAGTCAAGAGGCAAGCATAACTCGTGGCCCAACATTAGTTTTGCAGGGGTGTAGCCAATACTTATGGGATGCAGACCAATATGCTCACCTATGTTTGTCCATGTATGCAGTATTTGACCAGTTCATTTCTTAGGGTCCAATTGAATTTCTCCACCATCCCATCTGACTGTGGCCTAATTGGGGTTGTCTTGGTCTTATTGATCCCCAGTAACTTGCAGCACTCACGGAACACAACAGACTCGAAGTTTCTACCCTGGTCTGAATGTAGCTCTTGTGGTATCCCAAAATGACAGAAAAACTGGTCAACCAACACCTGAGCAACAGTTGCAGCCTCATGATTGGGGATGGCATATGCTTCTTGCCACTTTGTGAAGTAGTCCATGGCAATACATATATACCGGTTTCCTCATTCAGTGAGTGGCAGAGGTCCAGCAATTCCATCGGTGCACCCTCTTGTTAGCCTACAGCTGGAGAGGGGTGCAACCACATTTCTTGGGTCCCTTCTTGGCACAGCATACATGTTGCCGCCAGCTTAGAGTTTTCTTCACCCCCAGGTGCCCACTAGTGGCCTGGTTATGAGACTCATCCAAGTTTCCAGACCACATTTTCTTCAGAACACCAGTTGCCAGTACTTGCTGAGGCCATCAGGTGTCTCCCACTGACCCTCCAGTGCTCTGTTGTTCAGACAAAGAAGGTCCCACTGACTCCAGTAGCTCTTGCTCACAGGGCTTAGCCTGGAAACTTCTTCCCAAGATGGTCACACTGTACTCTACTGCAGCCACTCTATCAGTAGTTGTAAATCTGCATCCTCCATCTGCCTCCTCTTTATGTCTTTTTCATCTGATGCTTGCCCTGTCATCACAGTACAGCTGCATTCCTTACTATGATCTTATTTACTACACTGCCGGCACTTTGGGTCACAAGGCTGATGACTCAGGCTGTCAACATTGTCATGTACCAGCCCAAGACAGTGCTGCACCTCATAATTGTGCTGGTCTAGCTTCTCGAGCCAGCATGCCAGTTGTCGTTCCAGACTCTTTAACATCTTTAGCCACTTCAGTGCCACATGGTCAGTCCTGATGATGAAGTAGGACCCATAAAAGGGGATGGAAGAAATCAAGGCTCTTCATCACTACCATGAGCTCCCTATGGGTTGCACAGTAGTTCTGCTCCAGTGGGCTGAGCTTCTTGCTGTAATATGCCACCACATACTGTTTTTCATTCTTCTTCTGTCACTGGACTTCACCCATAACATGGACACTAGAATCACAGTCCAGATTAAATGGCTAATTCTGATCTGGGTACGGCAATACTGGAGAGCTTGCCAATGCGTGCTCGAGTTCATCAAAGTCCTTCTGAGTCATTGCAGTCCATGCAAATTTCTACCTCTTCCCCAACGAGTTGTGCAGAGGTGCAGCTATTGTTACAAAATCCTTGACAAAATGCCGATAGTAGGTACACAAGCCCAAGAAAATCCAAAGCTTTCACATAAGTTTGAACTACTCAGTTTTCCACAGTTGTCACCTTCTTCTGGTCAGTACAGATGCTGCTCTTGCCTACAGTGTATCCCAGGTACTTTACTTACTTCTGAAAGAAGTAGCACTTCTTTGGGTTCAACTTGAAGTGCGCTGTGTGGATCCTATTGAACACCTCTGACAACCTCTCAAATACCTGGTGGAAAATCCATCCAAACATAATTACATAGTCCAGATAGATGAGAGCCATCTGCCAGTGCAGGCCTTCCAGTATGCAATCCATTAGATGCTCAAAAGTAGCTGGGGCATTGCATAAACCCCGCCTGTACAAAAAGGCTATTTTCTCCTTCTCCTTCTCTGCAGTCTTGACCTAGTGGTATCCTGCCATCATGTCTAGGGTGGAGAACCACTTGTCACCTGACAGAGCATCCAGGGTGTCATCAATTCTTGGCAAAGGGTATGCATCCTTCACTGTCATTTCATTCAGGGCTAGGTAATCTACACAGCACCTAACTGAACCATCCTTTTTCCTTACCAGAACCACTGCTGATGCCCAAGGACCGCTGGATTTTTCTATCACTCCTTGACTTTGGCGATTCTCCATCAACTTCTCCATTTCTTGTCATTGAGCTGGTGCCATCCTTCGTGCTGGCAGTTTAATTGGGCGGTGATCCCCAGTGTCTATACAATGCTCCACCAGATCAGTACACCCCAGGTCTAGGTCTCTGGTGGAGAAGACATCAGCAAACTTCGTCAGCAGCTGCCTCAACTTCAGTACTTGCAAGTCATCCAGGCATTGGTAACTCCTTGAAAATAGGTATTGTAAGTGATCTGGCAGATACCCATCTTCTTTTACTACACTCCTTTTACAGCCAGATACCCATCTTCTTTTACTACACTCCTTTTACAGCCTTCTACAGATGCCAGTCAGGGTCCACCGCCTGGCACAGTCCCACAATTTCTCCCTCGTTGATCTTCTGTGGTTCATGGGAGAAATTGGCCACCACAACTGGCACTTCCCCTGCTCCTGTTTTCACCAAAGTTCGGTCAATTTTTACACGTTCACCTCAGCCGATTTTTTCATCCAACCCAAGTGTTTCCCGTTGTTTTTGGTGTCATTCGATCGATCTTGACCTTTGTTTCTACCATAAGTCACTAGTTTTTGCCGAACGCGGCTAGCGACTTCCAGCAGAAATGTATGGCCAAAATATACTCAAATCACATAAAAAACCACTGAAAACACTCAGGTTGGATGCCTGTCACCACGTGAAACGTCTTATTTTTACAACTAAAGGAAATTAACCTACCCTAACCTAACCTAACCTAATCTATCAAAATTACCTAACTTAACCTAACCTAAAAGCTTACCTTAGTATCCTCATCTTTGTCGAGTCCCTAGGGTCTTCTCCTGTTGGACTGATGTGGGTAGAGGCGAGCCACAGCAGGCAGGAAGTGATGGATGAGAGTGTTGTCGGCTTTGAAGTTGTGGACAAAGAGATACCACGCCAGATTCTGCTTGAAATACTCCCCCTTAATGCCAGGCCTCCGAGTCCACTGTTTGATGTCCAACCACAAGCGTTTCATGTTCTCTGTGTGAATCCTGCTGTCTTCTGGATCCACAAAATTCTCCATGTGGTTGATAACGGAGTTAGTGTAGCCCTCCTCACTCAGCCTGGGATAAGCAACCCACCCATCACTGCAGATGTGGCTGCTGGGACGGATGAGCTTCTTTATAAGGGGAAGTAAAGTGCTCCTGTCCTGTCTTTCCTCGATCAACAGCACCAGAAATGACTGCTTCGACTGACGCTCAATGCCACCCAAAATCCACACTTGATTCAGGCTCCTTCCCCGGTTGTACTTGGAGCTAATGGAGAGGCTCTTGTCGATCTCGACCTCAATGCTCTGGCCCCCGATTAGCTCCTGCTCATCATACCAGTGCTCAGTTACCTCACTGCAAAAACTCCGCCAGTCCACTGATGTCCGAGACGACCACCCAAGGTTTTTCAGCACAGCAGTGTGAGTCAGCCAGTGATTGATGAAGCACAAGATCTCCCAGGACTTCAGCTTTGTATGGTCCAGGAAAGTTCCCTTGTGGTCTGCACTGGAAAAATTGCACTGCTTCCTGCACTTCGTCTTGGCAATCTTCATTGACTGATGGCACACCCGAATTCTCTGGTCTGGATAATAGCAGCAAGGAACTTTGTAGTGAGGACAGTCGATGGTCGATGGTAGTATGCCGTGTTAATGCAGAAGATCAACACTAGCCTCTTGCCAGAAAATCCCTGAAGAACCAAGGCTTGAAAGCACAACCGGCACACAGGAATGACATCGTGGGACTAACTTTCAAATGTGAGCGGGTAAGTGGGGTTTGGTCGCAAGATGAATTTAATTGTCTGACGCAACACGCACTAGTCTGTGATTGGCGGCATTAAATCACGTGTTACTCGTTTATTATCAGTTTCCGAGAGAAATGTCACAGAAGAAAAGATTCGTAGAATGACCAAATCTACTAGCAAATGTTAACAGAAGGTCGAAAATTGCACGAGGTGTATGTGTAAAGTTTGACCCAATGTTCCCCCCACCATCACCCTGGTCTTTGACTTGCATTGTACATCAGGCTCTGCTACCCCTTAGACAGCTATGAAAAGAGCCACTCACCTTGCACTGGAGCAATAGTTCTGATTTTGTGGGTATAACTGTAGCGCAGAGCGCCCTCACCTCACCACCACAATTGATACATCTCACCGCCGTGACAGGAACTGACTTTCCTCAGACCTTCATCTTCATGGAGCAGAAGTCCAGCTCACATTCCATGGACATCAGATAGTCCACACCAAGAAGGCAAGGATCCTCCATCTTGGCTACATAGACTGAAGCGTGGCATCTTGCTCTGCCACTTTAATCTGGACGTCCAAGGGTCCCCTCAGTTCTGCATGGTGCCCAGTTATGCCATGCAGTTGTTCTCATGACTCAGATACCGATGATGTAACACATCAAGCCTCAGAAAAGTCTGCTCTTAGGTCGAATCAATCACCATGGAACACTTCTTTCTGTCTATTCGCACACTGTCAGTTGCAGTTCTCTTGCATTTTCTCGGTGGTGGGGCTACTCTGGAAAAGTCGTTTGGTGGTTGCCCCTTAACACCAGCCTCCACTAGTTTTTCACTTCTTTCTGGTCTTCTGCAGCCTCATTCATATATTCCTTTTTCTTCTTTGGACACTCAGACCTTAAATAAGTGTCCCACCTTACTACACGTCCAACAGGCTTTCCTTCCACTGCTCCGTTCTTGCTCCTGTCGATTGTAACAATCGTCCTTCTTGTGTCTCGGCTTCCTGCAGTACCAGCAACCTCTTCCGGTCTTCTCCTGTTGCCTCTTCCACTTGTAGCAGTCCTCTTTCCTATGTCCTGGTTTTTCACAGTACCAGCAACTTCCTTCAAATGTTTCCACTTCACGTACCTGCCTCTTTCTTGCCTTGAATTCTGCACTATGACCTGCCTGAAAAGTGGATGTACTGGACTTGACATGTGATGTGGTGTGTGGAAGGAAGAAAAGACGGAGGGGGATGCAAGGAACAGCGTGGTGGACTGAAGAGGTGAAACAGGATGTGGCACAAAAGAAGAAAGCATACAATGAATGGATGAGAAATAGGGGCGTGGAAGAAGTTGAGAGGCAGAAGAGAGAGTTATATGTAGAAAGAAAGAGAGGGGTGAAAAGATTAGTAAGAGAGGGTAAGAAGAGAGTGGATGAGGAATTTGGAAGGAATTTGAGTGTAAAGTGGAGGGACTGTAAGAAAATGTTCTGGAGAGAGGTGAAAAGAGTAAGACAGGGTGGAAGTGAAGTTAGCAGGGGAGTGAAAGATAAAAATGGTAAATTACTAGTGGAGAAGGGAGAAAAAGTGAGCAGATGGAGAGAACACTTTAAGGAATTGTTGAACGTAGAGGATGGAAGTAATGCGAGTATAAGTGGCTGGGGAATGGCTGGGAGAAGGAGGGAGGTGAGAAGACAGGAAGAAATCAGTAGGATAGAAGTTGTGGAAGCAATGAAGAAAGTTAAATCGGGGAAAGCCCCAGGAATTGATGGAGTGTGTGGTGAAATGCTGAAGCATGGGGGAGAGATAGTAGTAGAATGGATGTGGAAGACGTGCAGATTGGCCTGGGAGGAAGGTAGAGTTCCGGAGGATTGGAAGTCAGGCATAATTATTCCCTTGTACAAAGGAAAAGGGGAAAAAGAAGTGTGTGGTAATCATAGGGGCATTTGTCTTCTTAGTATAATAGGAAAAGTGTATGGTAGGATACTTATTGACAGAGTTAGAGAAAGAACAGAGAAATTAGTTGGAGAAGAACAGGGAGGCTTTAGGAAGGGAAGAGGTTGTGTAGATCAGATATTCATTCTTTGATCTTTAGTGGAAATGTTTCTAGAGAAGGGAAAGAAGTTGTATGCGGCTTTCATGGATTTGGAGAAAGCATATGACAGGGTGGATAGACAAGGATTGTGGAAAGTGTTAAGAATATATGGAGTAGACTGGAAGTTGTTGAATGCTGTGAAGAGTATGTACGATGGTGAGAAGGTTGCAGTGCGTGTGGATGGTGAACTAAGTGAATTTTTCTCTTTGAAAGTTGGTTTGAAACAGGGATGTGTCATGTCTCCATGGTTGTTCAATCTGTACATGGATGGGGTAATAAAAGAGGTACAAGGTAGGGTAGTGGATGTTGGAGTGGCCCTGGTAAGAGAGGATAGTGTTTGGAAACTCCTTGTACTGTTGTTTGCAGATGATACTGTGTTGTTGAGTGAAGATGAAGGGGAGCTATAAGGCTTGGTGGATGAGTTTGAGAGAGTGTGTAAGAAACGGAATCTAAAGGTGAATGTAGGGAAGAGTAAAGTGATGGTCTTTGAGAGAGGTGAAGTCAGTGAATGTACAGCAAGGTTGGTTGGTGAGGAATTGGAAAATGTGAGTACGTTTAAGTACTTGGGTAGTGTGATGAGTAAGGATGGAGGTTTGGAGGGTGAAGTGTTTGAAAGGGTACAGCAGGGAAGAAAGGTTGCTGGTTCTTTGAATGCAGTGATAAGAAACAGGGAAGTGAGCATGGAAGTGAAAAAGTCACTACATGACAGTATTGTGATACCAACTCTAACGTACGGAAGTGAAGCTTGGACGTTGTTGGAAGGACACAAGTTAAGAGTGAGAGCAGTGGAAATGAGTTATTTAAGAGGAGCCTGTGGAGTCACATGGAGAGACAGGCTGACGAGTAAGGATATAAAGGAGCGTTGTGGTGTTGATGTGGATGTGATAGGAAGTGTTATGAGCAACACACTGAGGTGGTTTGGCCACGTGGAGAGGATGGAGGGTGAAAGACTGACGAAGAGAGTGTATGTGAGTGAGGTGGAGGGGGGAAGAGGGAGGGGGAGGCCGAGGATGAGATGGAGTGATAGGGTGGAGAGGTATATGAGAGAGGGGGGTGTGAGTTGGGAGCAGGGCAGGGAAATGGCAGGGGATAGGGCGACTTGGAGGCGATTTGTTTGTGGCCACCCCAACCGGGATTGAGGCGTCTGGCAATAGACAGATAGATAGATAGACACTCAGACCTTAAATAAGTGTTCCACCTTACTACAAGTCCAACAGGCTTTCCTTCCACTGCTCCGTTCTTGCTCCTGTCGATTGTAACAATCGTCCGTCTTGTGTCTCGGCTTCCTGCAGTACCAGCAACCTCTTCCGGTCTTCCCCTGTTGCCTCTTCCACTTGTAGCAGTCCTCTTTCCTATTTCCTGGTTTTTCACAGTACCAGCAACTTCCTTCAAATTTTTCCACTTCACGTACCTGCCTCTTTCTTGCCTTGAATTCTGCACTATGACCTGCCTGAAAAGTGGATGTACTGGACCTGACATAGGACCCAAATTCTAGAGCCCTGGCTAGTGTTCTTGTATGCTTCTCGGTTGTGCCTGCTTCACTTGCACCTTCAAATCTGCATTATCAAGAGCATCGATGAACTGGTCCCTTAGAAGAATAGCCAACAGGTTAGGTGCTGCTCCAGGGTATCCCTAGTATGCCATACTCTCCATGTCATGAGCAAGCTGCTGCAGGGATTCTCCTCGAGCCCATACACAGGTCTGGAATCTTGACCTGTAATCCTCAGCCTGGTACATGGTCTCATACCTGCACTCCAGCACTTTTGCTGAGGACTGAATACTCTTCCTCTCCTCTACTGACATCTGGCCCACAATTTCCACTGCAGCACCCTAAAGGCTAGTGGCAAGCTGCACTGCCCTCTGCCTATCATTCCAACCATTCTGATCAGCAAGTAACTCAAACTGCACACAATAAGCTTCCCAAGATATTTTGCCATCAAATTCCTGAGGTTTCTTTTTAATTGGACCCCCATTATAACCATGCACTTTACTGGTCTTGGGCCTAAAACTAGGGCATCATAATTAATTCCAGGACTTAAAACTGCTGCATTCTGATTATTCAGCCCTGTAATGCTGCTTTTAGATGCTTGGGATTCGTCAAGATTCACCATACAGTACACCATTTTTTTTTTATGCTCCCTGTACGCTCACCTGAGACTCAGCAGTGCAGTATCTGTCTACAGCCTCAATTCTCCCACAAATTATCTTTAAATGGCCGTCTACATGCTTAACTGGTCATCTACATGCCTCAACATGCTGTCTGCATTCTATCACATTATTGCTTACCTTATACTTCTGCTGCTCTACCTTGGCATCTAAATCCTCCCTAAGCTGTTGCTGTTCTTCATTTCCCCCATGAAAACATCTAGTTCTCCTTGTTGTAATTCCCTCTGTTGCTCCTGTAATGCCTCTTGAAGTTGTTGATAATGCTCTTTTTGTTCTACATATTGTGCCTCTAGTTGTTCATTCTGTGTTTGCAATTGTCTTTTTAGTTCTTTCTGTCCTTCATTCTGTGCCCGTAATTGTTCTTTGAGTTCTTTCTGTCCTTCATTCTGGGCCTGTATTCCTTCATTGTGTGCCTGTAGTTGGACACTTTGTGATTGTACTTGGACGTTTTGTGCATGCAGTCCTTCATTCTGTGCTTGTAGTTGAACACTTTAAGCTTGCAATTGCTTCAAGACTGCAGCCAGTGACACCTTGTCCTCCTGCCCAGTTCGGGATCTTGTCTGCACACCCCCTTGCTCCATATCGAAGATATGACACTCTGGGTTACTTATCCTACTCCTGACACCAGTGTTACGTCCTTGTTCCGCATTGCCACAGGCTCCAACAGCAGTAGTTCAGTGTAGGAAAGGCGTTGCTCAGTGAATTGTTCATCCTATAGTCAGCCTTTCGGTTTACAGCACAAGATCAGCTCAGGCATTGTAAATAAACACTGGCTCTTAAAGTTCACTGTCTCTATTTTCCAAATAATTACACTTAATGCTTGTCAGCGTCACTTCACTGTTTTCACAAATACCGAAGATATAGAAACTTTACTAACTGCAATTATATTTAATGCTTGACAACAACACTTCACTATTTTTACAAGTACTGATGATATACAATCTTCACTGACATTGCACTACACTCAAACTGAACTGAAAACTGACTGAACCTGCTCTAGTCCCTTCTCCATCCTTATATGAGCTTCCTATATTCTAGAGTGTTCTACATTTCCCAACAGTTCTCATGTATTCCAGAGAGAGCAACAGTTGCAACAGTTACCAACTCCGAGACATCCAAAACATGCCAGAGTTTTCTTTCACTGCCTAACACCCTGAATCATTTCACATACAAACTTAAATTGAATCACATAATTTAACAATCACACAAATAAAACATTTTAGAGAAAAAGAGCACAAAAAATAATGTACAACTTACAAAATAAGTACGATCACAAACAACAGGCTAACTGGCAACTTTGACTCGTGACAGTAGTACGGAACTACGAGAAAATTCGGGAATTCTCTAGCACTACCTACTGGCAAATCACACTTCTCAACAGTACAGTATAATCTTAATGTCAGTTTGAGGACAGAATTTAACTATCTATCTATAGCCCGACGCACTAATCCCGCAAAGGGTGGCCGCAGACAAAACTCCTCCAAGTCGCTCTGTCACCCACCATTTGACTACCCTCCCCCCAACTCACTCCCCCCTCCCTCATATACCTCTCAACTCCATCCCTCCACCTCATCCTCGGTCTACCTCTCCTTCTCCCTCCCTCCACCTCACATACATACACCCTCTTAGTCAGTCTTTCATTCTCCATTCTCTTCACATGTCCAAACTACCTCAGTGTCTTTCTCCTAATCTTCTCAACCACATCCACATCCACCTCACAGCGTTCCTTCACTTCTTCATTCGTCAACCTGTCCCTCCACGTCACTCCACATGCTCCTCTCAAGTAACTCATTTCCACTGCTCTCACTCTTGACTTGTTCCCCTCTTGCAAGGTCCATGCCTCGCTTCCATACGTCAGGGTAGGGATCACAATACTATCATGCAGTGACTTCTTAACTTCCATACTCACCTCCCTATTTCTCATCACTGCTTTCAGTGTACCAACATCCTTCCTTCCCTGCTGTACCCTTTCACGCACTTCATCCCCCAGAGTTCCATCCTTACTCATCACATTACCCAAGTACTTGAATGCACTCACATTCTCCATATCATCACCATCCAACCTCACTGCACACTCTGTGACTTCATTCCTCTCAAACACCATAACTTTACTTTTGTCTACATTAACTTTCAGCTTCCTCCTCCTACACACTGTCCCAAATTCATTCACCAAACCTTGCAACTCCCATTCATCTTCACTCAACAGTACTGTATCATCAGCAAACAGCAACACCAGAAGCTTCCAAATCTCACCCTCATTCATTAAAGCCACCCCCACATCCACTGCCCTACCCTGCACCTCCTTTACAACCCCATCCATGTATATATTAAACAGCCATGGAGACATCACACAACCCTGTTTCAGTCCCACATTGAGATCAAAGAACTCACTCAGCTCACCATCCACTCGCACTGTAGCCCTAGCTCCTTCGTACATACTCTTCACAGCACTCAACAATTTCCCCTCCACTCCATATATTCTTAATACCTTCCACATACCATGCCTATCTATTCTGTCATAAGCTTTCTCCAAGTCCATGAAGGCAGCATACACTTTCCTTCCCTTCTCTAGATACTTCTCCACTAAACATCTTAGAACAAATATCTGATCTACACACCCTTTTCCCTTCCTAAATCCCCCTTGTTCTTCTCCAACTAGCTCCTCTGTCATATGCCTAACCCTATCAATGAGTATTCTACCATATATTTTACCAGTCACACTAAGTAGGCAAATACCCCTATGGTTACCACATACTTCTCTCTCCCCTTTTCCTTTGTATAAAGGAACAATTATACCTGATTTCCAGTCCTCTGGAACCCTTCCCTCTTCCCAAGCCAATCTACACAACTTTCATATCCACTCCACAACAATCTCACCCCCATACCTAAGCATTTCACCACACACTCCATCAATTCCTGGGGCCTTTCCCAACTTAATCTTCTTCATCGCTTCCACTACTTCCGCCCTACTGATCTCTTCCTCTCTCCTCTCATCTCTTCTTCTCCCAGCCATTCTCCAACCACTTATACTCGCACTGCTCTCACTCTCTACATTCAACAAATCCTCAAAGTGCTCCTTCTATCTCCTCAGTTTCTCTCTCTTCTCCACCAACAATCTATTATTCCTATCTTTCACTCCCCTACTATTTCCCCTTTCACACTGCCTTACTTTCTTTACCTCCTTCCAAAACAATTTCTTACTCTCCCTCCATTTCACACTCAGATTCCTCCCAAACTCTTCATCCATTTTCTTTTTACTCTCCTTCACCAGGCTCTTAACCTCCCTTCTCCTCACATATACCTCTCTCTTCTCTCTCTCATCTTCTCCCTTACCTCTACTCGCTAACCATTCACTATATGCCTTCTTCTTTTGTTCCACAGCTCGTTTCACCTCATCATTCCACCTTGCTGTCCCTTGCACACCCTTGCATCTCCTCCTCACTCCACAAACCGCCTCACACACTGCGCCTATCTCTTCCGTGAATATCTTACATGCGTCTTCCACCCCTTCCATCTGCTCTAGCTCATACCTTCCCAATCTTTCTTCCACTATGCTCTTATACTCTGTCATTTTCTCACTATCATGCAATTTCTCAATTCTTCTCACAGGAGTTGCTTCCTCCTGTCTTCCCCTTCGTCTCCTCAACCACTTTCTTTGCAGCTCTACCTTGGCCATCACTAAGTGATGGTCCGAGACTCCATTCCCCCACCCTCTCCACACTCTTGCATCCAACACTTGTCTTCTCATTCGCTCATCCACACACACGTAGTCTATCATTGCCTTTCGTTCAACAAGTTCACCATCCATCCTCCTCATTACTCTCCATGTATACCGGTGGATCATCTTATGCCGAAAGTAGGTGTTGGCTATTGCCAACCCCTTACAAGCACAGATGTCCACCAAAGTACTTCCATTCCCATCTACGTCAGCTGGCACACCCCACTGACCAACCACTCCATCCACTCGTACATTCCCAACTTTGCCATTCATGTCTCCAATCAACAGCACTCTCTCGCTCCTCTCAAACTTGTCCATACACGCTTCTACACTCACCCAAAACTCATCTTTCACAAGGCTGTGAATTAATTTTTTTTTTTTATCTGAACCGAAACATCACCCAAGTAACTAAGATAAAACACCTCCTTACTAGCAGTACAGATTGGTTATTTAGGCATGTAATGGTTGTTAAAATTCCTTACAAGACAATAGGACAACTTATCACTATTGCCGTTATTTACAAAATAGTTTCCTAGGAAGCAAATCTCACCATGGAATAGAGTATGTAGATAAGAGAAAAAATGCCCTACGTAGCAAGGTCTTAACAGCATTGATTTTAGACATTTTACAACAGTAGGTGAAGAAACTGCTACCCGGACCTGAGAAAGTAGGCTTATGGAACACAGAACACAGGAATTTATCATTCTCTCTCTTAACCATGATATCTTAAAATGGGAGACAACCGTTGGACTGTTTAAATCTTGAACTGTATGTTATCATGGCGAGCGTTAATATAATGCAAACAATCCTGAGCACGTCTTTTATTTCTAAATATGACAAAAGTATTATCGACATACCTTCGGTACATCTATGGTTTACTATTACACTTGGACAATCTCTTAGTCATAATTTCTCATAATAACATAAGATGATGTTGGCAAAAGTAGTCCAAGGGGTGATCCCATAGCAACACCATTAGGCCTAATCTGTTTGTAGTTCGTTATTGAAAATGAACAAGGCATCCTTAAGACAAAGGGCCAAAAGTTTTGTGAATACGTTTCTTGTCATTCCCTTGAAAAGTTGAATGTCTTTATGGTGCATTTTCAAAATTATATTTATAGTTTCGTCAATGGGTATATTAGTAAACGGGGAGGTAACGACATAACTACACATAAAATAAGAGTCAGGTATGTTAATTTTGGACAGGGAATCTGCAAACTCGTACGAGTTCTTCACTGTGAACTCGTTGGTGGTTAGGACATTCAAAAGTGGGAAAAGATACTTTGATATTTTAAATGCAGTAGTATTGTAAGCAGCCATGATGGGACGGAAGGGAACAGATGGTTTGTGTACCTTAGGTAGACCATATAACGTGGCAGGAGTCGATTCCACAGGCTCCAAGGATTTTGAATCTTCAGAAGAAATAACATCAAGGGAAACTAATTATTGATGATTCTAGTCACTTTATCTTCTAGTTTCATGGACAAAGCGGAAATTTCAGAGTACCTTAGTATAGCAAATATAGGGAAGTCATTTAATATTTCTCCTTTTAGGGCCGTGGTTCCCAACCTTTTTGGTCCTGTGGCCCCCCGAGAAAATTATGAGAAGCTCCATGGCCCCTATATAACTCAGATCGTATATTTATATATTTTTAATATTTGATGTTGTGCAGAAAACGGTAATTACCCCAATGTACTTAAGGCTAAACTAGCACAGCAAGGTATATTTCATACTTGATTTCTGTCAGGTTTTATCAAGACCAAATACCTTATAATATATTACCAATAAGGCCCATGGCCCCCCGGTCAATGTCCCATGGCCCCCTTGGGGGCCATGGCTCCCAGGTTGGGAACCGCTGTTTTAGGGGGTATAATCAGACTTGTTCACAAGGCCAACTCCCTTTCCTTTGTCGGGACGACAAATGACAAGAAATGTATTCAAAGAGCTTTTAGCCCTTTGTGTTAAGGATGGCTTGTTTATTGTCGATAACGAACTCTACGGATTAAAGGTGTTGCTTTGGGATTATCTCCTGAACCTGCTACCAACATCTTTTTATGTTATCATGAGAAATTATGACTAAGAGATTGTCCAAGTAATATTAAACCATGGATGTACCGAAGGTATGCCAATGATACTTTTGTCAAATTTAGATATAAATGCCATGCTTAGGATTTTTTTTTACACTATATTAACACTCGCCATGATAACATATAGTTCACGATTAAAACTAAGTCCAACGGTTGTCTCCCATGTGTAGATATCATGGTTAAGAGAGATAATGGCAAACTCCTGTATTCTGTGTTCCATAAGCCTACTTTCTCAGGTGTGGGTTGCAGTTTCTTTCAGTTACTGTTGTAAAATATTTAAAATCAGTGCTGTTAAGACCTTATAGGCTATTTTTTTTCACATCTACATACTTTCTATTCCATGATGATATTTGCATCCTAGGAAAAATAAAAATTGTAAATAATGGCTATAATGGTCACTTGTTCTATTATCCTGTAAGGAATTTTCAGAACAACCGTTGCATGCCTTAACAATCAATCTCTGCTGCTAATAAGGAGGTATTATATCTTTTACCCTACTTAGATGATGTTTCGATTCAAATAAAAAATCATTTAATTCACGGTCTTGTTAAATTTTATCCTTAAACAGTCTTTAAGATTATACTAAGTAATTCATTCAAAGCTGGCTCATTTAATCACGTTAAAGACCCTGTTCCAACAGACCTCCGCTCGTCTGTTGTTTATTGTTTCACTTGCCCAGGTTGCCAGGCCGGGTAAATTGGTAGCACAATCCGTGCTTTTCAAGTTAGGACAGACGAACATATGGGTCAGTGGAGCAGGACATGCCGAACTCTCAGGTCCCCTCCTCACACAAGAATAACAGACCATCGTGAGTCTTTTGATATCATACTTGAAAAAGAGTATTTTAAATTATTAGCTTCATCAAACACTGGAGTAAGATTACTAAAATCAATATATATTAAGATCAATAACCCATCTCTAAATAACACTGTCTGCAATACCTCTTTATATTATGTAACAATTTATGTACCTTACCCACACACACACCAAGAAGACACGGCGTTTGTGCTGGGCGGGCCCTTCGGGATCTCCCAGGCCCTGTCTTCCCCCTTACTATTTACAAGTCAGCCCACACCCCACTCACCGGGCTAATGTATGGCCTGCCCTTCATTATAGGTGAAGAATATCTAAAAACGAACAAACGAATGTTCGTTATCACCTTTCCAGCCCCCTCCCTTTTTAATTTTTTTGTTTATTATTTTTTTAGACAGTGTGTTTCTTCACTTACACAATATTGTGATTGTTTTTTATTGTTTTGACTTTTTTCCCCTTTTAAATCACTGATGTTGACATTTTAAATGTCGAAACGTTTGTAATAAAGATGCTATTCACGTCTACACTCGTTGTCCTCTTCCTTCTGTACTTGTTTTCCACTATGAGAGTGATAAAATAAAGAAAGAGAACCATATATAGGTGGTTACCTGCCAACACTAAGCCGATAGTTGTCATTGGCCGGACCCACACTGAACATGCCATATTTAGCATAGCGCTGTGCTCCATCAAAATCTGCCAGGTCCACTCTCAGTTCCTGTAGAGACCACGAAGTAAGTGTATGCAACAGGTTGAGGCCCAGCCAAAATTCACTTTCTAGATTGCCAAAGCCCAGCTGATACTCGACCCAGGTGCGGTAGAAGTCCTCGCGGGTGGAGGTGGCGTTGGTACGGTGCTGGAAGACTGTCCAGCCACCGCCGTCGACCATGTGATCACAGAAGACAGTCGCCGCGTCGTGAGGGCGACCAAGGTAAGGGTAAACCTCCCGTACCCCTCGACCGCTGTCACCAGATGCCAACAGATCCTTGCAGTGCCGGGGTCTGGCTCGCCACGCCCTCAGTTCCTTTATGGCACCTCTCACATCCTTCAAGGCCTCGCGAATTTCCTGGCCCAAATGAGAAAGCTTACACTGTAGTTGGTGGAAGATGCTATGCAACAAACTGATAAATCATTGGCACAAGGTTGTTTCTTTGTTTCTCATAAACTGAAGAAAACCTGTCTCACAGTAACAAGTTCACTGAATTGAATGTGTTGGCATAATTCTTCAGAAGTGAATACGAACACAAAGAAGGTGTGTGTGAGGGTGGCAGAGAGAGAGAAATCATTGACTGTGTTAAAAGCTGATGCTTGCTTCATAAACATTAACTACTGACATTAAATATCCTGTAGTAACTACGGTTTGTTTATAAATGTGGAAGGAAAGAAGGAAGTTGCAGAAACCCACTTACATTTTTGCTGTTCTGGTCTAACGTAATGAAACAACCGTGATCACTAATGTGAAGAAAATCTTGCGGATTCAGTCAAAATAAATTAACCTACGACACAAATCCTGGCTTAGTCGATAAGATATTTTTTAACTCTTTGAGGCTTAAAGTCTTCACGTAGCTAGCAAGCAGGAGCACTCAAAAAGTGCAACACCGGTACCCTACGGCAGGTCTAAGGGACAAACATTTGACTTTGCCCTGTGATCTTGCCGTTTGACCGATTGTTCTCAAAATCGAACTACATCATTCTCGCCTGACCTTCCACTGTTCTACCAAGTTTGGTCTAAATTTGATAAAAACTGAGTTGACCTTGACTTTGATCCTTGTCTGACTTCCAGTCCTTCAAATATGCATGATTTAAGTAGAATGATAACAATTTTAAGTTAAAGGATCGATCCTTTGACCATGCTTTATGACCTTGTCCTTTAACTGATTGGTCTCAGAGTTTAATGTTAACTGTGCCTTACCCTGAAACTTGCCTCCAAGTTTGGGGTAAATCAAAATCGGACTATATAAGATGGCCTAGCTGTATGATCATGACCTTTGATCATTTGTTCTATAAAAGAATACACCAAACCCTGGGAAGGCTCTCAGCCCATCACCAAATATTGGTCTATATCAGTTGAAAACTGATTAATATTGCTCTCTCTCTCTCTCTCTCTCTCTCTCTCTCTCTCTCTCACACACACACACACACACACACACACACACACACACACACACACACACACACACACACACACACACACACACCGAACAAAACTGAATCACTCTCGCTATCGGGAGAACGTGTAAAAATCTACTTAAGTTAACCATAGTTAAATAAAGAAGCCCATCCCATCAGAACGTTTTAAACGTATGTTAAGATTTAGCTATCTGAAAAGTTATATCTTCCTTTACTCCCTTCTCACTTTTCCCGGCCATTCTGCAACCACTTATACATGCATTACTTTCGTTCTCTTTATTCAACAACGTAAAATGTTCCCTCCATCTGATCACTGCCTTGTCTTTCTCCACCAACATTCTACTATTGTTGTGTTGCATCCCTCTGGTACTTCCCTAGCACCTTGCTTTCTTGTTTTTACCTGCCTTCAGAAAAGTTTCAAGTTTTCTTCATTTTATACGTATGTTTCTTCCAAACTCCTCATCCATTATATTTTATTTAAGTTTCATATTACTAGTATCTTCAACTCTCCCCTCTTCTGACCAAACAGCTCTGTTTTCCGACTCTTCGCATCTTCTATTGGGCCAGTTTTTCTACTTCTCATCCAATCACTCTATGCTTTACCTCTTCCAGACCTTGTTTCACCTCCTCATTCCAAGACGCTGTTCATTTCACTTCCTAACTACATCTGATCAAACGTACTACCTTGCATGCTGCACAGGTTTCTTTTATTTACACCTTAAACATATCTTCCACCCCCAGCATCTGCATCAGATCATATATGCCTACTCTCATTTATTTCTTTCATATACTCCCACATTTCTTTCTCTCCTTACCAACAACTGCCTCCACATGTATCTCTCTATTTTTTTTTTCCTCGTTCATCGCTTTTGTACCTCTGCTTTTGACATAACGGGGTGGTGATCAGACAACTTTTTCAACTCTATAGACTTTAGTGTAATGCAAAAATCATATCATTCAGTCATCCACATACACATTAAAATGACTGAACCTAAATGATTAATGTTCATCCATTTTTTTTTCTTATCCTCTTTATCACTTTATGTAAATCAACCTGTGACTGAAAAGACCCCTCCCAGCACAAACGACCAGCAGGCGACTACCATTCCCATGCTCCTCAAAGGGTTCACCCTGCTTTTGAACCACCCCATTTACTCCTACAGTCCTCACTTTTCCCTGTATATCACGTTCAATACGCTTTCTTATGTTCAAACTTGTTCAGACATGCATCTATAGTCCCCCAAAGTTCATCTTTCACTCTAGCTGCTTCTTGCTATCCCATTCTTCAAACATTTGAATTTGTCACCTTGGCAAACTGATGTTACCAAATGATAACTAGTCTAGGAAAAATTTATCTTATGTGTATTGAAATACATTTTAATATATTGGTATTGAGTACGATACTTTAAAAAGTTTAACAATGAGTACTATATTACATATTAAATACTTTTTGTTAGTGGTGTGCTTAGTATTTTATTACGGTTACACTGTTTTGTGTCCATCAGTGTTTCGACCCGTAGACAATGATAGCCACTCTGACGGCAGCAGTACTAAAAACGTGATTTTTTTCCCCCCGTGTTACAAATTGCATTTATCTACTGTAGACGACGCCATGGCGACTGGCTATCAAAGCAATAATGATAATAGTAATGGTAAAGGTACGCTTTATTTGAATCAGTAGAAGCGCCTTACGAAATCAGTTCTTCCTGATAGTCTGTTATATTTTTCTGATTATTGCTGGGGTGGTAAATAAACGTTTAGTGCGAAATATATTTCCCTGGTGTTTTTAGCTATCTTTGTCAGCTCGTTTGACTCGCGGGGAAATGACGGAAGGGACTGTCTTATTCTACATGTTAGGCTAAACCCAACCTAACCTAGCTTAACTGAACCCAATAATTTAATATACAGTAACTTAACCTAACCAAATCTAACCTAACGCAACCTAGCAACGAAATGAGAAGTTGGGAAACGAAAACCACCTTTGAGTACATTGAGTAATACAGACAATCGTAGGTGTGGCATAATTAACGTGATGATAAAAACAGTGGGAAATTTTTGAGCAGGAAAAGGTATATCACCACCCTTAAAATAGTCGGAAAAAACAAACAAACAAACTGGAGGAATATGAATTGATTTGGTAAGGTCTACTGCTTCAAGTAATGTGTACGTTTACCATAACGACAACAGTAAGACAGTACTAGTAGTAGTAGTGGTAGTAGTAGCAGTAATAATAATAATAATAATAATAATAATACAATTGATAGTGGCAATAACAATGACAATGACAATAACAAAAATACCAATAACAATAACAACCAAAACGATAACAACAATAACAATAAAAACAGTAACAATAACAATAACATGAACAATAACAACAAAAGCAAGAACAACAATAACATGAACAGCAATAACAAAAACAATATCAACAAAAGCAAGAACAACAGTAACAATAACCAGTAATTATAACAATACCAATAACAACAAAAACAGTAACATTAACAATAACAACAGTAACAACAATAACAATAACTACAATATAAATAACAACAATAACAATAACAAAAACAATAACAATAATAACGATAACAATAACAGACAATAACAATAACAATTATAAAAACAACAATAACAATAACAATAACAACAATAACAATAACAACAATAATAACATCAGTAACAATAACAACTATAACAATAAAAATAACACTAACCACAATAACAATAACAACAATAGCCATAACAATAATAACGATAACAACAACAACGATGACAACAACAACGATAACAACAAGAACAACAACAAAGACAACAACAACAGCAACAACAACGATGACAACAACAACAACAACAACAACGATGACAACAACAACGATGACATCAACAACAACAACAACAACAACAACAACGATGACAACAACAACGATGACATCAACAACAACAACAACGATGACATCAACAACAACAACAACAACAACAACGATGACAACAACAACGATGACATCAACAACAACAACAACGATGACATCAACAACAACAACAACAACAACAACGATGACAACAACAACGATGACATCAACAACAACAACGGTGACAATAACAACAACAACAGCAACAACAACAACAACAACAACGGTGTCAATAACAACAACAACAGCAACAACAACAACAACAACAACAACAACAACAACAACGATTACATCAACAACAACGATGACAACAACAACGATGACAACAACAACAACGATAACAACAACAACAACGATAAACACAACAACAACGATAACAACAACAACGATAACAACAACAACAACGATAACAACAACAACAACAACGATAACAACAACAACAACGATAACAACAACAACAACGATAACAACAACAACGATAACAACAACAACAACGATAACAAAAACAACAACGATAACAACAACAACGATGACAACAACAACAACAACGATAACAACAACAACGATGACAACAACAACAACAACGATAACAACAACAACGATAACAACAACGATAACAACAACAACGATGACAACAACAACGATGACAATAACAACAACGATGACAACAACAACAACGATGACAACAACAACAACGATGACAACAACAACGATGACAATAACAACAACGATGACAACAACAACAACGATGACAACAACAACAACGATGACAACAACACAAACCACAACAGTAACAACAACAACAACGATGACAACAACACAAACCACAACAGTAACAACAACAACAACGATGACAACAACACAAACCACAACAGTAACAACAACAACAACGATGACAACAACACAAACCACAACAGTAACAACAACAACAACGATGACAACAACAACAACGATGACAACAACAACGATGACAATAACAACAACGATGACAATAACAACAAAGGTGACAACAACAACAACGATGACAACAACACAAACCACAACAGTAACAACAAAAACAACAACAACGATGACAACAACAACGATGATAACAACAACGATGACAATAACAACAACGATGACAATAACAACAACGGTGACAACAACAACAACGATGACAACAACAACGATGACAATAACAACAACGATGACAACAACACAAACCACAACAGTAACAACAACAACGATGACAATAACAACAACGGTGACAACAACACAAACCACAACAGTAACAACAACAACAACGATGACAACAACACAAACCACAACAGTAACAACAACAACAACGATGACAATAACAACAACGGTGACAACAACACAAACCACAACAGTAACAACAACAACAACGATGACAATAACAACAACGGTGACAACAACACAAACCACAACAGTAACAACAACAACAACGATGACAATAACAACAACGGTGACAACAACACAAACCACAACAGTAACAACAACAACAACGATGACAACAACAACAACGATGACAACAACACAAACCACAACAGTAACAACAACAACAACGATGACAATAACAACAACGGTGACAACAACACAAACCACAACAGTAACAACAACAACAACGATGACAACAACACAAACCACAACAGTAACAACAACAACAACGATGACAACAACAACAACGGTGACAACAACACAAACCACAACAGTAACAACAACAACAACGATGACAATAACAACAACGGTGACAAAAATAACAACAATGATAACAACATCGATGACAACAACGATGACAGCAACAACAAAAACAACAACGATGACAACAATGATGACGACAACAATGACAAAATAATAATAATAATAATAATAATAATAACAATAATAATAATAATAATAATAATGATTAAAACAATAATAATAATAATAATAATAATGATTAAAACAATAATAATAACAGTTGGTAGAGGAGTTTGGAAGGGTGTGTGAAAGGAGGAAATTGAAAGTAAATGAGAATAAGAGTAAAGTGATGAAGTGTACGAGGTTGATAGATGGTAGGGGGATGAATATAGTTTTGAATGGTGAGTTGCTTGAGGAGGTAGATTGTTTTAAATATCTAGGGTCACATGTTGCTGTGGATGGAAGAATAGATGCAGAAGTAAAGTTTAGAATAAATGAAGTAGGAAAGGTGCTGGGAGGAATGAAAAAAGTGTTTAAATGTCGTTCGCTTAGAATGGATGTAAAGAGAAGGCTGTATGAGGGTGTTGTGGTACCGACTGCATTATATGGGGCTGAAACATGGAATATGGGTGTAGCAGAGAGGAAAAGTTTGAATGTAATGGAGATGAGATGCCTGAGGAGTATGTGTGGAGTGACGCGTATGGATCGGGTGCGAAATGATGAAGTGCGAAGGAGAACTGGAGTTGTTCGGGAGATGGCTGGCAGAGTTGAGCAGAGGGTGTTGCAATGGTTTGGGCATATGGAGAGAATGGATAATGAGCGATTGGTGAAAAAGATAACTAGATCTGATGTGAGAGGTGTAAGGCTGAGAGGAAGACCACGAATAGGATGGATGGACAGTGTGAAGAGAGCGCTGGATGCGAGAGGGATGTCTGTTGAGCAAGGAAGAGTGGCTGTGCGTGACAGAAATAAATGGAGAGAAATTGTGAATGAATAAGTGATGACGCAGCCCTGAGGGGATATTCTCCCGCATTTGGTCTGATCAGCTAGTCAGGTCAGGTGCGGGTAAGGGGATGGATCTGTTATGATGTGGCAGGGGTAAACCAGTTCTACTGTCGGGCCCTGCTGCGGATGTCACTGATTGCATTGCCCAGTTGACCCTTGTGCGGTGCGGTGCGGTGAGGATCTGTCCGTTCTCCCCTTTGGGGCTAAGATGCGAATGAATGTGTTTGAATGGATGAGTAAATGGAGAGTGAGTCATCCTGTCTCGGCTACCTCCCTTTCCTTGGGGGAAGCAGCCTAGGTATATAAATAGATAGATAGATTATTATTATTATTATTATTATCATTATAATTATTAAATTTAGCCAAACGCTCTGAAACTATTAAGATATATTTCTTCGGCCGAGGTTTAATCTTATAAAGATTTCTGGTGTGTGTGTGTGTGTGTGTGTGTGTGTGTGTGTGTGTGTGTGTGTGTCCTGTTCCTGCGCTCTCTTTACATGGCAGTGACGGCTGGTGGCGAGCAGTGTAAATCAAAAGAGAGTGTTATAGTGAATGGAGATTTAAATGCTGAGTGGTTGGACGAGAGGGAGAGACCGTGGGTGCGTTTGTGCTGGTACAGAGGATTTTTTTTTTTTTTTGCCTATCGACCATTGAGGCCAAAGCCCCTGGTCATTAAGGCAGATATATACTCGTGTATATATATATATATATATATATATATATATATATATATATATATATATATATATATATATATATCTCTAGCCCGACGCCCTAATCCCGCAAAGGGTGGCCGCAGACAAAACGCCTCCAGGTCAGTCTGTCACCCACCATTTGACGATCCTCCCCCCAACTCACCCCCCTCCCTCATATACCTCTCAACTCCATCCCTCCACCTCATCCTCGGTCTACCCCTCCCTCTCCCTCCCTCCACCTCACCTACATACACCCTCTTAGTCAGTCTTTCATTCTCCATCCTCTCCACATGTCCAAACCACCTCAGTGTATTTCTCCTAATCTTTTCAACCACATCCACATCTACCCCACAACGTTCCTTCACTTCTTCATTCGTCAACCTGTCCCTCCACGTCACTCCACATGCTCCTCTCAAGTAACTCATTTCCACTGCTCTCACTTTTGACTTGTTCCCTTCTTGCAAGGTCCATGCCTCGCTTCCATACGTCAGGGTAGGGATCACAATACCATCATGCAGAGTCTTCTTAACTTCCATACTCACCTCCCTATTTCTCATCACTGCTTTCAGTGTACCAACAACCTTCCTTCCCTGCTGTACCCTTTCACGTACTTCATCCCCCAAAGTTCCATCCTTACTCATCACACTACCCAAGTACTTGAATGCACTCACATTCTCCATATCCTCACCATCCAACCTCACTGCACACTCTGTGACTTCATTCCTCTCAAACACCATAACTTTACTTTTGTTTACATTAACTTTCAGCTTCCTCCTCCTACACACTGTCCCAAATTCATTCACCAAATCTTGCAACTCCCATTCATCTTCACTCAACAATACTGTATCATCAGCAAACAGCAACACCGGAAGCTTCCAAATCTCACCCTCATTCATTAGGGCCACCCCCACATCCACTGCCCTACCTTGAACCTCCTTTACAACCCCATCCATATATACATTAAACAGCCATGGAGACATTACACACCCCTGTTTCAGTCCCACATTGAGATCAAAGAACTCACTCAGCTCACCATCCACTCGCACCGTAGCCCTAGCTCCCTCATACATACTCTTCACAGCACTCAACAATTTCCCCTCCACTCCATATATTCTTAATACCTTCCACATACCTTGCCTATCTATTCTGTCATAAGCTTTCTCCAAGTCCATGAAGGCAGCATACACTTTCCTTCCCTTCTCTAGATACTTCTCCACTAAACATCTTAGAACAAATATCTGGTCTACACACCCTTTTCCCTTCCTAAATCCCCCTTGTTCTTCTCCAACTAGCTCCTCTGTCATATGCCTAACCCTATCAATGAGTATTCTACCAAATATTTTACCAGTCACACTAAGAAGGCAAATACCCCTATGGTTACCACATACTTCTCTCTCCCCTTTTCCTTTGTACAGAGGAACAATTATACCTGATTTCCAGTCCTCTGGAACCCTTCCCTCTTCCCAAGCCAATCTACACAACTTCCATATCCACTCCACAACAATCTCACCCCCATACCTAAGCATTTCACCACACACTCCATCAATTCCTGGGGCCTTTCCCAGCTTAATCTTCTTCATCGCTTCCACTACTTCCGACCTACTGATCTCTTCCTCCCTCCTCTCATCTCTTCTTCTCCCAGCCATTCCCCAACCACTTATACTCACACTGCTCTCACTCTCTACATTCAACAAATCCTCAAAGTGCTCCTTCCATCTCCTCACTTTCTCTCTCTTCTCCACCAACAATCTATTATTCCTATCCTTCACTCCCCTACTATTTCCCCTTTCACACTGCCTTACTTTCTTTATCTCCTTCCAAAACAATTTCTTACTCTCCCTCCATTTCACACTCAGATTCCTCCCAAACTCTTCATCCACTTTCTTCTTACTCTCCTTCACCAGTCTCTTAACCTCCCTTCTCCTGCTCACATATACCTCTCTCTTCTCTCTCTCATCTTCTCCCCTACCTCTACTCGCCAACCATTCACCATATGCCTTCTTCTTTTGTTCCACAGCTCGTTTCACCTCATCATTCCACCATGCTGTCCCTTGCACACCCTTGCATCTCCTCCTCACTCCACAAACCGCCTCACACGCTGCGCTTATCTCTTCCGTGAATATCTTACATACGTCTTCCACCCCTTCCATCTGCTCTAGCTCATACCTTCCCAATCTTTCTTCCACTATGCTCTTATACTCTGTCCTTTTCTCACTATCTTGCAATTTCTCCACTCTTCTCACAGGAGCTGCTTCCTCCTGTCTTCCCCTTCGCCTCCTCAACCACTTTCTTTGCAGCTCTACCTTGGCCATCACTAAGTGATGGTCCGAGACTCCATTCCCCCACCCTCTCCACACTCTTGCATCCAACACTTGTCTTCTCATTCGCTCATCCACACACACGTAGTCTATCATTGCCTTTCGTTCAACAAGTTCACCATCCATCCTCCTCATTACTCTCCATGTATACCGGTGGATCATCTTATGACGAAAGTAGGTGTTGGCTATTGCCAACCCCTTACCAGCACAGATGTCCACCAAAGCACTACCATTCCCATCTACTTCAGCTGGCACACCCCACTGACCAACCACTCCATCCACTCGTACATTCCCAACTTTGCCATTCATGTCTCCAATCAACAGCACTCTCTCGCTCCTCTCAAACTTGTCCATACATGCTTCTACTCTCGCCCAAAACTCATCTTTCACTCTTGCCACTCGATCCTCTGTTGGAGCATACACACATACAATCACCCATGCTTGTATACCTACTTTCATCCTCACCCATACAATCCTTGCACCCACTGTTCCATACTCTCTTATATTCTCCTTCCACTTCTTGCTTATCATCAGACATACTCCCTCTCTTGCCCTCTCATTCTCACTGACTCCCGCACATATACCTACACCGTATTCCCATTCTCTCATCCTTTCACCTTTCCATTTAGTTTCAGTCAATCCACATATATCCACTTTTCCATCCTCAAGCACCTGGACAATCTCTCTCTCTTTCACTTCATCATTCATTCCTCTCACATTCCACGTTCCTAACCTCAGAATGTCCTTTGTCCGTTCCTTAGTCGTCAACGTATGGTCCGTCCGGGTCCGAGGCGCTTTATTTGCTTTTTTAGTTAGTTCTTTTTACGGGGTGGGGCACTAACCCACCACCAACCCTTTTAGTCGCCTCGTACGACAAGCAGGGATACTGGGGGAGTATTCTTGAAACCCCCCTCCCCCCTGGGTTTATATATATATATATATATATATATATATATATAATATATATATATATATATATATATATATATATATATATTCTTTATATTTACAAACTTACATATAAACGAGTACATAAATACATACACACATCCATGCATATATACACTCACCAGCATACACATACATACACACGTATATATATATATATCATCATCCGGACATCCTTTCCCACCCTAGGGCAGGTTGAAGAGTAGCATTGTCCAGACAGCCCA
Source organism: Coenobita brevimanus (assembly GCF_032717465.1). Classification (NCBI taxonomy): domain Eukaryota; kingdom Metazoa; phylum Arthropoda; class Malacostraca; order Decapoda; family Coenobitidae; genus Coenobita; species Coenobita brevimanus. Next base: position 21,862,283 of record NC_137021.1, read on the forward strand.
AATTTGCCCAATCCAATGGGACACGCTTCAATTCACTCATCATTCAAGCCCCCAGAATCCTGGCTCTATTGGATACGCCAAAAACATTCACCACGTTCCGTAGCTTCACATAATCATATCCGATTGAGTCAATCCAGATGCTGCCATGTTAAAAAGGGGTACCAAAATCCCTGATCATGCACTTCTCCTCACAACATACATCCAGCCAGCTTCATCTCCTGTCAGTTCCCCTATATATATATATATATATATATATATATATATATATATATATGAGGCTCCTAGGATCAGATGGGCTTGATCCTCGAAATGGCGGAAAGGTACATTCTGCTGGGAAAAGCTCAAACCTTCTTGTATGACATGGTATGATTTTTCAGGCAAAGATCGGCCATGCAGCAGGTGGTAGGATAGACTAGATTTGCGTAGTTTCACGTGTGTAATACCTCTGTTTAGCCGCGTTTTCGCGACATTTTCAAGTCAAGATCATCTTGATATCCATTTTGACTGATATTGAGTTTCAAGTGAGTGTCGCGAAAACGTGTCGGCAAGATTGTATTGCCTTTACATCAGAGCCATCTATAAACATTCGTTCGTGCGTCATGGCTGCCTTGGGAGATTTTCTGCAAGTAGAGGAATTAAATGATGTTTTTCATCGTGTGATCTACCAGACGGGGCTTTTGCTTGAAATTCTGGAGTCAGATGAAAGGGCAGCTGTACCATTGTTGTTGGACACAAGGTTAAATTGTCAAAATCCTTAAGACCGTCACTTTGTGGTAGCATCAGGGAAAAACAAGAGTAAAATTGCTCTGGGACCTGCGGCGATGCTCTTGTTACAAACAGTTTGTTGTAAATGTAACCAGCCATGTCAAGTAACCTTATGTGGGACCACGTTTATGCCTCGATGGACTTAAATGAAAAACATTTTACTAAAGTTGATGCTAGATGGCGCCACCACAGGTATCAGATGACAGCAAATTTGGATTCTTCATTTCAAATAAACTTATATGGGACCACATTTATGTATCAATTGGCCACAAGCTCTTTCTTCTTCTCTCATGAGTTTGGCTTGACTTCGGTAGCGCTGGGTTTGTTTACAAAATGGGAAGTCAATATCAGTCAAAATACCTCGGGAGGAACGTTGACTAATCTTGACTAGTCATGCTCAAAATTCAAAATTGTCTTGACTTTTGGTGCTCGCAAAAACGGGTATCAGCACGATAGTCAATATGCGATACCAAGATTAGTAAAAATATCTTGACTTTTAAGGTCGCGAAAACACGGCTTAAATCTCTTCATACGAGGGCCAGAGGGGCGGATGCCTCTGAACGGGCATCAGCCAATGAGCGTTTGTATCTCGGTACACGCCCGCTGCTCAGCCAATCTCGAGCCACCCACCGTACGGCAGCCAACACAACACATCCCAGTGAACATGTGAGACATCAGTGGCTGGGCTGTTGTTGCCATTTCCTGATATTTTTGTGCCTATTGGACGGACTATACCTTTCGCCATGAGTGACAGTGACAGGGAAAGGGATGAACAACGCCCACAGCATAATTGCAAGCATCTCAGGAAGCCAGAAACTTGGAAAAATGCAGTGACAAAGATGAAAAGAGACTGGACAAGCCTATACCAGACGAGCTAATCAGACATGCATTAGAGGGAAAGAGGGCAAGGCCTGGGATGACAGTGAGTTAGACGCGGAAGATGACTTCTTCGAATACTAACCCCCCCAATCAAACAACTTGAGCACATTGGTCTTTTATTCATTTGTTTTTCCTTCCTCTGTTTTGTTATTAAAAAAAAAAAAAAAAAAAAAACGGATATATTTTACTTCATATTTTTAAATAACATTCATCATCTGTAAGTATATTTTTTAGGTCTCAAAAACAAAAACACAAGTAAAATGCAATAAAAAAAATATATAATATTAACCAAAAGTCAGAAAAGAATAAGATTTATACAACTTACTATACCCATAATAGTAATACTTTATATTAACTAGTTTTTCCATTCAGGAATATTTTGTGGGTGGCTCTCACGGAAAGGGGGGCAAACTCCCCATTAAAAAAAAAATCTTCTATAATTTGTTTTTTCCAAAATATATAATAAGAACTGACACAATCATTTTGGTATAATTACGATGCCTTTTTGGTTCAGACTCATTACGCCAACGATTCTCCAGCTTTAAGTTTCAATATCACAAAATATACCTAGTGTAGTTTACGCCCCTCTGGTCCTAGGAGCCTCATATATATATATATATATATATATATATATATATATATATATATATATATATATATATATCCCCTACATTAGTTTGTGCACTGACTGACAGTCAGCAGGTGAGAAGTGCTGGAGTGTAATGTGGAAAAGCATTACATCAATTATCTGCAGTCGATGGTGTTCTTTTGGTCGGGGTATTTTTACCTTTGTGTAAGTTAAGAGATAGAAAATATATAAAAATAAAAAACTTTATAGACGTATATATATATATATATATATATATATATATATATATATATATATATATATATATATATATATATATATATATACGTATATAAAATTTTTTATTTTTATATATTTTGTTAATTTTGTTTTTATTTTTATTTTTATCTTTTTTTGGACATTATGTATAAAGAGAAAGAGGAAAAAATACCTAATCTGAAAACCCTAAAACTAATAACCTAACTGACAAATCTCTAACCTATACTAAATCCTAAAGATACAAATAGCTAAACTTACACAAAGGTAAAAATACCCCGACCAAAAGAACACCATCGACTGCAGATAATTGATGTAATGCTTTTCTACATTACACTCCTGCACTTCTCACCTGCTGACTGTCAGTCAGTGCACAAACTAATGTAGGGGACGTCAGTATACGAAAGAGAACCAGAGGAGTCAGGAATTATTCCATATACGTCACCTGTTGACCCTAATTAGGATAACTTATATAAGATCATGCGGTGCCCTTACATATGTACACAAAGTGAAGTACCTCGCCCAACAGAACACCATCGACTGCAAATGCCCAATATCTTTCTGTATTGCACACTTGCACTCATCAGCTGGTGACTGTCAGTCGAGGAACTAGGTTTCATGTAGGGGACATCAATGTTAGAAATAGATCAGTCAGAAGGAGGAACTATTTCAAATACATCAACTGTCAACCCTAAATTTTTTTTCTATGCAATGAAGAAGGAACCAAAGGCCGAGCCCGCAAAACGCTCCTTCCAAGAAAAAACAAAACAAAAACAACACAAAAGAGAGCCAAATAATATTCAAGATCCATTCATTTCGAGATACCTAGACACACTGCGTTTGGAAGACTGGAGATCATAGGAAGTACGAAATGCAGACAAAGGGAGACAGTCCCAGAGCTCACCTGTTGCATAAATGAAGGTTTGGGAGTAATGGTTTACTCTTGCATTAGAGAGTTGGACAGAAATGGGATGAGAAATTGTTCCTTGATGGGTGCTACGCGTCCGTTGTAGAGGTGGAGAGATGCAAGCAGTTCAGAGAAGCATTGACAATTGAAGCAGCGATAGAAAAGAGATAAAGAGGCAACAGTGTGGCGAAGAGACAGAGGTTGAAGGGAGCCAGGAAGAGGAGGAGAGTTGATGAGACGATTAACCTTTAACTCCACCCTACTGAGAAAAGCTGTATGTGGGAAACCTCCCCACACATGAAAGTTGTATTCTAAACAGGGGCGAATAAAACCCGTGTATAAAGTCAACAACTGTGCAGGGGTAAAGAAGGCACGGAGTCGGCTTAGGACACCTAATCTCTTGGAAGCAGATTTTACAAGAGATGCAATTATTATGCTCTTTCCATTATAAGTCCCGTTTGAATGAAACCCCAAGCATGTTCAAGGATGATGCAGGATTGAGATGGATACTATTAAACAATAATGGGTACTCCTGTGGAAGCTTTTGATGGGTTGATAGGTGTCAAAACTGAGTCTTTGATGCATTAAAAACAACAAGATTATTTTTACCCCAGTCAGAGATACAAGCCAAGTCAGATATTAGGTGTACCATAGCCTCATCCCTTGTTTGTTGAAGTAACTGCTGAGAGGATGTTGCGGAAACCGAATGGAAAGGTGACGGGGTGGAATCATCAGCGTACGAGTGGATAGGATTAGATGTACAGTTTAGTTCATTGATGAATAAAGGGAAGAGAGTTGGTGATCGGACAGAGGCCTGAGGAACACCATTGTTAATTAATAGTACAATATATACATACCTGTATATACAGTTGCTAAAAACCATAACCATACTGTAAGATAGTCACATCACTCTGATCAATCCAGTCTCTCTCAAGAGAGCCATCAATTTATCTGTCATAACAATATCCCCATCACTCAGGATGGTGGAAAGGGTGAAGGGGACGGCTGCTGTACCACAATAATCTATAAGTGAAGCACATTCATGAATAAATTGCCAACAGCACAGGATGATATGACTGATAGATAACACCGCATCACAGATGTCACAGTGTGGTAGGAATCGTTTTTCCATACATGGTTTCATGTGTGTTATTATGGTGGCATTAAGCTTAGTCATGCCAACACTTTCTCTTCCAGGTGACTGGGATGGTTGGCAGTATCCCAGTCACCCAGGTACAGCTTACAAATTGGAATATTTAGTCTGGTCCACTGAACTTGCCACAGATGATTTATTGATTTCTTTCTGAGAGAGAGACTCGACCGTAGATCACGAGGAATGTCCCAAGTCTCCTTGAGCTCTACAGCCGACTTTGTAAGTAAGTCACCCAGCTCATTGCTGTGGATACGACAATGACTAGGCACCCAGATCAACGTGAAGGACTTGTTGCATGAATGCAATTTATTTACAATGCGGCCCTGGATCTTATTAGAATCCGTAGTGCAAGATGCAGTTGCATGAAGGGCTGATTTTGAATCTGAAAATAACACAAAGGAGTCATGCCTAGAAATGAGAGCATAGTCTATGGCTTTGTCAGTCGCAAAAAGTTTGGATGTAAGCACAGATATATGAGTCGGCAGCCAATACCTGAGGGCACATTCAGCCAACCATACACTTGCACCCACACATTCACTCGACTTGGAGCCATTGGTGCACAATTGGTGGAACCCCAAGTGACAAACGATGATGTTGCGAAACAAGTGGTGGACCTCTGCCTCTGGTACCTTGGTCTTTGGTGCTGCCAGCCAGAAAACATCCACGGCAAAGCTTGGTGGCTCCCAAGGTGCAATATTTTTAATCATCAACTTGTCACAGTCACTGAGGTCCACACCAAGCTCCTGAGTCAGTAAGTGGAGGCAAACGGCAAGTGGCTGATGGACCCTCCACATAAGATGGTGGTATTGACGCAGGGCCACGTTGCTGATATTACTTTTCCTGAGTTTTCTCAAGCCACAGGATAAGGCCAGGTGGTTGCAGCGGATACAGAGGGGAGGCACATTCGCCTCCACTTCCACTCGAGCTACACGTGTACACCGAATGGCTCCAAAATAAATTTGCAAAAAAATTTTCTGTAAAACATCCAACCTCCTCAATGTGGCATCTGATGCCAAACCATACACCTGTGTGCCATTGTCCAGCTTCGATCTAATAAGGGACTTATACTGTATACCATTAATAAAGATTTTCTGTCGGCACCCCATGTAGTACCCGCTAGGTACCTGAGGACATTTAATGGTTTATCGCAACGAGCAAACAAGTTATTAACATGAAGTTTAAAATTTAATCTACGATCAAAGTGGAGGCCCAAAAACTTTATAGAATTTTGAAAAGGTGCCACTTGATTATCCAAAAATGAATGCAAATCAGGGACATTACGGTTAATGAAAACTACAGTGGCACATTGGGGCAGAAACCTTAAATCCCCACCGCAAGGCCCATTGGTGGACAGAGTCAAGGGCTGCTTGAATCCGCCCAGCTGAAAATTGTGCATTACAGGAAGAGTGCCATATTGCACAATCGTCAGCGTAGAGTGAGTATTTAAGATTCCTTGGGATGGGAGCTGATGACAGAATATTACTGCTCATGATACTAAATAAAGAGAGCCTAAGAACACTTCCCTGAGGCACTCCATTTTCCTGGATAAAAATATTCGATGTTACGTTATGGGACAGTTTGACAGAGAAAGTTCTGTTCCTTAAGAAATTGGAAATAAAAATGGGCAAATTACCTCTTAAACCATAAGCCTAGAGCTTCATCTGTATACCGTGTTGCCATGTCATGTTACTGGCTTTATGGATGTCCAAGACCACCCGTATCATGAATTCTTTATTGGCAAATGCCGCTGCAATGCAATGCTACAAATTCTTAAAATGATCTAGTGAACTTCTGTATTTACAGAAGCCACATTGTTAATCATTTGACAAAATTTTTGACTCTAAAACAAAAAGAAGCCTATTGTTAAACTTTCGTTCCATGACCTTACATAGACAAGAAGTCAACACAATAGGACGAAATAATGCGGGATTCATAAGACGACCAGCCTCTTTGGGTATCGGTATGACGTGCGCAAAGTGCCATGAGTTTGGGAACGTTCGAGATGCCTAAATCTCATTGTATAATGGTAACACCTTAATCAGATTGTCCTGATTAAGATGCTGGATCACACAATACGTGATGGTGTCTGGGACAGGGCTGGTGTCTTTACAGGAATTAAAGGCAAGGAGCAATTCATCTAGCATAAACTTTTGTTTGTACGGGGAATCTGCGTCTTCTGTGGCAAAGTCTAATATTCATAGCTCAGTCACGTGTTTATGATGTTGAAAACACTGATCAAAATTGGCTGAGCTACTTACATGGGAAAAACTTCTGGCGAGGATGTTAGCAACATCCATGGGATCATCATATATGATGCTGTTCACCTGCAAGGTGGTAACAGGGATATATAAGCCTTTATTATTTAATATTCTAATGGTGGACCAGACTATACTTAACGGTGTAGATCGATTCACCGTGGACACAAAATTCTACCAGAAGTCACATTTGCCCCTTCTTATTATTCTCCTTGCTTCAGCACGTGCATGTTTGTATGCAATTAAATTTTCCTCAGTAGGCTATCAAAAATCCTGTATCTCCTATTGTGTTTCCTTAGTGCTTGTTGGCAATCCGGCATCCATCAATGTGCTCTATGCTTCACATGAACTGTAGAAGTCTTGGGAATATTAGTCTCAACCACGTGTATTATGGAATTTGATTAAGTTTTCGACCTTAACATCTATGGTCTCCCCAGATATATCTAAATTGGCGATCCTTGAGAAGGATCACCAATACCCTTTCTTATAGTTAAATTTTGGAGGTGGAGGGTCCAAAACAATGTAGTGTGTATAAGAGAACATCCACACGTGTACTTAAACAAGTGCTGGCAACATGTATGCAACCCAGTAATGAACATGCTGCAAACATGTTGAGAACAGCAGCATCCAGATCATGATGGTAACATCACGATGAAGTCTCAGTTGCCTGGTATGGACACTCATATCCCTTTGCCTCTGCTGTCAGTGTTCGAAGAAGCACTGGAATATGCTTGCATACATCCGTCCAAATACTGCTGCATACATGTACTCAAACATATTGCCAACTGTGTTGTCAACATATGATGAAGGGCACGTGTGGATGCGCCCTAAGAAAGACAGATGGGCAAATGATCACTTTCCAAGGAATCGTCATAAGGGTCCCACGAGAAATCTTGTGTATACCTGGGGAGGCCAGAGATAAGTCAATGGCCGAAAACTTACCAATACGATCATCTACACGAGTCACTTTACCATCGTTTAGAAGACAGAGGTTGGACTGTAGTATTAGGTCGGCTACTTGCTCCCCACGACCATCGATCCTCAAGCTACTCCATTCATTGTGATGGGTGTTAAAGTCGCCCAACACTAACTTATTCCCAGGCAGATGGTCAAATAGTGAGTCCAAAGCATCATATCAATGAGGCCATGCAGAGGACAGTACAGAAATCAACTAGGCAGATACGTATTATTAAATTTTACTCTGCATGCGACAGCTTCCAGAGTAGAATTTAGAATCACTTCCATTTGTCGGTATGATTTGTGTGTGTATATGGTAACTCCGTGACCATCATATCTTCTATATGAGTGGTAGTGTTTGACCTGGTGAGGATGAGGGTGATCCACCAAGTGCATCTCCTGTAAACAAATAACGTCTGGCCTGTGTACAGAAAGCAAAACTGCTATATTGTGTAATTTATTCCCAAGAGTCCTATAATTCCACTGCAATACTGTGAATGCGGTGGTTTAAGATTTAATATTGTGGCCAGTGTTCTTATTTATTTTATGCCACCCGCCAACAGGCGAGTGACTAGTGGGGGGACCTATCCTGGTGCTTGCTGAGGGAAACCTCCATTTGATCATCAATAATGAGGCTCCCAGAGCCCCCTGAGGAAGAGCTAACCCTTCTCTCCCTCACTGGACCAGGAGCAGGAAGGACATGAGGTCATGACTATTTCATAAGGGTAATCATATTACTTTTACTAGAGTCGTTGAACTTCTGTAAAGCTTGACTGGCTGAGAGGCAGCAGCAGCCTGAGAATAAGAAATTGCAGTAGGGATGTCAGTCCGGAAGTTGGATTGGACAGGAGGCTGGGATAGAGACGTAGAGTGAGTGGCAAGAGGAACCAGTTCAGGATCAGTCTGTGTTTCAACTGAGCACATCACGGATGGGATATCACCGTCGAAGCATAGGACCTATTCATCGTGGGGGTTGCATGCAACTCCTTCACCTTTTTCCTAGCCTCGTAGTAGGAGATACCCTCTGTCACCTTCACCGTGCAGACCTCTTTCTCCTCCTTCGACTTGGGACAGTCCCTATAGGAAGTGGAGTGAGCACTCTTGCAGTGACAGCAACAGACAGTCTCTGATGTGCAGTGTTCAGCATCGTGACCCTGTGTTGCACATTTGCCACACACTGGTTGTGAAGCCTGACAAGTCTTATCTGTATGTCCATAGAGTTGACATTTCAAACATCTAAGAGGGATAGGAAAATACGGTCTTATGTTAAGAATTTCGTAGCTGACTGTGATCCGCGAAGGGAGTGCAACCTTGCCAAAAGTCAGTACAATTGTTGCAGTCTTCTTCCTTATGCCTTCCGTGAATCTCGTAATAAACTTTGCATCAATTGCATCTTGCACTGCAAGTTCACGTATGATATCGTCCTCGTCCATGACCACGAAATCCTTGCAAGTGATAACTCCCTTGCAGACAATTCATGGAAACTGGGATCTTCGACTCAAAGTCATAACAGTGAAACTTGCGCAGCTTTAAAAAGTCCTTAACCTGTGAGAAATTGAAAGTCTTTATGAAGAGGTCTCCATTTCCAAGTTTTTTCACCTGTTTCACTTCCCCTTCCTAGTTATCAATGACCTTCTTGAGAGTAAAGGAATTGAGACTGCTCAAGGCAGCAGAACCAAGAGCACAAAGGATTACAAACGACGGATTATTTACAGTGATGTCCAGCGGGCTTCGTGTCTGGGGCCATTCAGTCTGGAGGCGGTCAGTCTGTTTATCTGTCAGGGTGTCGTCAGGACCACCTCCCCCTGGAGGGGGGGAGAGGTGGCAGGGGAATCCGCCACAGTGACCACTTCCCCTGGAAGGAGGAGGAAAACGAGCAAGGGGGAAAACACACCAGGACCAAACACCTAAGGCTGAAATTGCCTTGTCAAACCACTCCAGGGAGGCCCGACCATGTTAATTCACGCCCCAGAGTGATCAGTTAGGGGGACCATCCCTGGGCAGCAAGCAAAGTTAATCTCAGTATACAGGAACCGACACCTACTGTTCCTAGCTAATAGGGAAGGGTAGAAAATGAGAAGCTATCTAGCCTAATGCACACCAGAAGGGTGAAAAAAAAAAAAAAAGCTAATTGCCTGTGACGTAGCCCTGAAAGCTAGAGGAGAGAGCAGAGCAAAACACGTCTGAGCTCCCCGCAGCCATACATCAAAGTCCTATGGACAGAGGGATGAGCGGGGAGGCAGGTGAATGCAGTGGTGTGTCGCAAACAGACTTATTATAATGAATAAATGGTTTGGCCACCACCAAAGATATCTTTGGACATGGAGACGTCCAGTAGATGAAACAAGTAACCGAACTAATTATATAACAATACATACCGGATTTAGGAAGCTGTACAACAAGTTAAACTCACTCAGGGGCTGACTGTAACAGTGACCACAGCCAATTGTAGCCAAGGTGGAGGTAAGACTCAAGTGTAAATTTTGCAGGCCACAAGAAAACCTTAGAAGTGCTTTGAGTTATTGATGAGAGGCTGAAGGAGAGACAGAACGTGGCAATGAGTGGTAAATATTAGGTACTGAACCGAAACACGGATCGAGATGACACGGAATAGCAATGGGGTAGAGTTGCAGAGAGCATTTGAAGGAGCAAAGGAGGAAGTTATCCAAGCAAAACTGAGAACGGCTAAAAGATTACGGGTGCCTGACGAAATACTGGTACTGACGAATAAGAGAAGAAAATGTATGATACAAGACCCTAGCCACTATAATGAGACTAACAAGAGAATTACAATGGAATGTGCTAAAGCAAAGTATAAGTCGTTGAATGACCAGTGCAAAGAAACAGATGATCTATCAAAGAGGTATGAGTTAATAAAGGATGTGACAGGAAAGAGAACGTGGAAAAACGGAATTATCATTAAAATGAACGACGGTGCAGTCGCTATGGAGGTGGACGATGTGTTGGAGAGATTGAAGAAATATACTGAAGAAATTTTCATGGAGACAGGGAGGAACTGACTGATATATCCGGGACAAAGGGACCAGGAAAACAAAAGCTAAGATTGTAGAAGTTATGAGATGAATGAAAACAGGCAAATCAGTAGGGGAAACCATGATTTCAGTGGAAATGTTGAGAGTATTGGGGACTTTTGCTGTAGAAATTTAACGAAAGTTGGCAGATACTATTTATAATAGTGGAGAGTTGATGGATATGATGTGTAAGTGGACATTTGGCAATACCGAAAATCCAGGGTACAATGGAATGTAATAAAACATCGTACGATTAACATAATGAGTCAGACACCGAAGCTTATTACATGATTTCAGAGGAAAAAAGAGAGTATTGAGGACTTTTACTGTAGAAAGGAAACGAAAGTTGGCAAATACTATTTATAATAGTGGAGAGTTGATGGGTATGATGTGTAAGTGGACATTTGGCAATACCGAAAATCCAAGGTACAATGGAATGTAATAAACATCGTATGATTAACAATGGAATGTAATAAACATCGTATGATTAACAATGGAATGTAAAAAACTTCGTACGATTAACATAATGAGTCAGAGAGAGAAGTTTATTTTAAGAATGACAATGAAGAGAATATGAGCGAAGGTCAAGAGATAAATAGCAGTGGAGCAAAATGAATTTGTCTAAGATAAAAGAACGAGAACTGCTCTGTTGGTTTAACACACGTCTAGTGGCAGAAGTACAGTGTTCGTAAATTTCTTTTTTTAGGAGATGACCTGCGACTTTATAAGATGTTGTAGTGTGTGGTGTGGTCTTGTGAAAAGTTTGGCAGTGTTCAGTGAAATGAGGAGTTGTGTAACACTGTAAGTTGCGGTAGTAGAAAGTGAGGTAGGGTAAGGTATGGTAGTGAAAGGTGTTATAGTGTCGGGTGAAAGCATAAGGTGTGACTTCGAATGGTGTGGCAAAGCTTGGTGGTGTAAGATGTGATAGTGGTAGGTGTGGAAGTACAGTATCAAGTGTGACAGTATGACGCATGGCAGCTTCAAGTATGGTAGTGTAAGGATTGGTAATGGATGACGTAGCACGATAAAATGAGTTAGTTGAAAGTTTGTTAGTGGGAGGTGCGGTGGTGTATGGTGTGGTAGTCTAGAGTATGAAAGTGTAAGCTGTGGTAATGTAAAGAGTGACAGTGTTGTGACAGTATGAGATGTGGTAATGTATGGTGTGGTTGTGTATGATGTGATAACATAAGGTGTTGTAATGTAAGGCGTGGTAGTGCAAGGTGTGCTGTGGCAGTACAGGGTCTGGCAGTGGCATGTCTGGCAATTGAAGGTCAGGTAGTAGTAGTTGCGATAGTATAAAGTGTGACAATTAAAGGTGTGGCAGTGGAAAGTCTGGCAGTGTAAAGCGTGGTAGTGTGAGCTATGGTAGTGTAAGTTATGGAAGTGTAAGCTATGACAATGTAAGGTGTTGTCGTGTAAGGTTCGATAACTGAAGATGTAGTAGTGTAAAGTATGATAGTGTAAGTTTTGGTAATGTAATTTGTGGTGGTTTGTTATGGCTGTGTAGTGCCGTGAATTGTGGTATTGGAAAGTGGGACAATGGAAGGTGTGGCAGTGTAAGGTACAGCAGTGTAAGGTACGGCAGTGTAAGATGTGGCAGTGGAAGGCGTGATAGTGTAAGTTGTGGTAATGTAAGGCTTGGCAATGAAGGATGTCGTAATGTAAGACTTGGTCGTATAAGGTGTGACATGGAAAGTGTAGTAGTGTAAGGTTTTGTATCTGTCGACAAAAGGATGTGTGTTCCGGTCTGGTTAACTCTTTCTCTAGGCATCTAAATGAGGTCATCGAAGCTGCAAGATGCTGGACTTGCTTTCAGATGATATTAGCCGAAAACCCTGAGTCCTTTAAAATCACCCTAACTTCTGCCGGATGCACCCATATGAATTGGTAGTTATTCTAATGTAGTGATTGTTGTGTGAGGCTGTTTTGTGTTTAGAGATTATTGTTAACTGCGAAAGTCTGAACAGGTATAGTTGTATAGGATGAGCACATTCAATAGGGTAATACAAGTGCTCGTGGACCCTTCAGCCCTTCTCACTCTTGCTCCTGCGGAGGGCTCTTGCTCTACGCATTCGCTTTCTCGTGTTTTGAACTCGTTTCTTCGTTCTTCTCACTCGTTTCCTCGCGCTTCGTGCGGGTGTTGCAATCATTTCAGGTAATCCGAGTCACGTTTATGTGCTGGACAAGTCTAACGTTGTCACTGTCAGCCGTCAAGGCGACATGCAAGGGTACATGATGGTCCGTTTATGTGCTGTTCTAGTCTAACATTGTCACTTGGATTTTTGCAGTTAACCAATTGATTGCGATATTTGCAACTACGGGATTGGAACCCAAGTTGTCTGTACACAAGTCTGACATATTAACCACTCGGCCACAGCAACCAACTGGGCGCCGAAAGCGGCTTTTTTTGGTCAAGCTTTGATCGCTCATTAAATAAAGTAAAAGTTTTTCAATCGTGATGGGACCAAGTTTTTTCACATCAGCGAAAGTTTTGCGATTTTTGTGCCAATTTAGATACGATTTGAATGTGTAGTTTTGGCTGCCCAAAACACACACACACACACACACACACACACACACACACACACACGCGTGCCTAGTGCTATAGTATATTAGATTTATTTAGGAAATTTCTGTAATAATAGTACAAAATTTTCCAATGATTGAGAAATCCAGTCCACAAACAATGCCTGATGATATTACCATAAGCACCACCACATCGCATACACAGTCTGCTCACTGCAACTTCAAACACAGGTCTAGGACATCAGGGTGACGATTGCTCTAGCCAAACCACCACCCAATTCATCACCAGTGACAATCACGAACATAGATACACCCCTAACATCACACTTAACGATGAATCTGTGCCCTTTAATCCTCCCTTCACTAAGATCTTTGGGGTGACTCATGACACTGGACACACAATCAAGGACCATATACAAGAATAAAGAGGAAATGCACTCCAGACTTAACGAATACAAGGCACTTGCAAAGACAAACTTCGGGCAAACAAAAGAAACACTCCCTCATACTCTGCAAACAATATATCAGAACACTGATATCCTATTCTTTTCCGACAGGGGCTACTGTCCTATCTAACACCCATTACAGCAACTTGCAGGCCATATAGAATAATGCTCGTCATATCATCACTGGCTGCATCAATCCTTCTCGCACAGCCTACTTACACTTTGAAACTATAGGCCTCCCTGTTAAAGAATTTCTCGATATTAGAAGCACACAATTCTATTCGGAAGCCTGTGCTACCACACGACACCCTTGTCATTATTTGACAGAACCACTCGGTACAAGTGCGCACATACACCATCATCACATAAACATTACCTACCCTCGTCAACAACATCCCACGTAAAGGCATTCCTATATTAACAGAAAAAAAAAAAAAAAAGGTAAACCCCACTACACACGCAAGGCAGCAAAACACCAAGCTTAGAACACTGTGCTACAAGCTCCATCCCCAGAAGTCCACCCATCAGAGATGTCTTTAAATAAATCTGATCGATTTCACCTCGTACCTACGCTTAGAGCAGGACATCATACATCCCGCCTAAGTTCTCTGCTTAGATTTGATTTGGGACATTGATGTTTGTTTGGTAACACCGATCTGTCTGGCAAAGCAGACCCATCAACCACAGACAAGCAACCATCCCAGCAGGGCCATCCCAGGCAGTATACCCATGTTCCCTTGCTGTAGTCAGTGCCTCGCTACAGCGAGGTGCAAGGAAGAGTATGAAGGTTTGGTTGCTGGATGACTGTTGCATTTTCCATTTTCCATGCAGTTGACAAGGGAATCAAAGTAGGCTCCACATCGCTCCGTTTTTAGGGTATTGTATATAGTTGCCACCTGCACTGTACATGGTTTCTTGGGTTACAGGGAAAAAAAAAAAAATGATGTTTTCGTGTGTCACAATTTCCGACAATTTCACGTCTGTTTCATTGCGTGCGATCGCAAAAGTATTGCAGAGCCTTTTTAGAAGCTTCTAGGGTCTTCCTGGACCTATTACAAAACGAAATAGGTCGATGTTGGTTATCATATATATATATATATATATATATATATATATCAGCAGCAGCAGCAGCAGCCATTTGAGTATCCATTGCAGGACCGGCCTATCCCGACCAAAGTCGGGACGATACAGCCAATGTATCTCTACCAAGTGGCTTTAATAAGTCCTTAACCTGTGAGGAATTGAAAGTCTTTACGAAGAGGTCTCCATTTGCAAGTTTTTTCACCCGTTCCACTTACCTTGCCTAGTCATCAATGACCTTCTTGATAGTAAAGGAATTGAGACTGCTCAAGGCAGCACAACAAAGATGAAGGATTACAAACAACGAATTACTTACATTGATGTCAAGTGGGGTTTGTGTCTGGGGCCATTCAGTCTGGTGTTGGTCAGTCTGATAATCTGTCAGGGTACCGTCAGGACCACCTCCTCCCCAGAGGGGGGGGGGAGGTGGCAGGGGCATCCGCCAGAGTGACCACTTCCCCCGGAAGGAGGAAAACGAGCAAGGGGCAAAACACACCAGTACCAAACACCTAAGGCTGAAATTGCCGTATCAAACCACTCCAGGGAGGCCCGACCATGTTAATTCACGCCCCAGAGTGATCAGTTGGGGGGACCATCCCTGGGCAGCAAGCAAAGTTAATCTCAGTATAAAGGAACAGACACCTACTGTTCCTAGCTAATAGGGACGGGTGGAAAATGAGAAGCTATCTAGCGTAACGCACACCAGAAGGGTGATAAAAAAAAAAAAAGCTAATTGCAAGTGAGGCAGCCCTGAAAGCTAGAGGAGAGAGCAGAGCAAAACACGTCTGAGCTCCCCGCAGCCATGCATCAAAGCCCTATGGACAGAGGAACGAGCAGGGAGCCAGGTGAGTGCAATTGTGTGTGCAAACAGACTTATTATAATGAATAAATGGTTTGGCCACCACCAAAGACATCTTTGGACATGGAGACGTCCAGTGGATGAAACAAGTAAACAAACTAATTGTATAACAATACATAACGGATTTAGGAATGCTGTACAACAAGTTAATACTCACTCAGGGGCTGACTGTAACAGTAACCATGTGCCAATCGTAGCCAAGGTGGAGGTAAGACTCACGTGTAAATTTTGCAGGCCACAAGAAAACCTTAGAAGTGCTTCAAGTTATTGATGACAGGCTGAAGACGAGACAGAACGTAGCAATTAGTGGTAAATACTAGGTACTGAACTGAGACACGGATAGAGATGACACGGAACAGCAATGGGGTAGAGTTGCAGAGAGCATTTGAAGGAGCAAAGGAGGAAGTTATCCCAACAAAAATGAGAACGGCTAAAAGAATACGGGTGCCTGACGAAATACTTTTACTGCCGGATAGGAAAAGAAAATGTATGATACAAGACCCTAGCCACTATAATGAGACTAACAAGAGACTTACAATGGAATGTGCTAAAGCAAAGTATAAGTCGTTGAATGACCAATGTAAAGAAACAGATGATCTATCAAAGAGGTATGAGTCAATAAAAGAGATGGCAGGAAAGAGAACGTGGAAAAACGGAATTACCATTAAAATGAACGACGGTGCAGTCGCTATGGAGGTGGACGATGTGTTGGAGAGATTGAAGAAATATACTGAAGAAATTTTCATGGAGACAGGGAGGGACTGACTGATATATTCGGGACAAAGGGACCAGGAAAACAAAAGCTAAGATTGTAGAAGTTATGAGATGAATGAAAACAGGTAAATCAGTAGGGGAAAACATGATTTCAGTGGAAATGTTGAGAGTACTGGGGACTTTCGCTGTAGAAATGAAACGAAAGTTGGCAAATACTATTTATAATAGAGGAGAGTTGATGGATATGATGTGTAAGTGGACATTTGGCAATACCGGAAATCCAGGGTACAATGGAATGTAATAAAACATCGTACGATTAACATAATGAGTCAGACCCCGAAGCTTATTACATGATTTCAGAGGAAAAAAGAGAGTATTGAGGACTTTTACTGTAGAAATGAAACGAAAGTTGGCAAATACTATTTATAATAGTGGAGAGTTGATGGGTATGATGTGTAAGTGGACATTTGGTAATACCGAAAATCCAAGGTACAATGGAATGTAATAAACATCGTACGATTAACAATGGAATGTAATACACATCGTACAATTAACATAATGAGTCTGATAGAGAAGTTTATTTTAAGAATGACAATGAAGAGAATATGAGCGAAGGTCAGGAGATAAATAGCAGTTGAGCAAAATGAATTTGTCTAAGATAAAAGAACGAGAACTGCTCTGTTGGTTTAACACACGTCTAGTGGCAGAAGTACAGTGTTCGTAAATTTCTTTTTTTAGGAGATGACCTGCGACTTTATAAGATGTTGTAGTGTGTGGTGTGGTCTTGTGAAAAGTTTGGCAGTGTTCAGTGAAATGAGAAGTTGTGTAACATTGTAAGTTACTGTAGTGGAAGGTGAGGTAGGGTAAGGTGTGGCAGTGAAAGGTGTTGAAGTGTCGTGTCGTGTCAGAGCATAAGGTGTGACTTCGAATGGTATGGTAAAGCATGGTAGTGTAAGATGTGACAGTGGTAGGTGTGGAAGTACAGTATCAGGTGTGACAGTATGACGCATGGCAGCTTCAAGTATGGTAGTGTAAGGATTGGTTGTGAATGACGTTGCACGATAAAATGAGTTAGATGAAAGTTTGTTAGTTGGAGGTGCGGTGGTGTATGGTGTGGTAGTCTAGAGTATGAAAGTGTAAGCTGTGGTACTGTAAAGAGTGACAGTGTTATGACAGTATGAGATGTGGTAATGTATGGTGTGGTTGTGTATCATGTGATACCATAAGGTGTTGTAGTGTAAGGCCCGGTAGTGCAAGGTGTGGCACTGTAAGGTGTGGCAGTGCAGGGTCTGGCAGTGACATGTCTGGCAATTGAAGGTCAGGTAGTGGTAGTTGCGATAGTATAAAGTGTGACAATTAAAGCTGTGGCAGTGGAAAGTCTGGCAGTGTAAAACGTGGTAGTGTGAGCTATGGTAGTGTAAGTTATGGAAGTACAAGCTATGGTAGTGTAACGTCTTGTCGTGTAAGGTTCGATAACTGAAGATGTAGTGGTGTAAAGTATGGTAGTGTAAGTTTTGGTAATGTAATTTGTGGTGGTTTATGTTATGGCGGTGTAGTGCCGTGAGGGGTGGTATTGGAAGGTGGGACAATGGAAAGTGTGGCAGTGTAAGGTACAGCAGTGTAAGATACGGCAGTGTAAGATGTGGCAGTGGAAGGGGTGATAGTGTAAGTTGTTGTAGTGTAAGGCTTGGCAATGGAGAATGTCGTAATGTAAGACGTGGTCGTATAAGGTGTGACATGGAAAGTGTAGTAGTGTAAGGTTTTGTATCTGTCGACAAAAGGATGTGTGTTCCAGTCTGGTTAACTCATTCTCTAGGCATCTAAATGAGGTCATCGAAGGTGCAAGATGCTGGACTTCCTTTCAGATGATATTAGACGAAAATCGTGAGTTCTTTAAAATCCCCCTCACTTCTGCCGGATGCACCCATATGAATTGGTAGTTATTCTGATGTAGTGACTGTTGTGTGAGGCTGTTTTGTGTTTAGAGATTATTGTTAACTGCGAAAATCTGAACAGGTATAGTTGTATAGGATGCACACATTCAATATGGTAGTACAAGTGCTCGTGGACCCTTCAGGCCCTCTCACACTTGGTCCTGCGGAGGGCTCTTGCTCTATGCGCTCGATCTCTCGTGTTTTGCACTAGTTTCTTTGTTCTTCTCACTCGTTTCCTCGCGCTTCGTGCCGGTGTTGCGATCATTTCAGGTAATCCGAGTCACGTTTATGTGCTGGTCAAGTCTATCGTTGTCATTGTCAGCCGTCAAGGCGACATGGAAGGGTCCATGATGGTCCGTTTATGTGCTGTTTAAGTCTAACATTGTCACTTGGATTTTTGCAGTTAACCAATTGATCGTGTTATTTGCAGCTACGGGATTGGAACCCAAGTTGTCCGCACACAAGTCTGAGATATTAATCACTCGGCCACAGCAACCAACTGGGCGCCAAAAGCGGCGTTTTTTGGTCAAGATTTGATCGTTCATTAAATGCAGTAAAATATTTTCAATCGTGATGGGACCAAGTTTTTTCACATCAGCGAAAGTTTTGCGATATTTCTGCCAATTTTGATGCGATTTGAATGTGTAGTTTTGGCTGCCCAAAACACACACACACACACACACACACACACACACACACACACACACCTAGTGCTATAGTATATTAGATGTTGTTTAGGAAGTTTCTGTAATAATAATACAAAATTTTCCAGTGATTGAGAAATCCAGTCCACAAACAATGCCTGGTGATATTACCATAAGCACACACCACATCGCATACACAGTCTGCTCACTGCACCTTCAAACAGGTCTAGGACAACAGGGTGATGATTGCTCCAGCCAAACCACCACCCAATTCATCACCAGTGACAATCACGAACATAGATACACCCCTAACATCACACATAACGATGAATCTGTGCCCTTTAATCCTCCCTTCACTAAGATCTTTGGAGTGACTCATGACACTGGACACACAATCAAGGACCATATACAAGAATAAAGAGAAAATGCACTCCAGAGTTAACGAATACAAGGGACTTGCAAAGACACTCTTCAGGCAAAAAAAAGAAACACTCCCTCATACTCTGCAAACAATATATCAAAACACTGATATCCTATTCTTTTCCGACAGGGGCTACTGTCCTATCTAACACCCATTACAGCAACTTACAGGCCATATAGAATAATACTCGTCATATCATCACTGGCTCCATCAATCTTTCTCGCACAGCCTACTTACACTTTGAAACTATAGGCCTCCCTGTTAAAGAATTTCTCGATATTAGAAGCACACAATTCTATTCGCAAGCCTGTGCTACTACACGACACCCTTGTCATTATTTGACATAACCACTCGGTACAAGTGCGCACATAACACCATCACCACATGAATACTACCTACCCTCGTCAACAACATCCCACGTAAAGGCATTCCTATACTAACAGTTAAAAAAAAAAAAAAAGCTAAACCCCACTATACACGCAAGGCAACAAAACACCAAGCTTAGAACACTGTGCTACAAGCTCCACCCCCAAAACTCCACCCAGCAGAGATGTCTTTAAATAAATCTGATCGATTTCACCTCGTATCTACGCTTAGAGCAGAACATCATACATCCCGCCTAAGTTCTCTGCTTAGATATGATTTGGGACATTGATGTTTGTTTGGTTACACCGATCTGTCTGGCAAAGCAGACCCATCAACCACAGACAAGCAACCATCCCAGCAGGGCCATTCCATGCAGTGTACCAATGTTCCCTTGCTGTAGCCAGTGCCTCGCTACAGCGAGGTGCAGGGAAGAGTATGAAGGTTTGGTTGCTGGATGACTGTTGCATTTTCCATTTTCCATCCAGTTGACAAGGGAATCAAAGTAGGCTCCACATCACTCCGTTTTTAGGGTACTGTATATAGTTGCCACCTGCACTGTACATGGTTTCTTGGGTTACAGGAAAAAAAAAAAAAAGATGTGTTCGTGTGTGGCAATTTCCTACAATTTCGCGTCTGTTTCATTGCGTGCGATTGCAAAAATATTGGAGAGCATTTTTAAAAGCATCTAGGGTTTTCCCCGACCTATTACAGAACGAAATAGGTCGATGTTGGTTATCATATATATATATATATATATATATATATATATATATATCATCATCATCATCATCATCATCAGCCGTTTGAGTATCCATTGCAGGACCGGCCTATCCCGACCAAAGTCGAGACGATACAGCCGATGTATCTCTACCAAGTGGCTTTAATAAGTCCTTAACCTGTGAGGAATTGAAAGTCTTTATGAAGAGGTCTCCATTTGCAAGTTTTTTCACCCGTTCCACTTACCCTGCCTAGTCATCAATGACCTTCTTGATAGTAAAGGAATTGAGACTGCTCAAGGCAGCAGAACAAAGAGCATGAAGGATTACAAACAACGAATTATTTACATTGATGTCAAGTGGGGTTTGTGTCTGGGGCCATTCAGTCTGGTGTCGGTCAGTCTGTTTATCTGTCAGGGTGCCGTCAGGACCACCTCCTCCCCAGAGGGGGGGAGGAGTTGGCAGGGGCATCCGCCACAGTGACCACTTCCCCCGGAAGAAGGAGGAAAACGAGCAAGGGGCAAAACACACCGGGACCAAACACCTAAGGCTGAAATTGCCACATCAAACCACTCCAGGGAGGCCCGACCATGTTAATTCACGCCCCAGAGTGATCAGTTGGGGGGACCATCCCTGGGCAACAAGCAAAGTTAATCTCAGTATACAGGAACAGACACCTACTGTTCCTAGCTAATAGGGACGGGTGGAAAATGAGAAGCTATCTAGCGTAACGCACACCAGAAGGGTGATAAAAAAAAGAAAAAAAAGCTAATTGCAAGTGAGGCAGCCCTGAAAGCTAGAGGAGAGAGCAGAGCAAAACACGTCTGAGCTCCCTGCGGCCATGCATCAAAGTCCTATGGACAGAGGAATGAGCGGGGAGGCAGGTGAGTGCAATGGTGTGTCGCTAACAGACTTATTATAATGAATAAATTATTTGGCCACCACCAAAGATATCTTTGGACATGGAGACGTCCAGTGGATGAAACAAGTAACCGAACTAATTGTATAACAATACATAAAGGATTTAGAAATGCTGTACAAGTTAAAACTCACTCAGGGGCTGACTGTAACAGTAACCATGTGCCAATCGTAGCCAAGGTGGAGGTAACACTCAAGTGTAAATTTTGCAGGCCACAAGAAAACCTTAGAAGTGCTTTGAGTTATTGATGAGAAGCTGAAGGAGAGACAGAACGTGGCAATGGGTGCTAAATACTAGTTACTGAACTGAGACACAGATAGAGATGACACGGAACAGCAATGGGGTAGAGTTGCAGAGAGCATTTGAAGGAGCAAAGGAGGAAGTTATTCCAACAAAAATGAGAACGGTTAAAAGAATACGGGTGCCTGACGAAATACTGTTACTGACGGATAGGAGAAGAAAATGTATGATACAAGACCCTAGCCACTATAATGAGACTAACAAGAGAATTACAATGGAATGTGCTAAAGCAAAGTATAAGTCGTTGAATGACCAGTGTAAAGAAACAGATGATCTATCAAGGAGGTAAGAGTTAATAAAGGAGGTGACAGGAAAGAGAACGTGAAAAAACGGAGTTATCATTAAAATGAACGACGGTGCAGTCGCTTTCAGAGGAAAAAAGTTGAGAGTATTGAGGACTTTTACTGTAGAAATGAAACGAAAGTTGGCAAATATTATTTATAATAGTGGAAAGTTGATGGGTATGATGTGTAAGTGGACATTTGGCAATATTGAAAATCCAAGGCACAATGGAATGTAATAAACATCGTACGATTAACAATGGAATGTAATAAGCATCATACAATTAACATAATGAGTCTGATAGAGAAGTTTATTTTAAGAATGACAATGAAGAGAATATGAGCGAAGGTCAGGAGATAAATAGCAGTGGAGCAAAATGAATTTGCCTGAGATAAAGGAACGAGAACTGCTCTGTTGGTTTAACACACGTCTAGTGGCAGAAGTACAGTGTTCGTAAATTTCTTTTTTTAGGAGATGACTTGCGACTTTATAAGATGTTGTAGTGTGTGGTGTGGTCTTGTGAAAAGTTTGGCAGTGTTCAGTGAAATGAGAAGTTGTGTAACATTGTAAGTTACTGTAGTGGAAGGTGAGGTAGGGTAAGGTGTGGCAGTGAAAGGTGTTGTAGTGTCGGGTGAGGACATAAGGTGTGACTTCGAATGGTATGGTAAAGCATGGTAGTGTAAGATGTGACAGTGGTGGGTGTGGAAGTACAGTATCAGGTGTGACAGTATGACGCATGGCAGCTTCAAGTCTGGTAGTGTAAGGATTGGTTGTGGATGACGTAGCACGATAAAATGAGTTAGTTGAAAGTTTGTTAATGGGAGGTGCGGTGGTGTATGGTGTGGTAGTCTAGAGTATGAAAGTGTAAGCTGTGGTACTGTAAAGAGTGACAGTGTTATGACAGTATGAGATGTGGTAATGTATGGTGTGGTTGTGTATGATGTGGTAGCATAAGGTGTTGTAGTGTAAGGCCCGGTAGTGCAAGGTGTGGCACTGTAAGGTGTGGCAATACAGGGTCTGGCAGTGACAGGTCTGGCAATTGAAGGTCAGGTAGTGGTAGTTGCGATAGTATAAAGTGTAACAATTAAAGATGTGGCAGTGGAAAGTCTGGCAGTGTAAAGGTGGTAGTGTGAACTATGGTAGTGTATGTTATGGAAGTATAATCTATGGTAGTGTAACGTGTTCTCGTGTAAGGTTCGATAACCGAAGATGTAGTAGTGTAAAGTATGGTAGTGTAAGTTTTGGTAATGTAATTTATGGTGGTTTTTGTTATGGCAGTGTAGTGCCGTGAGGTGTGGTATTGGAAGGTGGGACAATGGAAGGTGTGGCATTGTAAGGTACAACAGTGTCAGGTACGGCAGTGTAAGATGTGGCAGTGGAAGGGGTGATGGTGTAAGTTGTGGTAGTGTAAGGCTTGGGCAATGAAGGATGTCGTAATGTAAGACATGGTCGTATAAGGTGTGACATGGAAAGTGTAGTAGTGTAAGGTTTCGTATCTGTCGACAAAAGGATGTGTGTTCCAGTCTGGTTAACTCATTCTCTAGGCATCTAAATGAGGTCATCGAAGCTGCAAGATGCTGGACTTCCTGTCAGATGATATTAGCCGAAAACCCTGAGTTCTTTAAAATCCCCCTCACTTCTGCCGGATGCATCCATATGAATTGGTAGTTATTCTGATGTAGTGACTGTTGTGTGAGCCTGTTTTGTGTTTAGAGATTATTATTAACTGTGAAAGTCTGAACAGGTATAGTTGTATAGGATGCGCACATTCAATAGGGTAATACAAGTGCTCGTGGACCCTTCAGGCCCTCTCACACTTGCTCCTGTGGAGGGTTCTTGCTCTGTGCGCTCCCTTTCTCGTGTTTTGCACTTGTTTCTTCGTTCTTCTCACTCGTTTCCTCGCGCTTCGTGCGGGTGTTGCGATCATTTCAGGTAATCCGAGTCACGTTTATGTGCTGGTCAAGTCTATCGTTGTCACTGTCAGCCGTCAAGGCGACATGCAAGGGTCCATGATGGTCTGTTTATGTGTTGTTCTAGTCTAACATTGTCACTTGGATTTTTGCAGTTAACCAATTGATCGCGGTATTTGCAGCTACGGGATTTGGAACCCAAGTTGTCCGTATGCAAGACTGAGATATTAACCACTCGGCCACAGCAACCAACTGGGCGCCGAAAGCGGCGTTTTTTGGTCAAGATTTGATCGCTCATTATATATAGTAAAAGTTTTTCAATCGTGATGGGACCAAGTTTTTTCACATCAGCAAAAGTTTTGCCATTTTAGTGCCAATTTTGATGCGATTTGAATGTGTAGTTTTGGCTGCCCAAAACACACACACACACACACACACACACACACACACACGCCTAGTGCTATAGTATATTAGGTGTTGTTTAGGAAATTTCTGTAATAATAGTACAAAATTTTCCAGTGGTTGAGAAATCCAGTCCACAAACAATGCCTGATGATATTACCATAAGCACACACCACATCGCATACACAGTCTGCTCACTGCAACTTCAAACAGGTCTAGGACATCAGGGTGACGATTGCTCTAGCCAAACCACCACCCAATTCATCACCAGTGACAATCACGAACATAGATACACCCCTAACATCACACTTAACGATGAATCTGTGCCCTTTAATCCTCCCTTCACTAAGATCTTTGGGGTGACTCATGACACTGGACACACAATCAAGGACCTTATACAAGAATAAAGAGGAAATGCACTCCAAACTTAGCGAATACAAGGCACTTGCATAGATAAACTTCGGGCAAACAAAAGAAACACTCCCTCATACTCTGCAAACAATATATCACAACACTGATATCCTATTCTTTTCCGACAGGGGCTATTGTCCTACCTAACACCCATTACAGCAACTTGCAGGCCATATAGCATCAATCCTTCTGCACAGCCCACTTACACTTTGAACCTATAGGCCTCCCTGTTAAAGAATTTCTCGATATTAGAAGCACACAATTCTATTCGGAAGCCTGTGCTACTACACGACACCCTTGTCATTATTTGACAGAACCACTCGGTACAAGTGCGCAGATAATACCATCACCACATAAACATTACCTACCCTCGTCAACAACATCCAACGTAAAGGCATTCCTATACTAACAGTAAAAAAAAAAAAAAAAAAAGCTAAACCCCACTACACACGCAAGGCAACAAAACACCAAACTTAGAACACTGTGCTACAAGCTCCATCCCCAGAAGTCCACCCATCAGAGATGTCTTTAAATAAATCTGATCGATTTCACCTCGTACCTACGCTTAGAGCAGGACATCATACGTCCCGCCTAAGTTCTCTGCTTAGATTTGATTTGGGACATTGATGTTTGTTTGGTAACCCCGATCTGTCTGGCAAAGGAGACCCATCAACCACAGACAAGCAACCATCCCAGCAGGGCCATCCCATGCAGTGTACCCACGTTCCCTTGCTGTAGCCAGTGCCTCGCTACAGCGAGGTGCAGGGAAGAGTATGAAGGTTTGGTTGCTGGATGACTGTTGCATTTTCCATTTTTCATCCAGTTGACAAGGGAATCAAAGTAGGCTCCACATCACTCCGTTTTTAGGGTATTGTATATAGTTTCCACCTGCACTGTACATGGTTTCTTGGGTTACAGGAAAAAAAAAAAAAAAAATGTTTTCATGTGTCGCAATTTCCGACAATTTCGCGTCTGTTTCATTGCGTGCGATCACAAAAATATTGGAGAGCATTTTTAGAAGCTTCTAGGGTTTTCCCCGACCTATAACAAAACGAAATAGGTCGATGTTGGTTATCATATATATATATATATATATATATATATATATATATATATATATATATATATAAAATCATCATCGTCAGCCGTTTGAGTATCCATTGCAGGATCAGCCTATCCCGACCGAAGTCGGGACGATACAGCCAATGTATCTCTACCAAGTGGCTTAGGCTGTCTGGTAGAGATTGCAAATAGGGAGAGAAGTGATTGTTAGTGTAATTGTAGTGTTGGAGTGGCTTTGGATGTGTGTGTAGTCTGTGAACCAAGTGTAATCGGCCTGCGCAAGCAGACTGGATGCAAGCATACTTTATAGTAAGCGACACTGGTTCAACCACAGCACCCCCTGTGTCCGCCAATGCAGTACGTGGCTGGGTGAACACTCCCAAAGTTTATTACCCTGACGGGGCGCGAACCCTGGTTCACCCGTGTATGAAACGCACACTACCACTGTACCACAGAGGCTCCATATATATATATACAGTATGTATATATATATATATATATATATATATATATATATATATATATATATATGTTTTCCTTTCTGGTCTATCTGTAGCTGTTGTTGTAGGCGGCCAACGTTCTTCTAATAGAGCTATCAACAGGGATGTTCGGCAGGGCTCTGTCCTATCACCAACTCTTCCTTTTATTCATCACTGGCCTTCTAAGCTGTACATCTAACCCTATCCACTCATACATTGATCGGTCCACTCTTCACCTTTCCATTTTTTTTTTTTATGTGAGGAAGAAGGAACCAAAGGCCATGAGCCCGCAGTAACAGTTCCTTCCAAGAGAAAAACAAAATACAATAGAGAGCCAAATTCAAGATCCGATCATTTTGAGATGCCTGGACACACTGCATTTGAAAGACTGGAGATCATAGGCAGCGAGAAATACAGACAGAGGGAGACAGTTCCAGAGCTGACCTGTTGCATAAATGAAAGACTGGGAGTAACGGTTAACTATTGCATTAGAGAGTTGGACAGAAAAGGGATGAGAGTTTGCTGCCAGACGGGTGCTACGCGCCCGTCGTAGAGGTGGAGGAATGCAAGCAGACAGTTCAGAGGAGCAGTGACCATTAAAGTAGCGATACAAAAGAGATAAAGATGCAACAGTGCGGCGAAGAGACAGAGGTTGAAGGGAGTCAGTAAGAGGAGGAGAGTTAATGAGACGAAAATCCTTTGACTCCACCCTATTGAGAAGAGCTGTATGTGGGGAGACTCCCCACACATGAAAGTTGTACTCCACACAGGGGCTGATAAAACCCCTGTATAGAGTCAACAATTGTGCAGGGGTAAAGAAAGAGCGGAGTCGGCTTAGCACACCCAATCTCTTGGAAGCAGATTTTAAAAGAGATGTAATATGATCTTTCCAAGATAAGTCCCGAGTAAATGAAATCCCAAGCATATTGAAGGATGATGCAGGATCAAGCTGAATATTATTAAACATTAGTGGGTATACCTGTGGAAGATTTTGTCGGGTTGATAGGTGTAAGAACTGAGTCTTAGATGCATTAAAAACAACCATATTATTTTTACCCCAGTCAGAGATACGAACCAAGTCAGACATTAGGTGTGCCATAGCCTCATCCCTTGTTTGTTGAAGTAACTGTTTAGATGGGCGTTGTGGGAACCGAATGGAAAGGTGAAGGGTGGAGTCATCGGCATATGAGTGGATAGGGTTAGATGTACAGCTTAGAAGATCATTGATGAATAAAAGGAAGAGAGTTGGTGATTGGACAGAGCCCTGAGGAACACCACTGTTGATAGATCTAGGAGAAGAACGATGGCCGTCTACAACAGCGGCTATAGAACGACCAGAAAGGACACTAGCGATGAAGGCACAGATAGAAGGATAGAAACCGTAGGAGGGCAGTTTGGAAATTAAAGATTTATGCCAGACTCGATCAAAAGCCTTTGAGATGTCAAGTGCAATGGCAAAGCTTTCGCCAAAGTCCCAAAAGGAGGATGACCAGGAGTCTGAAAGGTAGGTGAGAAGATCGCCAGTGGAGCGTCCCTGACGGAACCCATACTGACGATCGGAAAGAAGGTTGTGATAGGAAAGATGCCTTTAAATTTTTCTATTGAGAATTGACTCGAAAACTTTTGAAATACAGGACGTTAAAGCAATTGGACGATAGTTGGAGGGTTGGGAGTGGTCACCCTTCTTTGGGACTGGCTGAATGAGAGCAAACTTCCAGCAAGAAGGAAAGGTACAAGTTGACAGACAAAGGCGAAAGAGTTTGCCTAGGCAGGGTGTAAGCACAGAAGCACAGTTCTTGAGAACAACAGGAGGGACCCCATCAGGCCCATATGCCTTGTTAGTACTGAGGCCAGTGATGGCACAAAATACATCAACTGAAGAAATTTTAATGTCAGCCATGAGGAAGTCAGAGGGGGGAAGTGATGGAGGAACAGCACCAAAATCGTCTAAGGTGGAATTGGAGGAGAAAGTCTGTGCGAAGAGATCTGCTTTATCAGTAGAAGAAATAACTACAGAACCATCAGAGTAGAAAAGAGGAGGGAAGGATGATGAGGTAAAGTTGTTAGAAAGATTTTTGGCAAGGTGCCAGAAGGAGCAGGAAGAATTCGAGTTGCTTCCTGCAGCGTCCATCTAAGCAGTTACTTCAACAAAAAATGGATGAGACTATGTCATACCTAATGTCTGGCTTGGATTGTATCTCTGATAGGGGTAAAAGTAGTCTTGTTGTTTTTAATTCGTCAAAAACTCAGTTCTTACACCTATTAACCCAACAAAATCTTCCACAGGAGTACCTGCTGACGTCTAATAATATTAAGCTCAATCCTGCATCATCTTTTAAACGTACTTGGGTTTTCATTCTCTTGGGATTTATCATGGATTAAATTACCTCTCTTGTTAAATCTGCTTCCAAGAGATTAGGTGTGTTAAGGCTACTCCATACCTTCTTTGCCCCTGCACAGTTGTTGACTTTATACAAGAGTTTTATTCGCCCCTGTGTAGAGTACAACTCTCATGTGTGGCGAGGCTCCAAACCTACAGCTCTTCTCAACACAGTACTCAAAATCTTTTCGTCTCTTTAACTCTCTTCATTTTACTGGCTTTCTTCAAACTCTGTCTCTTCACTGTACTTTTGTATCTGTATTTCGGTTCTGTCGCTTCTTCAATGGTCGCCGCTCCTCTGAACTGTCCGCTTGCTTCCCTCCACCATTATGGTGGGTGCGTAGCACCCATCTAGCAACAAAATTTCATCCGTTTTCTGTCCAGCTGTCTAATGCAAAAGTTAATCGTTACTCCCGGTCCTTAATGTATGCAGCAGGTCAGCTCTTGAACTGTCTGCCTCTGTCTGTATTTCCTACCTCCTATGAACTTCAGTCTTTCAAACGCAATGTGTTCAGGCATATATATATATATATATATATATATATATATATATATATATATATATATATATATGTATGTATATGGACGTAAACTTCAGAAAGACACAGGACTAACACTTAGTCATGTGCAGGAAATGTTTATCTAACTGAATTATTTCAGAGACATCGTAAAGGTGTACAGAGTTGTGCATTTGACTATGAAGATAATCTATTATTAAACAAGGAAAATGTGAGGTTAGGCTAGGATAAGCTCGGTTTGGTTAGCTTAGAATTGGTGTGGTTAGATTAGAATAAATTAGAGTGGGTTATGAAAATTTAGAACCCAGTGTATTTGATTCCATATCCATACCGTTGACCAACCTTAACATCACCCTTACCACTAAAATTACCGTTTTCGATTATTTTAATGTCCATAATATGGAATGGTTATTGCATTCCACCAGGACTGCCCATACTGGTCTAGAATGCAAGCTGTTTGCAGAATTATTTAATCTCACGCAACTGGTAATTCATCCAACCAGAATGCCAAATATTCCTGACCAAAGCGCCTATCTCTTGGACCTATTCCTGACAAATTACCCATATTAATACAGAATAGAAATGCTGTCACCATTTGGATCCTCCGACCACAATCTCGTCAAAGCTTTATTAATCATTTGCCCAAAAGCTTCCCGTTCTGAACTTGTCAGGGTGACCAGATGGCACTTTGATAAGGCAGACTGGGATGGATTTAGAAATTATCTTGCCAACATTCCATGGCACTCTTTCGTCTCCAGTGACATCAATTCTTCCCACATTAATGATGCAGTATGAGCTGGTATAGAATTGTTCATACCCAATCAACAGTTTACTAAAAGATTGGACTCCCCATAATGGTTTGACAGCAATTGTACTAGATCAATAACCCAAAAGTCCCTAACAAATAACATGTACTTAAAGAAACATCTGAAGCGCTTAGTCAGTTTAAAATTGCTATAAACTATGTAGATTCAATGATAAATCTCGTTAAATCAAACTTTTTTCACAACAAGCATCCAAACTATTAAGTAACCTTAATGACAGTAGAACATTCAGGTCAACTCTCAGTTCTTTAAATAATGATTTTAATAAATGACCCGTGCAGAAAAGCAAACATCCATGCCATAGCATTTACCAGATATTCTACCTTAAAGCAAGTCAGCCATAACGTCCCCGTACTAGTACTTGACTCTTCAGAAACTGTTCCACTTAACATACAGACTAGATATGTAAAATCCATCCAAGACAATTTATCAACCAACAAAGCTCCAGGTCCAGGTGGAATTCCTCCAACCGTTTTGAAAAAATTTTCTCCATAACTTGCTCCTTTTCTTGTTAAATTATTTAGATATGCATACGTACTTCTGTCTGTCTATCTATCTATTGCCAGACGCCTTAATCCTGTAAGGGGTGGCCACAAACAAATCGCCTCCAGGTCGCCCTGTCCAACGCCATTTCACTGCCCTGGTCCCAGCTCACCCCCCCCATCTCATTTCTCATATACCTCTCCACTCCATCCCTCCATCTCATCCTTGGTCTTTCCCTCCCTCTCCCTCCCTCCACCTCACTTACATACACTCTCCTCGTCGGTCTCTCACTCTCCATCCTCTCCAAATGGCCAAACCACCTCACTGTGTTTCTCCTAACGCTTCCTATGACATCTACATCCACATCACAAAGCTCCTTCTGTCACGGGGTTTTTATGGTATATAATTGCAATATTAAAAAATAATTATTCAATAATACTGAGAACATGACAATGAATTGTCTTGTGAAATCAAGCAATGATTACTTTATGCCGGCTTACTTCGCTGATTCTCTAAGGACGAGAATTTATAAACTTTCTCAACAGTACACAGCAGAGACTAATTCCTCACAATTGCTGTTTGTTAGTACTGTTAGCCTCTGGAGAAAGTGACATCACCCCTGACAATCAATAACTAATGCTATTAATGATAACAGGTTCTTGCTGATGCATTAACTCCTGGTTGCACAATGGATTTTAAGCTTAGTACCAAAGGACTGGCCTAAGTACCAGTTATGAATAGCAAAGCGTTTATGCAAACTAGGAGCTATAAGTGAAATAAGCTTAATATGGAAAATAAAACACGAGTTTACATTACATTAAGCTCAAGGAAAAGAACTGTTAAATTTATTGATTACAATAAAATAAATAAACGTTACATGAGTCTCAAGACGAATTCAAATAAGGAGATCGCACTCACTCGGTCACTCAAAAGCTAACTCTTAAACTTAGGGAAAAAAAAGAAAAGAACTACTGGTCAAAGAGTGGACTAAGCGGATGACTGGGCGTCGTTGAGGAAAGACACGGCACACACTCTCTCGCCAATCACGCTAGGTGGAAATTCAGGAACTGGACAACGGCGGCACTGCTATGCACTGGGCCCAACCTGCTTTCACAGCGCTCAAATCTTGACTGATTCAAATTGTGGGAGAGAGGCGAGTGTCGTGGCCGCACTTACAACGGCTAGAATCAGTGAAACACGCCCATAATAAATCGCTCAGCAGAAGTGCTAATGTCTCACACAAAGATGATCATTTATGACACAGTGAAAAATTGTTCTGAAAACACTCCCGACCGGGTGAATACGTAGCGGTTGACTGAGTGATAAATACTGGGATTCCACTAAAATTCGTGGTTTCCCACCAAAGTTGATGTCACGAGTCTATTCAAATACAAAATCACGCCGACTCGTGACATTATGTCCCATGAAAATCAAATTTTTTTTATCAGAAAAAAAATTTCTATATACATACATATAAATCCTAACTCAGTCACACAAGATTCACACCGTGGTGTGTGTGTGCTATCCTGCTACAGGAGAAAGTCATAGTCGCCAGTGAGAGAAAAAAACTCGTATTTACATTAATAGAAGCAAGCTTGAGGGAAAAACTCTGTGACGACGGTGAAAAATCCTGTACTCAGGTCAAACTGAGCGAAAAGTTCGCTACATTTACATTAACAACTAATTGTTATGTAGCATGATGTATATAATACACGGTGTAGGTGTGACAGTTGTGGTGTAACTGTACCTACGTGTAAAATTACATAATGCAAATCAATAGTAAATGATGACGACGAGGCAGAAGAGAAGAGGCGGCAGCATGTGACAGGGATGATAAAAAAAAAGTACACTATTTACACTATTTACATTATTAACCAGGAAACGTAGTCAAGGCGTTTCTGCAGGACATCAAACGCTGACCCATTTTACTGGTTAAACCCTATACCTAATTAGCGAAAAGACTGGGCGTTTGTGCAGGACATCAAACGCTGCAATTCCCTAAATTAATCAGGGAACGTGGTCATGAGCGAAAAGACTGGGCGTCTGTGCAGGACATCAAACGCTGCGATTCGCTAATGGAACCCAGTTTACTGGTTAAACCCTATACCTAATTAGCAAAAGGATATCAAACGCTGCAATTCGCTAAACTAACCAGGGAATGTGGTCATGAGTGAAAAGACTGGGCGTCTGTGCAGGACGTCAAATGCTGCGATTCGCTAATGGAACCCAGTTTACTGGTTAACTAACTCTGCACTTACGATTAATGACAGGAAGCTGAGAATCGCTACGCAAACTCGGGCAGGTCACGTTTTAACACCCATTGTGGGTGTGAACACTCATGTGGATATTGGGCATTCTCCAGGAATCCTCAGAGAGGCCCACAGCTCGAGGCATTCCACAAGGTAATTCATACACAGCCTCAGACTGTCTCTGCGGGGTTCTCAAACTTCCCCCTTAGCTTACAGTACATATGTACGTACAGGCCCTGGACATACTGTGTCCTGTGGGGCCAATGGCCGAGACGTCAGGTCTGCATCCACATTACCACTGCCCTGTCTCTCAACTGACTCAGAGACTACGGGTGTAGATTCAAATGGCACAGGAAGGACAGGTCCCTGATTAGTGGTACATGGACACACATTGCAGGAACGCACAAAACTATCTATTTCTCATCCCATCCCTGGCCAGAAAAAGTCAGCATGGATACGGCCGTGGGTCTTCCTTTTGCCCATGTGACCTCCTGACACTGAACAATGACCCCATTCTAACACTGCTTGGCGGTACTTGGTGGGAACGACAAACTGCAGTTAAACCTCGCCCTCGGGTGTTCGTGACTCACAGTAGAGCCATCCTTGTTTACGAAGGAACTTGGCTCGACCTCCCCGTGAATACTTTATCACTCAACCCTTTTGTTTCTTTCACAAGGCAGCAAGTGTCGGGTCAGAATGTTGTTCTTGAACAACAATTTGGCTACACATCAGATCTTGCGGCGATTCAGTGGTCACCGGGGTGACACAGTTTGGAACCTCAGCCATGGCTAGTGTTACTGTAGCCAAAGTCTGAGTAGCGTCATCTTCGGTGCAACTATACTTGGCATCTGGAATATTGCCTATGATAAGGTCAAATAAAGGTTCTGGCATGACAACTGCAACTGTCGTACCAGTGTAAAATGGAGATGCCACCTGGATACGTGCCTCAGGGAACAATCTCACTGATCCATCAATAAGGTTAGCTTGGATCTGTCGACCTGTGTACTGCTCAGGCTGAACTAGACTCTGCCTGAAAAAGCAACCTGAGGACCCATTCTCTCTCAGGACCTTCACAGGAATGTCTCCCACAAACCCTGGCTGAACAAGAAAGGTACTGTCACCTGTGGTAGGGCCTGTGGAAGAAGCAGGTAGCCACTGATTAGGCTGCTGAATAAATGATGCGGAAAACATGGTGCCCTGAGAATTTGATACTTGAGGGGTCGTACTCACTGCCTGGGGAGATGGAGCACTGGCCATCTGTGGGGGGGGTTCAATGTCACTGTGGGACTAGAGAACTATGTGGGGGAGCACCCGTACTGCGAGGGACGACACCACCGTGCTGCTGCTGAGGAATGAAGGCTGCGTTCACCTCCTGCCTCCTATTCACTTGAGCTAGTGGTGAAAAGGACAGTCCCGACGGTCGGTTGCGTGGCTGATACTGCTGCTGGTTAGGGTACCTGTTGTACCTCTTCCACTCAGGCTTCTGATTGTTTTGCCCCTGGTCCTTCCTTTGCGGTTTTGGACCTTGTCCTTCTTCACCATTTGGCTGGCATCTCTTACCTGGCAGATCTTAAGCTGAGCCATAAGTTCAGTAGGCCAGGTCTTTTCTAGCTGCGTGTGCAGCATAAGGTCAATTATCCCCTCACGCGTGGAAGGAGTTCATCTTTCTCGTTGTGCTCACTCATGTTCTTCCTCGAGTTCTCACTGTTTCCGCTCGTGTTCATGCTCCTTTTCGCGTTCCTCACGCTGAATTCGATGTTCTTTACGAGCATCATTCTCGCGTTGCTGTTCATAATTAAACCGAGAGAGGACAAAGTCCTTAATTTCAGTTGGGTCTGTAAGCCCCATATTTTTAGCTTCCTGTACATAGAAGCTGGTGGACATGATGCTATCTCAATCTAAGTAAACTAGCGACTCGGTACCTAATGCAATTTTTTCCAGAGAAAGATGCCAATAATCGAGAATAAAGAATATAGGCACAGGTTAGTGGTGACCAGTTTTATCTAATTAAACAGGTAAAGAAAGAAAATTAAACAAACAACTGACTGTGAAAACTATTATGTAAATTAATAAAGGTGAATTAATAATCACCAGTAAGATAGTGCCTACAGACTTTAATGATAAATACATAAGTATGAGTGAGTGAGTATTATCTTGTGAATAGCTTTAGAGCTAGGAGGTAATATCCTGGTGAGGTTGCCAATTGTCACGGGGTTTTTATGGTATATAATTGCAATATTAAAGAATAATTATTCAATGATACTGAGAACATGACAATGAATTGTCTTGTGAAAATCAAGCAATGATTACTTTATGCCAGCTTACTTCGCTGATTCTCTAAGGACGAGAATTTATAAACTTTCTGAACAGTAAACAGCAGAGACTAATTCCTCACAATTGCTGTTTGTTAGTACTGTTAGCCTCTGGAGAAAGTGACTTCACCCCTGACAATCAATAACTAATGCTATTAATGATAACAGGTTCTTGCTGATGCATTAACTCCTGGTAGCTCAACGGATTTTAAGCTTAATACAAAAGGCCTGGCCTAAGTACCAGTTATGAATAGCAAAGCGTTTATGCAAACTAGGAGCTATAAGTGAAATAAGCTTAATATGGAAAATGAAACACTAGTTTACATTACATTAAGCTCAAGGAAAAGAACTGTTAAATTTATTGATTACAATAAAATAAATTAACGTTACATGAGTCTCAAGATGAATTCAAATAAGGAGATCGCACTCACTCGCTCACTCAAAAGCTAACTCTTAAACCTAGGAAAAAAAAAGAAAAGAAATACTGGTCAAAGAGTGGACTAAGCAGATGACTGGGCGTCGTTGAAGAAGGACACTGCACATACTAAGTCTCTCGCCAATCACGCTAGGTGGAAATTCAGGAACTGGACAACGGCGGCACTGCTATGCACTGGGCCCAACCTGCTTTCACAGCACTCAAATCTTGACTGATTCAAATTGTGGGAGAGAGGCGAGTGTCATGGCTGCACTTGCAACAGCTAGAATGAGCGAAACACCCCATAATAAATCGCTCAGCAGAAGTGCTAATGTCTCGCACAAAGACGATCATTTATGACACAGTGAAAAATTGTTCTGAAAACACTCCCGACCGGGTGAATACGTAGCGGTTGACTCAGTGATAAATACTGGGATTCCACTAGAATTCAAGGTTTCCCACCAAAGTTGATGTCACGAGTTTATTCAAATACAAAATCGTGACACTTTCACTTCCTCATTTGTCAGTCTGTCTCTCCATGTGACCATGTGACTCCACATGCTCCTCTCAAATAAATCATTTCCACTGCTCTCACTCTTGACTTCTATCCCTCCAACAAGGTCCAAGCTTCACTTCCATACGTTAGAGTTGGTATCACAATAGTGTCATGTAGTAACTTTTTCACTTCCATGCTCACTTCTCTGTTTCTTATCATTGCTTTCAAGTTACCAGCAACCTTTCTTCCTTGTTGTACCCTTTCAAGCACTTCACCCTCTAAACTTCCATCCTTACTCATCACACTATCCAAGTACTTAACGCACTCACATTTTCCATTTCCTCCTCATACAAACTCACTGTACATTCACTAACTTCACGTCTCTCAAATACCATAACTTTAGTCTTCCCTACATTCATCTTTAGATTCCGTTTCTTACACACTCTCCCAAACTCATCCACCAAGCCTTGCTGTTCCCCCCCCGGCCTCACTCAACAACACAGTGTCATCTGCAAACAACAGTACAAGGAGTTTCCAAACACTTCTTCATGGAATGAAGTCAATGTCCACCCATTTCCAAAAAGAGGAAGTTCCCTCTGAATACAGACCAATAGCTATCACATCTTCTCTTGGTCATGTATTTGAGATTATAATTAGTAACCACATTGCTAAATAATCTTGAATCCAACAACTTAATTAGTGACAGACAGTATCGTTTTCGCCACGAAAGATGAACTGTTCATAAACTCAGTTTCCTCACTCATATCCATCAGTCAATTGACCAATATGGAGAAACCCATGCAGTAGACCTTGATATTTCTAAAGCTTTTGACAGAGTGTGACACCGTTCCCTGCTATCTAAACTCCGTTGCTATCACCTATCATCCTTTGTTCCACTGATTTCTTTGTATCTCAGCGACAGAAACTTTTTTTTCTTATTTACAGAACTGAGGAGGGAAAAACAAATGAATATAAAAAAACAATCCATACTCCAGATTACTGGTGTCCTTCATTCATAAAAAATCTGTAACAGTTGGACTTGAACAGTTATAGATTGAAGTTCGATTGGAAACATCAATTAATTGACCAACATGGAGAAACTCATGCAGTAGCCCTTGATATTTCTAAAGCTTTTGACAAAGTTTGGCACGGTTCCTTGCAGTCCAAACTCCACTGCTATGGACTAACATCTTTTGTTCCTCTGATGTCCTCATATCTCAGTGACAGAAAGATATGAGTAAAAGTAAATTATTTGTATCCCAATTTCCACTCAGTTAATGCTGGCATGCCACAGGGATCAGTTGTAGTTTCAGCGCTATTCCTAATTCGTATTAAAGATCTCTTATCTGTCACCTATAATCATATTCACTCATATGCAGATGACTCAACTCTTCACTGTTCAATCATACTTGAACACCCATTCACAAAATTTAATACATCTAACTTACAACTCAGTACAGCCATCTCCATAAATCAAGAATTATCTGAGATCACTGGATGGGAACAAAATAAGGTTGTCCCATTTATCTCTAGGAAAACCAAATATCTACAGATTTCTAATAGACAGATATTGCCTTATTCCTACAGTACCTTCAGTGCTGCTAACCTTCCGATCTCTAAAATTATTGAAATTACTGGAATTTCACTTAACAATGCCCTCAGCTGGACCTCTCATGCTAGATCACTTGCTAAAACCGCTTCAGTGAAACTTGGATTATTGTACAGAGTCCGTAACTTCTTCACTGACGAGCAGTTATCTATAATTTATGAGTCATGTGCGCTCTCATCTGGAATATTGCTCACTCTTGTGGAGTGGATGTGGAGAGGTTGCACTAAAACAACTAGACATAATTCAGAACAAAGCTCATAGAATTATTAATAACCTTGCTGTTACAAATGACCTACCTCCCTTGCAAGTAAGAAGGAATGTTGCCACTTTTGCATTATTTTACAGATACTTTTATGTCAAATACTCAGACGAAGTTGCATACGTTGTGTCACCTCTCCACGCATTCCCCGGCACTACACGTACATCTGGTGGTGCTCATGACTGGACTGTCACACTACCATATTGCAGAACTTCTGCCTATCAGAAATTTTTAATTCCCTGATCTGCATCTTTTTTGGAATTCGCTTCCTCAGAGTAGTTTCCCCCCAAACTTCAACCTATGGCTGTTCAAGTCCAATTGTTACAGATTTTTTATGAATGGAGGACACCTGTAATCTGATGTATGGATTGCTGTTTTTTTGTTTTTTATTCATTCCTTTTTGCTTCCTCAGTTCGTCTTTTGTACAGAAAAAAATCAGCAAAGATTAGGATCTATCTGTCGCTCTATCGCCAGACACCTTAATCCTGTAAGGAGTGGCCACAAACAAATCGCCTCCACGTCGCCCTGTCCCCCGATTTTTCACTGCCGTGTTCCCAGCTCACACCCCCCTCCCTCATATACCTCTCCACTCCATCCCTCTATCTAAACATTGGCCTCCTCCCCCCCTGTCTCTCCCTCCACCTCACTGCATACACTCTCCTCGTCAGTGTCTCACTGTCCTCATCTACACAAGGCCAACCCACCTCAGTGTGTTTCTCCTAACGCTCCCTATCACATCCGAATCCACACTACAACGCTCCTTCACTTCCTCATTTGCCAGTCTGTCTCTCCATGTGACTCCACATGGTCCTCTCAGATAACTCATTTCCACTGTTCTCACTCTTGACTTGTGTCCCTCCAGCAAGGTCCAAGCTTCACTTGCATACGTTAGAGTTAGTATCACAATAGTGTCATATAGTAATTTTTTCACTTCCATGCTCACTTCCCTGCCTCTTATCACTGCTTTCAAGGAACCAGCAACCATTCTTCCTTGTTATATCCTTTCAAGCACTTCAATCTCTACACTTCCATCCTTACTCATCACACTACCCTAGTACTTAAACGCACTCACATTTTTCATTTCCTCCTCATACAACCTCACTGTACATTCACCGACTTTATTTCTCTCGAAAACCGTAACGTTACTCTTCCCTACATTCACCTTTACATTGCGTTTCTTACACACTCTCCCAAACTCATCCACCCAGCCTTGAAGCTCCCCTTCGTCTTCACTTAACAACACAGGATCATCTGCAAACAACAGTACTGGAAGTTTCCAAATATTGCCCTCTCTCACTAGGGTCACTCCAACAATCACTGCCCTACGTTGTATCTTTTATAACCCCATCCATATACAGACTGAACAACCATGACACATCCCTGTTTCAATCTAACCGTCAAAGAGAAAAATTCACCCAGTTCCCTATCCACACGCACAGCAGCGTTAGCACCGTCATACATACTCTTCATAGCATTCAGCAACTTCCCATCTACTCCATATATTCTTATCACTATCCACAATCCTTGTCTATCCACCCTGTTATATGCTTTCTCCAAATCCATGAAGGCCTCATACAACTTCTTTCTCTTCCCTAGAAACTTTTCCATTAAAGATCTAAGAATGAATATCTTATCTACACAACCTCTTCCCTTCGTAAAAACTGCCGTCTTCTTCTCCAACTAATTCCTCTGCTATTTCCCTAACTCTCTCAGTAAGTATCCTACCATGTACTTTTCCTATTACACTAAGAAGACAAATGCCCCTATGATTACCACACACTTCTTTTTCCCGTTTTCCTTTTGCACAGGGGAATAATTATACCTCACTTCCAATCCTCTGGGACTCTACCTTCCTCCCAGGCCAATCTGCACATCTTCCACATCCATTCTACCACTATCTCTCCCCCCTGCTTCAGCATTTCACCACACACTCCATCAATTCCTGAGGCTTTCCCCATTTTGAGTTTCTTCATTCCTTCAACAACTTCCATCCTACTGATGTCTTCCGCTCTTCTCACATCCCTCCGTCTCCCAGCCATTCCCCAGGCACTTACACTCACATTACTTTCATTCT
Organism: Coenobita brevimanus; assembly: GCF_032717465.1. NCBI lineage: Eukaryota > Metazoa > Arthropoda > Malacostraca > Decapoda > Coenobitidae > Coenobita > Coenobita brevimanus. The sequence continues at coordinate 21,902,165 of NC_137021.1, forward strand.
CTATGTTCAACAGTTCCTTAAAGTGTTCTCTCCATTTACTCACTTTTTCTCCCTTCTCCATTTTACCATTTTTATCTTTCACTCCCCAACTAACTTCTTTAGCACCCTGTCTAACTCTTTACTTCCTTCCAGAACATTTTCTTACATTCCCTCCACTTTACACTCAAATTCCTTCCCAATTCATCCACTCACTTCTTACTCTCTACACATAACTCTCTCTTCCGTCTCTCAACTTCTTCCACGCCCCTGTTTCTCATCCAGTTACTAAATGTTTTCTTCTTTTGAGCCACAGCTACTTTCACCTCTGCATTCCACAGTGCTGTTCCCTGTACCCCCTTTAGTCTTCTCTTCATCCCACACACCACCTCACATGCTGCACATATTTCTTCTGTGAATATCTTGCACACACCTTCCATTTCCCCCATCTGCTCCAATCCATATTTACCCAATCGTTCTTCCACTTCCCTCCTATATTCTGCCTTGGTGGTAGGTGGGAACGCCCATCATCCATCCACTTAGTTGAGTGGTACTCTGTTTTTAGGGTAGCTCTACACTGAGTGGCAACCTAAATTATTTCCTGTAAATCAGGAAAGTATTTACAACGCTGGGTGGTAACCTTATAACCAACCAACATGTGTTCCCTACGTGACAAGTGGGTTTGTGGAAGGTTTGTGCCCCGTCCCGGGAAACAACTAACTAAAAATACGAACAAGAACCCTCGGAACAGGAGTGACCAAACGGTGACGACTAAAGACCGAGCAAAGGGCATCGTATCGATAGCTACATGGAATGTGAGAGATGCAAAAGATGAGGTGAAATTGAGAGAGATTGTCCAGGTGCTTGAGGGTGAGAGTGTGAGAGAATGGGAGTATGGATGGGGTATATGTGCGAGAGTAGGTGAGAATAAGAGCAAAAGAAGGAGTGGGTATTGTTTTGAGTAACAGATGGAAGGAGAGTATAAGAGAGTATCGGTCAGTTGCCTCAAGGACTGTGTGGGTAATATTGAACGTTGAACTACAAATGTGGGCAATTGTGTGGGTGTATGCGCTAACGCAAGATTGTGCAAGCAGTGTGGGAAAAGTGTTGTGGACAAATGTGGAAGCGTGCATGGAAAAGTTTCTAAAGGAATGAGAGAATGTTTTTGACTGGAGATATGAATGGAAAAGTACGGAATATGAAGGTGGATAGAGTAGTTGGTGAGTGAGGTGTGCCTGCAGAGATGGATGAAAATGGTAGTGCTTTAGTGGACATTTGTGCCAGGAGGGGGTTGGTGATAGCCAATACCCTCTTCAGGCACAAAATGATCCATAGGTATACGTGGCAATTGATGAGAAGGATGGGTGGTGAACTGAATGAACGGAAGGCAATGATTGATTATGTGTGTGTGGATGACAGGATGAGAAGGTGTGTAATGGATGCAAGAGTATAATTATACAGTAGAGGCTGGTGGAGTGGACTTTTTGACAACCACCCCAGACTCAAGGGCCAAATGAAATGGAGAAATGGAAGAAGGGAAGGACATGAGGAAGCAGTTCATACAAGGAGAGTAGAAAGTGGTTACAAAAGATTGGAAAAAAGGATTAATGATCATTTTGTGAAAAACAAGAAAAAAATAGCATTTTAAGATGGTGTCATTCTGTCTTTTGCGCACGCGAGATGATGTTCGTCTGTCTTCAGCGCCGTAAGAGATTGTATCCAAGACTGCCTTTTTAAACGCTTTTCAAGACTTATAGAAGTAAAAAAAAAAAACACAAGCTTGAAAACGTGCACACCAAATAGGCAAAGAATCCCATGAAAGTTGGAGAAAAAAATGAAGTAAACTGTAAAATAAGGTATTTTTCCTTCAGTATTGTATATATATATATATATATATATATATATATATATATATATATATATATATATATATGAAGAAACAGGCTTTCTACATGAATTCTCAACCATCGACCACATACTGTACATACCTACAGTAAGTAAAATAACTGAAAAGAAAACTGAGCACAGGATATCTTTGTGTATGGCGTTCATTAGCTACGAAAAAGCTACGGACAACAGGAGCGGTGTTGAATGCAATTCGCAGACAACGTAGACAATAGGTAAGACCTATCGCGCAATACTGGAATACAACTAGAGATACAACACCCACCATTAAGCTCCGTACGGATATCGTAAAAAAAAATGTGTAGGACGGTGTGATACTATCTCACCGTAATTGTTTGCTGCATGTTTAGAAGTATTTATAAAACTTCACTGGAGTAATAAGGGTATTAAAAAAGGAGATAAATATCTGAATAACCATGGCTCGCAGATGACATCGTTCTATTTGGTGAGTCAGTTGAACAACCGCAACTGTTGCTAAAAGGCTTAAACTGAGAAAGTGCGTGGTACTAGAAAAAAAGAAAAAAAAAGAAAAAAGTTATGCTCCATAACCAAATTCGGTGTGCTAAGCCGACTCCGTTCCTTCTTTACCCCAGCACAATTGTTGACTCTATACACGGGTTTTATCCGCCGCTATGTAGAGCACAACTCTCATGTGTGGGGAGGCTCCCCATATACAGCTCTTCTCAGTAGGGTTTAGTCAAAGGCTTTTCGTCTCATTAACTCTCCTCCTCTTACTGGCTCCCTTCAACCTCTGTCTCTTCGCAGCACTGTTGCATCTTTATCTCTTTTATATCGGTACTTCAATGGTCACTGCTCCTCTGAACTGTTGCATTCCTACACCTCTACGACGGGCGCGTAGCACCCGTCTAGCAGCAAACTCTCCTCCCTTTTCTGTCGAACTCTCTAATGCAAGAGTTAACCGTTACTCCCAGTCCTTCATTTATACAACAGGTCAACACTGGAACTGTCTCCCTCTGTCTGTATTTCCTGCTAGTTATGATCTCCAGTCATTCAAACGCAGTGTGTCCAGGCATCTCGAAATGATCGGATCTTGAATTTGGCTCTCTCTTGTATTTTGTTTTTCCCTTGGAAGGAACAGTTATTGTGGGCACGTGGCCTTTGGTTCCTTCTTCCTAACATAAAAAAAAAAAAAAAAAATAAGGCTGAAACTGAGGAAATAATACTCCAATTGGGAGTGTTAAAATTAGAGCATCTTGTACAGACTAACCCGTCAAACGAACGTAAAACAAGATTTGTTAAACTGAGTTGGAGAGCATTTGGTAGACAAAGTAGCATATTAAGGACACTTTACCATTGTACAGAAAACGAACAGTTTTCTGTCAATGCGTTCTCCTTGCAGAGAGGTATCAAAAAGTCGATACTAGGAAAAACTCTTTAAGAAAACCAAATAATCAGCGTGGATTAGGAAACGGAATGGAGTAAAAGACGCAATAAAATCAATTACAAGAAGTACTGGCAGTGGACAGGTCATATTAGGAGAACATATGGTACCAGATGGAAAAGGAAAGCAGCAGGCAGGGTAAAAAGTGATTAAAAAAGGCCAAGAGCAAAGAACTTCGAGGTTTGATGAAATAAAAAATTTCATAAGGGGATACAGGATCCCAGACAAAAGATAGTAAAATAAAAACGAAGAACAAACGTTGAAAACAAGGATCTTAGTGTCTGAAATGGAAAGACATCGCACAAGGCCAGGATAAGTGGAATCTTTCGGGAGAGGCTTATGTTCTGTAGTGGAATGATATGGGATGATATATATATATATATATATATATATATATATATATATATATATATATATATATATATACACACCCTGGGGGTAGGGGGGGTTTTCAAGAATACTCCCCCAGTACCCCTGTTTGTCGTGTGAGGCGACTAAAAGGGTTGGCAGAGGGTTAGTACCCCTCCCCGAAAAACAGCTAACTAAAAAGATGAACAAGAATCCTCAGACAAGGACTGACCAAAAGATGACGACCAAGGACCAGACAAATTACATGGTACGGATCGTGACGTGGAATGTAAGGGGTGCTAATAATGAGGTGAAAGAGAGAGAGATTGTCCAGGTGCTTCAGGGTGCAAAAGTGGATGTATGTGGAGTAACTGAAACTAAATGGGGAGGAGAGAGTATGAGGGAATGGGAGTATGGATGGGGTATATGTGCAGGAGTAGGTGAGAATGAGAGGGCAAAGAATGAGTGTGTATTGTTGTGAGTAATAGATGGAAGAAGAACATAAGCGAGTATGGATCAGTTGGCTCAAGGATTGTGTGGGTAAGACTGAAAGTTGGAATACAAATGTGGGCGATTGTGTGCGTGTATGCGCCAACGCAAGATCATACAAGAAGTGTGAGAGAAGAGATCTCGACAAATGTGGAAGTGTGCATGGAAAAGTTTGGAAGGAATGAGAGAGTGTTTTTGAATGGTGATATGAATGGAAAAGAAGGGAATGTGAAGGTGGATGGAATACTTGGTGAGTGGGGTGTGACTGCTGTGATTGATGAGAATGGTAGTGTGTTAGTGGACATTTGTGCTGGGAGGGGGTTGGTGATAGCCAATACCCTCTTCAGGCACAAGATGATCCACATGTATACATGGCGGGTGATGAGAATGGTGGGTGGTGAACTGAATGAAGGGAAGGCAATGATTGATTATGTGTGTGTGGATGAAAGGATGCAAAGATGTGTAATGGATGCAAGAGCTTATAGAAGTTGGTGGAGTGGACTTTCTGACCACAACTTCGTGATGGCCAGAATCAAGATCCAAGTAAGATGGAGAAATATAAGAAGGGAAGGATGGGAGGAAGGGGTAGATGGAAGGAGAGTGGAAAGGTTACAAGAGGATGAGAAAAAGGTAGAATATAAGAGAGAAGTGGAGGAACGATTGGGTAAATATGAATTGGAGCAGATGGGCGATGTGGAAGATGTGTGCAAGATCATCACAGAACTAATATGTGCAGCATGTGATGTGGTATGTGGGGTGAAGAGAAGACGGAAGGGGGTGCAACGAACTGCATGGTGGAATGAAGAGGTGAAACAGGCTGTTGCACAAAAGAAGAAAGCATACAATGAATGGATGAGAAATAGGGGTGTGGAAGTTGAGAGGCGGAAGAGAGAGTTATATGTAGAAAGGAAGAGAGAGGTGAGAAGAATAGTAAGAGAGAGTAAGAAAGAAAGTGGATGAGGAATTTGGAAGGAATTTGAATGTAAAGTGGAGGAACTGAAAGAAAATGTTCTGGAACGAGGTGAAGAGGGTAAGACAGCGTGGCACTGAAGTTAGGAGGGGAGTGAAAGATAAAAATGGTAGATTACTAGTGAAGAAGGGAGAAAAAGTGAGCAGACGGAGAGAACATTTTAAGGAATTGTTGAACATAGAGAATGGAAACAGTGCGGGTATAAGTGGCAGGGGAATTGCTTGGAGAAGGAGGGAGGTGAGAGGACAGGAAGAAATCAGTAGGATGGAAGTTGTGGAAGCAATGAAGAAAGTCAAAATGGGGAAGGCCCCAGGAACTGATGAAGTGTGTGGTGAAATGCTGAAGCATGGAGGAGAGACAGTAGTAGAATGGATGTGAAAGATGTGCAGATTGGCCTGGGAGGAAGGCAGAGTCCCAGGGAGATTGGAAGTCAAGTATAACTGTTCCCTTGTAGAAAAGAAAAGGGGGAAAAGAAGTGTGTGGTAATCACAGGGGCATTTGTCTTCGTAGTGTAATAGGAAAAGTGTATTGTAGGATACTTATTGACAGAGTTAGGGAAATAACAGAGGAATTAGTTGGAGAAGAACAGGGAGGTTTTAGGAAGGGGAGAGGTTGTGTAGATCAGATATTCATTCTTAGATCTTTAGTGGAAACGTTTCTAGAGAAGGGAAAGAAGTTGTATGCGGCCTTCATGAATCTGGAGAAAGCATATGACAGGGTGGATAGACAAGGATTGTTGAAAGTACTAAGAATATATGGAGTAGATGGGAAGTTGTTGAATGCTGTGAAGAGTGTGTATGATGGTCCTAAGGCTGCAGTGCGTGCGGATGGTGAACTTAGTGAAATTTTTTCTTTGAAGGTTGGGTTGAAACAGGGATGTGTCATGTCTCCGTGGTTGTGCAATCTGTACATGGCTGGGGTAATAAAAGAGGTACAAGGTAGGGTAGTGGATGTTGGAGTGGCCCCAGTGAGAGAGAGTAGTGTTTGGAAACTCCCTGTACTGTTGTTTGCAGATGATACTGTGTTGTTAAGTGAAGACGAAGGGGAGCTGCAAGGCTTGGTGGATGAGTTTAGGAGAGTGTGTAAGAAACGGAATCTAAAGGTGAATGTACAGAAGAGTCAAGTGATGGTCTTTGAGAGAGGTGAAGTCAGTGAATGTACAGTGAGGTTGGTTGGTGAGGAAATGTAAAATGTGAGTACGTTTGAGTACTTGGGTAGTTTGATGAATAAGGATGGAAGTTTGGAGGGTGAAGTGCTTGAAAGGGTACAACAAGGAAGAAAGGTTGTTGGTTCTTTGAAAGCAGTGATACGAAACAAGGAAGTGAGCATGGAAGTGAAAAAGTTACTACATGACAGTATTGTGATACCAACTCTAACGTATATAAGTGAAGCTTGGACGTTGTTGGAAGGGCACAAGTCAAGAGTGAGAGCAGTGGAAATGAGTTATTTAAGAGGAGCCTGTGGAGTCACACGGAGAGACAGGCTGACAAATGAGGATATAAAGGAGCGTTGTGGTGTGGATGAGGATGTGATAGGAAGCGTTAGGAGGAACACACTGAGGTGGTTGGCCATGTGGAGAATATGGAGGGTGAGAGACTGACGAGGAGAGTGTATGTGAGTGAGGTGGAGAGGGGGAGAGAGAAGGGGAGGCCGAGGATGAGATGGAGGGATCGAGTGGAGAGGTATATGAGAAAAGGGGGTGTGAGTTGGGAGCAGGGCAGTGAAATGGAGAGGGACAGGGCGACGTGGAGGCGATTTGTTTGTGGCCACCCCGTACGGGATTAAGGATCTGGCAATATATATATATAGAGATAGATAGATAGATAGATAGATGGATAGATAGATAGATAGATATAGATATAAGTAGATAGATAGATGGATAGATATAGATATATGTATATAGATAGATAGATAGACAGATATAGATATATGTATATATATATATATATATATATATATATATATATATATATATATATATATATATATATATACAATGTATGTGCGTGTGCGTATGTGTTATTACCGGTACCTAATTGTTCTTACCTAATTGTATCTTTACAGGAATAAGTCAAGCTCGTACTGTCCCGTGTCTTAAACCATATTCATCGTAGATATCCTTAAATTTGTGAATTGTTTTGGCACACACTATTTCATTCGGTAGTGCATTCCACTGATCAATTCCTCTATTTGGGAAACTGAATTTCCTTACGTCTTTATCACCTCTCTTTTTATGCATTTTTTTGCAGTGTTCTCTTGCTGATGCTTCCCTATACGTTAAGTAATCATTTATGTATATTTTCTCCTTCCCTGATATGCATTGATATAGCATAATCATGTTACCTCTTTTCCTTCTCTCCTGTAGTGTTGGTAGATTCAGTTTATTTAGTCTTTCTTCGTAGCTTAGTTCCCTTTAGCTAGGTACCCATCTTGTAGCGGCCCTTTGAACTTTTTCAATCTTGTCTATGTGTTTTTTGAGATGAGGACTCCAGACTACTGAAGCATGATGCATACTCCAGGGTTGGTCTGAGAAATGATGTTATTATCTTTCTTAACATGTCTTCATTTATGTATGTAAACGTTATTCTCATATTGGCAAGCAGTATATACATGTTACGTACCTTCTCACTGATGTGGTCAGCCGGAGATAGTCTGTTATTGACAATCACACCTACTGTAGGTCCTTCTCTCTTTCTGATGTGTGTAGGGTTTTATTTCCTAATGCATAATCCCAATCATGTCTTTTTCCACTTTTACCAAACTTGATTACATGACACTTGTCCACATTGAATTCCATTTGCCATGTATTACTCCATCCATGAAGTTTATTTAATTCTTCTTGTAGCTCTTTACAAGAGTCTGTGTTAGTAATTCTCCTTTATATTTTTGCATCATCTGCAAACATATTTAGGTAGCTTTCATTTCCTATGTTACTGTCTATATCATTTATATACACTAAAAACATGATTGGTGCCAGCACTGAGCCCTGTGGTACTCCACCAGTCACTTCTTTCCATGATGAGTAATTTACCCTTAGTACTGTTCTCATTTTTCTTTTCTTCAGAAAATCTTGCATCCAGCAATACAGTCTGCCTCGAATTCCTCCTTGATGGTACAGTTTCCATAAAAGTCTTTGGTGTGGTACTGTGTCAAATGCTTTTTTGAAATCTAAATAGATACTGTCCACCCATCCTTCTCTTTCCTGTAATGTGTCAGTTACTCTGTCATAGTAGCTCAACAGATTAGTAACACATGATTTTCCTTTTCTGAAACCAGTTTGTCTTTCTTTTTCATACTGTGTTCTTCTAGGTGATTTACCCAAGCTTTTCTTATGATCTTTTCAAATACCTTGCTTACAACACTGGTTAGTGATACTGGTCGGTAGTTAAGTGGATTTTGTCTATTTCCTTTCTTGAATAAAGGAACAATGTTTGCTTTCTTCCAAATATCAGGTAGTTTACCTTGACTCAAGGATTTCTTGAAAATTAAAAATAATGGTTTACTTAACTACTTTGCACATTCACGTAGCACCCAATATGAAATTTCATCAGGACCATTTGCTTTTCCTTTGTCTAATTTACTTAGCTCCTCTTGTATTTCTTTTTCTGATGTTTGTATATCTGGTAGTATGTGTGGGCATGCATGTTCCACATAATCCCTCTCAAAATTTTTTTCCTCTGTAAAAACTGATTGGAAATTCTTGTTTAGTGCTTCACAAATATCCTTCTCTTGTGTATAGGTGATTCCATCGTCCATAATGGATTGTATTTTATCTTTTACTTTGGTTTTGCTTCTGATGTAGCTGTAAAATAGCTTTGGTTGATCTCTACTTTTATTTATGATATCATCCTCAAACTGTTTTTGGGCTTCCCTCCATATTCTTGTATAATCGTTTCTTGCCTGTTTGTAATTATTATATGCCCTTTCACTATTGTGTCTTCTGTATCTCTTTTTTCTTTTGATTTTTTACATTCTGTATTGAACCATTTCTTTATTTTCTTTTCTGCTTCTTTGTGCTGTGGGACGTACTTCTGGACTCCTATTTCATAAAGTTCACAGAATTTTTCATATATAGTATTTAAATCTTGTCCTCTACAGTAAGCTCCTTTTCCCAAGCAATTTCCAAGAAGTACTTCTTTAGGTCATGATACTTTCCCTTTTTATAGTTTAGGCTCTTTTTGTAACTTTCATTGCTCTTATCTATGTCATATGTATTCCTGAAATTGCAATTTAGTACTGCATGGTCGCTTTTGCCGAATGGAGGGCGATATATTAAATTGTCAACATCGTTTTCTTGCCTAGTAAATATGAGATCTAGCATTGAGGGCACATCGAGTCCTCTTTTTCTGGTGTGTGTGTGTGTGTGTGTGTGTGTGTGTGTGTGTTTAATTAATGAGAGAACCATTATGACAACCCGTGATGGTAAGTTTTCTTTGTATCCAGTCCTGTAACTGATAAATCTAACTTTTTTAAAAAATTGTTCGGTGTCACAACAAATTAAAAAATAGGTTCTGCTAACACGGAGAAAAGCTCAGTGACATCACCAACCACACGTATTTAAGGAAATATTGTTCTGGTAGTTTACGACTATCATTTGCCTCTTAAACGTCGATCTCTTATACTATCTTGTGGCACCACATATTTGTTTCATTGATCAAAACGTATCTTCATTACGAGTATAATATTGTTTATATTTCCTATAAAAATATTATTAAAGCATCTCTTCTTGCGAAATAACTTACCATTAGACCACTTCGCTGGAAATTTATATTTGGTTTCTTAAATCAGTGCATGGTAAACTAAGCACATATCAGTAGCAAGAATAAACTTGAAAATACGTCTCCAGTTTCAGTGCTAGATTTTTCATAATGTAGCAGTAATTACATAATTTACCTTAATTTGACAGAGCATTAGGGGAGGAAAATTTGATGCTAGTAAATAACTTACATGGAAGTATTTTGATTTGGCCCGAAAATTAAAAATTTCACACGTATCTAGGCCAGCTGATAAATATTGTAAGGCCTCAACTTTATATGAATTAATAGAAATAACTATATATAATATTATATTTACGCATTCTTAATGTTAAACGGTTACTGTGACCTTTAGAATAATAATAATTTAAAATGTGTCGTTAATAATGAATGCACTTGGACAAACAATCAGTTGCCATCTTTCAAAGCTTAAGCTTCGTCTCTTCTCAGATTAGATCGAAATGGTTATAAAACGGCAGGCAGGAGTAGGCAGGGTATTACGATATGTACGAAGTACCTTGGAAGCAGTTGAGTAAACAGGAAAAAATAACAAGTGCAATGTTGCTGTTTTAAATGCTAAATGCTAAAGGAATAATATGTAATTTAATATTATCCGTTTACAGGACCACAGTCTCTAACAAAGTGGCTGCATATCCTGTGATCATCATATAAGAAATGCTCCACCGAACAGTACGTGGCAAGGATTATAGGAGACTTCGTCTTCGGGACCCTAGTGATGCAATAAGCGGTTAGTATTAAAATATTACAGTCCAGCGTTCCGAATTTTCCACAGTTCTCTTTCGTGCAATTGTAGTTCAGTTTAGGTAATATTAGTTGTAAAGTAGACTGAATATGAGTTCATTATATCTATGAAGGAAACGTAATTATATATATATATATATATATATATATATATATATATATATATATATATGGAGCCTCTGTGGTGAAGTGTGCGTTTTCGTACACTGGAGAACGAGGGTTAGCGCCCCGCCAGGGTAATAAACTTTGGGAGCGTTCTTAAGGCCACGTACTGCATTGGCGGAGGCAAGGGGTGCTGTGGATGAACGAGTGTCGCATACTGTAAAGTATGCTTCCACCCAGTCGGCTTGCGCGGGCCGATTACACTGGGTTAACGGACCACAAACATCCAAAGCCACTCCAACACAACAATTACACTTACAAGCACTTCTCACCCTACATACAATCTCTACCAGACAGCCCAAGCCACTTGGTAGAGATGTGGTAGGTCTCCATATTATAATTGCAAACCATAATAGATAGATAGATAGAGAGACAGATAGAAGCAGGAAGTCAAATGATGAGAAGGTGTTGTGTCTGCGAGAATCCAGCAGTGCTAAACATGCTTACACACTCTTAACACTGAGGAAAGCTGACGACAGCGGCCAGTAAGGAGATGATGCAGTTAGCTGTCAGCAGTCCTCTCGTGAGAAAGATCTGGTAACCATGAGGAACATACGTGACACACCCCTGCTACACCAGATTTTAGGAAAGAGAGTTTAGAAGGAGACAAGCGACCCTAGAGAGAGGTCGAGACGGAGATTAGCCTTAGAACAGAAAGAGAGAGAGATAGCGAGACAGGGAGGTAGCTACCCGGGACTTATACTCTTCCCATAGAGAGACCTGTTTAATATTTCCAAGGCAAATAAAAATAGTCCCATACTATTCTTTACCTCTCCCGTCACTACATGACATCTGGTGGGGAAACTACTACAAGATATAAAAGCCGCTCGACCACAAGTCTAAAATATACTTCTCTACAAGTAACTACAAAGTCTTTATGACATTTGGTGGCAGCGGTGGGATACGAACCTCGTCTACGAATCAACATTAAATTACTACAAAATATCAAGATTATTATAAATCCATTGGTGACACACCACATTTCATTATATAAGGCACAGATAAAAAATTACCATATGAGCTCCTACAAGGTGACAGCATGCCTATATACAATTACGATGATTACTCTAAACTCCGTTTACGTGAATTCCAGGACATTCACAAAAGAGTGAAAAAACAATTAACGATGTCCAAGGAAGAAATGACGGAGGCATTTAACAAGAAGGCAAAAGATTCACCTATCAGCTTAGGAGACATTGTTTACGGAGTCATTCATACGAGAGACAATAAATTATCCCCTAAATTTGAGGGCCCATACAGAGTAATTAACATACAAGCAAACAAAGTTTTAATTAAGTCACTTTCAAGTGGCGAGGAAAAACAAGTTCATATTGACCATTTAAAACGAGTTTCAAGGGAATTATCACATAATTATTCAGCCTCGGATACAACCGAACAGGTGAACGTACCTCAAGAAACCAAGCAAGAACACAACAATGATTACAAAAAGAAATTAAGGTCATATACCAAACAATCGAACATAGGTGCAACTATTCCAATGAAATCTACAGTACATCATTTACGAGAATTAAATATCAATTTAAACTCGTTCTATAAATGAAATAACAGCCAACCGTAACGCACATCATCACTATCATCAACCACAGCTTTATAGGAAATTAATAGATTTTTTTTTTTTCGGTAGGTTACGATGAAGGGACTTATGCTATGGATTCTCCTATACATAGTAAGAGTATATGCGCACCTAGACCCCAAGCATATAGTACGACAAGGATGCCTCATAGCTCCAACGGCCACGACTACAATCGTCAAGGACGTCATGAGTACTGAAATAAGTCTAGATTACTTGTATGACTTACCTACTTATGTAGAAAGACTTGCGACGCCGATGCGAACTCTGGACTTCAAGATAGGGAATTATGTTTCACAAGCACATAACACCAAATAAGTGGATGAAATGGTGAAGTTAGCGAAATGGAAACTAGAACAGGCGAAGTCAACTATGCTCGTCATGATCCAAGATCTCCCATCTTATGGAACGGAGGTACTGAGCGACAGGAACAATATCACACGTACTCGCCAAAAGCGCGGTTTGTTCGATCTGGGCGGCGCAATTCTTGGGAACATCTTTGGATTGGCTACAGAGGATGACCTTAAAGAAATAAACAACAAATTTAATAAGATAGCTCAGGTACTAACATACCAAGATAAATTCATCACAGGACAGAACTCGGCAATGAAGACAATTGTGAAAAATCTGAAACAAGCAGAAAACGTAGCTCTCGAGAGTATAGATAAAATAAATGACTTAGAGGGCAACGTTACTCTTTTCCAGCACTTCTCCATCATCACAGAACATATTGACACGATTCTACTACAATTAGAGAACACTAGAGATCATTTCAGGGCACTTATGCAAGGAATTTCGAATGCTGGTGATGGCAAGATCACAAATGACTTACTCCCAGTTCATGAGCTACGTCAGATAGTTAGTCAAGGCATACATAAACATAAATTGAAGCCATTGTTCTGCAGTAGGGAATTTATGCAATATTACCCGTACTTAGAAGCAACACTAACACCAACATCAGTGATAGTTCATGTACCATTCATCACGGAAGACCTGTTCACAGTGTACCAAATACACCCCTTCCCCTATAGAAACAACAACACTTTGGTCATCATCAACATCAACACAGACACCG
>NC_137021.1:21920598-21935598 GCF_032717465.1 Coenobita brevimanus
TGGGACTTTGGTGAAAGCATTGCCATTGCACTTGACATCTCAAAGGCGTTCGATCGAGTTTGTCGTAAATCTTTAAACTTCATACTGCCCTCTTACGGTTTCTCTCCTATCTGTGCCTTCATTTCTAGCTTCCTTTCTGCTGTTGTAGACGGTCACTGTTCTTCTCCTATATCTAATAATAATGGTGTTTCTTAGGACTGTGTCCTATCACCAACTCTCTTCTTTTTATTCATCAGTGACCTTTTAAGCTGTACATCTAATCCTATCCAGCCATACGCTGATGATTCCACCCTTCATCTTTCCGTCCGGTTCCCACAACATCAATCTCATCATTTACTGCAACAAACATGGGATGAAGCAATGGCACACCTAATGTCTGACTGGACTCGTATCTCTGGGTGAGGTAAAAGTAACCAAGTTGTTTTTAATGTATCAAAGACTCAGTTCTTACACATATCAACCCAACAAAATCTTCCACAGGAGTACCCACTGATGTTTAATATTATCCAGCACAATCCTGCATCATCCTTGAACATACTTGGAGCTTCATTAACTCTCTTCCTCTTACTGGGTCCCTTCAACCTCTGTCTCTTCGCCGCGCTGTTGCACCTTTATCTCTTCTATCGCTACTCAGAACTGTCTGCTTGCATCCCTGTAACTCTACGACAGACGCGTAGCACCCGCCTAGCAACAAACTCTCATCCGTTTTCTGTCCAGCTTTCTAATGCAAGAGTTAACCGTTACTTGGAGTCCATTTTTTATGCAACAAGTAAACTCTGGACCAGTCTCCCTTTGACTGTTTTTCCTACTACCTATGATCTCCAGTCTTTCAAACGCAGTGTATCCAGTTATCTCGGAATAAATAATCTCGATTTTGGCTCTTTTTTTTTATTTATTTTTTTCTTGGAAGGAACGATTTGCTGGTTCTTTGCCTTTAGTTCCTTTTCGTTGCCTAAAAATATAAAAAAACATATGTATGTATATATAAGTTAACTGTAACCAAATTATTTCTTTGTGTGTGTGTCAATATATATATATATATATATATATATATGTATATATATATATATATATATATATATATATATATATACACACAGTATATATATATATATATATATATATATATATATATACACACAGTATATATATATATATATATATATATATATATATATATACACAGTATATATATATATATATATATATATATATATATATATATATATATATACAGTATATATATATATATATATATATATATATATATATATATATATATATATATATATATATATATATATATATATATACAGTAACATCTCAAATAACGCGAGGGTTAGGTTCCTGGAGAGGTCGCGTTAGTTAAAAACGTATTTTTAAAACATAATTTTGCCATAGGAAACAATGGTAATACTGGGGGTTACGTTCCTGGACTCTGGGAAAGTCTATCTATTTGGGGAGGTATGCTACTCTAAACTTAAAAGCAACAATATTAATTTGAAGGAAAATCCACGTAAAAAAAAAAAAAAAAAAAAAAAACAGTATATCTTGGGAGAAATAAACAACATTTTAGCCCTAGTTGGGTCGAAGTGTTGTTTACTTCTCCCCAAATACATAGTTTTCGTTTTTTACGTGGATTCTCTTTCAATTCTGCTTCATTCACGGCATTGTGAAAGTTCCTCAACGTCATTAATCCATTACTAGTCATAAGAACACTTCAGTAAAAGCAACATTTTCATTACAGTAAGTAGGTCACAAACAATAACAACACAGCCTCACTTCATCTATGCATCACTCGTAGTCTGCTGCTGTCCCTCCTTACCCCTCTACCCCACCTCCCGCCGCTCCCCACCCTAATTTTGTTGTCCCTCCTCGCTCTGCTGTCCTTCCTCTTCCTCTGACTCCCGTGCTACTGGTGACGAAGATAACAGTTTTCTGTCTTCTTCATAAAGAACTGCTCTATCTTGGTGTGAGTGGTTTCCTTCTTTCTGTTCTGCAGCATCAAGTTGTAACAATTTAGATCTACCCTCAGTTTCCTGGCCAAATTTGGTCTGAAAATGAGCCAAATTGCTCAGAATGGGGCCAAACTTCATTTTCGAATATTATAGTTCGAATAAAACCAGTTTAACCCCTACACCGCGGGCTTGTTTACCAATGACTTGCGTGTCCCGCTGGGTTATTTTGGCTCCGACAGACTCTCAAAAAATATTTGCCAAAAATCAGTTATTAGTCCTAGAATAACAAAATTACATATGCTTATGGCACATACATTCAGCTTTCTCCTGCAATGATTGTTGAGCCTTCGTCCGTTACCGTAGGACTTGTGGAGACCTCTGAAGTAGGGTAACGAAGTCTCCACTTTACACTTCCCGACAACCCGTAATATGATTACCACAGCCAGATACAAACACTATAAACACTATTCTACAATTTTCAAGTAGTTTGGGATCCATACTAAAAAAAAAAAAACACTGTGAAAGCAATGGAAATTACGAGCGCGTCTGATCGTCGCACTTGCGCTAGTTCCCTCTAGGCACTCTGTCATTTATTATTCATAAAACCCCTCACACTTTATATTTCTATTACTATATCACACTTATATATATCTGGAGTCTTTCTCCATAAGTTTCATTCAGTCGTATTAGTTTATTGTCACTGAAGTCATTCAATTTTCAGTCAGTAAAATACGTAGAGAGCCACGGATTCACTCTCACTGTTATAACATAAATTATTTGTACTCATATTCTTATATTACTAATTACTTACATTACTATTTACATTTTCTATTCTATTTTCAATATTTACCCTGATATTTTACTTCTGTCTATCTATCTATTGCCAGACGCCTCAATCCCGTTTGGGGTGGCCACAAACAAATCGCCTCCAAGTCGCCCTGTCCCCTGCCATTTCACTGCCCCGCTCCCAACTCACACACCCCTCTCTCATATACCTCTCCACCCCATCCCTCCATCTCATCCTCGGCCTCCCCCTCCCTCTTCCCCCCTCCACCTCACTCACATGCACTCTCTTCGTCAGTCTTTCACCCTCCATCCTCTCCATATGGCCAAACCACCTCAGTGTGTTCCTCATAACGCTTCCTATCACATCCACATCAACACCACAACGCTCCTTTATATCTTCATTCGTCAGCCTGTCTCTCCACGTGACTCCACAGGCTTCTCTTAAATAACTCATTTCCACTGCTCTCACTCTTGACTTGTGTCCTTCCAACAATGTCCAAGCTTCACTTCCGTACGTTAGAGTTGGTATCACAATACTGTCATGTAGTAGCTTTTTCACTTCCATGCTCACTTCCCTGTTTCTTATCACTGCTTTCAAGGAACCAGCAACCTTTCTTCCCTGCTGTACCCTTTCAAGCACTTCACCCTCCAAACCTCCATCCTTACTCATCACACTACCCAAATACTTGAACGTACTCACATTTTCCAATTCCTCACCATCCAACCTCGCTGTACATTCACTAACTTCACCTCTCTCAAAGACCATCACTTTACTCTTCCCTACATTCACCTTTAGATTCCGTTTCTTACACACTCTCCCAAACTCATCCACCAAGCCTTGCAGCTCCCCTTCGTCTTCACTCAACAACACAGTATCATCTGCAAACAACAGTACAGGGAGTTTCCAAACACTATCCTCTCTCACCAGGGCCACTCCAACATCCACTACCCTACCTTGTACCTCTTTTATTACCCCATCCATGTACAGATTGAACAACCATGGAGACATGACACATCCCTGTTTCAAACCAACTTTCAAAGAGAAAAATTCACTTAGTTCACCATCCACACGCACTGCAGCCTTCGCACCATCGTACAGTGCCTTACACTATGTTATTCACTGCCACTTTCAGTAAGATAAAACTATAATACACTGTTAAATCATATGAACTGAACATCCATTGCTTTCACCTGCTATTTACACATTATTTACACATTATTTCCAAATAATTCTGCTTCCACACTTGCACTGTTAGAACTGCTTCTGGCTGTGATAATCGAAGAAGCAGGTAACACAGAGGGGAACCTGGCACTCAGCGCACTGCCAAGAAGTGCGTTTATGCTCAGGTGTGCTGCGTGTGGTATGTGCACATACCTGACACCTGCGAATCGCAGCCTTCCTTTTCCCTGTGGCAGGCATTAGCTCAAGTCTGTGCCGATCCATATACGCCCTCTGCTCAAGTCGGTCGGGAAGTGTTACTGGATGGCGCCTTGGAGTTGCTGCTGTCACCCTACCATATCTTTCCAGCAGCTGCTGGACACAAGTCCTGGCGAACAACCTCAGGGAGAAGGACTTGGATGGCTTGACCTTCATCTTGTACAGGATGAAGGCGTTCAGCATCGTCATATCTATGAGATGCAGAAAAACTTTCCTGTACCACCTAGTATTCTTCCTGAAGCAGTCGATCTCACCAATCATCATGTCGGACTTGTCCACCAGCCGCATGTTGATATTATAGTCCAACACAGCATCAGGTTTCATCACAGGTTCGCCTGTCCTACGGTCGACCTTCCCACTGTCTGTCATCTCCCCCTTATGTACGGTGGTGAGCATGTGCACGACTCTCTTGTCATGCCACCGTATTGCCAGCATCTTCTCACACTTGCGTAGGTGCATATCTCCTCGCTGCGAGGTTCCCACCTCTGGGAATTTGGGGAAGTTGGCATGATTACTTTTCACAGTGCCGCAGGAGCCAATGCCGTGCTCAGAAAGGTATTTGGCAAGTTTCGGTGCTGTATAGTAGTTGTCTGTATACAGCACATGATTCCCACCAAAATACTTTTCTAGGAGCACTTTCACTACACAGCCTGAGAAGCCAAGGGGGTGTGTTTTATCGAGATCGACAGTGCTGGCTGAATAGATGACGAAGTCAAGGATGTACCCCGTCTTACAGTCGCACAGTACAAAGAACTTAATTCCAAAGCAATGGCGTTTGCTTGGAATGTACTGAACAAACCAAAGACGTCCTCTGAACAAGACCAAGGATTCATCAATGACAACCTTCTGAAATGGGTGGAAGAATGACATGAGCTTATCCTTCATTCTGTTCAGAATCTCCCGGATCTTCCAGAGTGGGTCGGTTTGGGAAGGTACATCGTTGTCGGCAAAGTGCAGGTTTCCCATGATGTTCCGGAAGCGATCTCTGGCCATGTATTTATTGATGGTGGGTGAGGGTAGTAAGGGGTCCATGGACCAGTATTCTTCCAACTCATGCTTCTTGGAGTGTGGCATGAGAAGCATGAGGGCAAAGAACACATACAGCTCCAGCACTCCCAGCATGGACCACTGTTGCATCTTGGCTGCACCTGTACCACTAGCAGCAAGTTGTGATTCATACCTGTTGGTCTCATCACATATGTGCTGCATGACTTCGTCATCTAGGAAGGCCAAAAGGTAGTCGACACACTCAGCATTTTCGTCCATAGTGAAGGCAGGCTGAACTCCTGAGGAGCTCTCATCGAAAACAAGATTTTCGGGGACAAAATCTGACCCTTCCGTCCACACGAAGGCGTCCAGGATTCCCTGTCGTGGCGGTGTAGGGCGGGTGGTGTTGGTGGTGGTGGAGGTTGGCTGTGAGGGAGGATTATCTCTGTCAAAGGTCACTCTCACTGACCCTAGGTTGCCGTACAGCACTAGCAGCCCTTACCCTACTAGCTACACTACTTTTCACTCTCCTAGATCTACCTCTACCTCTACGGCCTGCCTTCACTGTTGATGCTGGTGGTGACTCCGACGATGAAGACTCCGGAGATAACTCAGCCGACGATGATGACGAGATGAGTAAAGCGGGGCTTGGGGAACGGGGAGGTGAATGCACTCGTGACTCATGGTGGGCTGGGTCACGTGGGGGCATTGTTCTGGGGCTAACACGCCGCCTTTTCACTCCCTTCCCAAATTCTTGTCCTTCCTGCACTAAAGGCTCCTTTTCCTTGGAGCTAGACACTGATTCGCTTATTGAAGCACTCGTTGTCGCTGTTTCTGGCGCGATAACCTCACCCGGCTCATCACACGATTCACCCGAATCGTCATAGTCACTGTCCATCATTATCATGGACAATTCTGCAAGTTCTCGTGCCACTGCAGAGTCACTGAGGCCTTTCCTGCTTGCCTCAACACTTTTCTTTGGAGTAGAGGTCACAGGGCCCTTTGCAATGGGCGCAGAAGCGGCAGGAATGGCAGGGCGCGAGTGCGACATGTTTTCTCTACAGCGGAGGACAAGGAACTAAATGCTGCGGCTTATCTGAGAAGGGAAGGGTTGACAATGACACTTTAGGCTGACTGCTGCTAACTTACAGGTTAATTTTTTATAGGTCGAAAATCTCGGCAATAAATAAAGAGATAGGTAGTTCCAGGTGAATGTAAATGTCAGTTAGGATTCTCCCTTCCTTTCTGATATATATTTTTATTACAGACATCGATTACAAGGCATAAATCAAAGGGGAAATTACCGTGGTAATGTAGCGAATGAATGCACGTGAGGTTTTGTCAGGTGATAATTAGCCAATTTCTGGAGTATAACACTATCACTTACCTGTTTTTTTTTTTTGGTATATATTATTTGGTATAAATATAGGGCATAGGGCTTATTTCAAAGGATGAAATCTGTGGAAAAATCAGGGGGAAATTTCCATAGCGCAGCGCGGCATGGGAGGTGAGAGGAGAGGGTAATGTAGGGCAGGTAGGGAGGGGAGTCACGAAGGGGGTAAAATCGCTAAATTGTCAACAATGGATGGGAGTACAGATGAGATTTGGAGTGCTGACTAGTGTTGGACATTGGCAGTACTGATAGATGATACAAGCCACCACTTGAGAGCCCGGGATAATTCAAAATAACACAGAATCACAAAAGTGACGCCCCGTGGTATGATCCATTGTGGCCGAGCGTCACGAAAGTGATGCCCCGCGGTTAAGGGGTTAAGCAACAGACTAAATAAAAAATCATATTTATGCATAAACTGCCACACACGGTGTATCAGCTTGGGACTGTCCAAGGCGCGCGGCTAATTTGAAACCATCACGTACGTGTAAAGTCGCCTTAAATCGAGAAACCCTTGTTAGTTAAACATACCTCCTTAAATATTTGCTCGTGTTAAAACAAAAACGCGTTTTTTAAACTCGTGTTAGTTGAGCGGTAACTGTATATATATATATATATATATATATATACACACATACACACACACACACACATGCATACACTTATACATCGAGCCCGTTGTTGCCTCATGAGGAACGTAGATGCCATGGGCTAGGCAAGTTCGTCCTGACATTTAAGATGAAAGTGACCAGCCTCACTCATCCCTGAGTGGCATTACGTGAGCAATAAACCCCAACCGTCCAATGGATAATAACTTACTGAAGCTCAATCCGGTTGGAACGCCTTAATTACCCAGTAAATCACCAAGCAAAAATAGTTTGATTACATGGTTACCACCCAGCATAGGATATGGATTCCAGGTGTACAGGAAACCACTTGACTAACCACTCAGTGTAGAGTCACCTGTAGAAAGAAGGAAGAGGAAAGAGAGAAGGAAAGATAGAGGAGGAAGGAAGGAAAAAATGAAGGAAGAGAGGAAAGGGCAGTCACTCGAGAGCAGCCCTACATCGAGTGAGTGGATGCTGAGGGCACCTACAATTACACACACACACACACACACACACACACACACATATATATATATATATATATATATATATATATATATATATAATGTAAGTCTATCTACCTATCTATCTAACTATAACGTATCTATCTATCTATCTATATATATATATATATATATTATATATATATATATATACTCGTAACCAAGTATTAAATATTTATCCATCTATTCTTCTAACCTATCTTTCTACCTATTTGCTTACCTATCTATTTGTCTATCGATCTCTCTGTATCTATCTATCTATTTACCTATCTATCTATTTAGCTATGTGTACACAGAAATATAAATATATTACATATCTATCCATCTATCTATCTTCCAACCTATCTATCTATCTATTTGCTTACCTACCTATCTATTTATCGATCTATCTATCTATAATTATCTCTTCATCTACCTGCCTATCTACCTACCTACTTATCTCATTTCATCTCATCTCATCAACCGTTTGAGTGTCCACTGCAGGACCGGCCTATTCTGACCGAAGTGGGGACGATACAGCCAATGTATCTCTATCAAGTGGCTTAGGCCTTCTGGTAGAGATTGTATGTAGGGCGAGAAGTACTTGTAAGTATAATTGTAATGTTAGCGTGGCTTTCCATGTGTGTGTAGTTTGTGATCCAAGTGTAATCGGCCCGTGCAAGCCGACTGGGTCCAAGCATACCTTACAATAAGCGACACTGGTTCAACCACAGTGCCCCTTATGTCCGCCAAGTAGTATGTGGCCGAAGAACGCTTCCAAAGTTTATTACCCTGGCAGGGCGCGAACCCTCATTTTTCGGTGAACGAAAACGCACTCATTACCACTGTACCTATCTATTTATATATATATATATCTATATATATATATATATATATATCTATATATATATATATACACACACACAGTATATATATGCAGAGACTTCACTTCACCGTGAAGATAATATTGTATGCAAACTAACCACAGGAGAAAGTCTTAAGTTAAGCAGCAGTATTTATCCCCTCCTCCCTCCCCCCTCTCCCCTTCCCCCTTCCCCTCCTCCCCTCCCCCTTCCCCCTCCCTCCCACTCCCCTTCCCTCCCCTCCTACTCCCTGCTCCTTTGTCACGTGCATTTTTAGATTCAGGTCATCCTTTGTTGTGTTCCACTCCCGCTGCAGGTGACCATAAGTTAAGCCGCAGGTAAAAATTCAGGTCATCCATTGTTCTGTGTGCCACTACCTGCTGCAGGTGTGCATAAAATACCTCTACCCTTTAGGTTTCTGTCTCACTCTGTCTGAAAATGTAATATATGAAAGTACTCTCTGAGAGTAGGAACATGGAATGTGAGAGGAGTGAATGATGAAGTGAAAGAGAGAGAGATTGTCCAGGTGCTTGAGGATGCAAAAGTGGATATATGTGGATTGACTGAAACTAAATGGAAAGGTGAAAGGATGAGAGAATGGGAATACGGTGTAGGTATATGTGCGGGAGTCAGTGAGAATGAGAGGGCAAGAGAGGGAGTATGTCTGATGATAAGCAAGAAGTGGAAGGAGAATATAAGAGAGTATGGAACAGTGGGTGCAAGGATTGTATGGGTGAGGATGAAAGTAGGTATACAAGCATGGGCGATTGTATGTGTGTATGCTCCAACAGAGGATCGGGTGGCAAGAGTGAAAGATGAGTTTTGGGAGAGAGTAGAAGCATGTATGGACAAGTTTGAGAGGAGCGAGAGAGTGCTGTTGATTGGAGACATGAATGGCAAAGTCGGGAATGTACGAGTGGATGGAGTGGTTGGTCAGTGGGGTGTGCCAGCGGAAGTAGATGGGAATGGTAGTGCTTTGGTGGACATCTGTGCTGGTAAGGGGTTGGCAATAGCCAACACCTACTTTCGTCATAAGATGATCCACCGGTATACATGGAGAGTAATGAGGAGGATGGATGGTGAACTTGTTGAACGAAAGGCAATGATAGACTACGTGTGTGTGGATGAGCGAATGAGAAGACAAGTGTTGGATGCAAGGGTGTGGAGAGGGTGGGGGAATGGAGTCTCGGACCATCACTTAGTGATGGCCAAGGTAGAGCTGCAAAGAAAGTGGTTGAGGAGGCGAAGGGGAAGACAGGAGGAAGCAGCTTCTGTGAGAAGAGTGGAGAAATTGCAAGATAGTGAGAAGAGGACAGAGTATAAGAGCATAGTGGAAGAAAGATTGGGAAGGTATGAGCTAGAGCAGATGGAAGGGGTGGAAGACGTATGTAAGATATTCACGGAAGAGATAAGCGCAGCGTGTGAGGTGGTTTGTGGAGTGAGGAGGAGATGCAAGGGTGTGCAAGGGACAGCATGGTGGAATGATGAGGTGAAACGAGCTGTGGAACAGAAGAAGAAGGCATATGGTGAATGGTTGGCGAGTAGAGGTAGAGGAGAAGATGAGAGAGAGAAGAGAGAGGTATATGTGAGCAGGAGAAGGGAGGTTAAGAGACTGGTGAAGGAGAGTAAGAAGAAAGTGGATGAAGAGTTTGGGAGGAATCTGAGTGTGAAATGGAGGGAGAGTAAGAAATTGTTTTGGAAGGAGGTAAAGAAAGTGAGGCAGTGTGAAAGGGGAAATAGTACGGGAGTGAAAGATAGGAATAATAGATTGTTGGTGGAGAAGAGAGAGAAATTGAGGAGATGGAAGGAGCACTTTGAGGATTTGTTGAATGTAGAGAGTGAGAGCAGTGTGAGTATAAGTGGTTGGGGAATGGCTGGGAGAAGAAGAGATGAGAGGAGGGAGGAAGAGATCAGTAGGTCGGAAGTAGTGGAAGCGATGAAGAAGATTAAGCTGGGAAAGGCCCCAGGAATTGATGGAGTGTGTGGTGAAATGCTTAGGTATGGGGGTGAGATTGTTGTGGACTGGATATGGAAGTTGTGTAGATTGGCTTGGGAAGAGGGAAGGGTTCCAGAGGACTGGAAATCAGGTATAATTGTTCCTTTATACAAAGGAAAAGGGGAGAGAGAAGTATGTGGTAACCATAGAGGTATTTGCCTTCTTAGTATGACTGGTAAAATATATGGTAGAATACTCATTGATAGGGTTAGGCATATGACAGAGGAGCTAGTTGGAGAAGAACAAGGGGGATTTAGGAAGGGAAAAGGGTGTGTAGATGAGATATTTGTTCTAAGATGTTTAGTGGAAAAGTATCTAGAGAAGGGAAGGAAAGTGTACGCTGCCTTCATGGACTTGGAGAAAGCTTATGACAGAATAGATAGGAAAGGTATGTGGAAGGTATTAAGAATATATGGAGTGGAGGGGAAATTGTTGAGTGCTGTGAAGAGTATGTACGAGGGAGCTAGGGCTACGGTGCGAGTGGATGGTGAGCTGAGTGAGTTCTTTGATCTCAATGTGGGACTGAAACAGGGGTGTGTAATGTCTCCATGGCTGTTTAATATATATATGGATGGGGGTCGTAAAGGAGGTACAAGGTAGGGCAGTGGATGTGGGGGTGGCCCTAATGAATGAGGGTGAGATTTGGAAGCTTCCGGTGTTGCTGTTTGCTGATGATACAGTATTGTTGAGTGAAGATGAATGGGAGTTGCAAGGTTTGGTGAATGAATTTGGGACAGTGTGTAGGAGGAGGAAGCTGAAAGTTAATGTAAACAAAAGTAAAGTCATGGTGTTTGAGAGGAATGAAGTCACAGAGTGTGCAGTGAGGTTGGATGGTGAGGATATGGAGAATGTGAGTGCATTCAAGTACTTGGGTAGTGTGATGAGTAAGGATGGAACTTTGGGGGATGAAGTACGTGAAAGGGTACAGCAGGGAAGGAAGGTTGTTGGCACACTGAAAGCAGTGATGAGAAATAGGGAGGTGAGTATGGAAGTTAAGAAGTCACTGCATGATGGTATTGTGATCCCTACCCTGACGTATGGAAGCGAGGCGTGGACCTTGCAAGAGGGGAACAAGTCAAGAGTGAGAGCAGTGGAAATGAGTTACTTGAGAGGAGCATGTGGAGTGACATGGAGGGACAGGTTGACGAATGAAGAAGTGAAGGAACGTTGTGGGGTAGATGTGGATGTGGTTGAAAAGATTAGGAGAAATACACTGAGGTGGTTTGGACATGTGGAGAGGATGGAGAATGAAAGACTGACTAAGAGGGTGTATGTAGGTGAGGTGGAGGGAGGGAGAGGGAGGGGTAGACCGAGGATGAGGTGGAGGGATGGAGTTGAGAGGTATATGAGGGAGGGGGTGAGTTGGGGGAGGGGAGTCAAATGGTGGGTGACAGAGTGACTTGGAGGCGTTTTGTCTGCGGCCACCCTTTGCGGGATTAGGGCGTCGGGCTATAGATAGATAGATAGATAGACTCTCTGTCACTCTTTTCATTTCTCCTGTGGTTAGTTTGCGTATATATATATATATATATATATATATATATATATATATATATATATATATATATATTTATATATGATGAAGTGCGAAGGAGAACTGGAGTTGTTCGGGAGATGGCTAGTAGAGTTGAGCAGAGGGTGTTGCGATGGTTTGGGCGTATGGAGAGAATGGATAATGAGCGATTGGTGAAAAAGATAACTAGATCTGATGTGAGAGGTGTAAGGCTGAGAGGAAGACCACGAATAGGATGGATGGACAGTGTGAAGAGAGCGCTGGATGTGAGAGGGATGTCTGTTGAGCAAGGAAGAGTGGCTGTGCGTGACAGAAATAAATGGAGAGAAATTGTGAATGAATAAGTGATGACGCAGCCCTGAGGGGATATTCTCCCACATTTGGTCTGATCAGCTAGTCAGGTCAGGTGCGGGTAAGGGGATGGGTCTGGTATGATGTGGCAGGGGTAAACTAGTTCTGCTGTCGGGCCCTGCTGTGGATGTCACTGATTGCATTGCGCAGTTGACCCTTGTGCGGTGTGGTGCGGTGAGGATCTCTCCGTTCTCCCCTTTGGGGCTAAGATGTGAATGAATGTGTTTGAACGGATGAGTAAATGGGGAGTGTGTCGTCCTGTCTCGGCTACCTCCCTTTCCTTGGGGGAAGCAGCCTAGGTATATAGACAGATAGATATATATCTGTATATCTGTCTACACAGCATATATAAGAATTATGCATAACCAAGTAACTTGTTTGGAACAAACATGAGGAGTGTATACAGCCCGGGGCTGGGCAAGCTGGTCCTTGGGGTCCAAGGGCTGGTGGCAACCTGCCATAGCTCGGACGGAGGCTAGACAGGCAAGTATATATATACAGTAATCCCTCTACTTTCCAGATGCCCACTTTCCAGACATCCCCACTTACCGGACATAATCGTCCTGGGATCCAATATCCCCAAAATGGTCCGAAAACCGCAAAAAAATTCGAAAAAAAAAAATTCCCACCCGTAATTTGAACTTGGTGCACATGGCGCGGGACAGCTTTGTTGTAATGCGTCATTCCTCCGACATCCGCTACAGTGCCTCTGCATCCTCCCCACTTTCCGCCTGTCTCTTGTTGTGAGTGAACACTCATCGTCATGGCTGCCCACATGCTTGCTTTTGTGGTGGTGCCTTACCTGCTGCAGGCACTCCTACTGCTCTCGTGCCTCTCCTTCGTGTGTGGGATGATGGCCCCGCCACCTGAGAAGAGGAAGAGAGTAGTATTGACTCTGGAGAAGAAGCGGGAGATACTGGAGAAAGTAGATATGGGATGGTCTTCGTCACGCATCCTCCGTGAGTTCAACCTGGCCCAATCTACTTTGTTTGATATTAAGAGATCCCGAGACAAACTCATGCAGTACATGGCTGACTTCTCGTCGAAAAGCAAATGCAATTTGGAGAGGAAGATGATGTTTATTCCCAAGTTTGCTGAAGTCGACCACTCCACGTTGATTTGGTATCAACAACAACGTGCTGCTGGTGTGATGGTACGTGGTATGGAGCTGAAGGCTGCTGCTGAGATGTTCACAAGGCTTCATGATACCCTAGACTTCAAAGCATCCGAGGGTTGGCTCTTCTTGTTTAAGTTACGACGTGGTCTTACCAACCGTAAGTCTCATGGCGAAGCTTTGGAGGCTAACGAGGATGGAGTAGAGGAGCTTCGGCACAAGGTGAAGGGCTTGATCGACAGGAAGGGCCTCAATCTCGGTCAAGTCTACAACGCTGACAAAACTGGTTTATTCTATCGCTCTTTGCCTACAAACACTCTAGCCGAGGAGATGGAGAAGCGTGTACCTGGCCACAAGCTCTCCAAGCAACAGCTGTCTGCTTTGTGTTGTGCCAATGCTAACAGCATCCACCGGCTGAAGCCCGTTATTGTTGGCCGTGCAAAGCAGCCTCAGTGTCTTTGTCGGGTGATGGATGTCCTTCCTGTCGTCTGGTACCATTCCTTGAAGGCATGGTTCACAGCCCACATCTTCAAAGACTGGTTCCACCACCATTTCGTCAAGGAGGTCATACATTACCAGACGGAGAAACTGGGAATCCCATGCGACCAGGTAAAGGCCCTCCTTCTCCTCGACAATGCACCTGCCCACCCGTGCAACAAGGACTTGGTGGCTGAGAATGGCCACATTAGGTGCATGTTTCTGCCACCTAATACTACTGCTCTCATCCAACCAATGGACCAAGGAGTGATAGTGGCAACGAAGTGCCTATACCAATGGAAGTTCCTGGACGAGGTGATGGTTGTTCTCGAGGACGAGGACGAGCGCAAGGAGGGACGGGACACGTGAGGCCAGCGGACTTTGGAAAACCTTCGCCGCTACAACATCAAGTCTGCCATTTACAACTGGGCCAGTGCATGGAAGGAAATCCCTGTCAAGACTCTAGAAAATGGTTGGTCTCGTCTGCCTCTCGGAAAGGATGTGGAGTACAATTTCCTAGGTTTCGATGTGGATGACTTCCATGCACGTCTACGTGCGCACGGCGACGATGTTGATGTGGACGAAGTGCGTGAGTGGTTGGATGACGACGAGGGCGATCCTGGGTATCAGCCTCTGTCTGATATCGAGATTGCATCTTCAGTTGCAGGTGTCAGTACCCAGCTTGAAGATTCCGACGAGGACGGCGACGGTGATGCAGACTCCTCTCAGCATGACAGCTCCAGCCATCCCCAAGCTGAGCGCACTCCGGGAACACCTAGAGTTCGTTCTGGACTACCTGGGACACCCGGACTGTGACAGGGAGATGGAGCCCTTGGGACTTGTGGAGGAAGTGCGTGCTTTCGGGCAGCGCATCATTAATCATCAGAATCGTCATTCCTTGCATCAATCAACGATTGACAGCTTTTTCAGGCCTGTGACCCCCGCTGTGCCCAGCCCTGGCTCCACTCCGTTGCCTCCCCAAGACAGGCCCTCATGCTCCGAGGCACAGCCCAGCACATCAGCCACGGTGGAGT
>NC_137021.1:21945598-21963098 GCF_032717465.1 Coenobita brevimanus
GTTACATGAGCCGGGAATACACCATAGGGTTCCCTGTTCCCACGAAAAAGGAGAGCCTCACGGAAGTATATCGTGCTGCCAGGCTGGAATTTGCCTGCCAATGTGAGAATCAAAGGCTAGACTTCTGGTCACGGGTTTTCTCTGACAAGAAAACTCCCCGATCGTCCGATCATGGTAGGGCTCATGTGTGGAGGAGAAATAATACCTGCTAAGATGGTTAATATATCGATGTTTGACCTAAAGGCACTGCCGCAACCAGTGTTTCATATAGCCTTTCAGAGAGAGAGAGAGAGAGAGAGAGAGAGAGAGAGAGACAGCGCTGGGGTAAATCTCGGAAATCGACATTCCCTGCTGGGGATTTAAAAAAGATCACACTCCCGTATTCATTATTCCCCGCAAAAGCAACTTCTCCTGAGTCACTCACAGAAAGTTAACTATAATTTACATGAGACATGAGCGCTCTCAGCTTGAATAATGCTTACCCTTGTGGAGTGGATGTGGAACAGTTATAGTACCGCGCATGTACGGTGTAGATGGATAGCTGCTAAGTGCCATCAAGATTGTTTATGATGGTGGTGAGACATGTGTAAGGGTAAATGGGCATCTAAGTGAATGGTTCACGATCAGTGTACTCGCAGCCCATCTCCCGTCCCGTCGACACCTCCACTCCAGTCCGTGGAGGGACCAGCCCCCCCTAGCATCACCGAGGAGGGTTGGCCTGTCCTTTCCACCCAGAGGGTCACGGCCTAGGACCTGTCCTCAGGAGCAGATTTCTCCCTTCGCCCACCTGGACCAAGGCCTGCCCTCCCTGCGACCATGTCTGGGTCTCCCTCCTTGGTCTCCATTTGCTGTGGGGCTGGGCGAGTCTTTACGGACCTTTTCCACCAAGGGCAAGGGGGTTGAGGGCAGTGGCGGTGCGTTATCCACATGCAGTTCTTCGTCGGCGCCTTCCACTCGGCGCCGCGCCTCCATCCACCTCTGCACGTCCTGCCCTGTCCTCCACGACCATCAGCTGTGCTTGCCTGCCCCTCTCACGGCCCTTCCCTGCCTCTGCTGCCTTGCCCTGCCTGCCGATGTCGGCCCAGCTATGCTCTCATTTGGAGGGCTATTTTTCTGCCTTTTTCCCTGACGAGCTCTCTTGTTTGCCCATTCCCCACCAGAGCTGTGGAGAGAATATTACAACAACAACAACAACAACAACAACGATCAGTGTGGACGTCGGACAAGGTTATATGATGTCTCCATGGTTGTTCATTATATATATATATATATATATATATGGATGGGATGTTGAGCTAAGTAAAAGCACAAGTAATGGAGAGAGGGATGGCGTTGGTAATGAAGAGTGATGGATGGAATATCTCAAATTTGTTGTATGCTGATGATGCAATGCTACTTGCAAATACCGGACAAGAGCTTGGTAGATTAGTGCAGAGTTTTGTTGATGTCTATAAGCGTCGTGCCATGAGAGTAAATGTAGAAAAAAGTAAAGTGATGGTAAGCGAGGGAGAAGGTGTGATATTACAGTGAATGGAGAGAGACTGGAATTGGTGAGAGAGTAGAAGTACTGTACCTGCGTACAGTGATATAAAAGAAAGGAAAATGTGCAAAAGAAGTGGAAAGTAGAGTGACACAAGGAAGGAAAATAGTTAGTGCTATGAAGGCCTTGATAAGAAACAGAGGCTTGAGTGTTGCAGCTGCACTAGGGTTACATGAAAGAGTATTAGTGCCAAGTTTAACATATGAATGTGAGACAATGGTGTGGCATGAAAATGAAAAGTCAAGATTGAGAGCAGTGGAGATGGGGCTGCTGAGGAATGTATGTGAGTACAGAAAGTGGATAGGTTACGATATAATGTGTCTCGTGAAACATGCGGAGTGAGGAAGTCTTTGGACACCAGAATCGAAGAGAGTGTACCGAGATGGTATGGTCATGTGGGGAGAATGGATAGCAATAGAGTGTTGAAAAAGGTATATATGAGGGAATTTGAAGGGGGGAGGAGGCAAGGTAAGCCAAGGAGAAGGTGAAGGGATATGGTGGATGTGTGTGAGAAGGAGAGGTATAGAAGTCGGTGAGGCTAGGGGACTGACAAGAGGTCCATCTGACTGGATGAATGTTGTGAGAAGAAGTGCATGATCTGGGATTTGGCACCCCTTATGTGAAGCTACTGACTGTGGTGAATTTTTTTGGTGTATCATATTGAACAAAGATTCCGTAGGCTTGAATGGTGAGTGAATGGAAGCGTGGCCCATTGGAGTGGGCAAACGTTGGCTGCAGGGCCGGCCCAAGCAGGTGTGGGGCCCATTGCAAGGAGCAGGGGCGAGGACTCTCTGATTTTGAATGTCAAACCCAAAGCCCCCCAAAATAAAACAATTTTATAGTTATGCTTCATGAATGGACTTAAATATTAATGCAAATGATTCGTTATGAATCAGAAATGTAAAACAAAGATTCCTAAACCACCATATCACAGACATATACAATACCTATAAGATACAAGATACAATATATTATACAAGATACAATATAATATGCAAGATAGATACAATAGATATATACAGCCAATACAATGATAAACAGACAATGAGCATGTTCTGGATCATATTCATCTTTTTTGCCTTCATCCTTGAGATTAAGAGATTTATTGTGCGGTTTGACATCATTCACTGCTCCAGTGCAGTTTTAACTGTTATGTAACTGAACCTTAGAGAATTTTCTTGCAGGACTTAATGCCTGCAAAGTCTATGATTACTTATGAGATGAGATTTTATTTTCAATGGAAAGTATGGCTAGGCCATTTAGACGATCTTGTGTCATTGTTGACCTCAGATATGTCTTAATAAGCTTCAACCTGGAAAAACTTCTTTCACCTGATGCCACAGTAACAGGAATAGTCAGCAGTATCCTCAGGGCAATCCAGAAATTTGGGAAACTACATAGCTGTTCCTTTTGGAAAGGAAACTTAAGATTTCGGAGGGCTGGGAAGCGATCTCCTCTGGAATAAAAGACTTTAGAGCATCCATTTCTTCCGCTAACATGTAACCATCAATATCTGAGGTGCCATTTACGGTAAGACTTTTCTCCAAGTTGGCTGCATGCACTCTCATTTCTGCTTTGGTATGGTTGTGGAAAGATAATAAGCAACCAAACAACATGTGACTTCAACTGCTGGAATCTCTGCTTCATGGATGAAATGGTTCTATCAAGGATGAGACTGAAACATCCAATTCTGAAACTTTCTTGTAGACTTTGACCTGGCTCATCTTGAGCTTCGTACTGAAATGTTCGTTTCTTTCTACGAATTCTGTTCTCTTTAATGACAGGTTCATTGTCCATATCATTGGCAATCTCCTTTGCATCTGCAAGAGCATTGTCAAATCCATCAGTTCTCTATTTTTGCAGCAATGCAATAGTTCTCCCCATGCTTTTGACTGCAATAGAAAGTTCAACTGCCTCACCTTGTAGCTGTTTACTGACCTGATTGACCTGAAAGAGTATAGCATATCAAAATACTATGGAAACAATGAACTTGAAATTTTGAAGCTCACAGCATAGTAACATAGCCTCACTGCGAGCTTTGGGGTCATTTGTTTGCTCAGCAATGCCACTAAGGCATCGTAAACCTGAACAGTTTGGTACCTCGCAGCTTTGACACTGTCAGTACGACATTCCCATCGGGTTTCAATGAGAGGTTTCACAGTCAAGTCCTTAACATGTCTTGTGAAAATTGCCCATCTCCGAGTTGAATCAGAAAACAAGACATACAGCCTTTGAAGGATGCCAAAGAAGGTCATTCCCTCTGGACACGACTTGGCAATATCCCCCAGTAACAAATTGTAACTGTGGCATGCACAGGGTGTAAAGAAAACTGGGGTGAAAAGAAAGCTCTTGGTTTCATTTCCAAAAGGCAAGCCTGAACACCAGACTTATTGCCTGTCATGTTAGTACCATTATCATAGCCTTGGCCCCTGATATCCTGTAAATTTAAACCCAGTGTCACTAACTTGTCAAGAAGAACATCCAGGAGACTCTTTCCTGTACTTTCCTACACCTCAATGAATTCAATAAAATGCTCATATATTCCAACAGGAACAGTGGAGCCATCAGATACATATATGTCAGAGACAACTGTTCTTAATGCCTAACATCTGGAGTACAATCAAGTATAACAGCAAAGTATTTTGAGGCCTTTATACGGTCATTAATGGTCTTCTGGACTTTGTTACCCATCAGCTGAATCAGCTCATTCTGGATACGCTTGCCAAGGTAATGGGCATGGATCTCTTCATCCTTGATTTGTTGCAGGTGTTCTTGCATGACAGGATCAACCTTGGGAATCAGTTGGACTAGGCATTACCATTTTTAGGTTCAAAGAGTTTATCAAGAGATCCTCAGAAAGCCATGTTATGTTCAGAGAGAAACTGAACAATAGCAAGGAGGCGCTGAAAAACATTTTGCCACCTTAGCTTTTCATCATTGATTGGCTGCTGATGAACTGAATCCAAAGAGCAACCCTTCTTTAGTCTTTGCTTAGCCGCAAACCATTGAACACTTGCCTGCAAGTGACCGCTAGACTTTTCATGCTCAGCTAAATGCACACTAGCATTGGACCAGTCATGAAACCCATCAGAGGACAGCGCGGCATTAACAATGGAAAAAAGTTTTTCTAACTGAAAAGACCAGCCATTTTCTTTGCATCACCTCCCCATTTGATAATTTGCGCTGTAGGTAAAGAATTTGAAAATTTCCTGTCTGCTGCATCTTTGGGGAATTCATGGTTCAAATCTAACTTATGTGGACCCTTTGTGACCAGAAAATCTCGCTGAGCAGTGGAAAGAATTTTTGGCCAAGAGGCAGGATCCTCATAATTTTAAACAAAGCTAACATCAAGGCTGCTGTCTTTCCTCTTGAGTTCTGATGTACGCTGCTGAAGCAAACTAGATGATGATGTAGCTTGTTCAGCAGTTTGCACGGAAGGAGCTGCAGGAAGATTGGGCAGATCTTGGAACTCCATGGAACTGACTGACTTACAGTCTGGCTCTTCGGTCTCAGTGTCACTCTTTTTAATGATAAATTTCTCCATTGCTCCACTGAGACGTTTGACTTCATTTTCTTTTGCTGCCTTTATGTTCCTCTTTTCACTGCCACTTAGGTAGATTCTGCAAATGTCACGCTTTCTTTTCGGCATCTTTTTGCAAGGGGGGAGGGCTAAGGTTCTTTAAATAATATTTAAAATTTTCAAAAAAATTTTCTTGACAAGTGTTAAATTAAGTGCTGTTCAACTCCTGCTGTTAGCAGAAGATGAAGGGATTTTTCGGCCGGTGAATTTCTTAAGCAAAACTACTAACAATTGGTGCTCTACAGTCAGAGAAAAGAACTGCTAAACATTGCTGTTATCAAATGGATCCAAAGACAGAGATATCAGCAAAAATACATAAAGGCCTGGGTCCTAAACTCCAAATCTTGGATATCACAATACCCACAGTCAGCTCATGTAACTGCAAACTGAATACAGGGCTGAAGCTTATAATACCAGAAGAAATTCATTTAATCATTTAAGGCAAATATTTTCAATAGAAATTTACAGACTATATTTGACACAATCTTCTCATAAGCCCGATCAGGATCTCACAAGAAAACTATGAAACCTAGGCCAACAGCCAAAATCACTTGGCTGAAGGATTCAAGCAGTTAGCACTCTTTAATTCAGGAAAATGCATGCAGCACAAATTTCACATATTAGACCTCTGATGAACAACACTACCAAGACAATCAGTCAAGCCAAAAAAAAACACATACTTCTTGAAAATGTGTTGAAGAGATAAACATGAGGAAGAATGTGATAAATCTGCAGGGGTCACACATCTAACCTCGGGCAGAGCGGGGCCCTAAATGAGCACTATGAGAGAGGCGCGTGGCTGGTGCATGCTACATAATGCTCAATCAGGGGCCCGCTCAGCTGCAGACATGTCAAGTGCGTTGCGCCACATTATACTCTATCAGGGGCCCGCTCGTTAGGCGTGGGGCCCCTAAAGGCCTAAAGGTTTTATTCTTTTTTTTGGAGGGGGGGGGGAGCGCGGGACCCCTAGAGGAGCGGGGCCCAATGCAGTTGCATCGGTCGCATCGCCTTAGGGCCTGCTCTGGTTGGCTGTCTGGGCGTTGCTACGCCTCACCCTTCCGTAGGGTAGGAAGGGGGGGTGCGGATGATGATGATGATGATGATGATAATGATGATTAATCTGTTTGCAAAATTGAGATTCTGAAACAATGAATATCCACTGTAAGAGACCTCGCAACTGTAGTAAACAAAATGAATATCAGAATTCAAAATAACATCCAACAATCAGTGTGTGCAAAGCCGCAACGTCCTTCTCAGCAGTTACTTCAACAAACAAGGGATGTGACTATGGTACACCTAATGTCTTACTTGGCTCATATCTCTGACTGGGGTAAATATAATCTTGTTGTTTTTAATGCATCAAAGACTCAGTTTTTACACCAATCAACCCAACAAAATCTTCCATAAGAGTACCCACTAATGTTTAATAACATCCAGACCAATCCTGCATCATCCTTGAACATGCTTGGGGTTTCATTCACGCAGGACTTATCTTGGAAAGATCATATTGTATATCTTGTAAAATCTGCTTCCAAGAGATTAGGTGTGCTAAGGCGACTCCGTGCCTTCTTTACCCCTGCACAGTTGCTGACTTTATACACGGGTTTTATTCGCCCCTGTTTAGAGTACAAATCTCATGTGTGGGGAGGCTCCCCACATACAGCTCTTCTCAATAGGGTGGAATCAAAGGCTATTCGTCTCATTACTCTCCTCCTCTTACTGGCTCCCTTCAAGCTCTGTCTCTTCGCCACACTGTTGCCTCTTTATCTCTTTTCTATCGCTACTTCAATGGTCGCTACTCCTTTGAACTGTCTGCTTACATCCCTCCACCTCTGTGACAGGCGTGTAGCACCCGTGTAGCACCAAAATCTCATCCCTTTTCTATCCAACTCTCTAATGGAAGAGTTAACCGTTACTCCCAGTCCTTCATTTATGTAACAGGTCAACTCTGGAACTGTCTCCCTCTGTGTGTATTTCCTACCTCCTATGATCTCCAGTCCTTCAAGCGCCGTGTGTCCAGGCATCTCGGAATTAATAGATCTTGAATCTGGCTCTCTTTTGTAATGCTTTTTTTTTTTTTTTTTTCTTGGAAGGAACGTTTTGCGGGCTCAGCCTTTGGTTCCTTTTTCCTTGCATTAAAAAAAAATGAAAATTATTAGAAAATGCAAAGTGTTTAGTGTCAT
Source organism: Coenobita brevimanus (assembly GCF_032717465.1). NCBI lineage: Eukaryota > Metazoa > Arthropoda > Malacostraca > Decapoda > Coenobitidae > Coenobita > Coenobita brevimanus. Next base: position 21,952,902 of record NC_137021.1, read on the forward strand.
AACATAAAAGCTTTAATGGTAATTGAAATGCAAGCATTTTCATTGTTTAATTCATAAATGGATTATAGAAAAAGTAAGCACACTAAGTAAATAAAATGTTACTGATTTAAAAATGGGGAATAGGGACCTCTAAAAAGAGCTAACAAACAAGATAAGATCGCTGGAGAGCATGCAAAACCAGTAAGGATTCAAGTACGCTGACAATGTAAACCCTCAAATGCCTATTTTGATTCTTTACAAACTTAATACTTGAGTCAAAAGGGATTTGTGGGTTTACATTGTCTACAGTGGTGTGGTGCTACAGTCCTCGTCTAGGATTCAAAACCCAGCCGTGGTGGACATTTAAAGTGGGTTCTGGTAGTATGCCGTTTCATATGCTTCCACATCCTTGCATCATAATCAGGGATGTTCTACGTACGATAATTATCGTATTTGTACTATAATTTGGGATGCTTGTACGATGTACGATATCACATTCAAAATATACGATAATTTTTGTCTATTTCAGCTTCCCTAGATTTTTTTTTTTTTTATATATACTGCAGGTTAACAACACTCACTATTCCCGCCACACGGTTCATTGTGCCCACACCCCAGTAACCCACGCTTCCCCTGAGTCACTCACGAAATTCCTTTCCCCTCCCAGTCCCATGGGAGGTCAGGGCCAAGCCCGGCCGACCCCATAAATGTCAAGGACTTAGAAGTTCAAACTTTACTTGGTGCTTGGTAGTGGCCTGGTTCAATGCCCTGGCCAAGCTGTAGTGCTGCTGTACCCACTACCCACTCTGCAACTTTGTATAGGACTTCAGTAAAGTCGTAAGTACAGTTGATATGCTGGTATACATAAAGCTTTGTAGGATATTCTTAATTTCTTACCGGGAAACGTGAGTGTAAGGAAGGCAAAAGTAATGTACCGTCTTAATTATTAGTTTGTATTTACCTAATTGTGATTCTCCTGGATTGACTCAGTCAAGCTCATGATGCCCCGTCTACATTTACCATTTCATCATACCTTTTTTTACACACCATCTCGTCTGGTAACTTGTTTTTATTGAAAATTTACCTGTACGATAATTTTAGGGTAAGATACGATAATTTTCATGCTACGGTACGATATATTGGGTCTCTGGGCAGAACATCCCTGATCATAATTCTAGTTGGATATGGCGCTCATTTCGCATTGGGTCCCCAAGGGTTTCCATTTGAGGGAAAGTTGGAGTTAACTGCTCCCTCAATGTCAATAGGAGCAAGCGAGGTTGGTCACCCGCGCCTTATATGTTAGGAATGAGTAGCCTAGCCTTGGACCTCAATGTGCTTGATGTAAAAGGAAAGGGTTGGATGACAATTTAAAGAAATAAGCTAAAAAGCGGACAATAAAACAATATTGTACGGCAATGAAGATTCGTTAGCTCCAGTGCGCTTTACATTCTGAAAAGGGAAAAGCAGTAGGAAGTGGTTTTGAATCACTGCCCTGTATGCCTGAATACAGTAACAATTATGCCGAACAATCAAAATATTCTGTAATCAGTCTTCATTCCTTATCAATTAGTCTTATTAAACACATTAAATTATTTGGAGAAACCACTCAGATGCAGCTTCATTGAACATGTGTGTAAAGACAGCCATTGTGCTCGGTGTGCATTATTTTTTTTTATTATCAGAACTTTCATGAATGTAACTGAAAAACAATGCAAGTTCTCTTACTAGAAGAGTTCTTGAACCGGGTTAACTAATGTCGTTATACCTTGCACTTAAGCAGCAGTAATATTTTACCTTACACTTAAACAGTAGTAAAATATTTACTGAACAGCCACTTCTTGAAAACTACTTTAAAAGTACTGCCATTGCTGGTAAAAGTCGCTGGTAGTTGGCAAGGATTTTTATGACGGAAAATCCCTGTGGGATTAAAGTCTCTAGATTCAGCTTTAGAATTGCTCTGTTGGAAACTCTGCCGAATAGTAAATTAACGTTCAGACGAAATTCACGTTCCACGGGATGTGACGGTCTCATATTCTTCTCTCAAACCGGAAATCCATGGCGATGATGTCTTTTTACAGTACTATAGTCGCGGCGCGCGACTCTGAGGTTGTTATTATCGTGCCCTGGCAACCTACCATTCAAGTGTGCGTCTGATTTCGTGTATAGTATGAGAGCCATGTGATTCGTATATAATATGTACGTGTATAATAATACTCTTGTGTAATATATTCGTGCATAATAATATCATTTGTGTATAATATGATACGAAATTGGAAGCACTTTTGAATGATAGGTTGCCAGGGTACGATAATGATAACCTCAGAGTCGAGCGCCGTGACTATAGTAGGCTATATTCTTGCTGTCGACAGACCGCCTTAGTTTACTCAGGAGAGACTTTTCGAACTTGAGGGGTTATATACGGCCTTCATTATCCCTTTCACTACCAGTCTTCTAATTTAAGTTTAACAGTCATCTGATGCCAGTAACGTAAAAGCTACGAACGTGTATATATTCTCACTTAATCGATTATTTATACATATGGAGTTGATAACTTTATATACAATCGTATTGTCCTCAAGTGAAAGGCAGCGGTCCCAGTTGTGGGTGTACCAGAAGGAGTGTATAGAATTTTAGGGGTGTGGAAATTGGACTATTTTTCAGTTACCTTCATCCTGCTTTACTGTAACTCGGTGCGACCCCAAACGTTCCACTTGCGTGTAACCGCTGATATTTGATACTGACACCAGGTCCCTCTATTGTCCTGTATTGTTAGTTACCAAAACGAAGTGAACTAGAAAAGTTTATTATTATTATTATTATTATTATTATTATTATTATTGTTGTTATTATTATTATTATCATTATTATTATTATTATTATTATTTTAGGGCGGAGTACTCTGAGACAGTTTGGTCATGTGGCGCGTAGAAGTAGTGAGAGACTGAGTAGCAAAGTATGTGACCGGGCTGGAGAGAGAGAGAGAGAGAGAGAGAGAGAGAGAGAGAGAGAGAGAGAGAGAGAGAGAGAGAGAGAGAGAGAGAGAGAGAGGCGGAGAATGAGATAAGGATGAGGACGAGTACTGGTTCTTAACCTTTTTGTTGCTGTTACATCTTAGCACACTATCTCAAGTTACTTAAATCAGGAGAAAGAGTACAAAAACATAATGGTACTAGTAATGTATTATCCAAGTGATTACACAAACTATAATAATGAAGTCAGAATACGGTTTTCAACAGCATTAATTGTTTTTAGTAGAACATACACTACAATAGCCTACTAGTGTGATGGGTGAAACACTTTTTCTTTAATTACTTTTCCTGTATGTGACTCAATTAGGTGCAATACGCATCGCATGTCATAGTTAATAAACATATCTTTTTTTTCTCTCTCTTTCTCACAATGATATCTTCACAGTGGTATGTTGTTGCAAAAGATAGCAGGATCTTGTTTGGTTACTATGATAGAATGGTCTGTTCTTTACCAAGCTTTATCCAGAACATAGCCAGATCCTTCTCATAATATTTTTAATTGCTATACACACACACACACACACACACACACACACACACATATATATATATATATATATATATATATATATATATATATATATATATATATATATATCGCCAAGCAAACTGTTATCGATATTACCCCCTTGAAAAGGCAAACTTACTCCTGTGGTGGTAGTTACCCCCAGGATAAGAACCACTGAGGTACAGGGACGGAGCAGCGAGTTTTATAAAATTGGAAAGCAATGTGTTAAGGAAGGAAAAGAGCTTGATGGCGGAAGACAGGACCACACGGTCTGTGGTATAGATGTCAGGCTAAGGAGACAAGCACACAGAAACAGCTTTACTGATGCGAATCTTTTTTAGGGGCTTATGGGAGAAATGTGATTAATATTGGTTCATTCGGTAGTTCCTGTATTCAGCTATTAACGATTACGTAGATGAGTGGTGACGGGTTAAATTTAAATCTGACATTGTTTTAGCAATTTCAAGTAATAAAAGAATGGAAATGCATTATGGTAACCCAAAAGTCAAGAAAAACTATGAGTTTTGTTGTGTGCTGATGTAATTACTTTTCCTTTATTTAATCTGTAGTCTTTTCTTACACACATCACTGATCAATAGCTTTGCTTTTTTTTTTTTTTTAATTCTTTCAGAATCAAAAATACACTTAAGTGTGCAGAACTAAATGTGTAAGTTTTTCATTTAACTGCGATCAGTTTCAGCAGGGAATCAAAGTGCATGGCTTATGAGAACGTATGTACAATATTTATCAACACAGTGACTACTATAAATTGTGATTTCAATCTGTCCTGTTGCAGGCCTAGAGCAGGGTAAGGGAATTACTGGTAAGAATTTGGTTCGAAAAACGGAAATGAGGCGAAAAGATTGGGAACCAATGAATTAAGGGGGAAATACTGCAACAACTTACCTCAAGAGATGTGGAAACCTGATTTTCTCCTTGAAGGTTGGAGCAGACCGCAAGAGAGGAGGCCACACATGCAGGAGTGAACCCAATAAGCTGCAGTAGAGAGGAGACTGCAGGACAGCCACAGTGCAGACCGCAACTACCGGCAGGTTTTGCGAGAGGAATGTCAGTATGGTGAGTGGTAGGAATGTCAGTGCGATGTGTGGCCGGAATGTCACTTGATGTGGTAGGGTTGCTACTGGCGTCTGTGGCAGGGCTGACAGCTGTAACCGTCACCGCCACAACCATCAACACACTCCCACACAGATACACACCCATCATGTCAAGCGTGTCAGCTTTGGGTCGCGGCCAAGTGAATAGTGATGTAGGTGTCTAGTCTATTCAGGTTAGAAGCGACCCCTCGTTGTGGGGGCGAGTTGACGGGAGGGAAGTTGGAGAGAGAATGGCGCGCCAGCCACACGTCCCGCCACCACTGTCTCAGTCGTGCTCAAGGTCAATATCCTTGATGTTTTCATAACTGTGGAATTTCCCGAGCCCTGTGGGGAAAGCCTTCACGTTAGTAGTGGCGCCGAAAAGAATAAACTATACCTCGATCAGCAGCTAATTAACAACTGTATTGACTTATGGTATTCTTGAATTTGAAAAGATTCACTAGCATATGAATACTTTGTCATCTGCAGATAATTTTCTAGAGTCATAAGACGCTAGCTACACATATGAGAATACTACGTGCACACTTTTGTTCTTCGCCTTTGACAAACAAGAATATAATGTCACCAATTCATTAGAGGATTGTAAAAACTTAAGCCACATTGATGACAAAAATAAACAGGTAAAAATAATACAGATTTTTTATCATGTTTTTTGAGAAGATGCCACAGTATAAATTCATATATTAAGTTTCGCGGTGAGGTATTCCAAGTAATGCATAAAACTGTCTAGGAATCTGGTTGTTTAACAGCCTATGGAGAGAAATGGTTAATAAAGTATCACTGCTCTGGCAACGGTAGTTGACAGAGTGCCGCAATGTTCATGTTCAATTCACAAAATATGGTAATGACGTCGACGTGAATCTAAATAATATTATATTGTAACCTGACTAACAAAACGTCAAAAGAAAAAAAACAGTGTAGAATGTATGATGTTTTAATACCACCAAAAGACCAAGTTCACGCAAAAATGTAATGAATTATGCACACACACACACACACACACACACACACACACACACACACAAAATTTCATATATATATATATATATATCATCCAATCCTACATTGCCCCATGAGGAGCGTAGGAGCCCGGGGCTAGGCAGTTGGTCCCTACATTTAAGATGAGAGTGACCAGCCTCACTCATCCCTGAGTGGCATTACATGAGCAATCAACCCCAACCACCCCTTGGATATAAATCTTTATTGGCTCAATCCGATTGGAGTGCAATAATTACCCACTAAACCATCAGGCGCCAAATATATATATATATATATATATATATATATATATATATATATATATATATATATATATATATATATATATATATATATATTGTAGCAGCCGTGGCTCACAATCGGTAGAGAGTTGGCCTGCAGTCCTGACGGACCCGGGTCCAAATCCCGCTGAGGCAGGGATCAGTTTAAAGGATTTGAATTTCATAAAAAATCAGACTTTACTGATCTACCAGAAGACCCGCCGACATGTCGTAAAAATACCCCCGCTAATACCAATACATCAGTCCTATATGAGACAGCCCTAGCATGTATTCAGTATGGACGATGGGTGTTAGCGCCGAAGTGGTGACATGTAGAGGTGTGCAGTACGTAGGAGGACTACTGGGCCTCGAAATCAGGCTGTGAAGCCTATGCCCAGAGTCGGTCACATATATATATATATATATATATATATATATATATATATATATATATATATACCGTGGGTTAGAGCGCTCCGCTCTGACCGAAGGGTCGGAGGATCGAATCCACCCCAGGGTTATTGGTAGACATCAGGAAGGGCATCCAGTCATAAAAAGCTACACGCTCCAATCCAAAAGTCCTCTAACCAGAGGCAACGCCTTAGCCCTTCGGGGATACCAGGTGTAAAACCAAATATATATATATATATATATATATATATATATATATATATATATATATATATATATATATATATATATATTGAGACAGGCTTCTTCTGAGGGAACCGCAACTTATACAGGAAAAGCAATACCAATGTTGCAACGAACAGCATATTTATTATGTCCAGACGTTTCGACATATTTATCTGTGTCATCTTCAGTGGATCTAAAAAGATGAAAAAAGACATGTAAGGTATTTAAAATCCTAAAAGAACTGTATGAGCATGAGCTCATCGTACCTGCATAAAAGAGAAAACGTAGTGTTAAATTATAGGGGGGACTTAACTGCACAATATATTCAGAGGGACAGCAGACAGACAATTGTTTAGGGCGGGTTTTCGTTTATAAATATGAATGGATTCTAGTATTCTTAGATTCATACTGGTACATGTGTCTATTATACAGAAATTCTTGGGATCAACAGAGGTATTACAAATATATGAATGTTCCCTTACCGCTGAGTGAGGAGGGTCGCTCACAGGGAGACCTGACCTGCTCGATTGACCTCTATGCTCGTCAACCCTTAGCTTGAAAGCTCGTATTGTGCTTCCAATATACCATACAGGGTCTAAAACTAATAAATGATGATTCCCAAAGTTAATCTCCAAAACCAACAGTTACAGCTCTGTTAGAGCATGACTACACGAACCCGTTGATTACAGCGGCATATTCCAGCTGGTCACAGCTTCACAGCCCTGCTGTCATAGCTTCACAGCCATGCTGGTGACAGCTAGCCGGCAGTCACTGGTGGCAGCTTCACAACCCGCACTGGTTACTGAATTATTTCTGATGTCACTTTTCTGGAGTTATAACAGCACAGGCAAGTATCATCGACGCTGGTGCTGTCCTAGCCCCCTGATATGGCTGCACTGTATTTGCACTGCCCTGCTGAGTCACCACAGGGAAGGACTCTGCACCATGTCACACTGCACCGCTCCGCCTGAAATTGTCCTTATGACAGTATGCATCCTTCTGATCACCTCTACTCTGGCCTTCTCCACAGCAACTATGCATTTACCATCCAAACCACTGACGGCTCATGTGACCCATTTACCTTCCTTGCCAACCAAATACCTCTCGAACTAGTTGTTTACCTAGTTAGCTGTAACACTTTTCTGGTAACTCGTGACTATATATATATATATATATATATATATATATATATTACCCGGCATTCCCCCTCCCCCTCCTTATCTATCTTCCTCCTCATGGCCCTTCCCCCCATCTCTCTCTCTCCTTCATCCTTCTCTCGTTCCCCCCTCCTTATTTATCTGACTCCTACTACTCTGCCCCCTCCCTCAAACCATCGGTCTTTTTGGTCTTAAAACCTTCCGTGGGTCTTATAGTCAGTTGGCTTAGTGATATTTTCGTTACATGGCGGATAAAAGCACCAAATTTGGTATGAGGCTTCCTTAGGGTCTAATGGTGAATTTTAGAAAGGATGACCTCCGGAAAACTAATATATATGTATATATATATATATATATATATATATATATATATATATATATATATATATATATTGAAGTTGGAAAAATGGCATTTTTCTAAGATAATAAAAATAGTGATTAGACGATATTGGTTGAAGATACATAAAATTGGTACCACCCTTCTGAAAGGAAATTAAGTTTGACGTCTTTTCTGTTCTCTGCGCTTTTTTGATCCGATTCACCGTTTATGAGATAATGATTTTTTTTTTTTTTAAATAGTTTTTGAGTTAATTTTTTTGAATTGTAATAAAACTATATTGGTTAAAGATACATTAAATTTGAAATCACTATTAGAAAGGAAATTAAATTTTGAATCTTTTTAATTCGTGACACTTTTTTTTATCTGAGTCACTGTTTACGAGATATTGAGGTTTTTTTAGGTGCTGAGTAAATATTTCATAAAATTTTCCCATTTTAAAGATTATTATCATTATAGGCATTACATGGAAAGGAAATTGCAATCTGTGCCGTAATATTTTATTATTATTATTAAACGTCCATTGAAAATACATATTTTCACAAAAAATGTACTAAACTTTTATAAAAGTTACTACAATCATTGTAGGAAAAGAACTTAAATTTTTTAAATTGTAAATTATGATGTTTATGAAAACTTGTTGAAATCAATTCAGTATCTCCCACAGAAGTTAATAGGCAAATGCCTGCACTATATCCCCCAGTGCCGTCAGCGTCTCCTCTTTTGACTGTTGTCCTATTTATCTAATACATTTGCACTTACTATCTGGTGAACAACCTTCATTTGCTTTAACACTTGCAGACGGAGCAGTCCCCTTTGCAGGAGCATTGGATCAGTTCCCTGCACAATCTGGACACTTTTGGAATAGTCATCCAAACTGGTACCTATGACCCAGATACCTTGGTCCAGGCAAAATCCTGTAGGGAAGGAACCACAAGCTGTGTTTGTCTGCTGGTCGTCCAGAGACCTGCTTGATACATTGCGCAGTGGACATGCTAAAGGAGCGCATCACTGATGGGTGGCAGTCTGTCCATTGCTCGATTCTTCTGACAAAAGAGCTCCCTTAATTTTTCGTTAACTGAACTCAAAGGGCTGGTTCTGTCATACAATATGACAGTCAATCTCTCTAGCTTCTTGAATTGTTCGTCTTCGACATCCAGCAACTGGAAGGGATGACCAGCAAGATACACAAATGTCTCTCTCACGTCTTCATAAACCTGCCAAGCCTGCCAAACCGACTTCTTTCCCTTGCCATTGAAGGCAGAAGTTGTGTTGCAGCCTGAAAATGCATGAAACACAGGTAAGGCTCGTGATTTTGGCTCACCGAGGCTTGCACAAATGTGGTAAAACCTGTAGTTTTTGCCCATACCAAAGGCTACCCATATGTTGACCAAAGGACAAGTCACAATCAGGTCATGAAATATGCCTGCAAGGATGACTATAACGTCTGCGTCTACAGTATGGACCTGAATATTCTTTGTTCCATGCTCCAATGCATGCACTACATGGTCCACTATTCGGGAAAGCATCAGGTAACACAAAACTACCAGGCAATTGGATGGAATTCCTTCGTGACCCAACAAACAAGGAGGAGCTGTTTTCCTTTTTGTCTGCTAAAATTAAAGAGTTCAACTGGCCACCAGCCAAAGCCACATATGTCTCCTCAGGGGAAATTGTGGAGTCTATCGGTGCCAGCACTCCCATGCAAAACTGCAATCATGAGGAGGCGGACACCGGAATAGTGAACCACGTAGGTCATGCATTGGAGCATGGAGCAAAGAATAATCAGGTGTGTACTGTAGACACAGATGTTATAGTCATCCTTGCAAGCATATTTCATGACCTGATTGTGACTTGTCCTTTGGTCAACATATGGGTAGCCTTTGGTATGGGCAAAAACTACAGGTTTTACCACAAACTTCATTTGTGCAAGCCTCAGTGAGCCAAAATCACAAGCATTACCTGTGTTCCATGCATTTTCCGGTTGTGGCACAACCTCTGCCTTCAATGGCAAGGGTAAGAAGTCGGTTACCAGGCTTGGCAGGTTTATGAAGACGTGACAGAGACATTTGTGTATCTCGCTGGTCATCCCTTCCAGTTGCTGGATGTTGAAGATGAACATTTCAAGAAGCTAGAGAGATTGACTGTCATATTGTATGACAGAACCAGCCCTTTGA
>NC_137021.1:21968098-21990598 GCF_032717465.1 Coenobita brevimanus
AAAAAGGGAAAGCTGAGAGTAAGTACGTTGCCTCTACTCAGAGTACAGGTAACAGGAAAGAGAAAAAAGATGATGTTTATCAGGAAGTAAATACCAGCTTCACCTCTAGATTTCAGAAAAGTAAATGTACTTATTGTAGTAAGCTTGGTCATACTACAGAGAAGTGTTTCAGGAGACAGCGTGATGTGAACAAAAAGGAGTCTTTAACCCCTTAACCGCGGGGCGTCACTTTCGTGAAGCTCGGCTACAATGGATCATACCGCGGGGCGTCACTTTTGTGATTCTGTGTTATTTTGAATTATCCCGGGCTCTCAAGTGGTGGCTTGTATCATATATCAGTACTGCCAATGTCCAACACTAGTCAGCACTCCAAATCTCATCTGTACTCCCATCCATTGTTGACATTTTAGCTATTTTAACCCCTTCCTGACTCCCCTCCCTACCTGCCCTCCATTACCCTCTCCTCTCACCTCCCACGCAGCGCTGCGCTACAGAAATTTCCCCCTTCTCTTTCCACAGATTTCATCCATTGAAATAAGCCCTATGCCCTATATTTTTACCCAATAATATTTACCAAAAAAAAAAGTAAGTGATAGTGTTATATTCCAGAAATTGCCTAATTATCACCTGACAACACCTCACGTGCATTCATTCGCTACATTACCACGGTAATTTCCCCTTTGATTTATGCCTTGTAATCGATGTCTGTAATAAAAATATATATCAGAAAGGAAGGGAGAATCCTAATTGACATTTACAGTCACCTGGAACTACCTATTTCTATATTTATTGCCGAGATTTTCTACCTATAAAAAATTAGCATGTAAGCAGCAGTAAGCCTAAAGTGTCATTGTCAACCCTTCCCTTCTCAGATAATTTACCCCCTTCTTGACTCCCCTCCCTACTTGCCCTCCATTACCCTCTCCTCTCACCTCTCACGCCGCGCTGCGCTACGGAAATTTCCCTCTTCTTTTTCCACAGATTTCATCCATTGAAATAAGCCCTATGCCCAATATTTTTACCCAATAATATATACAAAAAAAAAAAAACAGGTAAGTGATAGTGTTATACTCCTGAAATTGCCCAATTATCACCTGACAAAACCTCACGTGCATTCATTCGCTACATTACCACGGTAATTTCCCCTTTGATTTATGCCTTGTAATCGATGTCTGTAATAAAAATATATATCAGAAAGGAAGGGAGAATCCTAATTGACATTTACATTCACCTGGAAGTACCTATTTCTTTATTTATTGCCGAGATTTTCTACCTATAAAAAATTAGCCTGTAAGTTAGCAGCAGTCAGCCTAAAGTGTCATTGTCAACCCTTCCCTTCTCAGATAAGCCGCGGCATTTAGTTCCTTGTCCTCCACTGCAGAGACAACATGTCGCACTCGCGCCTCGCCATTCCTGCCGCTTCTGCGCCCATTGCAAAGGGCCCCGTGACCTCTACCCCCAAGAAAAGTGTTGAGGCAAGCAGGAAAGGCCTCAGTGACTCTGCAGTGGCACGAGAACTTGCTGAATTGTCGATGATAATAATGGACAGCGATTTTGACGATTCCGGTGAATCGTGTGATGAGCCGGGTGAACTTATCGCGCCAGAAACAGCGACAACAAGTGCTCCTACCAGTGAATCTGTGTGTAGCTCCAAGGGAAAGGAGCCTTTAGTGCAGGAAGGAAAAGAATTTGGGAAGGGAGTGAAAAGGCGGCGTGTTAGCCCCAGAACAATGCCCCCACGTGACCCAGCCCGCCATGAGTCACGAGATCATTCACCTCCCCGTTCCCCAAGCCCCGCTTTACTCATCTCGTCATCATCGTCGGCTGAGTTAGCTTCGGAGTCTTCGTCGTCGGAGTCACCACCAGCATCAACAGTGAAGGCCGGCCGTAGAGGTAGAGGTAGATCTAAGAGAGTGAGAAGTAGTGTAGCTAGTAGGGTAAGGGCTGCTAGTGCTGTACGGCAACCTAGGGTCAGTGCGAGTGACCTTGACCGTGATAAGCCTCCCTCTCAGCCAACCTCCACCACCACCACCACCACCATCCCTCCACCGCCACGCCAGGGAATCCTGGACGCCTTCGCGTGGACGGAAGGGTCAGATTTTGTCCCCGAAAACCTGGTTTTCGATGAGAGCTCATCAGGAGTTCAGCCTGCCTTCACTATGGACGAAAATGCTGAGTGTGTCGACTACCTTTTGGCCTTCCTAGATGACGAAGTCATGCAGCACATATGTGATGAGACTAACAGGTTCGAATCACAACGTGCTGCTAGTGGTACAGGTGCAGCCAAGATGCAACAGTGGACCATGCTGGGAGTGCAGGAGCTGTATGTGTTCTTTGCCCTCATGCTTCTTATGCCACACTCCAAGAAGCATGAGTTGGAAGAATACTGGTCCATGGACCCCTTACTACCCTCACCGACCTTCAACAAGTACATGGCCAGAGATCGCTTCCAGAACATCATGGGAAACCTGCACTTTGCCGATAATGATGTACCTTCCCAAACCGACCCACTCTGGAAGATCCGGGAGATTCTGAACAGAATGAAGGATAAGTTCATGTCATTCTTCCACCCATTTCAGAAGGTTGTCATTGATGAGTCCTTGGTTCTGTTCAGAGGACGTCTTCGGTTTGTCCAGTACATTCCAAGCAAACGCAATCGCTTTGGAATTAGGTTCTTTGTACTGTGGGACTGTAAGACGGGGTACATCCTTGACTTCGTCATCTATTCAGCCAGCACTGTCGATCTCGATAAAACACACCCCCTTGGCTTCTCAGGCTGTGTAGTGAAAGTGCTCCTAGAAAAGTATTTTGGTGGGAATCATGTGCTGTATACAGACAACTACTATACAGCACCGAAACCTGCCAAATACCTTTCTGAGCACGGCATTGGCTCCTGCGGCACTGTCAAAAGTAATCGTGCCAACTTCCCCAAATTCCCAGAGGCAGGAAACTCGCAGCGAGGAGACGTGCACCTACGCAAGTCTGAGAAGATGCTGGCAATACAGTGGCATGACAAGAGAGTCGTGCACATGCTCACCACCATACATAAGGGGAAGATGAGAGACAGTGGGAAGGTCGACCGTAGGACAGGCGAACCTGTGATGAAACCTGATGCTGTGTTGGACTATAATATAAACATGCGGCTGGTGGACAAGTCTGACATGATGATTGGTGAGATCGACTGCCTCAGGAAGAATACTAGGTGGTACAGGAAAGTTTTTCTGCATCTCATAGATATGACGATGCTGAACGCCTTCATCCTGTATAAGATGAAGGTAAAGCCACCCAAGTCCTTCTCCCTGAGGTTGTTCACCAGGACTTGTGTCCAGCAGCTGCTGGAAAAATATGGTAAGGTGCAAGCAGCAACTCCAAGGCGCCATCCAGTTACACTTCCCAACCGACTTGAGCAGAGGGCGTATATGGATCGGCACAGACTTGAACTAATGCCTGCCACAGGGAAAAGGAAGGCTGCGATTCGCAGGTGTCAGGTATGTGCGCATACCACACGCCGCACACCTGAGCATAAACGCACCTCTTGGCAGTGCGCTGAATGCCAGGTTCCCCTCTGTGTAACCTGCTTCTTCGATTATCACAGCCAGAAGCAGTTCTAACAGTGCAAGTGTGAAAGCAGAATTATTTGGAAATAATGTGTAAATAATGTGTAAATAATGTGTAAATAGCAGGTGAAAGCAATGGATGTTCAGTTCATATGATTGAACAGTGTACTATAGTTTCATCTTACTGAAAGTGACAGTGAATAACATATTGTAAGTAAAATAGAAGGGTAAATATTGAAAATAGAATAGAAAATGTAAATAGTAATGTAAGTAATTAGTAATATAAGAATATGAGTACAAATAATTTATGTTATAACAGTGAGAGTGAATCCGTGGCTCTCTACGTATTTTACTGACTGAAAAATAGAATGACTTCAGTGACAATAAAATAATACGACTGAATGAAACTTATGGAGAAAGACTCCAGATATATATAAGTGTGATATAGTAATAGAAATATAAAGTGTGAGGGGTTTTATGAATAATAAATGACAGAGTGCCCAGAGCGAACTAGCGCAAGTGCGGCGATCAGACGCGCTCGTAATTTCCATTGCTTTCACACTGTTTTTTTTTTTAGTATGGATCCCAAACTACTTGAAAATGGTAGAATAGTGTTTATAGTGTTTGTATCTGGCTGTGGTAATCATATAACGGGTTGTTGGGAAGTGTAAAGTGGAGACTTAGTTACCCTACTTCAGAGGTCTCCACAAGTCCTACGGAAACGACGAAGGCTCAACAATCATTCCAGGAGAAAGCTGAAGGTATGTGCTATAAGCATATTTAATTTTATTATTCTAGGACTAATAACTGATTTTTAGCAAATATTTTTTGAGAGTCTGTCGGAGCCCAAATAACCCCGCGGGACACGCAAGTAATTGGTAAACAAGCCCGCGGTGTAGGGGTTAAATACTCAGTCAATTGATCTAGTGTCCACCCTTGAGAGTTCCCAGAATTCTTTAACTGAGTTAACTGAACCTGCTTTGAGGGGTAAATTAAATTCTCATGATGAAGCTCCTCTTTTAAGCAGTAACGTGGGTGACACTCTCAAGAGTTCATGTGCTAATTTCCTGTCTGATGGTTTTGTCAGTCCTCTGGACAGTAATGACAGGAAATCAGTTAAAATATATCGTGATACAGGTGCTTGCCAATCCCCTATGCTGACCAGTGTTCTAGGCTCTAATGTTAATTCCTCTGATGAAACTGTAATCTTACAAGGTGTAGGGAATAATTACTTCTCTGTCCCTCTGTGCAGAGTGAATTTAGAGTCTGGTTTTGTTAATGGTTCCGTTATGGTTGGGTTGGTTGAGACACTCCCAATGTCAGGTGTAACTTTCTTACTTGGAAATGATATTGGTGGAAGTCAAGTGAGTCCAGCTCCTCAGTTGTCTAGTGAGCCAGTGGCTACGGCCCAGGATTGTGGTGTCCCTGATGTGTTCTCTGCATGTGCTGTCACTAGGGCTAAGTCTAAAGTTACTGGTGACTTAGAGGATAATGATGATGATGATGTTATCCTAGCAGACACTTTCCTTGCTAATTTGGACCACTCACCAAATGAGGCAGTACCACGTAGTGTTGATAATTTGTCTCGTCAAGAGTTGGTTGAGTTGCAGGTTGCTGACCCTCAGTTGAAAGGTCTAGCTAACTCTGCTTGCAGTGAGGAAGAGTCAGCTGGTGCTTCTACTTGTTATTATATAAAGTCAGGAGTACTTATGAGGAAGTGGAGACCCCCAACAGCATCAGCCGACTGTGAATGGGAGGTTGTACATCAAGTTGTCATCCCTCGTGTTTGTAGGCAGGATATCATTAGAGTGGCTCATGATTCCAGTTTGGCAGGACACCTTGGAGTGAGGAAGACTGTGGCACGCATTTTGAAACACTTCTAATGGCCAGGTATCTTCAGGGATGTTTCCTGGTATTGTAAGTCTTGTCACACCTGTCAAGTTGTGGGGAAGTGTAATCAGACCGAAAAGGTTGCACCTCTAGTTCCCATTCCTCCTTTTGAGGCGCCATTCACCCGTGTGTTGGTGGATATTGTGGGCCCTCTTCCTAAGACTTCTTCAGGATTTTCCTATGTGTTGACCCTGACTGATATGGCTACTCGTTATCCTGAAGCCATTCCACTTAGAAATATCTCAGCAAAGAACGTGGTTAAGGAAATGCTAGGGTTCTTCACAAAGTTTGGTCTGCCCAAGGAGGTACAGTCAGACCGGGGAAGTAATTTCATGTCAAATGTTTTCAAGCAGTCTCTGAAGGAGTTGGGCATCACCCAGATCACGTCTTCAGCTTACCATCCCCAGACCCAAGGAGCGTTGGAGAGATATCATCAAACACTCAAATCGATGCTCAAGAAATACTGTTTGGAACATCAGAAAGACTGGGATAAAGGTCTTCCATTCATTGTATTTGCCGCAAGAGAATCTCCAAATGAATCACTGGGCTTCTCACCTTTTGAACTACTGTTTGGCCATGAAGTAAGAGGACCTCTTAAGCTACTCAAGGAATGCTGGCTGTCAGAGGAAGATGACGTCAACCTGCTGGAGTATGTGATGAAGTTCAAAGAACGGCTGTCCACTGCTTTACAGCTGGCGAGAGAGAATTTAGGAGCTGCTCAGGAGAAGATGAAGACTTGGTATGATAAGAAGTCCAGGTTATGCCACTTTCAGCCAGGAGATCAGGTTTTGATTCTGCTACCAGTGCATGGGCAACCTCATCAAGCCAAGTTCAGTGGTCCTTATTTCGTGGAGAAGAAACTCAGTGATGTCAACTATGTCATCGCCACACCAGATCGTAGAAAGAACAAGCAACTTTGTCACATCAACATGCTAAAGTTATATCACAGGCGGGACGAAAATAACCCAGTCGGCACTGTAGCTGTTCCACCCGAGTCTGCAAGTGAAGTTCTCCCATGCAGTATGAGCCTGAGTGATAGTTTGGGGAAGAATCCTGATATCATGAATGATCTCCAGACTAACCTTTCTCATCTAGCTCCCGAGGAAAGGCAGGAGTTTTCGGCATTACTGCAGGAGTACCCGCAAGTGTTCCGTGCTACTCCAGGAAAAACCACTGTGTTGATGCATGATGTCAATTTTGGAGACGCAAAGCCAATTAAACTGCCTCCTTACCGTGTGAACCCAGTGAAAGTTCCTCTCATCCAGAAGGAGCTTGGCTACCTGTTGGATCACAAGATGATTGAGCCCTGTCAGAGCGAGTGGAGTTCTCCTGTCACTCTAGTCCCTGAGCCAGGTGGGTCACAGCAGCTCTGCATCAACTACAGACGTGTTAATCAGATAACCAAAACAGACACTTACCCTCTCCCTCGCGTGGAAGATTGCATAGACAAGATCGGAAAGGCTAGGTACATAAGTAAGTTTGATTCGTTAAAGGGATACTGGCAAGTAACTATGACTGAACGTACTAGGGAGATCTCATGTTTTGTAACACTAGGAAAGACTTTTCCATGTTCTGTAATGCCATATGGTATGAAGAATGCACCAGCCACTTTTCAGAAGCTCATGAATGTTGTAACAGAGGGTTTGGCAGGGTGTGTTGTTTATATTGATGATGTATTAATCTTCAGTGACAACTGGAAAGATCACCTATGCCATGTCAGTAAATTTCTTGAGCGTTTGGTTCAGGCTAATCTTGTAGCTAATTTATCAAAGTGTGAGTTTGGTCAAGCTAAAGTTCAGTACCTTGGGTACGTAATTGGTGATGGACACGTTGCACCACCAGGAGCTAAGGTTCAGGTTATAAGTGATCTTCCCAGACCTAAAAGTCGGAAAGAGCTACAAAGATTTTTGGGAATGGTAGGTTATTACAGGAGATTTGTTCTTAACTTTTCAATTCTTGTATCACCACTTACAAACCTACTGAAAAAGGGAGTTAAATTTGTCTGGACCGATAACTGTGAATCCTCTTTCAGCAAACTTAAAGCTATCCTATTAAGTCAGCCAGTGCTCGCTACTCCAAATTTTGCTAAGCCTTTTAAGATGGCTGTTGACGCAAGTGATACAGGAGCTGGGGCTGTTTTGCTGCAAGAGGATGATCAGGGTATTGAACACCCTGTATCTTATTACAGTAAGAAGTTCACTCCACCTCAAAAGAACTACTCAACTATTGAGAAAGAGCTTTTGGCCTTGATTTTGGGTTTACAGCATTTTTCATTTTATTTGTGTTCTGGTTTTGACCCCATAGTCATTTATACCGATCATCTATCTATCTATCTATTGCCAGACACCATAATCCCGTACGGGGTGGCCATTTGACTCTGAGTTATTTGTTTTAAAGGGAGGGCGATCATAACCCACTGAAATTCCTTAGTAAGTTTAAAGATAAAAATCAGAGATTGACAAGATGGAGTCTACTTCTTCAGGAGTATTAATTAGACATACAACATATCAAGGGGAAGGAAAATGTTATTGCAGATTGCTTATCTAGACTTTAGACAGATTGTTTTAGAGTAATAAGAAATTTCCTTTGTAAATTTCTTTTTTCTTTGTGGGGAGGTGTTACATAGCCTATGATTTCATCATCCTTTGTGTAATTTTAACGTACAGTATGCTGCATGTTTGATCACAAGCGTGTTCTACCTCACTACCCCCTTCTACCCTTATAGTAGAGTAAGTCGTTCTTGCTGTTGTTCAGAGCAGGATTGTCAACTCTTTGTCCCCAATGGCTTCATTTGTGCGTCCTTCTTACAAGTTGTATCAAGCTCTGCCTGCCCCTATATAATGAGCTCAGTCTCTGCATTAATTGCCACTTAGATCTACTCCTCATTTTGCTCACATCTCTGTCCTCCCCTGTACAGTTGTTATTATTGTGAGTGCTCAGGAAGTCTCCAGCCATCTAGCAGCTGTGTAATTTGAGTATAAGTGTTATTACATTTTTTCTTGTACTGTATAGCATAAGGTGTTAATTCGTAGGCCTAGTGAGGTTTTTGTGATTCATGTGTTTTTGGTGTCAGCCATTAATAATAATATTTTGTATCTGTAATAATATATCTTGCATTCACTGAGTATTATCCGTTTTTCTCATTTTATCAGGGCTGACTTAGATAAATTTACACTTGCTAATTTCGTGTTAATAGAGGCTATTGCAGTTAACCATATATTTAACCTGTTTTTTGCCATTACATTATCCTTATGAGTCCTGAATGTTTTGTTGTTAGTTTGAGCATTAAAATTTAACTTGTAACTTTACTTAACTCTTTTGTTTTTAACCTGGAACTTTGCGGGACAGTTTTCTCTGTTCCGTAACAATATATATATATATATATATATATATATATATATATATATATATATATATATAGCCTATATATATCTCTCTCGCGGAACGCTGTAGCACCTCATAAGAAGAAATGACGCAGGTTTAATTGGCGTCCTCTTGTATATGGTACAGAAGCATTTGCCAGAAAATGGGCGTAAAGTTTTATTCTGAGCTTAGGAACTAAAAGACCTTTGCTGTTCAAGGGTAAAACTACTGACACAGAGTCTTACTGATCTTCGTATTAGTCGCAAAGTCGAACCACAAAAATATCGAATTTGTTCTTCTTTCCTTCTTCTTCATCAGTCATAACTCCAAAACAAAAAGGCGTACTCTAGCATCTTATACACGAAAAATCTGCTTCAAGTGTAGATATTTTTTTTTTTTATGTTTAGAAAGGCATTCATGCTACAGTTTGCGGTTTATGGCTTGAAAACCGCTCCACTGTCATCCATAAAGACACAATTTTGCACAATATTGGTGAGTTACAGCTCGCCTACAGTTATAGAATGTACCAAAACACTTTTTTTTTTTTTTTTTTTTCCCATGGGAAGACACCCTCGTTTTAATATTTCAGTATCCTATGCATGTAACAATCCAGATCTAACTCTTGCTTTAAGTATAATTATATTTTCAAAAAAATAAATTACAAAACAAAAATTTTCTTCTAAAATGATTGTTAAGAAATAGGAATAGTAAAACTGCATAGGTAAGAGATGAAAAAAGCACAGAAACAAGAGTGCATTCAGGTTAAGAGGAAATTTGAAGACCTCTACCCATTACTACAATCCACACTTTAGCCACAAACTTGTAGTTGGTGGAACGTAGTAATAGGTATAGGTCATCAAATCTCCTCTCATCCTGAATGCTCTCTTCTTTCTGTGCTTTTATTCATCTTTTATCTGTGCACTTTTGCCATTCGTAATTCTTAACAATCGTTTTAGAAGAAAAACTTTGTTTTCTAAAATATATGTATATGGAAGTGTGCAGAGAAGGAATGCAGTGCCACGAAATGACACTCGTACAGTTGAAGAATGCCGTGAACCGGCTGCAAATGGGAAAGCAGCTGGGATTGATATATGGGGGAAGGTGGTGGCTCAGTTGGTAGAGAGGTGGCCTGCAGTCCTAACGGACCCAGGTTCAAATCCCCGCTGGGGCAGGGAACAGTTTATGGATTTGAATTTCATAATAGCAGACTTTACCAATCTACCAGAAGACCCGCCAACGTGTCGTAAAAATACCCCCGCAAATACCAATACACCAGTCCTGTATGAGACAGCCCTAGCATGTATTCAGTATGGACGGTGGGTGTTAGGGCCGAAGTGGTGACATGTAGAGGTGTATGACATGTAGGAGGACTACTGGGCCTTGGGAGCAGGCTGTGAAGCCTATGCCCAGAATCGGACACATAAAAAAAAAAAAAAACGCCTTCTGCCGGCAGACTTCAGACCCTCATGAAGCTGTGCTGCCAGCCAATTTTCGACCTTTTTTTTTCTTTGCTAGATAGGTTAGAAACGATGAGAAAACATGGAGAACAACCATAAAAGTACTCACAGCAGCCATTTAGGTCGATTTTGAGGTCAATTCTCCCTGAGCAGACGGATGAAAACTTTGGAGTAATGCCTTCAGAATTCACAGTCTGCCACTGCCACAGAATGAGAGGAGTCAGAGGCTCTGCATTTAACTCATCGGTAACTTTTTTTTTCTTCTTTAATAAGAGAACGGAGGAAGGAAAAACAAATGAGTAAAAAAAAAAAAAAATCCATACACCAGATTACTGGCGTCCTCCGTTCATAAAATATCTGTAACAGTTAGACTTGAACAGCTGTGGGTTGAAATTTGGAGGGAAACAATTCTGGGGAAGCGAATTCTAGGGAGATGCAGTTCGGGGAATGAAAGAATTCTGATAGGCAGAAGTTCTGCAATATGGCTGAGTGACATTCCAGTCATGAGCGCTACCAGATGCCCGTGTAGCACGAGAGAAGGCATGGAGAGGTGGCACCATGGACGCAACTTTGTCTGAGCATTTGCCAAAAAAATATCTGTAAAATAATGCAAGGGAGGCAACATTCCTTCTTACTTGCAGGGGAGGTAGTTTATATGTAATGACAGGGATGTTAATGATTCTAACAGCTTTGTTCTGAATTTTGTCTAGTTGTCTTAATGCAACCTCTCTACAACCATTCCACAAGGGTGAGCAATATTCAAGCTGAGAGCGCACATGACTCTTATAAATTATAGCTAACTGCTCATCGGCGAAGAAGTTACAGACTCTGTACAATAATCCAAGTTTCTTTGAGGCGGTTTTAGAAAGTGATCTGACATAAGAGGTCCAGCTGTCACTGTTGAGATGCTAAGAATTTCAATACTTTTGGAGATGGGGATATTAGTAGCACTGAAGGTAATGTACGAATCTGGCAATATCTGTCTATTAGTAAACTGTATATATTTAGTTTTACTAGCATTAAAAGAGACAAGGTTGTTTTGTCCCCATTCGCTGATCGCAAATAGATTTTGATTTATGGAGATGGCTGTACTGAGTTGAGAGGTAGAGATATTAGATTTTGTAAATGGGTGTCTGAGTGTGAATGAACTATGTAGTGTTGAGTCATCTGCATATGAGTGAATGGGATTGTGGGTGACAGATAAGAGATCATTAATATAAACCAGAAATAGGGTTGGCACCAGAACTGATCCCTGTGGCACACCAGCGTTAATTGAGTGAAAATTGGAATATACATCATCTACTTTTACTCTTATTTTCCTGTCACTAAGATATGAAGAAATCAAAGGAACAAAAGACGTTAGTCCATAGCAAGGGAGTTTGGACAGCAGAGAACGGTGCCATACTCTGTCGAAAGCTTTAGAGATATCAAGAGCTACTGCATGAGTTTCTTCAAAAAGATCATTTGATTGATGGATGGTATGAGTTAAGTGATTGAGTATGTCAATGGTGGATCTTTCGTGGCGAAAACCATACTGTCTATCACTAATTAAGTTGTTGGATTCAAGATGTTTAACAATGTGCTTATTAATTAAAGTTTCAAATACCTTACCAAAAGAAGATGTCACACCTATTGTCTGTAATTGGAAGGGTCAGACGAACTTCCTTTCTTCGGAATTGGGTGGATATTGGCTTCTTTCCATGAATTTGGGAATAAAGAAGTACGTATGCATAGTCTGAATAATTTACCTAGGACAGAGGGAAGTTCAGGGGAACACTTTTTCAAAATAATTGGCGGAATTCCATCTTGGCCTGGAGCTTTGTTGGTAGGTAAATTGTCTAGGATGGATTTTACGTATCTTGTCTGTATTTTAAGTGGGGCAATTTCTGGAAAATCAAGTTCCAGTACTGGGACATTCTGGCTGGTATCGTCTATGGTAGAGTTTCTGGCAAAGGTACTGGCAAAGGTATCTGCTTTCCCACGCGGGTCATTTGTAATGTTGCCATCTGAAGATTTTAGTGGGGGAATGGAAGATGACTTGTTAAAGTTATTATTGAAAGAATTAAGAGTTGACCAGAATATTCTATTGTCATTAGGGTTAAGTATGCTATTCGAGCCAAGGACACTCTTGTTGGGTATAAAGATGATATAGGAAGTGTCACCAAGCATAGTTATGTACTTTGGTGCATTATGACAAGAGAATGAGTTAGATTGCCCATAAAATGTTCGTAAGAGTTCCTATTCTACGTTTTTGAGGTAGAAAGTCTGTGCCCACACGTATTATACTGTGGAGAATATTTGTTTTCCACATAACTTATAATTCTACGCACTCATGGTCTTTTTCCTCACACACTCAATACACTACTGTTCTCTTTTCTCGCACGGCAAAATTCTCGTGCCGTGTCATTTCACTTAGTATATTTTCCTGTGCACACACACACATACATACGTAACTCATTTTACTTTACTTACTATTATAATATCACTAATATTAATTTCTTATCATATTACACTTACTTATGAGGTAATTATCATTAAATATTATTTACAAATATATACATTTCACTTGCATCTTATTTCACACTCTTCCTTTGTTCAGTTAGTAGTGGAGGAAGGTGTGGTATTCCTCAAAGCAGGGAAAGATGCACAAACCCATGTCACACTGAACTCACTGGTAGCGTGAGTCCTTCCGCTGTGTATGGGGCCTGACAGTGCTGTGTTGGCACACATGACAGCGACGTTGCACATTCCTGCATGTCTCTGTGGCAGGGACCGTGCTGGGGAAGTGATGGCTGGTGAGTCGCAAGGGGGTGTCACTGCCGTGAGGTTGACGAGAGGCTGCACGATTGTGCCCTTGGGTGCCAATGAGATCCCTGCATATTTCTCTTATAAATGCCTCAGGATATAGGCATTCAGGACAGTGATATCAAGAAGATGAAAGAACAACTTCTTGTACTATTTCATCGTGGGCTTGGCACAGTCAACACTGGATATTGTGGCATCTGACTGGTCATCTAGCCTCATATTGACGTCGTATTCTATGACGGCTTCGGCTTCCACACTGGCACACGACACTCGCTCTGATAGTCAATTGACCTGTGCAGTGCATCAGAGGGTGGTGCACTGTAGAGAGAAGGTTGACTTCTCGGTTTTGGTGCCAGGCTATGGTGGGGATGTTATTGGCCCTATAAAACACCACCTCCATCTTTGCCAGCTTCTGGCCCACATGCACCACATGCTGCCTGTTCTTCTGGATGGTACCGCACTTTCCCATCTCCTGCAGGTGCAGGAACTGAGCAAGAAGGGAGCTGGTGTACCAGTTATCCGGGTACAGTATGTGCCCACGATGAAGATACCTGTACTTCTCCATCATCGTCTTCACCACGGCCCCTGAAAGTCCAAGAATCCTGTTCTCCACAATCTCCGTTTGTGAACCGGTGTACAGTACTATGTCCTGCACATATCCAGTCTTGCAGTCACACATAATGAAGACTTTGAAGCCAAAACGGTGCCTCTTGCTGGGGATGTACTGCCTGAAGGAAATATTTCCTCTCCACATCATGAGACTCTCCTTTATGACCAGGTCTCGCTGTGGACAGAAAGAGGCACCTCTCCTTCAGTTGATCAAAAACCAACAGAAAACTTCGCATCTTGTCCAAGTTGTTGACGTTCACAGGGTCGAGAGCATCAAAGAAGGATATACTGGAACCTATTCCTGCCCATAATTCTTTCGAAGAAGGGCATCGCCATCATGGGGTCAACAGTCCAATAGGACAGCAGTCTCCTCTTCTTGATTAGCCTCATCGGGAGAACTAGGGCCTGGAACAGGTACATCACATCCAAAGAGACGTCGGCGTCAAAGAGGCGGCTGTGGGGTGATTGTGTTTCTCCCCCAAGGTGGAAGGAGGCATAGGCATTGGTCAAGAGAACTATTTTCAAGACACATTCCCTTGAGAAGAGGTCGGACATACTCTCTTGGCTTTCACCACAGCTCCAATGGAGTGTGCCCTCCTTCAGTCTAAGCAGGGGAATAGCAACCCTAGAGGCTCCTCCTGAGTCCTCAGTTAGGTGTGGAGCTGATCCAGACGACATGGAGTTCGAGGGTGTGCCTGGGAACTTGCCACTGCAAGTCCCACCCCGATTCTGGTGAGCATTCCCCCCGCTGGAGAGTAGTGTACTTTTTCCATACACTGCCAGGTGGTCTGGCTGCGTGGAAGAGGGGTGCCGGGTCGCGAGGGAGATACCTCGTTGTTGCCTGGACATCCGCCCAGGTAATTCAGCCCCTCCTTTGTCTCCTTCTGGGGTGGGTGTCACCCCCTCATTCTCTCCTCCTGGGGTGGTGGTGTCGGGCTCATCCTGCCGTGCTGGTATTTCATAAATATATATATATATATATATATATATATATATATATATATATATATATATATATATATGAGATGATGAGGGAAGTAAAATCTGAGTAATGGAGAGAGGGATGCCGTCATTAATGAATGTTGATGCATGTAACATCTCAAATTTGTTGTATGCTGTTGATGCAATGCTACTTGAAAATACTGAACAAGAAGTAGGTGGACTAGCGCAGAGTTTTGCTGATGTCTGTGAGCATCATGCATTGAGAGTAAATGTAGAAAAGAGTAAAGTGTATCTATCTATCTATAGCCCGATTTTCTAATCCTGCAAAGGGTGGCCGCAGATAAAACACCTCCAAGTTGCTCTGTCAACCACCATTTGACTGCCCTCCCCCCATCTCACTCCCCCCTCCCTCATATACCTCTCAACTCCATCCCTCCACCTCATCCTAGGTCTCCACCCTCCCTCTCCCTCCCTCCACTTCACCTACATACACCCTCATAGCCAGTCTTTCATTCTCCAGTCTCTCCACATGTCCAAACCACCTCAGTGTATTTCTCCTAATTTTCTCAACCACATCCACATCCACCTCACAACGTTCCTTCACTTCTTCACTCCTCATGTCACTCCACATGCTCCTCTCAAGTAACTTATTTCCACTGTTCTCACTGCTGACTTGTTCCCCTCTAGCAAGGTTCATGCCTCACTTCCATATGTCAGGGTAGGGATCACAGTACTATCATGCAGTGACTTCTTAACTTCCATACTCACCCCCCTATTTCTCATCACCATTTTCAGTGAACCAACAACCTTCTTTCCCTGCTGTACCCTCTCAAGCACTTCATCCCCAAAACTTCCATCCTTACTCATCACACTACCCAAGTACTTGAATGCACTCACATTCTCCATATCCTGATCATCCAACCTCACTGTGCATTCTGTGAGTTCATTCCTCTCAAACACAAAACGTTACTCTTGTTTACATTAACTTTCAGATTCCTCTTCCTAAACACTGTCTCAAATTCATTCACCAAACCTTGCAACTCCCATTCAACTTCATTCAACAATACCATATCATAAGCAAACAGCAACACCGGAATCTTCCACATCTCACCCTCATTCATTAGGGCCACCCCTACATCCACTGCCCTACCTTGCACCTCCTTTACAACCCCATCCATGTATATATTAAGCAGCCATGGAGACATCACACATCTCTGTTTCAGTCCCACATTTAGATCAAAGAACTCACTCGGCTCACCATCCACTCGCAACGTAGCTGTAGCTCCTTCGTACATAATCTTCACAGCACTCAACAATTTCCCCTCCACTCCATATATTCTTAACCTTCCCAGGCACATTGACGCGAATCGCGTTCTTTGTGGTTTGGCAGATAAATGCACGTTCACATGAATCATGTGAAACAGCAGAAAAAACGGTGTCAAAAGAAAAGTTTTCAGACAATTTGCGTCAAATTTGGATGCATTCTAGCAGGTGCGTTTCTCTTCTGAGGTAATCACTTGGCAACACTGTAGAGCCTCCCAGGAGGCTGCCCGTAGGGAAAAACCTCAGTCGATCACAAGGAGCTAGGCTGTGAGGCTGCGTCATGTGTGCTGTCCCTTTAAATCGTCCTAATTCTCCCCCTCCCACCCAAGTTGAAGCCCCAATGGACTTAGTGTAATAAATATTATTTCTGAGCATAATTTGAAGTTGTTTTGTTGATGGAAAATAGATATATATACCTTGGAAAGAAATGGTGCCCGTTATCAGTTGTTAGGCCTAGGGGCAAGATGCGTGTTCACTGTAGCGGGGTTTTGCCACTCTTCATCCCCTGGACCCTATGCTGTGACTACACATACGTATATAGAAAAGCCAATGTGGAAACTGTATAGTGTGTGAAGGCTGTAGTGGCTTGCTTTGTGATATATTGGAACTAGTATGAGTTACGTATGCCATAGCCAGAGTAAGGAATGGGGCAGGCATTACCTGTATGCCATAGTCGGGAAGGGATTATTAGTGGTGTTTAGGGATGGTTCTTGTAATTGTCATACTGTTTATGCATATGAATTTGTGGGAAAGATAAGGCCAACATGCTGCAAGTATTTGTGAAGGAGTGCGGTGTATGCCAACATAGCAGTGCGTCGTAAACCTTGAGGAGAAAGTGCTACATCATGGTCATGTTGTACCACAGTAAGGAACGTAAATAACTGCAGAGGTTGAGGTGGAATAATTGTGGTAGTCATGTATTTGTGTATGATTCAATGTAAACTGTACATGAATTGAGCTGTGAGTGTTCATGAAGGGATAACTTTAGGGTGCGTAGCGTCGGTTAGCGATACCTTAGCGGCAGGTGTGCAGGTGATGTAAGGACGCTGGGCAACAACAGACATCATTGAACAGGTACTGTAACTGGCTATGACATTTTGTGGGAATTATACTTTATGTACAAAGAATGAGAAATGTGCAGCGAGTGTTCGTTGTGGGACATTGTGAGTGATTAGCATTGGTCAGCGATACCTCAGTGGCAGGTGTGTGGGGACATAAGGACGCCGGGCAACCACGGACGTCATTGAACAGATACTGTAACTTGCTAAGACAGTGAGAAGTTATACTTTATGTACAATGAACGTGAAATGTGCAGCGAGTGTCCGTGAAGGAATTCTGTGGGTGTGTAGTGTAGCTTAGCGATACATTAGTGGGAGGTGTGCGGGGACATCAGGACACCGGGCAACTACGTGCGTCATTGAACAGGTACTGTAACTTCCTAAGATATTTAGTGAGAAGTTATACTCTATGTATAATGAACATGAAATGCGCAGTGAGTGTTTGTTGTGGGATATTGTGGGTGCATAGCATAGGTTAGCAATACCTTAGTGGCAGGTGTGGAGATGATGTAAGGACACTGGGCAATGACGGACGTCAGTGGACAGGTACTGTAACGTGCTCAGACTTTTGTTGATTATTTCTGATTTATATAAAATGTTTGTGATATGTGTCATAAGTGTTCGTTGTGGGATGTGGGTGTGCAGCATATGTCAGCAATACCTTAGCAGCAGGTGTGCAGGTGATGGAAGGACGCCAGGCAATGACGGACGTCAGTGGACAGGTACTATACCTTGCTAAGACAATTGTTGATTATAATTTATATAAAATGTTTGCGATATGTGTCACGAGTGTTCGTTGTGGGATGTGGGTGTGTAGCATGTCAGTGATACCCTAGCAGCAGGTGTGCAGGTGATGTACGGACGCTGGGCAACGACGGACGTCAGTGGACAGGTACTGCACCTTGCTAAGACACCTGTTGATTATTTATGATTTATGATAAAATGTTTATGATATATGTCACGAGTGCTCGTCGAGAGATATTTTTATGTGTTGGGGGAACCTTGGGGGAAAGAGAGAATTATATATATATATATATCTATATATATATATATATATATATATATATATGTATGTATATGTATATATATCTATATCTATCTATATCTATATGTATATATATCTATATCTATCTATATGTATATATATATATATATATATATATTTATATATATATACCCTCTCTCACATGATAAGTTTCAGTAAGTTTTCCGACGCACGATTTTTTCTGCGAAGCTGCCCGACCCGGCTGCCCTCGCGCGGCAAATAACACGTATTCTCCTTATTTTCACCACCCAAACATCAATATACTGCCATAAAATCTATATCTTCTTATTCGTCGATGTTTGTCCTAGCTGATAAGCACCACCAAAAAAAAGGAAAACATGAATAAAACAGCATTAGGCAGCCGTGAATAAACATTTTGCTATGTCACATTCACTTCCCAACATCGCCATTTGAATGTTTTCCATCATACAGGAAAATGTTGTTAGAAGTTTTGATAGAGAATTTTATCAGCTTTCTAAAGAGACAAATCCGGTTGTGATGCGATTTGTATTTTCGAGAAAATAGCCAAAAAGTGAATGCCTTTTTTGAAAAAATTTCAAGGAGCTCTTGTTTTTATTGCATAATATTCTGCAGAATTTCACCAGCTTTCCAAGGAGTTACAAATGGTTTCGATACGCCTCATAGTTTTCGAGTAAATCGCCAAATTCGACTGGGAACCCACGTCTGTACGTCACTTTCGTGATGTGCGCATAGCACATGCAATATTCCCGCCTACATAACAATGAATTCTTATCATAGGTATTACATTGTTATGTCTAGTAAATACATAGAATTTACTGCTCTTTATCATGGTTCTTACAGGAAATTGATACGTCCAATACTTTTCAAGTAATTGGCTGACAAAGTGAGATACTCCTCCAACTTTACTGCTAGTGAGGAAAAAAACAAAGTCTGTTCCCCCAACTTTTCCAATAGAAAATGCTCCCAAAGGCTTATATTCTGCAAATGAACATATGTAGAATTTACTGCTCTTTATCATGGTTTGTACAGGAAATCGATACGTCCAATAGTTTTCGAGTAATTGGCCGATAAAGTGAGATTACGCTTCTGAAAGCTTCCAACTTTACCGCTAACAAGGAAAAAAACAAAGTCTGTTCCCCCAACTTTTCCAACAGAAATGCTCCCAAAGGCTTATATTCTGCAAATAAACATGTGTAGAATTTACTGCTCTCTATCAAGGTTCTTACAGGAAGTCGGTACGCCCAATAGTTTTCGAGTAATAGGTCGACAAAGGTAGATTACTCTTCTGGTCGGTACCTACTTTTACTGCAAGCAAAAAAAAATAAAAGTGTTTTCTCCCCCTTTATCTAAAGACTATGCTCCCAAAGTTTTTTTTTTTTTTTTTTTTTTAATGTACTGACTAAAATCTTTCAAGGTTGTTTTTTTATGGTTGTAACCTACTACACATGAATACTACTTTTTCCAAGTTACTGCCAATGAAGCTTTACTTTCTGTCATATGTGTAATATGTAGGAGAAGACGGTTATTTGCCTGAAAATTATAGGGGTAATGGTAATAGGTCAATACACATATCAACAAAATTCGGAGAACTTACTTCCTCCAGGAGTGTTGATGGAGTTGTAGGACCTTCTGGGACTGGAAGATGAGGAGGTATGTAGTGTGTGTGTGTGTGTGTGTGTGTGTGTGTGTGTGTGTGTGTGTAAGTGTGTTAGTGTGTGTGTGTGAGTGTGTGTGTGTGTCTATGTTAATGTGTGTGTAAGTGTGGTAGTGTGTGTGTGTGTGTGTGTGTGTGTTAGTGTTAGTGTTAGTGTGTGTGTGTGTGTGTGTGTGTGTGTGTGTGTGTGTGTGTGTGTGTGTTTGTGTGTGTGTGTGTGTGTGTGTGTACACTGCACTAGGGAATACTTCGCTCGGCATGGAACCGTTTGAAGCAATCACCCACGCACAGTGCCACATCACAAACAGGACACATGTGACTTGTGTCCCTCCTCAACTTCGCCAGGGAACACATGGTGCACTGCAGCCTCCTCTGGTTGGGGATCCTCTCCCGTTGGTGGCCCATTGTGTTATCCAACCGCCCTCTGTCATTGATGAAGCGACGACGCTTGGCTGGATGTCCTCCTGGTATCCCCTGGTCCTGTTGTCCTGGAGATGCAGCCGCAGGCCCAGGCATGGCAGTGGCAGCAGGTTCTCCCAACAGACCAGGAGCCGGTAAAGGTTCTCTCAGCACCTGTGCTGGCCTTGCAGCCGATGGTGGTGCTGACTCCTGTTCTGGCCCTCCTCCTGGAGGTGGTGGTGTTGGTGCAGGAGCCGGTGGTGATGGCACCTGTGCTGGTGCTGCAGCAGGTGCCACAGGTGTTGGCTGTCCTGCTGGCCATCGGGTTGGAAGGTCAGGGGCATGGTGGATGATGTGACCTGATGCGGGCCACTTTGCTTCATCAAAGTAGAGGAGCTTGTCCAATATCTCCTCCACGAATTCGAGCAGACTGACTGACCTGTGTGAGCACTTCTTGAACAGGGCGAACGCATTGAAAATGACCAAGTGGATGAAGTAGGTGACCTTCTTGGTCTATTTCATGGTCTGCCACTGGATGGGGTAGTATTGGACCATCTGGTCGAAGTGGTCCACCCCACCCATGTGTGGATTGTAGTCATCCACCACGATGGGGTTGTCCACGGTCTTCTGGACATAGGTTGTCCTCCTGTCAGGAGCCCTGGTCTTCCTTCGAACCAGCTTATGGATGGTGCTTGTGCTGTGGAAGGTGGAGACCATGTTGACAATGCGCTTGTCCCTCCACAGCAACACCATCACGTTGTCCTTGTGCATCGCTGTCATGCCCCCCACTGGCAGGTTCGTGGTCTTGGCAATGTCCTGCAACTGCTTTGGTGCTCCTCTTGCCAGGTGTAGGGTCCCACACACGTAGGTTCCTGCACTGAAGAGGCATTAGCACAGGGATACAGCGTTCTAATAGTTGTCCATGTAAACTCTGTATCCCTGATCCTTCAGCGGTTCTATGAGGCTCCACACGGTGGTCTCCAGCGCCCTCTTCTGCCCTGTATACACCTCGAAATTCCAGATGTAACCTGAGGAAGCCTCAGCCAGGATATACAGCTTGATGGAATACTTTGAGGGCTTCATTGGGTTCTAAACACGGAAGCTTAAGCGCCCCTTCCTCGGCAGTGAGCCCTTGTCCAGACTGAGGTGCTCCTCGGGTAAGTAGGTGTTCTGGAACCGCTGAAGGAGGTACTTCATCACCGTGCGAACCCTGATGAGCCGGTCTTGATTGTCCTGGGGTATTGCAAGTGAGTTGAAGGCATGGAAGTTTTCAGGTTCGCCCTGAAACGCCTTCCACTCATCACTTGTGTTAAGTGGGGGTAGTTGTGGAGGCGGGATCTCATCCAGTAGTGCCAGATGCTTGGGAGATTCATCACCCCCATGAAAAAGTAAAGCCCCAGGAACTTGGCCATCTCCTCTTCATTGCAGATGAACCATGCGTCCAATGCAGTCCACAGGAATGTCACGTGGCTGTTGGTCTTGTGGGTGAAATACGTCAACAACTCCCTTGTGAAGAACAGCTGGAAGAACTGGGGAGGAGTTGTTGGTGGATCTACCTCCATTCCTGGGGATCCTGTGAAGGGTCCATTAGCTGGTGTGAAAGGGCCACTGCTCCACCCTGGATCCATTGCGGCAACACCTCCCGCACTGGTGGCAGTGGGTTGGCATACCGACACCCTTGTTCCTCTTCAGACACTCCTTGGCCGCCCCCCATAGCCTGGCATTGGACCACACCAGCCTCGTCGAGGTGGTGAGGGTTCCAACGATGAGGAGGACGAGTCTGTCTCCTGCTGCTGGAAAACGTTGGGGGGGATGAACACCATCGAAGACAACGCCCTTGTCAACCAAGCAGGGGACGACAACACAGTCGCCTCCTGCACCAGTTGCGCTGCAGACAATGTGCACCGTGCAGGTGCCACTGCCGTGTAACTAGGCCCTGCTACTGGTGACATAGGCTTGGCCAAGGGGAAACTGGAGGCTTGAGGTGGAGAGACCACGATGGCTGTAGGAGCAAGAGGTCCAAGCCAAGGCGATGTCTGTCGTCCAAGTCAAGACGATGATTGGGCCGATAGTCCTGACACTGGTGGTGGTGGTGTCTGGTCCCATCGTGCTTGAAGTGTGGGCAATGCCACCCTAGGGGAATCCTCTTGGACATCGTCCCATTCCTCATGACTTGAAACATCGCTCAGCTTGTCCTCTAATTCTCTCTTGGTCTCCTCCTCAAAGAGAACCTTTTGCCACTGGTCAGAAGACAAACCTCTCTTCTCCATTTTGGCAAGCACTGACACAGAGTCAAGTATAAGCTTTTTAGGCTCTCTCCTGAAAAAGAAGAGATATTTTTCACTGTCACGCAACACCCTCCATTGAGAGAAGCACTACACACGTCATGTTATATCTTTCTGTACAGCCAATTGCT
>NC_137021.1:21993098-22020598 GCF_032717465.1 Coenobita brevimanus
TATAATATATCACTAAATGTCAGACCAAGGTTCAGTACCTGTTCAATGACATCTGTCGTTCCTAGGCATCCCTATTCCTGAGGACCCCTGCCGTTAAGGTATTGCTAACCTACGCTACGCACCATAATTTATGCCATCACGAAGATATATGGCACATTTCACTTACATTTCACACAATATTATACGCAAATACATGACTACCACAATGATTCCACCCTAACCTCCACAATTATTCCCTTCCTTACTACGGTTCAACATGACTGTGATGCAGCATCCTTCACCGGGAAAGTATGATGCAACTCTGTTTTATTGGCACACACCACACTCCTTCATGAACACCCGCAGCATGTTTGACGTATATTTCACACATTTCCATATGCATTTTCACTATCAGAATCACAATAATTCCATCCCTAAACACCTCTACGTCTCCCTTCCCGACTATAAAATCTGTACATGATGCCTGCCCCATTCCACGCTATGGTTTATGGCGTCCATAATGCTAACTAGTTCCATAATTTCACCAAACCAGCCACAATATCTTTCACACAAAATACAGTTTAGGCAATGGCTTCATTATATACGTATTTGTAATCACACAATAGGGCCTTGGGGAGGGCGAGAGGAGAAACCCTGCAACAGTGAACACGCATATTGCCTCTAAGCCTAACGAATGATAACGGCCACAATTCCTTTTCGTGACATATCAATGTTCCATTGAAAATATCACATACTAATATGCTCACAAATATTGGATTATCACACTGAGTCCATAGGGGCTTTGGCTCGAGCAGGAGGGGGAGAATTAGTAGGAGTTTAAAGGGACAGGACAGGCAACACAACCCCACCGCCTGGCTGCTTGGAAGAGACTGAGATTTATCGCTATGTGCTGGGCCCCATGAGGCAGCTCAGTGTTGCCAATGCATTACCATGGGAAAGTGCTACACTCACTACGACGCATCAAAATTTGATGCAAATCGGCCAGAAACTTAATTTTTGGCAAATCTTTTGTGCTTAGGAATGCGATTCATGTGAATGATCATCTTAAGATCAATCCACATGGAACGCGAATCGCGTGACTGTGCCTGAGAGGGTATATATATATATATATATATATATATATATATATATATATATATATATATATATTTATATATATTTGGCATACACCCACCGATGAAAATGGACAGGTATTACACCATGCAATGACAATGAAAAGTTATCGTTTATGTGAACTGTTCGTAAATGGTGCAGCAATTGGCTGTATAGAAAGATAACGTCACTTGTGTAGTGCTACTCTCAATGGAAGTTGTTACATGACAGTGAATAATATCTCATGTTTTTCACCTGAGAAACTAAAAAGCCCATACTGGACTATCTGTGTGTCAGTGCTTGCCACAGTGGAGAAGAGGGGCTTGTCTTCTGCCGAGTGGCAGAAGGTTCTCTTTGAGGATGAGACTGAGAGCGAGGAGGATGAGGAGCTGAGAGATGCTTCAAGTGAGGAGGACTGGGATGATGTCCAATGCCATTCCTCTTGGGCAGCTTTGCCCCCACCCCTACCACAATGGGAGCAGACACCACCACCATCAGTGTCGGGACAAGCAGCACAGCCATCGTCTTCACTTGGACGACAGGCATCGCCTTTGCTTGGACCTCTCGCTCCAGCAGCCATCTCAGTCTCTCCACCTCGAGCCTCCAGTTCCCCCTTGGCTGAGCCCATGCCACTGACAGTGGCACCCACATGCGGTGCAGTGTCTGTAACGCAACTGGTGTCGTCATCCCTAGCCCAGTCGACAAGGCTGCTGTCTCCGACAGCATTCATCCCCTCCGATGTTTGGCAGCAGCAGGAGAAAGTCTCTCATCCTCATCTTCGGAACCCTCACACCCTCGACGAAACCGGCGTGGTCCATGGCCTGGCGATGGGGGGCTGCGAAGGGGTGTCTGAGGAGTCCAAAGGGTGTCAGTACGCTGACCCACTGCCACAATTGCGGGAGGTCTTGCAGCAGAGGATCCAGGGTGGAGCAGTGGCCCCTTCACACCAGCTAATGGGCCCTTCACAGGATCCCCAGGAATGAGGGTGAATCAGCCAACAATGCCTCTCCAGTTCTTCCAGCTGTTTTTCACCAGGGAGTTGTTGACATATTTCACCTGTGAGACCAACAACTATGTGTCATTCCTAGGGACTGTGTTTGATGCATGGTTCATCTGCATTGAAGAGGAGATGGCCAAGTTCCTGGGGCTGCATTTCTTCATGGGGGTGGTGAATTACTGGAGGAGATCCCATCTCTATAACTACCCCCTTTTCCAGCAAGTGATGAGTGTGAGGCATTTCAGGGCCATCCTAAAACACTTCCTCTCCTTCAACTCACTTGCTATACCCCAGGACAATCGCGACAAGCTCATCAGATGGAGTACCTCATTCAGCGGTTCCAGGACACCCCAAGGAGCACCTCAGCCTGGACAAGGGCTCGCTGGCATGGATGGGATGCCTCAGCTTCTGCGTCTACAACCCCATGAAGCCCTAAAAGTATTCCATCAAGTTTTATATCCTGGCTGAGGCTTCCTCAGGGTACATCTGGAATTTCGAGGTGTATATGGGGCAGAAGAAGGCTCTGGAGACCACCGTTTGGAGGCTTGTAGAGCTGCTGAAGGAGCATGGATAAAAAGTTTACATGGACAACTATTATAACTCTGCATCCCTGTGCAAAAACCTCTTCAGTACAAGAACCTATGTGTGTGGGACCCTATGCCTGGCAAGAGGAGCACCAATGTGGCTGTAGGACATCACCAGGATCAAGAACCTGCCAGAGGGGGGCATGGCAGTGATGAATAAGGACAACGTGATGGTGTTGCTGTGGAAGGACAAGTGCATCGTCAACATGGTCTCCACCTTCCACAGCACAAGCACCTTCCAGAAGCAGGTTCGAGGGAAGATCAGAGGTCCTGACGGGAGGACAAC
Source organism: Coenobita brevimanus (assembly GCF_032717465.1). Lineage (NCBI taxonomy): Eukaryota > Metazoa > Arthropoda > Malacostraca > Decapoda > Coenobitidae > Coenobita > Coenobita brevimanus. The sequence goes on from NC_137021.1 coordinate 21,996,058, forward strand.
CAATTTCTGGAAGACCGTGGACAAGCCCGTCGTGCTGGAGGACTATAATCGACACATGGGTGGGGTGGACCACTTCGACCAGATGGTCCAGTACTACCCCATTCAGCAGCGGACCATGAAATGAACCAAGAAGGTAACATTCTATTTCATCCAGATGGCCATGTTGAGTGCGTTCACTCTGTACAAGAAGTGCTCGTGTGGGTCAGTCAGTCTGCTGGACTTTGTGGAGGAGATACTGGGCAAGCTCCTCCACACTGATGAAGCAGAGTGGCCCGCATCAGGGCACATCATCCACCATGCCCCTGACTTTCCAACCCGACGGCCAGCAGAACCTCCAGCACTTGCGGCACCTGCAACAGCAACAGCACAGGTACCTTTACCACCATCTCCTGGGTCAGCACCGTCTCCTGGACCAGCCCCAGCACAGGTGCCAACACCACCATCTCCAGGAGGAGGACCAGCAAAGGAGCCAGTGCCACCATTGCCTGCAGGACCAGCATGGGTGATGAGACGACCAGCAGCAGTTCCTGGTCGATCGGGAGAACCTGCTGCGCTGCCATGCCCGGCCCTGCAGCTGCACCTCCAGGACGACAGGACTAGGGAAGACCAGGAGGACATCCAACCAAGCGTCGTAGAGTCATCAACGACAGAGTGCGCCCACACACTGGGCCATCAACGGGAGAGGATCCCCCACCAGAGGAGGCTCTGGTGCGCCCTCTGTGCCCTGGCAAAGATGAAGAGGGACACAAGTCACATGTGTCCTGTTAGTGATATGCTGCTTTGGTTGGGTGATTACTTTGAACGGTACCATACCGAGCGAAGTATTCCTTAGTGGAGCATACACATACCCTCACACACACACAAACACACACACACATACATACATACACACACACACACACACACACACACACACACACACATATAAACTGGAGATTTCAATACAAATATAAATTGGAATACTCTAGATATAACAAGCCAGGAAAGCTGTTGGGACCAAAAGCTCCTGGACCTTGTGCAGGGTTTTTTCCTAACACAACATGTATAAGAAAGCACCAGAAAAAGAGGACTTGACATACCATCAGTACTAGATCTTATATTACTAGGCAAAAAATGATATTGGCAATATGATGTATCACCCTCCATTCGGCAAAAGTGATCACGCAGTATTAAATTACAACTTCAGGATTGCATATGACATAGTTAATGGTAATGAAAGTTACAAAAAGAGCCCTAACTACAAAAAAGGCAACTATCATTACCTAAATAAATACTTCTTAGAAATAGATTGGGAAAAAGAGCTTAGAGGACAAGATATACATGTTAAATATAGAAAATTCTGTGAACTTTATGAGATAGGAGTCCAGAAGTACATCCCACAGAACAAACAAGCAGAAAAGAAAAGAAAGAAATGGTTTAATACAGAATGTAAAAAAAAAAAAAAGAAGAAAAGAAAAGAGAGATTTGTTGCGGAACAGATACAGAAGACACAATAGTGAAAGGGCATATAACAATTATAAAGAGGCAAGAAACGATTATACAAGAATAAGGAGGGAAGCCCAAAAACAGATTGAGGAGGACATCATAATAAAATGTAGCGATCAACCGAAGCTATTTTACAGCTACATCAGAAGCAAAACCAAAGTAAAAGATAAAATACAATCAATTACAGATGAGGGGGTCACCTACACACAAGAGAAGGATATTTGTGAAGCAATAAATAAGAATTTCCAATCAGTTTTTACAGAAGAAAATAATTTTGAGAGGGATTATATAGAACATGCATGCCCACACATACTACCAGATGTACAAAAAGCAGAAGAAATACAGGAGGAGTTAAGCAAATTAGACAAAGGAAAAGCAAATGGTCCTGATGAAATTTCATGTTGTGTGTTACATGAATGTGCAAAGGAGTTAAGTAAACCATTATCTTTAATTTTCAAGGAATCCTTGGGACAAGGTAAACTACCTGACATATGGAAGAAAGCAAACATTGTTCCCTTATTCAAGAAAGGGAATGGACAAAATCCACTCAACTACTGACCAATATCACTGACCAGTGTTGTAAGCAAGGTATTAGAAAAGCTGATAAGAAAAGTTTGAGTGAATCATCTTGAGGAACACAATGTGATAACAGAAATACAGTTTGGTTTCAGAAAGGGAAAATCATGTGTTACTAATCTATTGAGCTACTATGACAGAGTAACAGAAACATTACAGAACAGAGAAGGATGGGTGGACAGTATCTATTTAGATTTCAAGAATGCATTTGACAGAGTACTGCACTGAAGACTTTTATGGAAACTGTACCATTAAGGAGGAATCCGAGGCAAACTCTATTGTTGGATGCAAGATTTTCTCAAAAAAAGAGAAATGAGAACAGTACTTAGGGGAAATTACGCATCATGGAGGGAAGTGACTAGCGGAGTTCCACAGGGCTCAGTGCTGGCACCAGTTATGTTTTTAGTGTATATAAATGATATAGACAGTAACATAGGAAATGAAAGCTATCTAAATATGTTTGCTGGTGATGCAAAATATAAAGGAGAATTACTAACACATACTCTTGAAAGAGCTACAAGAAGAATTTAATAAGCTTCATGAATGGAGTAATACATGGCAAATAGAATTCAATGTGGACAAGTGTCATGTAATTAATTTTGGTAAAAGTGGAAAAAGACCTGATTGGGACTATAAGTTAGGAAGTAAAACCCTACACACGTCAGAAAAGTAGAAGGATCTAGGTGTGATTATCAATAACAGACTATCAGTGGCTGACTACATCAGTGAGAAGGTACGGAACATGTATACACTGCTTGCAAATATGAGAATTTCATTCACATACATAGATGAAGACATGCTAAGAAAGATAACAACATCACTCATCAGACCAACCCTGGAGTATGCGTCAGTAGTCTGGAGTCCTCATCTCAAAAAACACATAGATAAGAATGAAAAAATTCAAAGGGCCACTACCGAATGGGTACCAAGCTTAAGGGATCTAAGCTATGAAGAAAGACTAGAAAAACTGAATATACCTATGCTACAGGAGAGAAGGAAAAGAGGAGACATGATTATGCTATATAAATGCATATCAGGGAAGGAGAAAATAGACATAAATTATTACATAACCTATGGTGATGCATCAGCAAGAGGACACTGCAAAAAACTGCATAAAAAAGAAGAGAGGCGATAAAGACGTAAGGAAATTTAGTTCCCAAATAGGGCAATTGATCAGTGGAATGCACTACCGAATGAAATAGTGTGTGCCAAAACAATTCATAACTTTAAGGATATATAAGATAAAAATGGTTTAAGACAAGGGACAGCACGAGCTTGACACATTCTTGTAAAGATACAGTTAGGTAAGAACACACACACACACACACACACACACACACACACACACACACACACACACACACACACACACACACACACACACACACACACACACACACACACACACACACACACACACACACACACACACACACACACACACACACACTAACACACTAACACACTAACACAGACACTCGCACACACACACACACACACACACACACACACACACACACACACACACACACTAACACACACACACACACACACACACACACACACACACACACACACACTAACACAAACACTCACACACACCACATAACTCCTCATCTTCAAATCCCACAAGGTCCTTCAGGCCCTTCAACAATCCTGGAGGAAGTGAGTTTTCCAAATTTTGTTGATATGTATATTGACCTATTATCAATACCCCTATATTTTTGACACAAATAACCATTTTCTCCAACATATTAAACATATGACAGAAAGTACAGCTTCATTAGCAGTAAGTAGAACAAAGTAGTGTTCATGTCTAGTAGGTTAGAACACTAAAAAAACAACCCTTGGAGATTTTACAGTCTGTACATGAAAGAAAAAAAAAAAAGAAAAAAGCCTTTGGGAGCATAGTCTTCAGGCAAAGAGAGGGGAAGAGTGTTTTTTTTTTTTTTCCACTTGCGTAAAAGTAGGCAGCGATCGGAAGGGTAATCTTGTTTTGTTGTCCTATTACTAAAAAACTATTGGACGTATCGACTTCGTATAAGAACCATGATAAAGAGCAGTAAATTCTACGTATGGTCATTACGAAAATATAAGCCTTTGAGAGCATATTTTGTAGAGAAAGGCGGGAGAACGGAGTGCGTTTTTTCCTCGCTTGCAGTAATAGTCGAAAACACTCGGCTGAGTAATCTCACTTTGTCGGCCAGTTACTCGAGAACTATTGGATTTATCGATTTCCTGTAAGAACCATGATAAAGAGCAGTAAATTCTACGTATGTACAGGACATAACAATGTAATATCTCTGATAAAAAGTCGTTGTTATGTTGGCGGGAATATAGCGTTTGCTGTGCACGCATTACGAAAATTGCGCACGGCCGTGAGTACTCAGTCTTTTTTTGCGATTAACTCGGAAACTATGAGGCGTATCGAAAATCTGTTTGGCCCATGAGAAAGCTCATGAAATTCTACACAATATTATGAAATATAAAACATAAGTTGTGCGAGAAAACTTTTGCAGGAAAGCTCCCTGAATAATTTTTTTTTTTTTTAATGGCTTTCAGTTTCTGGCTAATTCTCGGAAACTACCAATCGTATCACAACGCAATAAACCTCATTAGAAAGCTGATTAAATTCTCTACCAAATCTTGTAATAACATTTTCCTGTATGATGGAAAGCATTCTAATGGTGATGTTGGGAAGTGAAATTGATGTTGCAAAATGTTTATTCAGGGCCGCCTGATGTAGTTTTATTCGTGTTTTCCTGTTTTTTTTCTTGTGTGTGTGTATGTGTGTTTATCAGCTACAACAAACATCGAAGAATAAGATCATATAGGTTTCATGGCGGTATATTGAGGTTTGGGTGGCGAAAATAAGGCGAGAATATGTGTTTTCAGCAGCACGCAGGCGAGCTGGGCGGGCGGCCAGTAGAGTAAAATCTTGTGCAGGGAAACTTACTGAAACTTATGCATGCGCGAGAGGGTTAATACCTTCCACATACCTTGCCCATCTACTCTGTCATATGTTTTCTCCAAGTCCATGAAGGCAGCATACACTTTCTTTCCCTTCTCTAGATACTTATACACTAAACATCTCAGAACAAATATCTGATCTACACACCCTTTTCCCTTCCTAAATCCCCCTTGTTCTTCTCCAGCTAGCTAATCTGTTATATACCTAACCCTATCAATGAGAATTCTACAATTCCCTCTATATTGTTCCAATCACACTAAGAAGTCAAATACCCCTATGGTTACCACATACTTCTCTCTCCCCTTTGTCCTTTGTTTAAAGGAACAATTATACATGATTTCCAGTCCTCTGGAACCCTTCTCACTTCCCAAGCCAATCTACACAACTTCCATATCCACACCACAACAATCTCAATCCCATACTTCAGCATTTCGCCACACACTCCAACAGTTCCTGGAGCCTTTCTCATCTTGATCTTCTTCATTGATTCCACGACTTCTGCCCTACTGATCTCTTCCTCCTTCCTCTCATCTCTTCTTCTCCCAGCCATGCACCAACCACTTATACTCACACTGCTTTAACTCTCTTTATTCAACAAATCCTCAAAGTGCTCCTTCCATCTCCTCAGTTTCTCTATCTTCTCCACAAACAATCTTTTGTTCCCACCTTTCACTCCCTTACTATTTCCCCCTTCACAGTCTTACTTTCTTTACCTCCTTCCAAAACAATTTTTTACTCTCCCTCCATTTTACACTGAGATTCCTCCCAAAATCTTCATCCACTTACTCTCCTTCACCAATCTCTTCACCTCCCTCCTCCTGCTCACATATACCTCTCTCTTCTCTCTCTCATCTTCTCCCCCACCTCTGCTCACTAGCCATTCACTATATACCAGTATCTATCTATCTATCTATCTATCTATAGATATAGATATAGATAGATAGATAGATAGATAGATATAGATATAGATATATATATATAGATAGATATTGTCGCAAACTACCCAATCACCAAGTGGACAGGGTGCACGGCCTGAGTAAAACCACGATAGAATGATAATTGAGTGTACGACAAGACCATATTGTACTACTTAGATCTGGAGTTACTTTAGCATATGAACATTTAAGGAGAGTCAAAACACCACGTACAAAATTAGCATAATCTATTAAACTACCTTAACTTACAACCAACAGTGGGAAAACAAAACACAAAACATCACCCTGCCTACTGGACAAGAGCATAAACTTGCTAAAGTCCATCCTACTTCCCTAACCAAGGACATACACAAACCTTAAACCTGGACGACCCAGAGCTAGCCAGCGTCACTGACAGGGAAACAGAGAGAGAGAGCGAGACCTCCGAGCCTCTGCGCCTGGGCTTATATGCAGGCCTACCACAACTTCATTGGGTCGCCAGTTCGTTAATTTAGAAACACCTTAACTAGCTAGTTATACACGTGGCGCGAAGGGGAACAATTACCTACACAAAATATGCGTCCACGTGACACCTCCCCCCCAAAAAAAGAACTTTTTACCAAGCCGGAAACAGTTACTCTAACATGTACAAACATTAGAGGTACAAAAGTAGGTTTACTTCAATATTACAAAAATTCCTTAAACCTAAAAACATAGAACGGGTAAATAACATGGTAAATCATAGGGAACCTACACTCTGTTCACACTCTTGACAATGCATCTGCAAAGGTATTGTCCTTGCCACGAATATGCTGTAGTTTTATATTATACGGTTGCAAGACTAGAGCCCATCTCAGCACTCAAGCATTCTTAAACTTGACCTTTTCAATAAACACAAGGGGGTTGTGGTCTGTGAACACCGTGATGGGGAATGTGCTACTGGACAGATATACTTCAAATTTTTTTTATTGCCATGACAATTCCAAGAGCCTCCTTTTCAACAGTGGCATAAGACTTTTGATAAACCTTAAACTTTTGGGAAAAGTAGCATACGGGATGTAACACTTCACAATATTCTTGCAAGAGCACTGCCCCCTCCCCTGCATCACTTGCATCGACTCTAATGATGAAGGGCCGATGTGGGTCCGGGGTTCGGAGCACAGGAGCACAAGCCAGCAGGGCCTTCAAACCCTCAAATGCCCGCTGACATTCATTTGTCCAATGGAACGTCTTCTTGGAGCTAAGTTGATCCGTAAGGGGAGCAGCGACCTGGGCAAAGTTCCTGCAGAAACGACGATAGTAACCCACCATCCCAAGGAACCCTATGGTAGACTTTCGGTCAGCTGGTGGTGGGTATTGTAAAATGGCATCCACCTTTGCATCAACAGGGGCTAGCTGGCCCTGCCCGACCACATGCCCCAGGAACACGACGTGGGCGTGCCCAAACTCACTCTTGGCGAGGTTCACTGTGAGATTGGGCTCCTCCAGGACATCAAAGAGCTTTCGCAGCCTCTCAAGGTGTTCCTCCCAATTGTCACTCCAGACAACTAAGTCATCTAGGTACATATGGACGCCAGGCAACTCTGCAATCAAATTGTTCATTAGTCTTTGGAAGGTGGCCGGGGCATTCCGCATGCCAAAGGGAAGAACTAGAAATTCCCAAAGGCCGCTTGGAGTGACAAAGGCAGAGATTAACTTGGCTTGTTCTGTCAAGGGCACTTGGTAATACCCTTGGAGGAGATCAAGCTTAATGACGTAGCGGGCCGCTCCTAGGTCATCAATAATGTCATCCATTCTGGGTAGTGGAAAGGAGTCGGGCAGGGTAACAGCATTGACCTTCCTATAATCTACACAAAGGCGGTAACTTCCTCCAGCCTTGGTGACTAATACTACAGGTGAGGCCCAGGGACTCATACTTGGACGGATCAAACCTTGCTTTTTTAGCCTCTGCACCTCGGACTGCAGGAATTCCCTCTTCTCGGCACTGAGACGGTATGGAGCTTGTCGGATCGGAGGGGCTCCTTGAACATCCACATCATGGGGCAGCAGGGTACAGAGCCGAGGGGTGTCACCAAAGAGGTCTGGATGCTCCTGTAGAAGACAGTCAATATCGCCTGCCTGGGTGGGGGGCAGATGCTCTAATTTACTCATAAGATTTGTTAGAATTTCACGATTTGACAGCTTACTGCCTACGAATGGTGTAGGGTCATTTTCCTCTGACTTTTCCACTACTCTAGTTCCTGTTAAGGTGACCTGTTCCACTTCCCTTCCTTGTGATTGGTCACGAGAGTGATACATTTTCAACAAATTGACATGGACACTTCGCCTTTTCTTCCGCCTCTCTGGCATAGCAATGATATAATTAAGGTCTCCAACCCGCTTCAAAACATGATACGGCCCAGAGTACCGAGATTGAAGAGGCTGCTTTGGTACTGGTAGCAGAGCTAAGACTTGATCACCAACATGAAAAATGCGGGATTGTGCCTTGTGAATTTTGTCATAATTGTCTTTCATTCGTACTTGAGCATGACTGAGATTAGAATGGGCAAACTTTAATGCACGCTGCAAGTTGGAGCGGAACTGAGTTACATATGCAGCAATCGGTACAGTACTCTCGTCATTTAACCAGCATTCTTTCAAGACTTTGAGAGGACCACGGACCTGGTGTCCATAAATGAGTTGAAACGGGGTGAAGCCTAGACTCTCATTTACACTATCTCTAATTGAAAACAATAAAAGATCAATAGCCTCATCCCAATCCTGACCCGTTTCCAAACAATAAGTACGTATCATAGTCTTAATGGTAGAATGGAAACGTTCCAGGGCTCCTTGACTCTGGGGATGGTAAGTGGTTGACTTACACTGACGGACTCCCAGGGCCCTCATCACTTGCTGAAACAGCCTGGAGGTGAAGTTAGACCCTTGGTCGGACTGCACGATGGCAGGTAACCCAACCTGTGTGAAGAACTTGATCAGGGCCCTGACAACATTCCTACTAGTGATACTACGGAGAGGTATGGCCTCAGGATAACAAGTGGCAACATCCATTATGGTTAATAAATACTGATTCCCGCGTTTGCTCCTTGGGAGAGGGCCCACACAATCAACAATTACCTTACTAAAGGGCTCCTCCATGACAGGAATGGGCTGAAGGGGTGCAGGATTGACTTCAGTGCCTGGTTTGCCACTAATCTGACACACATGACAGGTATGGCAATAGGTACTAACATCTTTCATCAACTTTGGCCAGTAAAAATGAGACAAAATCTTGTGGTAAGTCTTACGGACTCCCAGGTGTCCACCCACCCCATCATGTGCCATCTTCAATATCTCAATACGTAGAGATTTTGGGACGACGATCTGATGGACTGTCTCCCACGTGTGATTGGCAGGAGCCTTAGGTGGTCTGAATTTACGCATCAACACCCCCAAATTGAGATAAAAACAGTGTGGAACCTCATCTATTTCATTACCTTCAGTAAGCTGTGCAAGAAACAACTTACATTCGGGGTGACTAGACTGTTCCTGAATTAATCTCTCCCTTGTGATAGGGGTGCTACCAAAGTCAAGGAGACCAGAACTAGACTTACTGAGTGTATCATCAAACAATTCCGCAAGGGAAACATCTCCCTCGGGTGTGTTTTCCTCTGGCTCTACAGCAGGGGTATGTGCATCCAATAACCTCTGGCTCTGACTACGAGTAACAGCACAAGTTGGGAAGAGATTAGGGTGCTTCAGCTCTAGGTCAGTAGTGTTGTTGATATCAACAGGTTTGTCTGAAACGATGGGGTTAGCAGTAACCTGGGAACCAGCTAAATCATTGCCAATTACTACTGAAATGTTCCTAACGGGAAGGTGATCTACTACAGCTAGTGTTACTGGGCCTGTGACAAACACAGACCGAAGATACACTGAGCAAAGGGGATATCTAGCCTCTCCTGGCAGACCAGACACTAGTACAGTCTCACTTGTATAACAATCAAAATTGGGAACATCTTCCTTTAAAATGAAAGATAGATCAGATCCAGTGTCACGCAACACAACAACAGGAGCCGAGAATCTACTGGACTCATGTTTTGATACTACACCTCTTGAGCAGAATGGTTTAAATGATGGGGGTACTTCAAGGGAATCACCTGAATGTTCACATGGCCCCGAAACAAGTAAATCACTAACCTGCGGGTCACTCACCTCCACTGGTTGGGTGAGTGCACTGGCATGGAGAACTGCATTGCCCTGGGTGGGGCTGTACTTACTGGCCAGCTTCCTACAGTCTTTTATGATGTGGCCAGGCTTCTTACAGTACCTACAGAAGAGAGACCTCCTCACGTCTTGATTAGTAACTCCACGAGTCTCTTCACCAGCGCACTCACCAGTGGGATCAAGCTTAAAGGAAGGTCCCTGGGACTCTGTCAGCTTCTTATTCAGGGGCCGTTCACTCTGTGAAGTGCTGGCTGACTTATGCTGGGGAGCAATCAACCTGTACTTGTGGAAGGGATCACTATTAGTTAGGGAGAAATGATCGGCAGCAATGCCAGCCTCAGATAACGTACATAACCCTTTTTCCTCCACATGTGACCTTACTCTAGCTGGGAGGCAAGATTTCACTTCCTCCAGAACAAACAACTCCAGCAAGCCCTCAACTGTCAAACTAGTCAACTCGCTCTCAACCCATTTTTTACAAAGTCGTTGTTTGCGGCGGATAAATTCTACATAAGTCTGTCCCTCTGTCTTACGGCAACGGCGGAACTGTTGCCGATAAGCTTCGGGCACTTTCTTGTATGCATGCAATACAGTTTTTTTTACAAAATAATAATCTTCAATTTGAGTGGCATCCAGTGCGGTAAACACTTCCTGAGCTCTACCAGTAAATGAGCTATGTATTAGCAACACCCACTTATCCTGGGGCCAAGAATGGAGCTCAGCCGACTTCTCAAAATGGGTGAAAAAATCTTCTGGATCCTCCTCATTAAATTTAGGAACAAACTTTAATACTGCAGCAATTTTGAAGGAATCTGGCTCACACTCAGGCGATGTGGGACTACGAGAGAGACGGATTCTGTCATTGTCCGCTTTCATCCTCTCAACCTCAAGCCTTTTTTCCTCCAGCTCAATTTTCCTCAAAGCCATCAAATCACTAGGATGTTCCAACATGTTCACTTCTTCCTCACTGAAAATTTCCTCCCTCACCATGTGTGCTAGTACTAACTGCTTTATATAATCTTTCTTCAACCTAGGACGAAGCTCAAGCTTATAATAAGCTGCCAACGCTTCCCACTGAACCTTGGTTAACCTAGAAAGGGCAGTCACTGTAGGATTAGAAACAAAATCTTCCAACACAAACATGATGGCGGCGAGAAGGGAAGGACAACGAAAATAAGCTAGCTAGCTAGATAGTGTAATCACTCAAATATCAGTAAACCACTTCACCTAGTGGGACAATAAACCTTCCACCACACACGGGAACGTAGCGCGCGCACACACACACTACAAAAATTACGTGGGGAATACAATGTCACCAGTAAAGTGGGAGTACTAATCTCTGCTGTACGTGGGTACGTAATAATCTCCTAATAGATCCAAGTAAAACAACTGGTATAGTAAATATAGCGATAGTGGTGTGTATGGAGCTAAGACAACAAAACACTCCACAAAACACTATACACCACACTATCAAATAATACAGATCATACAATATACATGACCCATATGCCCAAACAGAGTAGAACAAACAAGAGTTGTAAAGCAACAACACTCTAGGAACAGTTTCGTGAACGGAACACAGCTCTTGAATGAGGTAACTGAGCAGGAATTAGCTACACGCGTATACACTAGTGCACACAATTAGGACTACCAGGGAGAACACTTGTTTCATAAAGCAAACTCAAATATGAGGGAAACAGTTGTTGCTAAAGGCTGAATTGCAATGCACAGGGAGTACACAGGAACGTGTAATGTAGCTAAATATACAGGCTAGTATACATATTCAATCCCGGACAGGCCCCCATTTGTCGCAAACTACCCAATCACCAAGTGGACAGGGTGCACGGCCTGAGTAAAACCACGATAGAATGATAATTGAGTGTACGACAAGACCATATTGTACTACTTAGATCTGGAGTTACTTTAGCATATGAACATTTAAGGAGAGTCAAAACATCACGTACAAAATTAGCATAATCTATTAAACTACCTTAACTTACAACCAACAGTGGGAAAACAAAACACAAAACATCACCCTGCCTACTGGACAAGAGCATAAACTTGCTAAAGTCCATCCTACTTCCCTAACCAAGGACATACACAAACCTTAAACCTGGACGACCCAGAGCTAGCCAGCGTCACTGACAGGGAAACAGAGAGAGAGAGCGAGACCTCCGAGCCTCTGCGCCTGGGCTTATATGCAGGCCTACCACAACTTCATTGGGTCGCCAGTTCGTTAATTTAGAAACACCTTAACTAGCTAGTTATACACGTGGCGCGAATGGGAACAATTAACTACACAAAATATGCGTCCACGTGACAATATAGATAGATAGATAGACAGTAGATAGATAGATAGACAGATAGATAGATAGATAAATATATGTATATACATATATCTATCTATCGATCTATCTATCTATCTATCTATCTATATACAGTAGAGAGAGAGAGAGAGAGAGAGAGAGAGATGGATAGATAGATAGATAGACAGATAGATCTATATATATCTATATTTATATCTGTTAATCTATCTATCTATCTTTTCTATCTATCTATCTATATAAACATATACAGTATATATATATATATATATATATATATATATATATATATATATATATATATATATGATTTTAAATATATATATTTACATGTATATCTATGTATCTATCTGTCCATCTATCCATCTATCAATCTATCTATCTCTATATCTATTTATATATATATATATATATATATATATATATATATATATATATATATATATTATATACAGTATATATATCCAAATTAAGCGCAGGACAATTTAAAATACAGACTGCAATTACTTTCGTATTATTACAGTAGCATCAGTCGAGCAGGGCAGTATTCCCAAAGTGGATGGAAAGTTGATGACAGGGAGAGCTGGAGCTCCCGTTTCATTAGCCCTCGGGACTAGTTCCTGACCATCCTCATTTGCTGAACTTTTTCAGTGTCTCAGTAGCACAGAGAGTAGGCCAAGATGCTCTTCAGTACAAGTTTCTTCAACGTTCAACACCAATCTACATGCACAGTACACACAACACTTCGTATTCAAAAATAAAAAATGAAAAATGGCGCTCATAAACCATGCTTCGGAGTCCCCGGGGGGGGGGGGGCACCATCCGCCTTGCTCCTGGTGACAACTCCTTGACTTGCCTGGAACCGCTGTCTGACTCACTTCATTTCTGCAACATTCGCGGCTTTTCCTCTAACTTTCTCTCTGTTGAACACCACCCCTCCTCCTCTAAACCTCACCTTCTCTTTTTAACCGAGACTCAGGTGTCTGAGGCAACTGACAGCAAACCCTTTACTGTATCCTCCTACTTTCTCTATACTCATTTCAAAGCCAGTGGTGGCTGTTGTGTTTATGTACACAACGACTTATTTTGCTCTCGTGTTCCTGAACTTGGTTCTTCTGAATTCTCTATGCTCTGGTTTTGGCACTCCTGCCATTCTCTGACTAAATATATCTGTGCTGTTTACTTATCCCCTAATTCTACTAACTATCAAAACTACTACGATGGAACACATTCTATCCATTTCTCGTTTCTTTGAAATCTCCATTCTAGGATTTTCCAATGTTCACCACCACCTTTGGCTCTCCTCTTCTTTCACTGATCCACTTGGTGAACTGGCCTACATCTTTTCTATCCTTAATGACCTAGGGCAGCTTGTACAGCACCCTACCCGTATCCATGACTGCCTTGGAGTGAGCTCCAACATACTTTAAATCTTCCTTATAGCTAATCCTACTGGTTACACTGTTAATCTTTTCTCTCTGTTGGGCTCCTCCAATCACAACCTTATTACCTTAAACTGTCCTATCACTCCAGTACGGCCTGTGGACCCTCCAAAGAAACGTCGACTGTGGCACTTTAGAGCTGCAGATTGGCAGGCCCTCAGGCACTACTTCTTTGATTTTTCCCTGGAATGATTATTGCTTCCATGGCCAGGAGCCATCTGAGTGTGCCTTGCGCATTACGGAGATTATTCTGTTTGGAATGGAAGCATACATTCTTTTCTCATATCCTATGACCAGTGCAAGAAAGCCTTGGTTTAATCACTCTTGTTCAAATGCTGTCTGCAATAAGGAGAGGGCCTATAAAAGGTACCAGAGCAGCCCACCCCTGAATCACATCTTTTTTATGGTTCTGCCCGGAATCGTGCTGAGTCTCTTCTTCGCTCTGCTAAAAATAATTTCATCCATACTAAATGCTCTCAATTCTCTAACTCGATTTCTTCCCACCCCTTTTGGCACAGTGTCAAAAACCTTTCTAACAGCATTACGTCATCATCCTTCCCTCCTCTTTTCTACTCTGATGGCTCCGTAGCTATTTCTTCAATAGTTAAAGCAGATCTCTTTGCTCAGACTTTCTCCTCCAATTCCACTTTAGACGATTCAGGTGCTGTTCCTCCATCACATCCCCCCTCTGACTTCCTCATGGCTGACATAAAAATTTCTTCAGCTGATGTATTTTCTACCATCACCGGCCTCAGTACTAACAAGGCATATGGACCTGATGGAGTCCCTCCTTTTGTCCTCAAGAACTGTAGTTCTGTGCTTACACCCTGCCTAGGTAAGCTCTTTCGTCTTTGTCTTTCAACTTGTACCTTTCCTTCTTGCTGGAAGTTTGCAATCATTCAGCCAGTCCCAAAGAAGGGTGACCATTCCCAACCCTTTAACTATCGTCCAGTTGTTTTAACATCCTGTGTCTCAAAGGTTTTTGAGTCTATTCCATCAGGGACGCTCCAATGGCAATCTGCTCACCTACCTTTCAGACTCCTGGTCATACTCCTTTTGGGATTTTGGCGAAAGTTTTGGCATTTCACTTGACATCTCAAAGGCTTTCGATCGAGTCTGGCATAAATCTTTAATTTCCAAACTGCCCTCTTACAGTTTCTATCCTTCTTTCTGTGCCTTCATCTACAGTTTCCTTTCTGGTCGTTCTATAGCCACTGTTGTAGACGGCCATCGTTCTTTTCCTAGAACTATCAACAGTGGTGTTCCTCAGGGCTTTGTCCTATCACCAACTCTGTTCCTTTTATTCATCAATGAACTTCTAAGCTGTACTTCTAACCCTATCCACTCGTACGCTGATGATTTCCCCCTTCACCTCTCCATTCGGTTACCTCAACGTCCATCTCAGCAATTACTTCAATAAATAAGGGATGAGGCTATGGCACACCTAATGTCTGACTTGGCTCATATATCTGACTGGGGGAATAATAATCTTGTTTTTAATGCGTCAAAGACCCTCTAATGGTTAATAATATTCAACTCAATCCTGCTTCATCCTTGAACATGCTTGGGGTTTCATTCATTCGGGATTTATCTTGGTAAGATCATATTAAGTTTGGTAATTGTGATGCGTAAGAATAGAAGTTTGGAGGATGAAGTGCTTGAAAGGGTACAACAAGGAAGAAAGGTTGCTGGTTCTTCGAAAGCAGTGATCAGAAACAGGGAATGAACATGGAAGTGAAAAAGTTACTGCATGATAGTACTGTGATCCCCATTCGAACGTATGGAAGCGAGGCGTGGACATTGATGGAACGACACAAACCAAGAGTGAGAGCAGTGGAAATAATTTACTTGAGAGCAGCATGTGATTTTGCATGGAGAGACAGACTGACAAATAAAGAAGAGAACGAGCGTTGTAGAGTGGATTTGGATGCGATAGAAAGCGTGAGGAGAAATTTACTGAGGTGGTTTGGCCCTGTGGGGAAGATGGAGAGCGAGAGACTAAATAGGAGAGTGTATGTGAGTGAGGTGGAAGGGAGAAAGAAGTAGGGAGAAACCTAAGAAGGATGGAGCAGAGAGGTACAAGTGAGAGAGGGGTGAAAGCTGGGGGAAGGCAGCGAATTGGCAGAGGACAGGGCGACATGGAGGCGATTTTTTGTGGCCACCTCTTACGGGATTAAGGCGTCTGGTTATAGATAGCTACATATTTAACCTATACATTTCATTGGCTTTAACTGATGCTTCTCTGTCAGAACTTTCTGAAACTGCACTTAACACTTCCATTACAGTCTTTTACTTTTAGTACTAAGCATTAATAATATGACCCATCTTGTTATAGGAAAGTATAAGCATAGAGATGTATGCTCAGTGATGAGGGACAGATGACGTAGAGGCAATTAACTGGGATCCACCTCTTCCGGGATTAAGGCATCTAGCCATAAATAGACAGTCGGAAGAGCATTATTTTCACATATTCCTTGAATATGATTGTTTCCCGTGGCTGTATAACGATGTCTTGACTTGACCGTAATCATTTATTACAATAATCACGCATCTGTTTACATTAATATATTTTTCTCATTAACAATGGTGGCTTGATAAATACTGCTGTAAATATCCGTTTCAATTTCGATAACTTTTCAGATCATGAAGAAAACACAGCCTTTCATTTTGTCTCTAACAATGGATAACGAGGACTTGATAAAAGTTACTTTTTGTGTGCATTCTCACGTTTGTGAGTTTGGGTGAAATCTTGTATCTTTTATCACACAAGTTTTCGTCTGCTTCTGCAGCCTCTTATTTTATGTGAGTAGGTATCTATGTGTGCTGTTTTTTGACTGAGTGTATGTGCTTGTCTACATGTGATTATATGCTTGAGCTTTCGCCTATTTGTGTTTGTATTTGCATGCTTATGTTTGTTATTTTTCGTGTTGTACCTGCTTGTATGTGCATGTTTTATTTTGTTTGTATTTTGTGTGTGTGTGTGTGTGTGTGTGTGTGTGTGTGTGTGTGTGTGTGTGTGTGTGTGTGTTCGTACACTGTAATATGGCTATGTGTATGTGTGAATGAGTGTTTGTTTCTGTATTCTTCTGAATGTTGATTCTTATATAAATGAATTCAACTAAGTAGTCTTCCATGCTAGATGATACGTTGCAGTCCCACCGATGTTTCCTGTAGGTTTCCTGTGTATGATATTATTTTCAGTGAGGTTAATATTTTCTGCTAATGCCCAAATGGTTTTAGATCGTGACAGATATTTGACATCATATTAAGCTGACCACTTTATAAGGGCTAGAGCCTTTGCCTTCTCACCAAATTTACCTCTCTCTCTCTCTCTCTCTCTCTCTTTTTTTTTTTTTTTTTTTTCGTGTCAGCATTTTCCCCTCTCGCTCTTCTCGTCCACTTTCTCTCTCTTCTGTTCCTCTACATTTTATTTGCTTTTTCTTTCCACCTGTCCTTCATCTTTTCACACTCCTTTCTCTTTCCTCTGATCCCCTCCCTCTCTCTTCTTTTTCTTTCTCTTCTGTCTTCTGTTCTTCACTCTCCCTAGTCCTTTCCACTCCTCCGTCGTCCCCACCATATGGGAAAAAATGATAATGACTAGTTCCACACCCCTCCATTCATCCTGCCTCCTTCACCTCCAAGTGACCTACACAAAGCCTTCAAATACTAAATATAGCAGTTGTGAAGGGGGAGAAGGAAATGAGAAAGAACTTGGCTGTTCAGTCAGGCGGGAAATCAAGTGCTGGGGTGTGAGTGCAGATTCATGCGAGCTTTAGAGATGAGAGGTAAGTTGAAAATTATGTTAACATAAAGAGTTTTAAAATTGCTGCTTCAGAAAAATGAAGAGGCAGGACAAATGTGATCTGCTTTATTTCACGCCTCAAAGGGCATTCAGCAGAGACAAGAAATAACAAGCTCTACACTCATCATGTGTTTTTCAGATGATTGTCAGAGATTTAGCATTGCCTTAGGCTTAGCCAATGCAGTCTCTTTTACAGACGCCAGTCTTAATACGAAGATGGAAAGATGGAGGATAAGAGATGGGGAAAGGATAATCAGAAAAGTGTGGGGAGAGAGAGAGAAAAAAAAAAACTTCAGTGAAGAATTTTAACTAAGTGTTTGTAAACAGAGAGAATGCAGGACGAACAATTATAGATGCAGCTGCAGTTATATCAGAGTTAAGCTATGTCTCCAAGGTTGTGTTACCTTGTCATGGATGGAGTGGTTAGGGAGGTTAATGCAAAACTCATGGGAAAAACGGTAAGCAAATAATGAAAGGCAGCTTTGGAAGTTAATCAGTTACTTATTACAGATGACAATAGCAAGACGGATACACACACACACACACACACACACACAAATATATATATATATATATATCATCTCATCTCATCAGCCGTTTGAGTGTCCACTGCAGGACCGGCCTATCCCGACCGAAGTCGGGACGATACAGCCAATATATCTCTACCAAGTGGCTTAGGCTGTCTAGTAGAGATTGCATGTAGGGTGAGAAGTGCTTCTAAATGTAATTGTTGTGTTGTAGTGGCTTTGGATGTGTGTGTAGTCTGTGAACCAAGTGTAATCGGCCCGCGCAAGCCGACTGGGTGTAAGCTTACTTTATAGTAAGCGACACTGGTCCAACCACAGCACCCCCGGTGTCCGCCAATGCAGTACGTGGCCGGGTGAACACTCCCAAAGTTTATTACTCTGACGGGGCGCGAACCCTGGCTCACCAGTGTACGAAACGCACACTCTACCACTGTACCACAGAGGCTCCATATATATATATATCTATATATATATATATATATATATATATATATATATATATATATATATATATATATATATATATATATATATATATATATATATATATATATATATATATATATACCTAGGCTACTTCCCCCATGGAAAGGGAGGTAGCCGAGATAGGACGACACACTCCCCATTTACTCATCCATTCAATCATTCTTTCACATCTTAACCCCAAAGGGGAGAAGGGACAGAACCTCACCGCACCACACCACACAAGGGTCAATTGCGCAGTGCAATCAGTGACATCCGCAGCAGGGCCCATCAGCAGAGCTGGTTTACCCCTGCCACATCATAATAGACCCATCCTCTTACCCGCACCTGACCTGACTAGCTGATCAGACCAAATGAGGGAGAATATCCCCTCAGGGCTGTGTCATTATTTATTCATTCACAATTTCTCACCATTTATTTATGTCACGCACAGCCATTCTTCCTTGCTCAACAGACATCTGTCTCGCATCCAGCGCTCTCTTCGCAATGTCCATCCATCCTACTCGTGGTCTCCCTCTCAGCCTTACACCTCTCACATCAGATCTAGTTATCTTTTTCACCAATCGCTCATTATCCATTCTCTCCATATGCCCAAACCATCGCAACACCCTCTGCTCAACTCTACCAGCCATCTCCCGAACAACTCCAGTTCTCTTTCGCACTTCGTCATTTCGCACTCGATCCATACGCGTCACTCCACACATACTCCTCAGACACCTCATCTCCTTTACATTCCTCTCTGCTACACCCATATTCCATGTTTCAGCCCCATATAACGCATTCGGTACCACAACACCCTCATACAACCTTTTCTTTACATTCATTCTAAGCGAACGACATCTAAACACTTTTTTCATTCCTCCCAGCACCTTACCTACTTCATTAATTTTAAACTTCACTTCTGCATCTATTCTTCCATCCACAGCAACATGTGACCCTAGATATTTAAAACAATCTACCTCCTCAAGCAACTCACCATTCAAAACTATATTCATCCCCCTGCCATCTACCAACCTCGTACACTTCATCACTTTACTCTTATTCTCATTTACTTTCAATTTCCTCCTTCCTCACACCCTTCCAAACTCCTCTACCAACTGTCTCAATCTCTCCTCTGAATCAGCCACCAGTGCAGTATCATCTGCAAACAGCAGCTGCTTCAGATTCCACTCTTCACCATCAACATTCACCAGACTCAGACCTCCACCTAAAACTCTTGCATTCACCTCCCTTACAACACCATCCATATAAATATTAAACAACCAAGGCGACATCACACATCACTGTCGCAGCCCCACTCTCATGGGAAACCAATCACTCACAGCATTTCCCACTCTTACACATGCTCTACTATTTGCATAAAAACTTTTCACCCCTTTTAGTAACCTACCATCAAGTCCATACAATCTTAAAACAGTCCACAAAGCCTCCCTATCAGTTCTATCAAACGCTATCTCTAAATCCATGAATGCCCAAAACACATCCTTGCCTTTCGCTAAATACTTTTCACACACTTGTCTCACAGCGAACACCTGATCCACGCATCCCCTCCCTCTCCTAAAGCCACACTGCTCATCACCAATCACTCCCTCTGTACCCTCTCTAACTCTCATAATTAACACTCTACCAAGCACCTTACCTACAGCACTCAACAGAATTATACCCCTAAAGCCAATACATTCTTACTTATCACCCTTGCCTTTATACAACGGGACCACACAAGCACTTGCTCAGTCAATTGGCACCATACCTTTCACAATGCACTCATTCAATAATCTTACTAAGAGTCAACAATAGTCACTCCACCACCCTTCAGGCATTCCACAGCACACCCATCCATACATGCAGCTTTCCCTGTTTTCATCTCCTTTACTGCCTTCTCCACTTCCTCCTTCGTGACCAAAGAATCATTCAACTCTCCCAACACATTTATTCCTTGCACCCTTCCATCCACCACAATCTCAGTCACCCTCTCCTCCTCTACATTTAACAATCTTTCAAAATACTCTGCCCATCTCTTCCTTACTGCATCCATCTCAATTAACATCCTTCCATCCTCTGCTTTTACTTGCTCTTCCTTCCCAGACTCTCCCTTTCGCACCCTTTTAACCTCCTTCCAGAACATTTTCTTATTCTGTTGAAAATTCTCAGTCAGCCGCCTACCCCACCTCTCATCTGCTGCCACTTTACCATCACGCACAGCCCTTCTTGCCCCATTCCTCTTTTCTTTATACCTCTCATATGACACCTCATCCTTCCACTGCAGCCACACTTCATATGCATCTCTTCTCAGCCACAGCCATACTTACTTCCTCGCACCACCAGTCACTTCCTTTTCTTACACCACCACCCACACGTCTCACACCACACACCTCTTTTCCATGCCCCACCACAGCACTCTTAAACAACTGCCATTCCTCCTCCACACTGCCATTTTCCTGATCTTTCACTGCGTTCCACTCATCTTTCAATTTCTCCTGATACTCTATCATTTTCTCTCTTTTATCCAACTCACTCACTTCCAAAACCTCCCTGCCACACCTAACCCTCCTAGCTCTTACCCATCTCTTACCTACTCTTAACTTTTCCTCCACCAGGTAGTGGTCAGACATACCTCCACCCTCCCCTCTCAGAATTCTCACATCCAACAATCTTCCTCTTACATTCCTAGACACAACCACATAGTCCATCAGTGCTCTATCAGCAACCCTTCCACCCTTCTGTCTCACCCATGTATACTTATAAATATCTTTTTCTCAAATAGGGTATTTCCAATCAACATCTCTCGCTCAACACACATCCCTATCATTCGTTCCCCATTTTCATTTCTTCCAGGCACACCATGCATACCAACTGCACCTTCAACTGCTACATTTCCCACTCTAGCATTCAGATCTCCCATCATTACCACATTCACATTCGCTCCAAAACTCTGCAGACACTCATCAACATCATTCCAGAAAGACTCCCTCTCTTCTTCATCCCTTTCACTACCAGGCCCATATGCACTCACAAACACCCACAACTCACGTTCAAATTTCGCTTTCACCCACATCAGTCTCGATGACACCTCCTATTCAATCACACACTGCTGTACTTCCGGACTCACTAACAAGGCAACACCTTCTCTTGCCCTTCCTCCAGCAGCACCTGACACTCTTCCATTCACACTTCCAAACATAGACTCACCCTTCCCTTTCATCTTTCGTTTCACTCAAAGCTAACATATCCAACTTTCTTCTCACAAACATTCTCCCAATCTCCTCCCTTTTGGCTTCAATCGTACTACATCCACGCACATTTACAGACCTAATCTTCAGGGTACGGGGATAACTCAATCCCCCATCCCTTTCTCTGGCCTGCCTCTTTTTAGGAACTAAAAAAAAACAGAGGAGGGGGTCCCTAGTCCCCTCACCCCGCCCCTTTTAGTCGCCTTTTACGACACGCAGGGAATACGGTGGCAGTATTCTTCCTAACACAACCTGGCCGCAGAGTAGTAGTACCACCCCATAGTGCGGCCAGATTGTGTCCCCCCCGCCACAGGCGTGTGGCAATATATATATATATATATATATATATATATATATATATATATATATATATATATATATATATATATTGCCACACTCCTAAATCCCGTAAGTGATGGCCACAAACAAATCGCCTCTATGTCGTCCTGTCCAGCGCCATTTCACTGCCCTGCTCCCAGCTCACACCTCCTCTCACATATACCTCTCCACTCCATCCGATCAGCTCATCCACGGCCTCCCCCCTCCTCCACCTCACTTGCATACACTCTCCTCGTTAGTCTCTCTGTTTCCATCCTCTCCACACAGGCAAACCACCTAAATGTATTTCTCCTAACACTTTCTATCACATCTGTCTATCTATCTGTCTATCCATCTATCTATCTGTATATATATATATATATATATATATATATATATATATATATATATATATATATATATATATACTGGGATGGGTACCCGGGGTTGCCGAGCCCAAAAGGTAAACACGCTAAACCTATTTGCTCTAGTTCAGTCTTTCTTTCTGCTTTTCTGGAGGGATTATAAGAGGTCCAGGAACTTTCAGTTTCAGCTTTCACAGACTAGCGAACAGTATTTGTGTGTACTTGTTTACTATTACCGTTGACCTCAAGTGATGTCCGACTGGTGACCTCAAATGACCTCGAAGGTCAACTTCACATTGCCTATGTCCGAACTGGAGGTCATGTGAGTCTCCAGGCCAATAATTGGGATGCTGGGTCCAGTCGTTCGAACATGTATTACCAGTGACCTCAAATGACCTCCAACCAATGATCTTAAATGACCTTGGGGGTCAATCTCACATAGCCTACGTCCGAACTGGAGGTCATGTGAGTCTCCATGCCCAAAACTGGACTGGTGGGTCTAGTCGTTCGAGCGTGTATTACCGGTGACCTTAGGTGACCTCTGACCGGTGATGTCAAATGACCTCGGAGGTCAACCTCACATCACCTGTGTCCGAACTGGAGGTCGTGTGAGTCTTCATGCCAAAAATTGGACTGTCAGGGTACCCGGCATTGCCCGAGCCAAAAAGGTTAACACACTACAGGTAACCTCGAATGACTCAGATCTGAATTTTGACCCCCCTAAAACTATCCTTAGGTCACCCAGATTCAGAAAATATATATGGGTCTGGAGGTCTCTGGCCCATGGTTTGAGAGTGACTTAAGAACAAACAAGCAAACAACACGGCTCTTTTATTACTATATATAGATTATATAATGTACCCGGCATTTCCTGGGTAAAACCTCATGATCGTGCATACCAGCATTACCAAGGAACCTGGATGGCCATTACCCCTGTAAGAGAAGATCCCCAGGTTGCATGTTACCCAGTGAGTCTATGTTCCTCCTTGGACTTATTTTCCCAGGGCTATAATCCCCATGGACCTATTCCTACCATGGACCTAATTACCCACTACCCCCCCCCACCAACTCTTCCTACCCACCTTGATCGTTCACTCACCCACCTAATCTACCCATTCCACCCACCAAACCTTCCTAACCATCCCTCCACTCACCCACTCACCCACCCAACCCACTCACCATGCCCCCCTCACTTACCCACACTCACCAATCCATTCTGTACACCCACTCATGAGGTCCCACCACACCCACCCAACCCTGGCCACTAACCACTCTGCCCCACCACACAAACCCTTCCACCCTCCCACCCATTCGAACCACGCTGCCCCTCCACACTCACCGTCCACTCAACACTGCTCACCCACTTCACCTGTCCTGCCCACCCGAGCAATACGTTCATCCTCTGACTCGTTGTAGTTAATAATGTTATTGGTGCAGAGAACAAAAAACTCTACTTTAATTGGGTACCTTGTTTCCACTATGCTGACTTGATTATGTATTTCTAACTAGTTCTAGTCGTGGCCATCAGGGGCGCAACATTCAAGATCGCCGTAAAAAGTTACATCTGTAAGAGCTGTTAGAGAGTACCATGCACATCCCTCGATTTCTGTAGAAGGGTGACAGACAGACAAATAGACAAAATCAGTATTTGTTATGCACGGAAGTTAGAGGAGTAATCTAGCAATATGTGTAAATCAGAGAAAGCGGACAATATAAACCTGTCCCACGGACGAAGGTATTGGTGTAGTAAGAGTATAAAAATTGGTTTACACGATCGCTTTCGAAGTACGACTTTAATGTGTGTGTGTGTGTGTGTGTGTGTGTGTGTGTGTGTGTGTGTGTGTGTGTGTGTGTGTGTGTGTGTGTGTGTGTGTGTGTCTGTGGCAAACAAGAGCACAAAT
>NC_137021.1:22023098-22077634 GCF_032717465.1 Coenobita brevimanus
TCAACAAGTGCTCACATGCCGATCCGTTAGTGCAAATTCTCATGGGATAGGAATGAAGTAGACAATGTTCACGTCGATGACTCAGGGACAAGGCACTTCCCCTTGAAGGTGTATATAAGCATTCTCATAAGGGTGTGACACAATTAGAAAGAACTAGTAGCTGGTCCTCACAGGACAGTAGGCACAGCCAGTCTGCTGGGGGATGCAATCATGGGCTTCGCAGTTTTGGTGAGTAGAAATGTTTGAAGTTAGGAGTCTTGTGAAAGTATAAGGCAAGGTATATGACAGCCGTAAGTGTAATGTATTAATTATTTAACCCCTACATGGCTGCCGGCGTCGAATGACGTTTAGCTGATAAATGGCAGCGGGTGTCGTTTGAGCGCGGCCTATAACAACGGCAAAAAATTTGGGGAAGTGAACGAACGTTCTGAACGTCTTCAGACTGACCTACACTACACTGTCATACAGCCCATCAAGCAGTTCAGAGCCTGCTGCTGTAATGAGTGGGTTTTAGATTATTTTGCTCCTGGCCATGCTTAAACAAGCACAACTACACCCAATATCTCGACCCAGACAGAAAATATTATCTTTGTTCTCTCTTGCAAAACACACACAACCACCCTATTTGAGATAATGAGTTAATACAGGCACAAACAAAAACAAAAAAACAAAACATGATAATAAGAGAAAATTACATTTTTGTCTTGGCCTCTTTACCTATTTGCTCAGGTTTGCTGTGCTGGTTTGGATCATTCGATGCAGTGCGATTTGTAGAAAACTGTGAAAACTTTCGGGAATGAAGAAACATCTGGGACATGAGACTGACCTTCACTTCATGAAGCTCTCACACCTCATTTGTCAGTTCACCACCTGCTGCGTGACGAGTGAATGTACGATTTTCTCGCTCGTGGCCATGCCTAAACACTCATAGTTTCACCCATTATTTCGACCCAGCCAGAAAGTATCATCTTTCTCCTCCCTTGCAAAACACACACAACCAGCCTGTTTACGATTATAAATAAACACAGGAATAAACAAAAAAAGACGTACAGAGAGAGAGAACGAGCGGGTGGGGGGTGGGAAGAAAGACCAAGAAGGGGGTAGGGAGAGATGTAGGTTTGGGAGAGTAAGGAGACGTGAAGGACAAAATTAGGGGTAGAAAGGCTGGCGCGCGCATGTGTGTGTGTGTGTGTGTGTGTGTGTGTGTGTGTGTGTGTGTGTGTGTGTGTGTGTGTGAATGAACCGAGCAGCAGTAAGTTTTTGACTTTCCCCAGTCTGTCTGACCAAAAAAGACCAATCAATTGCAGGCAAGAAACCGTCCCTACAGGGGCATCCCATGAACCGATGGCCCACTGAAATGAAACAGCTCCTTGCAACAACGAGGCATGGGGAATAGTGTGGAGGTTTGGTTCCCGGATGGACGCCGCGGTCTCTTCTAGTTAATAGGGCATCATAATAGGTTCCATATTACCCAGTTCTTTGGTTATATGATTACCACCCAACGATGTAAATGGTTTCCTAGGTTGTAGGGAATCATTAGGTTTGTCGCTCTGATAGGCTAGGGCCACTTGATGTGGAAAGATGAGTAATGAAAAGTGGCAAGGACTAAGGAAGAAATCGAAGAAAAGGGGGATGGAGGAGGCTCAGAAAAATAAAACGATAATGGTGAAGGACGAAGCTGGCAGTACTACATCAAATGGGTGGATGATGGTCTTCACCACCTACTCGAACCCAGCAGTATGTAAATAAAGATAATAAAGAAGAAATGCTATACTCTGTGTGGCAAAGGTAATAACGAGACAATCAATAAAAAAGTTATGAAAACACGATTCTAAAAATAATAATGGCAACAACGTGACAACAACAAGAGACAGTCCTACTACTACTACTACTACTGCTGCTTTTACAACAACAACAACAACAACAACTACTACTACTACTTCTACTACTACTTCTACTACTACTGCTACTAATGATGATGATGATGACAATAACAATAGTGAAAATATGAATAATAATGATATTAACAATGTCGCGAATCAATTCGCGACATTTCCTTTTTGTGGGAAGCCACGAACTATTAGTGGAAAACTCACTGTGTATCGCTCAGTTAACCGTTTCTCTCTCCATTTCGGGGTATACTTTTCAAATCATTCGTCACCGTTTTCAGGGGTGACCGATTTAATGCACGTCACTAAGTGCGCGACTGAGCGATACTATTGTTTTTTATTGTTCGCCCCTGCTCATTCAACCGTTAGCCACGCCTTCTTCCGGTGGCCTGTGCGTCCTGCTTAGGCATTATTTGAATTGAGTCTTGTGTTTGCTGTGACGGAGAAAGGGTCTGTGCTCAGAAGTGGAGAGGTCAGCTAGCACCCCAAGCTCCATTAGTACAGTTAATCCCAGCACTCCCACCTTAGTGGTGATACATAGCATTCATCGACTGGTATTTCTTTTGTGTATTTTGTAGTTTTAAGAGCTTAGTTAAGGTGTTTTTCCCTAGGCGTAAGTATTTAGCTATTGTGTGAGTGAGTGCGTCTCATTTAATTGATTTGAATTGTAACGTTAAATTTATTTTTTGTGATTAATAAATTTAACAGTTCCTTTCTTGAGCTTAATGTAAGTAAACTCTTGTTTCATTTCTCCGTAATTAAGCTTATTTCCCACATAGCTCCTAGCTTGCATAGACGTTTTGCTTTCATAACTGGTACTTAGACCAGTCTTGTTGTATTAACTTAAAATCCGTTGTGCCAGGAGTTAATGCATCAGCAAGAACCTGATGTTATTATTATTAGTATTAGTTATTTATTGTCAGGGGTGATGTAACTTTCTCCAGAGGCTAACAGTACAGTAATTCAGCAATTGTGAGTAATTAGTCTCTGCTGTGTACTGTTGAGAAAGTTTATAAATTCTCGTTCTTAGAGAATCTTAGCAAATCAGCGTAAAGTAATCGTTGCTTGATGTAGCAAGACAATCATTGTCTCTGCTCTTCAATATTATTGAATATTATTATCAATTTGAATAACATTTAAGCATTTATTCCAAAATTACCGTGATATTATAAAAACCCCGTGACAATTGGCGACCTCATTCCAGGATATTAACTCCTAGCTCTAAAGCTATTCACGAGATAGTGCTCACTCATTCATATTTAGGTATTTATCATTAAAGTTTATAGGCACAAGCTTACTGGTGTTTACCCTTAATTTAGCAAGTGAATTTTGCTTTATTAATCAATAGAATACTTAACTCTAGTTTATTTTTGGTAACGCCAGACAATTTTATTCGCTTCTGGGAAGTCGCCCTACCATTGTGTTTATTATTGAGTCTTCCCAGTCATTTACATTTTTGATTTATTCTTTGCCAGTTAACTAGATAAGACTGGTCACCACTAGCTTGTGTCTGTATTCTTTACTTTTGTTTATTAGTATTCGTCGCTAAGCAGTCAGTACTCAATTTCGGTTTGCTTAATAAATTAGCGAAATGGCTACTACTGTATTTTTACAGGAAGCCAAAGAAATGGGTCTTTCGGACCCAACCGAAATTAAAGAGTATATACTCTCACGGCATAATCAGGAGCAGCAGCGCGAGAATGATGCCCGTGAAGAGCGTAAGATTCAGCCAGAATCTGGCGAGAACAGCGAACAACGTGAAAGAGAGCGTGCATATGAACAAGAGCAGCGTGAGAAAGAGCGCGAATACGAGCGAGAACAGCGCGAACACGAGCAGAAACAATGCGAGCTCGAGTTAGAAAAAGAGCGACAACAGCGCGAACACGAGCGAGAACAGCGCGAACACGAGCGAGAACAGCGCGAATACGAGCGAGAACAGCGTGAGGAACGTGAAAGAGAGCGTGCTTATGAACAAGAGCAGCGTGAGAAACAGCGCGAATACGAGCAGAAACAACGCGAACTCGACTTGGAACACGAGCGAGAACAGCGTGAGGAACGAGAGAAACGAGAACACGAACGTGCGAGCGAGAAGCACGCGAAAAACATGAACTTGAAGTGCTGAAGCTCAAGCGAGATTCCTTGGGTTCAGACACATCTGGTGCAGTTGGTTCAAGCTCCACGAGCTCTCCTGCACATGTCCTGGCGACCCCACGCATCAAGCTTCCTTCATACAAGGAAAGCGGCGAATCGAAGCCGTACATAGCTCGTTTTGAGGACATGGCAGACATGTATCAACTGGATGAGGCAGCTAAGCGGATCCAATTTCTTAGTTTATTTGAGGGCCCTGCCCTCGATATTCTCCACAGAATTCGTGGAGACAATCTCACATATGAGATGATGAAAGCTGCACTCATTAAGGCGTATGGTCTCACAGTAGACGACGCCAAAGTTCAGTTCATGCGAGCTCGTCTCCAAGACAAGGAGACAGCTGTTCAGTTCCTTGATCGTCTCACAGCTTGCTTAAATGAGTGGATGGAGAGAGATGAAACTCCTTCCACGCGTGAGGGGATAATTGACCTTGTGCTGCGTACACAGCTAGAGAGGTCGTGGCCTGCTGAGCTCATAGCACAGCTTAAGATCTGCCAGGTGAAAGATGCCAGCCAAATGGCAGAGAAAGCTGACGCATTCTTTACTGCATACGGGTATCAAGCTCGTAAGCAAAACACCTGGAGCAGAAAAGATACTGATAAGTCTGGGAAGCAGTCTCAGACTGAATCCCAGCAACAAGGTCATTCTCAGAATAATGGCCAAGGTCCAAAACCGCAGTGGAAGGACCAGGGGCAAAACACTCAGAAACCTGAGTGGAAGCGGTACAACAAGCACCCCAACCAGCAGCAGTATCAGCCACGCAACCGACAGTCGGGACAAACTTTTTCACCACCGGCTCAAAAGAGGCAGGAAGCGAATGCAGCCTTCATTCCTCAGCAGCAGCCTGGTGGTCACGTCCCTACCAGCGTGGGTACTTCCCCACAGTTCACTAGTCCCACAGTGACAGTGAACCCCCCTCCACAGATGGCCAATGTTCCATCTCCTTATAATTCTCAAGGCACAATGTTTGCCACATCAATTCAGCAGCCTCATGAGTGGCTAGCTGCTTCCTCCACAGGCCCTCCCACAGGTGACAGTACCTTCCTTGTTCAGCCAGGGTTTGTGGGAGGCATTCCTGTGAAGGTCCTGAGAGATAATGGTTCCTCAGGTTGCTCTGTCAAGCAGAGTCTAGTTCGGCCTGAACAGTATACAGGTCGACAGATCCATGCAAAGCTTATTGATGGATCAGTGAGATTGTTCCCTGAGGCATGTATCCAGGTGGCATCTCCATTTTATACTGGTACGACACTTGCAGTTGTCATGCCAGAGCCTCTATTTGACTTAATAGTAGGCAATATTCAAGGAGTCAAGGATAGTTGCTCCGATGATGATGCTACTCAGACTTCGGCTGCTGCGGTAACACGAGCCATGACTGAGGCTCCAGACTGTGTCACCCCAGTGATCATTGAATCGCCGCAAGATCTGATGTGTAGTCAACTTGTTGTGCAAGAACAACATTCTGACCCGACACTTGCTACCGTGCGGAACAAACAAAAGGGTCGAGTGATTAAGTATTCACGGGGAGGTCGAGCCAAGTTCCTTCGTAAACAAGGACGGCTCTACCGTGAGTCACGAACACCCGAGGGCGAGGTTCGACTGCAGTTTGTCATTCCCGCCAAGTACCGCCTAGCAGTGTTACAATGGGGTCATTGTTCAGCCTCAGGAGGTCACATGGGCAAAAGGAAGACCCAGGGCCGTATCCGAGCTGGCTTTTTCTGGCCAGGGATGGGACGAGACATAGATAGTTTTGTCCGTTCCTGCAGTGTGTGCCAAAGTATCGCCACTACTCAGGGACATGCCCTTCCTGTGCCATTTATAACCACACCTGTAATCTCTGAGTCAGTTGAGAGACAGGGTAGTGGTGAAGTGGGTGCAGACCTGACGTCTCGCCCATTGGCCCCACAGGACACATTATGTCCAGGGCCTGTACATACATATTATGTACCGTAGGTTAAGGGGGAAGTTGAGAGGCGACTTGAGGCTATGGAAGACCCAAGTTTGCATAAGGATTCTCAGCTTCCCGGTACTAATAGAAGTACTGTAGGTTAAGGGGGAAGTTCGAGAGAGAACTCCGCAGAGGCGACTTGAGGCTATGGAAGACCCAAGTTTGCACAAGGATTCTCAGCTCTCCGATACTAATATAAGCACTGTAGGTTAAGGGGGAAGTTCGAGAGAGAACTCCGCAGAGGCGACTTGAGGCTATGGAAGACCCAAGTTTGCACAAGGATTCTCAGCTTCCCGGTACTAATATAAGTATTGTATTGTAGGTTAAGGGGGAAGTTCGAGAGAGAACTCCGCAGAGGCGACTTGAGGCTATGGAAGACCCAAGTTTGCACAAGGATTCTCAGCTTCCCAATATTAATATAAGAACTGTAGGTTAAGGCACAGGTTGAGGACCCGTGTGCAGTTTGAGGCTATGGAAGACCCAAGTTTGCACAAGGATTCTCAACTTGCCGACCATAATCGTGTGCTATAATTAATGGCGACCTCGAATGTACGTCGTAGCACTGACTGCTAGGCAGAGAGTAATTGTAACATAATAAAATTTTGTCCCATTGACACTTTTGATGCTCCACCTCAATTGGTTTTGCAGGTTCAGCAATGGGTGTAGCAGTTTTGCTGTGCGGACCAGCTGATCATCTGCCGCACGCTGCTGCCTCTTCTCCTCTGCCTTCGTCGTCGCCATATTATTTACTGTGTCATTTTACACGTAGGTACAGTTACACTACAACTGTCACACCTACACTGTGTATTACATACACCACGCTACACAACAATTAGTTGTCAGTGTAAATGTAGCGAATTTTCGCTCAGTTTGACCTGAGTACAGGATTTTCACCGTCGTCACGAAGTTTTTCCCTCAAGCTTGCTTCTATTAACGCAAATACGAGGTTTTTTCGCTCACTGACGACTGCGACTTTCTCCTGTAGCAGGATAGCACACACACCACAGAGTGAATCTTGTGTGACTGAGTTAGGATTTATATGTATGTATATTGAAATCATTCTTCTGAAGGAAGAAAGATTTAATTTTCATGGGGCGTAATGTCACGAATCAATTCGCGACATTTCCTTTTTGTGAGAAGCCACGAACTATTAGTGGAAAACTCACTGTGTATCGCTCAGTTAACCGTTTCTCTCTCCATTTCGGGGTATACTTTTCAAATCATTCGTCACCGTTTTCAGGGGTGACCGATTTAATGCACGTCACTAAGTCTTGCGACTGAAGCGATACTATTGTTTTTTATTGTTCGCCCCTGCTCATTCAACCGTTAGCCACGCCTTCTTCCGGTGGCCTGTGCGTCCTGCTTAGGCATTATTTGAATTGAGTCTTGTGTTTGCTGTGACGGAGAAAGGGTCTGTGCTCAGAAGTGGAGAGGTCAGCTAGCACCCCAAGCTCCATTAGTACAGTTAATCCCAGCACTCCCACCTTAGTGGTGATACATAGCATTCATTGACTGGTATTTCTTTTGTGTATTTTGTAGTTTTAAGAGCTTAGTTAAGGTGTTTTTCCCTAGGCGTAAGTATTTAGCTATTGCGTGAGTGAGTGCGTCTCATTTAATTGATTTGAATTGTAACGTTAAATTTATTTTTGTGATTAATAAATTTAACAGTTCCTTTCTTGAGCTTAATGTAAGTAAACTCTTGTTTCATTTCTCCGTAATTAAGCTTATTTCCCACATAGCTCCTAGCTTGCATAGACGTTTTGCTTTCATAACTGGTACTTAGACCAGTCTTGTTGTATTAACTTAAAATCCGTTGTGCCAGGAGTTAATGCATCAGCAAGAACCTGATGTTATTATTATTAGTATTAGTTATTTATTGTCAGGGGTGATGTAACTTTCTCCAGAGGCTAACAGTACAGTAATTCAGCAATTGTGAGTAATTAGTCTCTGCTGTGTACTGTTGAGAAAGTTTATAAATTCTCGTTCTTAGAGAATCTTAGCAAATCAGCGTAAAGTAATCGTTGCTTGATGTAGCAAGACAATCATTGTCTCTGCTCTTCAATATTATTGAATATTATTATCAATTTGAATAACATTTAAGCATTTATTCCAAAATTACCGTGATATTATAAAAACCCCGTGACAAACAACTCATGAAATGTACAAATGGTTAAAATTGATATGATACCACGAACAGATGTTTACGATTATAAATAAACACAGGAATAAACAAAAAAGACATGATAATAAAAGAAAAATTATTAAATATATATATATTTTTTTATGTGTCCGACTCTGGGCATAGGCTTCTTTACCTACTTGCTCAGGTTTGTTGCACTGTTTTGAATCATTTTACATATTATTTGCCTTTTACAAGCATAACAGGAAAGTTTTCTGTGTTCACGTCATGCTTTCGTGAGTGGAAAGGCCTTCCTTCCCTTCCTGCTAATCAACACATGCAAGGTGGGAGTGGCAGGTCGTCTCGCAATTCAACTCTCACTGTCCAGCCCGTACACTCAAGGGATGACGTTTATCTCATTTAGGTCTGAAAACTGACACTCTCGCCTCCCTTTTCCAACTAACTCACCACCCAGCCTACAAAAATAAGTCGATACTACCATAAACACAATAAACATCGAAAAATGCAAAATAAATTCATAATATAATTTTTTTCATTCAAACCTCGCACATTATGTACTGAACAACTTCAAAATACACATATATAGTTATTTCACACCTTTTCAGCACCATTGACAATGTTTTTTGGTAAAAAAAAAAAAAGTGCGATGTTGCACCACTGCAATACCCTGCCTAAATTTACACAAGTTCCGCGTTCAATTGCACCCCACAAGATAGGTCTAGGAGGCTGAAGTTTGCGCTGTCAGGTGTGTTAGAAGTTCCTCTTCAATATGGCAAGGAAAAAAAATCAATTTTCGAAACTTCAGAAAATGGCCCCAGCATTAGCCAGGGGCCCACGTAAAATTCCAGACCCACAGCCATGGAGGGGTTAAATATTACCAAATATATCTGTGTGGTCTATCGCTTCCCCAATGCTTCTTCAGAACCCAGTGTATTTGACTCCATATCCACATAGCTGACTAACCTTAACCTCAATCTTAGCACTGAAATTACCATTTTGGATGATATTAATGTACTGCTGAGAAGCGGGATTTGCTAATTGGGTAGTATTAGAGGGTTCCCGGTGGTTCTCACAGTTTCTGTTATGTGTCAGAGTTGGCAGTTAGCCTGCTACTGTCAGTGGAGTTTTTTCCAAAAGTATACTTTAGTATTTATTCTCTTTTTATTAAAATGCTTTCTATTGGTGTTTGTTAAATTATGCAATTTTATTTCATTTTCTATGTTAAGGCATTTAGAGTGTTATGTAATGCAAGAATACTCTGGAAATTTCGAATGTCTTCGAGTTGGTAACTTGCTTCTCCGAAAAAGTAGTAGATCATTCCAGTATATAGGAAGCTTCCATAAGGATGGGGAAGGGACTAGAGGAGTTCTCAGTTCTGCCTGAGTTTAGTTCAGTGTCAGTTCAGTCTCAGTACAGTTTGTGAAGATTGTACAGCTCTGGTACTTGTGAAAACAGCGAAGTGTAGTTGGCATGCATTAAGTGTAATTACTTGGAAAATAAAGACCATGAACTTGAGAAGCCAGTATTTATTTACAGGGCTTGAGCTGGTCTTGCTGTTGCACACCAAAAGGCTGATAAAGGAAGAACAATTCACTGGGCAATGCTCTTCCTATACTGAACTACTGCTGTTGGAGCCAGTGGCAATGTGGGACTAGTGGTGTCAGGAATGTGGATCATTAAAAAAGTGCTGCAGTAAGTCTAATCTTCGACATGGAGCAAGGAGGTGTGCAGACAAGGAGCCAATCGGGGCAGGAAGAGGAGGTGTCCCCGGCTGCATGTATGGAGCTATTACAAGCACAAAGTGTACAATTACAAGCACAAAATGATGGACAGAAAGAAGTCAAAGAACAGTTACAAACACAAAATGAAGGACAGAAAGAACTCAAAGACCAATTACAGGCACGGAAAGGAGGACAGAAAGAACTCAAAGAACAATTACAGGCACAGAATGAAGAACAGAAAGAACTATGTAAACAGCTTCAAGAGGCATTACAGGAGCAACAGAGGGAATTAATACTGAGGATGCAAGGCCAGCTAGACGCTTTCACGGGTGAAATGAAGAAAGAACAACAACAGTTGAAGGACGAAGTATATGCTGAGCTATGGCAGCAGAAGTGTGAGGAAAGCAATAATGTCGTAGACGACCAGCTGAAGCATGTAGACAGCCATTTGAAGATAATTATTAAGAGAATTGTGGAAGTAGAGAAATAATGCACTGCTGAGCCTCAGGTCAGTGTACAGGGAGCATATGAAAAAAAAATAGACAGTGTATGGTCGATCTTGACAAATCTCAAGCATCTAAAGGTAGCATTACAGGGTTGAATAACTAGAATGCAGAAGATTTAAGTCCTGGACTTAATTATGATGCCCCAGATTTTAGGCCCCAAACCAGTGAAGTGTATGGCTATAATGGGGGACAAGTTGAAAAGAAACCTCAGGAATTTTATGTCAAAGTAACTTGGGAAGCTTACCGTGCGCAGTCTGAGTTACTTGCTGATCAGAATGGTTGGGATGATAGGCAGAGGGCAGTGCAGCTGGCTACTAGCCTCAAGGGTACTGCCAAGGGAATCCTGAGCCATATGTCAGTGGAGGAGAGGAACAATTATCAGTCCTTAGTAGAAGTGCTGGAGTGCATATATAAGATCACGTACCAGACTAAGGTTTACAGAACAAGATTCTGGAGCCGTGTATGGGCTCGACAAGAATCCCTGCAGCAGCTTACTCATGACCTGGAAACTATGGTACTCAAGGCGTACCCGGTAGTAGCACATAACCTGTTGGCCATCCTTCTGAGGGACCAGTTCATTGATGCTGTTGATGGTGCAGAGTTGAAAGTGCAAGTGAAGCAGGAACATCCAAGAAGCATGCAAGAAGCATTAGCCAGGGCTCTAGAATTTGTGTCGTATGTCAGGTCCAGTACATCCACTTTTCAGGCAGGTCATAGTGGGGGATTCAAGGCAAGAAAGGGGCAGGTATGTGAAGTAGAAAAATTTGATAAAAGTTGCTGGTACTGTGAAAAGCCAGGACACAGGAAAGAGGACTGCTACAAGTGGAAGATGGAACAGGATAATTTCGGAGGAGGTTCCTGGTTCCGCGGGAAGCCAGAACACAAGAAGGAGGATTGTTACAAATAGAAATGGGAGCAAGAACAGAACAGTGCAAGGAATCCACAACTGCAACAAAAAAAAAGGTGTTTGACATGAGGTGAGGTAGGGCACTTCAGTTCTGACTGTCCAAAGAAGAAAAAGAGGATAAGAAGAAGGCTGCAGAAGACAAGGGAGAAACGGAAAACTAGTACGGGCAACAACCACCTGGTTTTTCCCAAGTGGCCCCACCACTTAGAAAATACAAGAGAACTGCAGTTGACAGTGTGCGTGGAGATGGAAGAACAGATGGCAAGAAGTGTTCCCTGGTGATTGATTCAGCCTCAGAGCAGACTTTTTTGAGGCCTGATTGTTACATGATCGACATCTGCCTGAGTCATCAGAACAATTGTCATGCAACTGGGCACTGCACATAACGGAGACGATCCTTGGATGTCCAGATTAAAGTGGCAGGGCAAAAAGTCTCGCTTCCAGTCTTTGTAACCGAGATGGGGGATCCTTGCCTTCTTGTTCTGGACTATATGATGTCTATGGGATGTAAGCTGGACTTCTGCTCCATGATGCTGAAGGTTTGAGAAAAGTTAGTTCCTATCACGATAGTGAGATGTACCAGTTCTGGAGGTGAAGTTTGGGTGCTCTGCACTACATTGATATGCCCCATATCAGAAGTATTCCTCCACTGCAAGGTGAAAGGCTCATAGGACAGCAGTCTAGGGTAGTGAAGCCTGATGTCTGGTGCAGAACGAAGGCAAAGGGATGGTGGAGAGGACTTTGGCGGAAACAGGTGGAAGTGAAGACCAGTTGTAGTGGCCAATTCTCCCGTGAGCCACAGAAGAGAAACTATGAGACTGTGCCAGGCGGTGGACCCTGAGTAGTATCGGTGGAAGGCCTGTAAAGGGAGTGTAGTCAAAGAAGATGGGAATCTACCAGACCACTTACAAGACATGTTTTTGAGGAGTGCCTGGATGACTTACAAGTGTGGTAGTTAAGGCAACTGCTAGTGAAGTTTGCTGATGTCTTTTCTACCTGAGACCTAAACCTGAGATGCACAGATCTAGTACAGCATTGTATCGACACCAGGGATCACTGCCCAATTTAACAGCCAGCTCAGAGGATGGCACTAGCTCAACAGCAAGAAATGGAGGTGATGGAGAATCTTCAAAGTCAAGGGGTTGTAGAAAAGTCCAGCAGTCCTTGGGCATCAGCAGTTGTTCTGATAAGGAAGAAGGATGGCTTGGTAAGGTGCTGTGTGGATTATCAAGCCCTTGATGAAGTGACAGTGAAGGATGCATACTCTTGCCAAGGATTGATGACATGATGTAATGTCTGTCAGGTGCCAATGGTTCTCCACCCTATATTTGAAAGCAGGATACCACCAGGTCAAGGCTGGAGAGGACTAGGAGAAAACAACCTTTTCGTATGGGCGGAATTTATGGCAGTTTAAAATGATGCAGTTTGGCCAATGCAATACCCCAGCTACTTTTGAGCATCTCATGGATCGTGTACTGGAAGGCCTGCACTGGCAGACAGCTCTCATCTATCTCGACAATGTAATTGTGTTTGGACGGACTTTTGACCAGAATTCGAGAGGCTGTCACAGGTGTTCAATAGAATCCGAGCAGCAAACCTCAATCTGAACCCGAAGAAATGCTACCTCTTCCAGATGGAAATGAAGTACCTGGGACACACCGAAGGTAAGGATTGTGTAGATACTGATCCAGAGATGGTGGCAGCTGTGAAAAACTGGCTGGTTCCAACTTGTGTGAAGGAACTATGGAGTTTCCTGGGTTTGTGTACCTACTACCGGCGTTTCATCAAGGACTTTGCAACGATAGCTGCACCTCTGACAAAGTTGTTGGGAAAGAGGCAGAAGTTTACCTGGACTGCAGTGACTCTAGAAGACGTTCAATGAACTCAAGCATATGTTGGCAAGCTCTCCAGCGTTGCCATACCCAGATCAGAGTCTGCCATTCATCCTGGACTGTGACCTAGTGACCAAGGTATTCCTGGAATCCTGTCACAGAATATGGATCATAAAGAACATGTAGTGGCATTTTTCAGCAAGAAGCTCAACCCAGTGGAGCAGAACTACTGCGTGACCTATATGGGGTTTTTGGCAGTGATGAAGAGCTTTGATATCTTCCTTCCGTACTTGTATGAGTCCTACTTCATCATCAGGATTAAGAATGCAGCACTCAAGTGACTGAAGACGTTAAAGAATCCAAAAGACAACTAGAACGCTGGCTTGAGAAACTGGATCAGCTCAACCATGAGGTGCAGCACCATCCTGGGTGGGTACATGGCAATGCTGACAGCCTGAGTCATCAGTCTTATGATCCAGAATTGCTGGCAGTGTAGTCAAAAAGATCATAGCAAGAAATGTAGCCGTACTGCACTGATAGGGCCAGTGTCTGATGAAGAAGACCTGATAAGGATGCAGATGGAGGATGCAGATTACCAACCAGTGCTGGAGTGGCTGCAGCAGGGTACAGTGCGACCATCTTGGGAAGAGGTTTTCAGGTTTGGCCCTGCAACCAAGAGCTATTGGAGTCAATGGAACCTTCTTCACTTGAACAACGGACTACTGGAGCGCCAGTGGGAGATACCTGATGGCCTCAGCAAGCACTGGCAACTGGTGGATCTGAAGAAAATGAGGTCAGAGATTTTAGATAAGTCCCATAACGAGATCACTAGTGGGCACCTGGGAGTGAAGAAATCTCTAACTCAGCTGTGACAGAGGTTTCACTGGACTGGCATGTGGCTAGATGTTGAAAAGTGGTGTCGGGCCTGTGAGGTATGCTGTGCCAAGAAGGGACCAAAGAAACATAGTTGCACCCCTCCTCAGCTGTACTAAGTGGATGCACTAATGGAAAGAGTCACAGTGGACATTACTAGACCTCTGCCACTCACTGAAAGAGGAATCTAGTATATATGTGTCGCCATGGACTACTTCACAAAGTGGTCATAAGCCTATGCCATCCCCGATCAAGAGGCTGCTACTGTTGCTCAGGTGTTGGTTGACCAGTTTTACTGTCGTTTTGGGATGCCACTTGAGGTACATTTAGACCAGCATAGAAACTTTGAGTCTGCTGTGTTCCAGGAGTGCTATAAGTTACTGGGGATCAAGAAGACCAGGACGACCCCACAAAGGCCACAGTCAGCTAGGATGGTCGAGAAATTCAACTGAAGTCTGGGACAAGAACTGCCCAAGTACTATGTAGAGAGACAAATGGAATGGGATCAGAAATTACCTGCATTGCTGACGGCATATTGGTCCGCATCCCATGAGTCTACAGGCTATACCCTTGCAAAACTGATGTTGGGCCACGAGTTCCACTTACCAGTTGACCTGTTAATGGAAGGACCACCTGGTGAAGAGCTGCCTACAGACACCTCCAGCTATGCAATGCATCTTCAGGAAAAGCTGGTTGAGGTACATGATCAAGTGTAAGGAGCCCTTAAGTTTTCAGGCGATGTGATGAAATGCAAATATGATGCCAAGGCAAGTAAGGTGAGCTTCGTGGATGGTAACAGATTTTGGATATACAATCCTCAGCGGAAGAAGGGACAGTCACCGAAGCTGCAGAGCCCATGGGACGGGTCTTACACTGTATTGGACAGCCTATCAAATGTACCCTATCGGATTCTGGGAGGCGGGAAATGTCGCCCAGAGGTGGTACACATGAATCGTCTGTGGCAGTACCGTAGGCCAGGACAGTACAGCTGGGATATCTCTGAGGAATCGTGCTCACTTACTGCTGAGGATGTTGGGAAGGACCAAGGAGCTGAAGTACAAGAGGATGGTGACAGTTTTCTGAGGGAAAAAGTGAATCAGGAAAAGGGCCAAGACAT
This sequence comes from Coenobita brevimanus, assembly GCF_032717465.1. Taxonomy (NCBI): domain Eukaryota; kingdom Metazoa; phylum Arthropoda; class Malacostraca; order Decapoda; family Coenobitidae; genus Coenobita; species Coenobita brevimanus. The sequence continues at coordinate 22,038,177 of NC_137021.1, forward strand.
TCCAGGAGGAGTGGACTGTGTGGAGGAGCAGGAACGATGTTGGAAGCAGCACAGGAGACAACCTGATAAGTTGAAGGATTATTTTGTGTATAATTAAATGTATAGTTTTGATTAGGGATTATGTTTGTATACGTAGTGTAGTTTTGTTAGGACGACAAAGGACTAGGGAGGGTGTTAGTGCTGAAAAGCAAGATTTGCTGGTTAGGCAGTACTGGAGGGTTCCCGATGGTTCTTGCAGTTTCTGTTACGTGTCACGTTTGCCAGTTAGCTTGCTATTGTGAATGGAGTAGTTTTGTAAAGTTATACATTAATATTTATTTTCTTTTTCTTTATAATGTTTTATTTGTGTTTGCTTGTTGAACTATGTAATTTTAATTCAGTTTGTATGCTAAAGCATTTAGAGTATTATATAATGAAAGAAAACTCTGGATATTTTGGATGTCTTCGACAGTGTTGTAGCAAGAGCAGGCAAATCGAGACCAGGACCAAGACCAAGACCAGACCCTCCGAGACCAAGACCAAGACCAGATCCTCCGAGACCAAGACCAGACCCTCCAAGACCAAGACCAGACCCTCCGAGACCAAGACCAAGAATTTACGCGTCTGCTGAATGAATGGAAAGTAGCTGCAGCCTGCAGGTGCTGCACTGCTGGGCAGTTTTCACGGGCATCTCGGCCCCTCGAGTGAGTTCACCAGTACCCCAATCATTCAGTTGCAGATTATGTATCAATGCGATACTCAACACCTTTTAAACGAATTTAAGTTGATTATCGCACATGAGTTGAATGAAAGAGAGAAGAGGGCAATGGGGCTAATTCCCGGGGTCAAAACTCAAGAGTATCGAGGGACCAGGGCCCACACCAGGACTGTGACAATTTTGCTTCTTTTTCTGGCCCGTGCCAAACTTTTCCAGGCAACCCAGGGGGCGATCATAGCTCTCTACAGCCTTACACAACGATGTTACGGCTTTTGAAAGTTTTTTTTTTAAGTTTTTAAACTTTTGAAAGAACGGTTTTGAAGTTATGATGTATGGTGTTCCATACTTTGTCAGTGCCATTGTACTCATGGATAGCAGTATCTTCCTCATGCGAAAGCTGGTTTTCGGAAGACTAATTTTCACACTTCTCTCCGAGCTTTACCCGTGCCCAAACGTTCCATACACAACTTATTCATCTTTCGTTTCCCGTGAACAGTCGAGGTGGACTATCTATTTTTCAGGAGAATTACACAAGAGACCAAAGGGTTTCGGGATACAGAGGTGAGAAGCAAAAAATATTCATAAATATAAAAAAATATATATTTTACTTTCATCAGTGCTCCAAATACTTTTTACCGTCGTACTCACTATTTGTTCTAAGAGAACAGTTTTCACTAACTCTCCTTCTTGATAGCGGCCCTCATTCGAGTCTGCTCATTGCCCTTCTTGCTACTACAGATGATTTATCAGACTCCAGGTTGCCCCCCCACTTTAGCGGGGCTAGAAACGCCACTGGGCCACATGGTCCCCTGCTCATAGGTGAATAAGTTGTATGAAATACGAGGGTGGCTGTGAAACACTAGAAAGTATTCTGATATCTTCTAAATAGGTCACAAAAGTCACTGCAGACCTCTGTGATAGCCATTTGGAAGCTGTGAAGGGTCATAACTCGAAAGGTTGGAAGCCACTGATGTCTGACTTGGCCCCCATCACTCCAAAATCTTGGCTACGCCCCTGTAAGGGAGGAAATATATGTACAAAATTTAATATATGCGAACAACTGAACATCTAGGTAAAATATTTCTTCTTTCATTGCTTCATTGACATGAAGAAGCAAACATAGGAAAATAGAAATTTTTGTGGTTACATTTTCCAAGCAAACTACCTAAACCTCTGGTGCAGATGCACGAAGGCTGTGGGGATTGCATACACCATACACGTATATGAAGTACACGGAGGTGAACAGAGTTGCAAACATGCGTGCAAGCAAATGGAGATTATCACAGCGAGAATGGCCACGTCTCTCGACTCGCACGCACTGTATCAGCGCTCGCAGGGCTCAACTCAGGCATCATCACTGAAACTATGTTCAGTAATCAGTTCGATGCTCTGAGCCAAAACAGACAGTACAACGCTGTATGGTGCACCGTGAATCGAATCAGCCATGATTTTTCTCCGTGTATGATCATAAATTCCGACCTTCCCCACACTGCGATACACTTTGTAATGCTGGTTTCGACCTAGTCTTCAGCCAAAACTCCGAGACCAGAAGCTTCGAGACCAAGATCAAGACCAAGACCACGTCAAGCGAGACCAAGATCAAGACCAAGACCACATTAAACTGGTCTCGAGACCTACAACACTGGTCTTTGAGCGGGCAACTTGCTTCTCCAAAAATGTAGATCATTCTTAAATATAGGGAGCTTTTTCAAGGATGGGAAGGGGACTAGAGGAGTTCTAAGTTCTGTCTGAGATCATTTCAGTGTCAGTTCAATGTCAGTGCGTTTGTGAGGTAGCTCCGGTACTTGTGGAAACAGTGAAATGTAGTTGGCAAGCATAAAGTGCAATTACTTAGAAAATAAAGAACGTGAACTTGAGAAGCCAGTGTTTATTCACAACGCCTGAGCTGGTCTTGTTGCACACTGAAAGGCTGACCATAGGAAGAACAATTCGCTGGGCAAGGTCCTTCCTATGCAGAACTACTGCTGTTGGAGCCTGTGGCAGTGTGGGACTGGGGATGTAACAGGACATAATGTAGAATGGTTATCGCATTCTGCCAGGACTAATGATACTGTACTAGAATGCGAGCTGTTTGCAGAAACGTTTAATCTCACACAGTTGGTAAAGTAGCCAACTAGAATACCAGATAACCCTGACCATAATGCCCATCTCTTGGATCTATTTCTGACAAATAATCCAGATCAATACAGGACAGAAGTAATGTCACCACTTGGATCCTCTGACGACAATCTCACCAAAGCCTCATTAGTCAATTACCCCAAACCTCCCTGTTCTGAACCTGTCAGGGTGACCCGATATCACTCTGATAAGGCAGACTGTGATGGATTCAGAAGTTTTCTTGCTGACTTTCCATGGCAGACTTTCTACTCTAGTGACATTACTTCTACCCAGTCCCACATTAATGACTTAATACAAGCTGATATGGAATTGTTCATACTAAGTCAAAAGTTCACTAAAAGTTTGGACTCCCCCAAATGGTTTGATAGTAATTGTGTCACAGCAGCGGACCAAAAGTCATTATCATATAACTTTTGTTAAAGTTAAAAACATATGAATCACTCAGTCAATTTAAAATTACTAGAAACCAAGGGAAAGCAGTAATAAATCTTGCTAAGTGTAACTTCTTCACAACCAAGCATCTAAATCACTAAACAGTCCTAATGACAACAGAATACTCTGGTCAGCTCTTAGTTCTTTCAATAATATCCTTAACAAGTCATCACCCATTCCCCCACTTAACTCTCCAGACAGTAACATCGCAACTGACCTGCGTGGTAAAGCGAATATCCTTGCCAGCACATTTGCCAGAAATTCTACGGTAGAGAAAGTCAGCCAGAACGTCCCGGCACTAGAACTTGACTCTCCCAAAATTGCTCCACTTATAATACAGACAAGATAATTATATATAATCCATCCTAGACAATTTACCAACCAACAAAGGTCTAGGTCCAGATGGAGTTCCTCCAGTCTTGAAAAAGTGCTCCCCAGAACTTGCTTCTGTTCTATTCTAATTATTCAGACTATGCATACGTACTTCTTCATTCCCTAATTCTTGGAAGGGTGTCATTATCCACCAATTCCCAAGAAAGGAAGTTCCCCTGACCTCTCCAATTACAAACCAATCACCTATTCTCTTGGTAAAGTATTTGAAATCGTAATGAATAAGCCTATAGTTAAATATTTCGAATACAATAACTTAATTAATGATAGACAGTATGGTTTTCGCCATGAAAGAGACACCATTGATATCCTTAATCGCCTGACGCACACCATTCATCAGTCAACTGACCAACACGGACAATCTCATGCAATAGCCATCGATATTTCTGAAGATTTTTACAGAGAGTGGCACCGTTCCCTGGCATCCAAGCTCCCTTGCTATGGACGAACGTATTTTGTTCCTCTGATTTCCTCATATCTCAGCGACAGATCGATAAGAGTAAAAGTAGATGAAGTATATCCCAAATTCCACTCAGTTAATGCCAGCGTCCCACAAGGATCAGTTCTGGCTCCAACCCTATTCTTAATTCATATTAATGATCTCTTATTTGTCACCCATAATCCCATGCATTCATATGCTGATGACTCAATGGTTCACAGTTCATTCACATTTAAACACCCATTCACAAAAGTGCAATATCTCTAACTCACAACTCAGTACAGCCATCTTTATATAAAAAGGACACCTCTAGGATCAATGATTGGGGACAAAATAACCTTTTGTGTCATTTCATGCTGGTAAAACCAAATATTTACAATTTATAAATAGACAGATATTGCCAGATTTCTGTATTACCTTCATTGCTACTAATATTCCCGTCTCCAAATGCATTGAAATTCTTTGTACTTCACTTAACAATGACCTCAGCTGGACCTCTCATGTCAGATCACTTGCTAATACCGCCTGAAAGAAACTTGGAATATTGTACAGAGTTCGTAGCTTCTTCAGTGACGAGTAGTTGACTATAGTTTATATGAGTCATTTGTGCTGTCTGCGGGAATATTGCTCACCCTTGTGGAGTGAATGTGGGGAGGCTGCACTAAAGCAACTAGCCAAAATTCAGAACAAAGCTGTTAGAATTATTAATAACCCTGCTATTGCAAATAAATTAGCTCCTCTACAGGGGAGCATTATTTTACATATACTTTTATGACATATATTCAAACGAAGTTGCATCCATTGTGCCACTCCTCCATACCTTCTCCTGTGCTACGCAGGCATCTGGTAGCACTCATGACTAAAGCCATACTACCATATTGCAGAACTCCCGCGTATAGGTAATCATTTATTCCCAGAACTGCATCTCTCTGGAACTCGCTTCCCCAGAGTTGTTTCTCTCTAAACTTCAAACTACAATACAGCTGTTCAAGTCCAAAATATTTCGGATATTTTATAAATGGAGTACACCAGTAATCTGGTGTATGGGTTATTTTTTTATTTGTTTTTCCTTTGTCTGTTCTATTATTAAAAAGAAAGAACTTAGAGCAACAATAGACTTCTACTCAGAAACCAGCAATATTTTTCTATCGTGTTTGTCCCGGGTTGTGGGATAGGTTTAATTATAGAATTAACTTAGTGATAGACTTTATAGTATAAAAGTGAACATAATAATGCTCAACGAGTTAGTTGTTAAGCTGAGTAACTGAGTCGCACCTGAGTCATACATAAGTGATTATTACATTTAGATATTTTCCTTGTGTCGAGTTGAAACTTTATGTATTAAGTAATTTATCATATTCGAATTAACGTAACTGACTTGTGGAACTAGTGGTAGGTGGTGGCGACCATCATCCACTCACTTGATGTAGTGCTGCCTACTTCTTCCTTAGCCTTTATCATTCTTCTTCTGTGCCTGCCCTCCTCTCTTCCTATTTCTCCCATCTTTTCTGTCACTACTTATTGCTTTTCTTTCCGTTACAAGTGGTTTTACATTGAGTGACAAGCCAAATGGTTTCCTGTAAGCCAAGAAACCATTTACAACGCTGGGTGGTAACCATATAACCAAGCCATACGTGCTCCCTACGTGTCAAGTGAGTTGATGGAGGGTTAGTGTCCCTCCCTGTAAAACAAATAACTCAGAGTCAAATGGCCACCCCGTACGGGATTATGGCGTCTGGCAATAGATAGATAGATAGACTTGTGAAACTTGTTCCAGCAGTGTAAATATTCTGCATACAATTGTTAATATTAAAATGGAAGTTGTTTTCATCTTTTAAAACCTTAGTGTGTGGAACAGTTATTTGTTGTAGACCGAGAGGGAACTGCAACAGAAAGATATACTGTACCTTGTCCTGTCTTTAATGATACAGATTCTCCTTTTTTAAGTGACAGTGCCATAGGTCGTGCCCTGGAGGAAACTGTCTCCTCCATTAGAATGAGTGGTGAGACTCCTTCCCAGGGAGGGGGAAACTACCGTAATGAGGGTGAAGGCTGGCACCCTTCATCCCCAATCCGCCCTAATACGCCTGAAAACCTGTCCAATTGCTACAGGAGGGGGGCAGGGCCTATGACAGTGACGAATTCACGTGCGAGGAAGAGTTGGATGACCTTGCCACCAAGAAAATGAGGGAGTTGGTGACAGTCATCTACATAAACGCCGCCGCCGCATCCCACCACCACTCTCGTGGCCAGTTCGCTGCAATGTCTCCCACCAATGTCCCACATTACCACAACCTAGCACTTTGAGGGCATTGTCTCACCAGCCTGGCCCTTCACACATGAAAATTTCCACTCAGCCCTCAGGTGGTGTGACTGGGCCGCCAGCATCTCCCCAGGGAAGGCTCACGTCAGGTGAGTCATCACCCTCCGTACTCCCCCACCTCTGCCTGTCCTTCCTCTTCACCCCCTGCCCATGCCTGCCCCCGTGAGCGTGCACATGAACGAGGACGTGTTGCACGTGGCGTGATGAGATGTGCTGGCCAGAAATCACAGCCAAGGCTCCCAGGTGTTGGGAAAGTGAATGCCTTTGTGTGGGAGGAGGGGGCAGGATTCGAGCCCTCTGTGTCTGCCTTTGATGTGGAAAGGTGCAGGTGTGTAGTTTGGTGAGCTGTCGTCCGGACCCCGGACTAAGATGTCTTCTTTCAAGGCAGTATTCACCACTGCGATAATGCAGTACCAGTTGCTGAAAGCAACTATCACCAGACCATAAATGTGCGTTGGCTGAAGGTTTTGGTTAGTGAGAGTAAAAAAATGAAGGATTAGGTTCCACTGAAGGTGGGGGAGATATTTGTGTGGCTTGCCTTGACTATGAAGATGGACCACATGAGAAAACATGTGTTCCATGATTATTGCTCTGTAGACGAACTTGTGGGAACACCTGTCTTTGGCCCGTGACAGGTACCTGGCCATATTACGGTTCCTGAATTTCAACAGGAATTATGGGCCAACACCCAATGCCAGGTTATGGAAAATAAGGCCCATTTTGACCATGCTCAAAGTCTTTTGCAAGGCTTTTCCTGCCGTTTCAGAAAGTGGTTATTGTCAAGTCGCTTGTGTTGTTCCGGGGCTGTTTAGCATTTATTCAGTATATTTTCCCAAAGCGTTACTGCTTTGGACTGAAGTTCTTTGTCCTGTGTGCCTGCAAAAATGGATATGTGCTTGATGTACTGTAATAGTTTACTCAGCTACAGATGTTGATATACCTACTGATGATCCCCACAGTTTCTTGGCATCAGTCTTGAAAGCACTCATAGGACAGGTACCAAATCCTGTTCACTGACAATTATTGCATCTCCTCAGCATTGAACAGGTATTTATTTGAACATGTTTCTGGGTCCTGTGGAACTATCCATGCTGGTAGACAGAATTTTCCATCTTTCCCAGAGAAAACAGAGAAAGGTTCCCTCCTAACCCGAAAATGAGGTAACATGCCCTTATGTGGCACGACAAGAGTAAAGTTGACATGTTGACCACCGTTCATAAGGAGGTTATGGAGGACACAGGCAAGACAGACTTCAGGACCAGGGGACCCGTGTTCAAGCCTGATGTTGTCGACGACTACAACATCAACATGCAGCTCGTTGATAAGTCGGATGTGCAGACAGGGGAAGTTGATTACCTCTGTAAATCGTGTCGGTGGTACAAGAGGGCATTCTTAAACCTTCTTGATATTGCCGTCCCGACAAGTTATGTACTCTTCAAGCAGGTTCGGTAAAGAATCTTTCTCTAAGAGTGTTCGAGAAAGAGCTAACATGCGGGCTACTTGCAGAGTAAGCAACTGCACAGTTGACAATTGGGAGGTGGGGGATGTACCAGGCGGCGTTGGCAGATAGGCTGAGCTGCACTCAGTATTTGCAGCATTACCTGTCGACATAGGTCGGCCGGCCTGCACGTGCTGCCATGTGTGCAGCAAAACCAAATGCCGCTCCCTCATTCAGAAGGAAACCCCCTACCAATGAGATGAATGCAAGGTCCCACTATACCCTAAATGCTTCCTTGAATATCACTGTGAATGTGAATATTGAGAAGGTGTGTGGGAAAGTGTAAAAACTGAACAGGTGTGCACAATTTTTTTTTTTTTTGGGGGGTGGGGTTTATGAGGAAAGTGAAAATGATTTTTTTTCTGTTAATGTGATGCCATGCCTGATAATTCCTTGAGTAACCTTACCTGATGTATGAAAGAAAACCAAGAGTGCATGTAAGAAAATGACTTTATTGGGTAGAACAATAGTTTCTTTTTAATTACTCTAGAAATAGTTGCGAAATTGTGACATGAAGTGTATTTGTAAGCTGAAGTACAAGTATTATAAGCTGTGAAGAACATAGGTAATATTTTCACGATGCCTGAGAATATTAGAAAGCCAAAATTTATGTACAAGTGTATACCTCATAATGAACCGTACTGCATGCAATATGTTGAGCAATGATGTTTTCAAGTGCAATACTTTGTTGGGTAAAACAAGATTTTTTTCTATACTTACTCTGAAATATTTGCAAAGTTGTGACATGAAGTGTATTTGTGAGCTGAAGTACATATTATTATAAGTTGAGTAGAACATAAGTAATTATTACACAATGCCTGGGAATAGTAGAAAAAAGCCAAAATCTATTCAGTATACCGAACAATTTTTTTTTTTCAAGTGCAATAAACCGTAATTGTGATGTGAAGTACATTGTAAGTGCTGTTGAACATAAATTTTAGGGTATTATAACCGCTGCCTGAAAAAAAAGAAAAAAAAAAGAAAAGCTGAAATGTTTGTGATGATTTGACATGAAGAGTATTTGTGAGCTGAAGTACTGTACAAATATCATTAAGTTGCACAGAACATAAGTAATATTTTCTCGATGCCTGGGAATAGTAGAAAAAAGCCAAAATTTATTCAATATGCTGAACAATTATTTTTTTTCAAGTGCAATAAACTGTAAATGTGATATGAAGCACATTTTAAGTGCTGTTGGACATAAATTTTAGGGTATTATAACTGATGCCAGAAAAAAAAAAAAAGTATATGCTTTGCCACACTGAATACCAATGGTGAGCCACCTGGACAGGGTGATGACTCATCCTTATGATGGTGCGTAAGGAAAAGCAGAATGAAGAGTGGAAAACTTTAGGTGTTTGCAAAGGAAGGCCAAGCAGTATTACAAACACCACTCCGGTCAGTGTCGTCAACACTAACGAGGCTGGCCAAAGCTGCTGCCAGCAGCACGCGCTCAGAGACTCCCCGTCAAAACATCGAAAACCACTCATCTTCTATTCATCATTATTCATGGAAGGGACAACCTAGAGACCTGGGGATGGTTTCATTCGCAAGAAGAAGAGTTTATAAGTATTATGGTTTTTAATTTATTTCTGTAACTATTATACTCTTCCAGGCACTGTGATTTGACAAGGGCTACTTTATCAGGAATACCAATAGTGAGAGCAAGCCCAGCTAAAATTTTGCCTGGCTTTTAGGGGTTAATTAATGACAGTCACTTATCGTACTCAGTGAGAATGAGTGGGAAGTATACCACTGGTTACTAAAGGAGTTTTGAGCACGACAATGATGGCAGCTTTATGGGGCATTTAAGACCTTTCTCAAATCATTAAGTAGTTCCACACCTGAGGTTCTAAAATCTTTTATATGACATTTAGTGAATACAGTAGCAACTCTAGGTCAGACGAAGAGACTTTTCTTTTTGGATTGATGGATACATCATCAGAAGCACTAACTGAAATTCCTGAAGCAAATTCTACATAAGGAATTTCGATCCTTTCTGTTCAGTAGTCACAAAGAACAGCAGATACTCAAAAAGATCTTGTATTTCGAATAAGGGCTTAAATTACCTCACAACCAGTAAACATACATTACCTGAATATCCAGGATTAACTCTCAAACTGACCAAACGATGACGACCCAGGACCGGACAAAGGACTTGGTAATGAGTACATGGAATGTAAGAGGAGCGAATGATGAGGTCAAAGAGAGAGAGATTGTCCAGGTGCTTGAGGGTGCGAAAGTGGATGTATGTGGAATAACTGAAACAAAATGGAGAGGAGAAAGTGTGAGAGAATGGGAGTATGGATGGGGTATATGTGCAGGAGTAGATGAGAATGAGAGGGCAAAGGAAGGAGTATGTATAGTTGTGAGTAAAAGATGGAAGAAGAGCATAAAACAGTATGGATCAGTTGGGTCAAGGATTGTGTGGGTAAAGTTGAAAGTTGGAATACAAATGTGGGCGATTGTGTGTGTGTATGCGCCAACGCAAGATCGTGCTAGAAGAGTGAGAGAAGAGTTCTGGACAAATGTGGAAATGTGCATGGAAAAGTTTGGAAGGAATGAGAGAGTGTTTTTGATTGGTGATATGAATGGTAAAGTTGGTAATGTGAAGGTGGATGGAATAGTTGGTGAGTGGGGTGTGCCTGCCGAGATAGATGAGAATGGGAGTGCGTTAGTGGTCATTTGTGCTGGGAGGGGGTTGGTGATAGCCAATACCCTCTTCAGGCATAAAATGATCCACAGGTATACATGGCGAGTGATGAGAAGGGTGGGTGGTGAACTGAATGAAAGGAAGGCAATGATTGATTATGTGTGTGTGGATGAAAGGATGCGAAGATGTGTAAAGGATGCAAGAGTGTATAGAGGTTGGGGGAGTGGACTTTCTGACCACTACTTGGTGGTGGCCAGAATTAGGATGCAAGTGAGATGGAGGAATAGAAGAAGGGAAAGACGAGAGGAAGGAGTAGTTGCAAGGAGAGTGGAAAGGTTACAAGAGGATGAGAAAAAGGCAGAGTACAATAGAGAAGTGGAGGAACGATTGGGCATATATGAATTGGAGCAGATGGGAGACGTGGAAGGTGTGTGTAAGATATTTACAGAAGAAATATGTGCAGCATGTGATGTGGTGTGTGGAAGGAAGAGAAGGCGGAGGGGGGTGCAAGGAACAGCGTGGTGGACTGAAGAGGTGAAACAGGCTGTGGCACAAAAGAAGAAAGCATACAATGAATGGGTGAGAAATAGGGGCGTGGAAGAAGTTGAGAGGCGGAAGAGAGAGTTATATGTAGAAAGGAAGAGAGAGGTGAAAAGAATAGTAAGAGAGAGTAAGAAGAGAGTGGATGAGGAATTTGGAAGGAATTTGAGTGTAAAGTGGAGGGACTGTAAGAAAATGTTCTGGAGAGAAGTGAAAAGAGTAAGACAGGGTGGAAGTGAAGTTAGCAGGGGAGTGAAATATAAAAATGGTAGATTACTAATGGAGAAGGGAGAAAAAGTGAGCATATGGAGAGAACACTTTAAGGAATTGTTGAACGTAGAGGATGGAAGTAATGTGAGTATAAGTGGCTGGGGAATGGCTGGGAGAAGGAGGGAGGTGAGAAGACAGGAAGAAATCAGTAGGATAGAAGTTGTGGAAGCAATGAAGAAAGTTAAATCGGGGAAAGCCCCAGGAATTGATGGAGTGTGTGGTGAAATGCTGAAGCATGGGGGAGAGATAGTAGTAGAATGGATGTGGAAGATGTGCAGATTGGCCTGGGAGGAAGGTAGAGTCCCGGAGGATTGGAAGTCAGGTATAATTATTCCCTTGTACAAAGGAAAAGGGGAAATCATTGGGGCATTTGTCTTCTTAGTATAATAGGAAAAGTGTATGGTAGGATACTTATTGACAGAGTTAGAGAAAGAACAGAGAGATTAGTTGCAGAAGAACAGGGAGGCTTTAGGAAGGGAAGAGGTTGTGTAGATCAGATATTCATTCTTAGATCCTTAGTGGAAAAGTTTCTAGAGAAGGGAAAGAAGTTGTATGCGGCTTTCATGGATTTGGAGAAAGCATATGACAGGGTGGATAGACAAGGATTGTGGAAAGTGTTAAGAATATATGGAGTAGATGGGAAGTTGTTCAATGCTGTGAAGAGTATGTACGATGGCGCGAAGGCTGCAGTGCGTGTGGATGGTGAACTAAGTGAATTTTTCTCTTTGAAAGTTGGTTTGAAACAGGGATGTGTCATGTCTCCATGGTTGTTCAATCTGTACATGGATGGGGTAATAAAAGAGGTACAAGGTAGGGTAGTGGATGTTGGAGTGGCCCTGGTGAGAGAGGATAGTGTTTGCAAACTCCCTGTACTGTTGTTTGCAGATGATACTGTGTTGTTAAGTGAAGACGAAGGGGAGCTGCAAGGCTTGGTGGATGAGTTTGAGAGAGTGTGTAAGAAACGGAACCTAAAGGTGAATGTAGGGAAGAGTAAAGTGATGGTCTTTGAGAGAGGTGAAGTTAGTGAATGTACAGCGAGGTTAGATGGTGAGGAATTGGAAAATGTGAGTACGTTTAAGTATTTGGGTAGTGTGATGAGTAAAGATGGAGGTTTGGAGGGCGAAGTGCTTGAAAGGGTACAGCAGGGAAGAAAGGTTGCTGGTTCCTTGAAAGCAGTGATAAGAAACAGGGAAGTGAGCATGGAAGTGAAAAAGTTACTACATGACAGTATTGTGATACCAACTCTAACGTACGGAAGTGAAGCTTGGACATTGTTGGAAGGACACAAGTCAAGAGTGAGAGCAGTGGAAATGAGTTATTTAAGAGGAGCCTGTGGAGTCACGTGGAGAGACAGGCTGACGAATGAGGATATAAAGGAGCGTTGTGGTGTGGATGTGGATGTGATAGGAAGCGTTATGAGGAACACGCTGAGGTGGTTTGGCCATGTGGAGAGGATGGAGGGTGAAAGACTGTCGAAGAGAGTGTATGTGAGTGAGGTGGAGGGGGGAAGAGGGAGGGGGAGGCCGAGGATGAGATGGAGGGATGGGGTGGAGAGGTATATGACAGAGGGGGGTGTGAGTTGGGAGCAGGGCAGTGAAATGGCGGGGGACAGGGCGACTTGGAGGCGATTTGTTTGTAGGCACCCCAAACGGGATTGAGGCGTCTGGCAATAGATAGATAGATAGATAGAACTCTCAAACAAAATGATAGTACATGGGTTAAGGAAATAGAAAACAAAACAACAGCCTTTAGGTGGACTACACTTGGTAGGTTTGATGTAGCTAGGACATAGACATTAGGAGGTGCTCATGACAGAATCAAAGAATTTATTAGTGAGGCGAATGGTAGCTGAGAAGGCTTATGATCGAAAACTGTACTTCCCTGAAAACGCCCTCCAACCCACTCAGCTTGCACTGAAACATGCACATCGAAGTCCAGGAGAGCATATCACTGATTATTTGTCAGGATTAGTGAAGCCAGCAAACCAGGTCACAAGCATTGGACCTAGCATTGAAGAGTTCACTTTGTATACTGCCATTAGTACATTCATGGAAATGTTGCCCAGTCAGTATAGAGTATATTACAGACGTCGACGAGTACGACGATCCCGATTAACTCATGAATGAGGCCATCACTTGGGCAGAACAGTGCAACTCTCCTCTTGCTGAGGACAATATGGCGAAGGAAAAGAAGTGTGATGTAGTCACAAAGTCTAGGTCCCCTGAAAATATAACTTTCAGTAGGAGAGAAAGAATAGCTACTGAGAAGTTCACATCTGTGGGCCTTGGAAATTGCAATAGATCTGGTGAGGCAAGTCACCGAGTGCGCACCTGTTGCGCCTTCAGACCAGTCTTGCAAGGCCAGTACAACACTGTTGATAGAGGAAAGAAAAAAAGTCCAATGATTCCACTGTGGAGGATTAGGTCACTTGGCAGCACACTGCTTTACTGAAGTTGACAACCCAGGCCAACGACCTGATTGTGATCTTTGAAGAGTGCGACACATCATACCAAGCAATGTTCGTCACGTGAAAAAGAAAAAAAAGAAGACTGACTAATTGTTTCAACTGTGGGAAATGGAATGGATCTGGCGGTAGTCAAAGGAGTGTGTGGTGAAATGAGGGATTGTCCCATGCTCTTGGATGCAGGAGCGTGTCAATCACTCATTAGCCAAGGACCCTACGAGAATGTGGGTGAAATGAGACCAGTGTTTAGGCCGTATGTAGGTTGAAGGCTAATATCCACAAGTGGTGATGAACTCGAAGTTGTAGGAGTGGTTGACCTACTTACAGGGTTGGCAGGCCACACCTTCGGAAGTGAGTTGATAGTTGTAAAGAACTTACCTTGTACTATTTCGGAGATTCTAGGTTAAGATTTCATTTTTGCTCGGAATGTACATATTACCCCAGACCCATTGCATACTGAGACTCATGGGGAGAAGGTAGAATTATAGGTCGCAGAGGAGAATCTTCACATAGATGATACTTCCGCCTTTTCTCTTTCTGAAATCTACCTATCAGATGGGTTAAAGTATATCTCTGGACTTTGTATGACAAGTGAGACAGTCGTGATAGATCCATTCACGTATGAATTCATTCTCTTACAGACCTATATTTCGGGATGGACCATTGAGTTATTCTCTCCTAGTCATCGTAGTACTTTTGCCACTATATTGTGGCTCGGGATTGTAAATATGGTCCTGAGTGAGGCGAAAGGAAACTCCAGGGTCTATGTTGCCTACATCAGTGCCATCCCGGACTGGATCAGTATATTTGGCATGTACAGGGTGGGCACAGTGGAATCATTCGAGGAAGTAAGGTGGGGTGAAAGTCAGGAAAATGAGCAAGGCCAAGTAGCTAGGGTAGCATCTGCCTTGTGCAAAAACACCCTTATGTGTTCTTTTTTCCTGCTGAACCATTAAATATTACATCTTATTTCCTCCATCATATCTGTGCCATGGGACCGGTTGTAAATCACCGTTCCTACAAAATACCAGCTACGGTATGTATAATGAAACCCTTAGGCAACACTTAAATGACTTAAGAGTGCAAAATATCATACGTCCTTCTAGATTACCTTATTGTTCACCTCTGGTCCCAGTAGCCAAGAAGGATGGTGGATTATGGATTAGTGTCATCTTCCGGCACTTGAATAAGCAGATAGTATTGGACTCCTATCCATTGCCAAATATTACACACATTCGTTCCCAGTTAGGGGAAAATACAGTATTGACTAGTTTAGATTTGAGGCAAGGATACCACCAGATATCATTAGATGAGGAATCACGACCTCTGACCACATTTTCCTCACCAGACGATCATTGGGAATATAACAGCCAACCCTTTAGTTTAACAGATGCCCCTGCTGTGTTCCAGTGAATCATGTATAATGTTTTAGTGGGTCTGACAGGACGTATCAGTCTTACTTACGTGGATGACATAACTGTCTGTGGTAAGGATTTTGATTCACATGCCCAAAATTTGAAGTTCTCTACATATTTAAAAGACCTCAACTTATTCTTAAACTAGAGAAGTGCAAGTTCTTTTCAAGGATGAAGTGTCTCACCTAGGACATATAATTTCTGCTGAAGGATTGCAACCTCAGCCGGATAAGGTCGGAGCCATAAAGGAAATTGCAGTTCCAACAACACTAAAAGAGTTCCAATTTTTCTTACGTGATTAAGTAACTGATACCGTTGATTCATAGATGGCTTCTCTAAGATTGCTTTCCCTTTCACAAAATTGGCTAATGGGAAAAAGGAGGTAAAGAACACAAAACAAAGGATCGAGTGGAACGCTGAGGAAGAACGGGCCTTCAGAATTCTGCAAGTCAGCTGACAGATAATATAGTTCTTAAATTTCCTTATTTTCATAAATTGTTCTACTTGACGATGGCCGCAAGCTGTACAGCAATAGGAGGAGTACCGCAGCAGAAAGATGTTAATGGATTTATGAGGCCACTGACATATTTAAGTAGAACTTTAAGTAAGGCTGAGATGATGTATGCCACTATCGAGTATAGTGTATGGGTTACGAATAAATCAGCCTCCTGTCCTGGGAGACAAAGTGACTGTGCAGATGGATCGCCAACCCTTCGCGTGGTTATTAAATGTTAAATAACCATCCGGAAGGATTGCTGGATGGCAAATCCAGGTTGCAGAATATAATATTGATGTGATTTATTTACCCGGACATATGAAAGAGGTAGCTGACACCTTGTCACGTCTTCGTAGAGGGTAAAAAAACGATGATATAGAGGTCATAGCGGTCACAAGGGCGTGACCAATACTGATACTGTCAGCTGGAATCTTGACAAACTGCGAAAGCAGCAAGATGTGCATCTGGTTTGGGGATCATTAAAACGGTACGTTCTCAAAGAAGCCCCTCAGACCCCGAAACTGACTATCCCACTTGAACTGTTTTGTCTCCACCAGGATGGTCTGCAGTACAAGAAAGAAACTCTTGCATATGAGGAGGTTGTACCTGGGCAAAGTGTGCCAGTGGCATTACATTTAGCCCATCATCTGCCGTTGTCAGGACATTGTTTGACCAGGGTCACTATTGCGATTGCCAAGAGATTTGAATATTGGCGAAGTATGATCAAGGATATTACTAATTTGAGTCGGCATAGCACACAGTGCATTATTTCTAAGAGGTCAAGGACGCCCTGGTTCCATTTATGAGGTACACCGATGTGCCGGGGCCGTGGCATCGGGTCCGCATATGGACAGTATAGGACCACTGAATATGTCTGTGGTAGGACATACGTATATCCTCACGGTAGTGGACACACTAACCAGATTTCTGGTTGCTGAGCCAGTGAAAACAAAAACGGTGGAGAAAGTAGCTCGTGTGTTTGTAGAGAGAATTGTATACATTCACCAAACTCCTCAACAATTGGTCACGGACCAGGGAACAGAAGTCGTGAATGCCACACTACGTGGAGTAGTGGACACACTCCGAATAAAGCACATCACGTGACATTGTATCACCCCTCTGCAAACAGGCTGGGGGAATGGGGGAATGGAACCGTGATCCAAATCTTGCGTACAGTGAGAGTAATGCAAACCACTGGCATCGGATGATACATTTGGCATGCATGGCCTATTAATTCAAGGTTTAATAGGTAGATTAGGGACTCTCCATATTTCCATTTGTATCTGAGAGATCCCCAGGTGCCATACCAGACGATACATGAATCACAGCCGAACTATAATATAGGTGATGCTAAATATATGGTAGCCGCCATGGCAGTCAAAATATTTCAGGGATGTCAACTATACTTAGACCGAGCTAGTACAAAGAATGAGAATTATAGAAACAAGATGGTCACTCAAGCCTCTCCGTGAAGGAGACGGGGTAAATGCGAGTCCAGTTCCTAAACAAGGAGTTGCAAGGACGTTACAGCCATTATATACCGGACCTTGCCAGGTCACGGAGCGTGTTAGATATCCTGCAATTACAGTGCGTCGTGTGAAGGATGGAGCTGTTTCCACATTTCATACCGACCACGTGTGAGTGGTTTCCGAGTCTTATCATTAAGGATAATAAGAATGTTCGCCGTGCTTGCCCCGTACATGAGGCAAATGATGATGAAGGTGATGGTGAGGATAATCTAAATAATTTCACCGCCATTGCGGTATACAGCCGCAGTGCACAGCGATCGTCTCACTTGCCAGACAATCTAAGTTCTGTGGGTGGAATCGATGCTACCAAATCCGATTCAGCAGAGCGGAGACGTGAGTGAGAGTGAGAGTAAGAGCGAAGGCGAGAGCGAGGGTAGAGGCGGAAATGAAGGCGAGTGTTGGAGGGGAAACCCCAGGAGAAACAAACTCCCCGGCCTAAAATCGTTCGTCCTCTGTTAGTAGCGCAGACGATGCACCATCTCCCAGATATTACTTGAGCTTACATACGACAGTAGATTTACTTCTAGTTATGGATACACCACTAGAGCACACTGATAGAAGGATAAGTAAAGAGTATGGAATAAGTCGTACTAGTCATGTTATTTTATTTTGATTCAGACCTTGCTGTTTGCAGTCGTATTATCAGGAGACGCTAGCCACACTGACCCACACATTGATAAACCTACTCCAACAGGCCTCATCTATTCTCTGGTCTCCAAACTTATTTCAACAGGAAATCATTACGTGGTCCCTGTACTGTCAATACACGATGAACTATATAAACATCTTGCTAATGCAAAGGATATGTTGAATCTATTCAGTCGAACATTGAACTTATGGACAGTTCGTCATTCCTTGTATCATCACTAAAAGAGACATTGGTTTCATTTCAACATGAATTTGATGTTAGATTTGAGGATTTATAAAATTTTGTTGATTATATGCTTTCAGTTAAACCATTAACAGGTCGTAGACCCAGAGATGCAAGTGATCTTGTTGCTAATGCTTTATTTGGTACTGCAACTCAGGATCAGGTGGACGAAATTCACTCCAGGTTGAGCCAAACTGAAGAAATGTCCTAGAGAGAAAGTCGAGCATTAAATGTTCACACCCAGGTTTTAAATGTTTCTATTAGGGCTATGTCACACATGCATGCTGCAACTGCCAAATTACAAAGGGCAGCTAGTTTTCACATGCGGTAATTAGACTCATCTCTATCGAAAACTTGCAGCTAGAAGGCTAAGATCGCATATTTGATGCTTGTCTTAATCTTCAGCTAACCTTGTCGGGCATTATTGTCCTTCATGTGAGGATTAAGTTAGGCATTCAGAGCACGTTGTAAGCTCGCCTGACTGTGGATATCGTGGCAAATACATTATTGCTGGAACTTCTAAGTAATATTTCGTTGATGAGACCAGGACTTCTTTTTCCTGCTCGTCCTGAATACCTTGCCTTATATCGTGACCTCATTTGGGTAGTGCCTCACAAGACCCTCTCTTCAGTAAGCTTCTACTTGCTAATTCCGGTTCAGGGTGACTTAGCAGACACTTTTGATGTTTTCGAATCACTTCTTTGCTTTAAAGAAGCCGTGAGACAAATGTCTTTGTGCAAACTGTTCCCCTGCCAAATTTATTACACTAAGTGAAAATCGTTTACACTATAAGTTAACTGACGATTTCACTCAGTGCCGTACTCACCAAAAGCCACTTGTTTGTGAGCCACAAGACTCAGTGTTAAGATCGAGCACTAGCACATGTGAGTACTACGTTCCTCAACAAGGACATTGCACCTATGCTTTGTGGAAGGATTATTAAAAACTTTGCGCCTGTTTTTGTTTGAGATAACGAGCAGTGGTGTTTCCCTACAAATAAACCTATGCAATTTATTGTGCTGTTATTGATATTACTAAGGCAATTCAGATTGTTCAGGGTATAGAACATTTGGTCCTGGGTGACGGTTGCAGTGCTCCTAGTGAAACACTCACACTTTCAGCTTATGTCACCCTCGCCAAGGACATCAACCTGTCTATACTTCCTCACACGTTATGATGCAAATGTCACTCTCTTGTGTTGAACTAGATGCAAAACGAGCTCTTTCAGTCTTCTCCTTCGCCTCTACAGAAATCAACCCAGCCAATAACTCTAGCAATTTATGTTTTTACTCTGTTAGGTGTTATTATTATGTTCTTTGTTTCCTATCTAGGTTATAAGTGTTGGTTAAACAGACGCTGTTGTCGCTGCATCTCACCGTCATTCGAGCGTTCACGATCCTGGATCGACCTGTCTTCATTCTCGCCACCCTGGGGACTATTCATGACACCCAGGACATCTCTGTTGAGCGTGTGGGGCGTAGCGAGAACGCAGAGGGAGGAATGTCGGGAAGGCAACAGTCAACTATTGGATGATGTGGCCGCCGACCGCAACGACGCCCTTAATGCTGTAACTCATGACGATATCTCCACGCTGTCGTCCTACCCACATGGCCTCTTCAGACAGAAGCCAGGGCCGAGCAAAACTAGAAGAAGAGAAGCAGAAGGTGGGGAATGGAGAAGTGAGTAAGAAGAAGAAATAGAGCAGAGGGCGCAGTGGCCATGGACAGAGGGCGTCGCAGGTTGCTGAAGGCAGCATATAAAACTCTCCGGCGTAAGCATCAACCAAGAAGCATGGGACAAGGCAGAAAAACTAGAAAAAACCGAGGGATGCAGAGGATTGCAGAGGAAGAAGACTGTGATATATCGTGATAGGTGAAACGAATGAGAAAACAATGGGAGAAGGAGGACGATTAGATAAAGGGCAAGATCACTCAGGGTGTTGAGTTGTGTAAAATGCCTTGGGGCGCCTGAGTAAACGACTGCTATCTAGTAGGGTTCATGTACCGAACCTATCTATCTCTCTATTGCCAGACGCCTTAATCCCATACGGGGTGGCCACAAACAAATCGCCTAAAAGTCGCCCCGTCCCCTGCCATTTCACTGCCCTGCACCCAGTTCACACACCCCTCTCTCATATGCCTCTCCACTCCATCCCTCCATCTCATCGTTGGCCTTCCCCTCCCTCTCTCCCCCTCCACCTCATTCACATACACTCTCCTCGACAGTCTCTCACTCTCCATCCTCTCCACATGGCCAAACCACCTCAATGTGTTTCTCCTAACTCTTCCTATCTTATCCACATCCACACAACAACGCTTCTTCACATCCTTATTTGTCAGTCTGTCTCTCCATGTGACTCCACAGGTTCCTCTCAAATAACTCATTTACACTGCTCTCACTCTTGACTTCTGTCCCTTCAACAACGTCCAAGCTTCACTTCCATACGCTAGAGTTGGTATCACAATACTATCATGTACTAACTTTTTCACTTCCGTGCTCACTTCCTTGTTTCTTATCACTGCCTTCAAGGAAACAGCAACCTTTCTTCCTTGTTGTACCCTTTACAGCACATCACCCTCCAGACTTCCATCCTTATTCATCACACTACCCAAGTACTTAAACGTACTCACATTCTTCATTTCCTCACCATCCAACCTCACTGTACATTCACTGACTTCACCTCTCTCGAAGACCATAACTTTACTCTTCCCTACATTCACATTGAGATTCCGTTTCTTACACACTCTCCCAAACTCATCCACCATGCCTTGCAGCTCCCCTTCGTCTTCACTTAACAACACAGTATCATCTGCAAACAACAATACAGGGAGTTTCCAAACACTGTCCTCTTTCATTAGGATCACTCCAGCATCCACTGCCCTATCTGGTATCTCTTTTATAACCCCATCCATATACAGATTGAACAATCATGGAGTCATGACACATCCCTGTTTCAACCCAACCTTCAAATAGAAAAATTCATTTAGTTCACTACCCACATGCATTACAGCCATAGCACCCTCATGCATACTCTTCACAGCATTCAGCAACTTCCCATCTACTCCATATATTCTTAATACTTTCCACAATCCTTGTCTACCCACCCTGTCATATGCTTTCTCCAAATCCATGAAGGCCGCATACAACTTCTTTCCCTTCTCTAGAAACTTTTCCACTAAAGATCTAAGAATGAATACCTGATCTACACAACCTCTTCCCTTCCTAAAGCCTCCCTGTTCTTCTTCAACTAATTCCTCTGTTACTACCCTAACTCTGTCAATAAGTATCCTACTGTATACTATTTCCATTACGCTGAGAGGACAAATGTCCCTGTAATTACCACACACTTCTTTTTCCTCTTTCCCTTTTGTACAAGGGAATAATTATACCTGATTTCCAATCCTCCGGGACTCTACCTTCCTCCCAGGCCAATCTGCACATCTTTCACATCCATTCTACTACTATCT
This sequence comes from Coenobita brevimanus, assembly GCF_032717465.1. NCBI lineage: Eukaryota > Metazoa > Arthropoda > Malacostraca > Decapoda > Coenobitidae > Coenobita > Coenobita brevimanus. The sequence goes on from NC_137021.1 coordinate 22,059,800, forward strand.
CTTCCCCATGCTTCACCATTTCACCACACACTCCATCAATTCCTGGGGCTTTCCCCATTTTGACTTTATTGCTTCCACAACTTCCATCCTACTGATTTCTTCCTGTCTTCTCACCTCCCTCCTTCTCCCAGCCATTCCCCAGCCACTTATAGTCGCATTACATTCATTCTTTATGTTCAACAATTCCTTGAAATGTTCTCTCCATCTGCTCACTTTTCCTCTCTTCTCCACCAATAATCTACCATTTTTATATTTTATTCCCCTACTAACTTCATTTCCACCCTGTCTGATTCTCTTTACCTCTTTCCGGAACATTTTCTTACATTTCTTACTCTCAATTTCGTTCCAAATTCCTCATCCACTCTCCTCTTACTCTCTCTTACTAATCTTTTCACCTCTCACCTCCTTTCTGCATATAACTCTCTCTTCCATCTCTCAACTTCTTCCACGCCCCTATTTCTCATCCATGCATTATATGCATTTTGCTTTTGTGCCACAGCCTGTCTCACCTCTTCATTCCACCATGCTGTTCCTTCTGCCCCTTTTCGTCTTCTCTTCACCCCACACACCACCTCATATGCTGCACATATTTCTTCTGTGAATATCTTGCACACACCTTCCACGACCCCAATCTGCTCCAATTCATATTTATCCAAAATGTTCCTCCACTTCTCTCTTATATTTTGCCTTTTTCTCATCCTCTTGTAACCTTTTCACTCTACCGACCCATTAGAGCAAATTCTCATGGGATAGGCTTGAAGTAGTCAATGTCCGCGTCGGTGATTCAGGGGCAAGACACTTCCCCTTCAAGGTATAAATGAGCATGCTTATAAAGGTGACAGAAAGAACTAGTAGCATGTCCTCGTAGGACCAAAGGCACAGCCATTCTGCTGGGGGAGGCAGACATACACGATCATGAGCTTTGCGGTTCTGGTGATTAAGTGTTTGAAGTTAGTAGTCTTGCGAAAGTGTAAGACAAGGTTTTTTTTCTTTTTTTTTTGGATAATGAATAGAGGAAGGAAAAAAAAAATAAGTCCATGTGCCTAAAGGCATCCTCCATTCATAAAATACTTATAACAATTGGGTTTAAAAATGAATTTTGATAAGCAGAGGTTCTGCATTGTGGGGGAGAGAGTGTGAGTTCATAGGCGCTCCCAGCTGCCCGAGTATTTCGGGAGAAAATGTGAAGGGGAGGCACAATTCCCGATGTCACTAACCAAGGAAAAACTGCCACTCTTCACCAGATTATTTAATTTTCGACATCAAAGTCGGTCTACTAAACTCCGTTCATTTTATGTTCCCTCTGTGTCACTAAAAGGAAGGGAGAAATTATAACAACATTATTTTAGTCACTGCTACATGGAAGAGAGGCTGCATTATAGTCAAGGAAAATAAAGAAATGGTGGGCTGAGTCTACCATCTCGGTTTGGGGACGGTTATTATTCTTTCCCTCCATAAATATCGATAAGCTTTATTTTACATTAATTTCATGTATGTGTCAATCAAAACAAAATAAACAGTGTTATGAGAAACATGTAACGATTCTTCGTTAAGAAATATTAGCACTACACGGCTGAAGATTGTACGTTAGGATTAAAAACAATAACAAACTCACGTGTGTCTACTGCCCCGCTGGACCTGCTGTACAAAGACCATTGAAAACCATTGCAGAAAAAATGGACAGTGCCTAGACTGAAGTATTTCCTGAAGTCTAGAGGAATACCCTGTTCAGGGTACATCACTGGCGTGTTGTTTTGAGTTTTTGTACGGTATTTTGGAGCCCTCGGCATCGTCGGATTTCGGCCGGCGGTCTCGTCTCTGCACGATTTCTGTTTTAAACATTGTACAATTTTCATATGAAAAACTTCGTAGATATTCTTCAGCATTTTGGAGATGAAGCATTGTTCTTTTAGAAAGCTAAATTATATGGGTCTCAAACAAAATCTGCACCTAGAGACTTGTAAATATGTGATGAATCCTGTCACAGCCGGTGCGCTTTCACGGCGGCTATAGTAACGTTTTCCCATATTTACCGCATTAAAACATATCTAGGAAATTAGTTTAACTACTAAAGCATAATATCATGAAGAACTTACGTACGGTATATCATTAAATATCACGGGAGAGATTTTTAAAGATATGCGATTTCTGTGGTCTCTGCATGAGTAGCCCGACTTGCATATTGAACTAGCTGACGATCAGTGGCAACTCTTGAGTTAGTGACGGTGGGAATTGAAGCCAGTTCGTTAGAGCACTTACGGTAAAAATATCGATAAAATAGTGATAAAGAAGCAACATCTCTACGTACTAATAACGGAGGAAGGTCCTGCGTTATGGCAGGATTATTGATTAATCTAATGGCTTTAATTTGAATTTTGTCCAACTGCCTCAATGCAACCGCTCCACGTCCACTCCACATTGGTGAACAGTATTCGATCTGAGAACGCACATGACTTGTATATTGTGGCCAACTGCTCGTCAGTGAAGAACTCACGAACTCTGTATATAAGTCCCATTTTTTTAGAAGCATTTTTAGCAAGGGATTTAACATAAGCTGTCCAGCTTAGGTTGGGGTTTAGAGTAACAAATCGAGTCCCGTAATCGTGACATACAGCGCCAATAGACTTTACTCAGAAACCAGCAGTACTTCTTTGTCGCGTTTGTCCTCGGTCATGCAGTAGATTAAATAGCAGAATTAACTCAGTGACAGATTTTAGAGTATATAAATGAACATAATATACTCAACGAATGAGTTATTAAGTAACTGAATTGCACCTGAGTCGTACATAAGTTATTATTACGTTTAGATATTTTCCTTGTGTCGAGTTGTAACTCTGTGTATTAAGTAATTTGTCATGTTCGTATTAACGTAACGAACTTGCATAACTTGATTGTTAAAGCACTGTAAATAGTCTGTTTACAGTTGTTAAAACTGAAATAGTTGTTTTTGTTTTAAAATCTTAATGTGTGAAACAGTCATTTGTTGTAGTCCAGGAGGGAATTGGGACAGAAAGATATACAGTATCTTGTCCTAACTTTAATGTTACAGATTCTCTTGTCCTCACTCCCCACTGATACTGTGCACGCTACCGCTATTAATTGATGGCAGTCATTCATTGTGCTCAGCTAGCGCGAGTGTGAAGTATACCACTAGTTACTAATGGAGTGTAGGGCACGACATTTGGGACACTGCCTATTAATAAGATGGAGAAGAGCATGGAGGTTTTAGAAAGGAAAGATGTTGCAGTGATCAGATACTTATTTTAATATGTTTTATGGAGAAGTGTCAAGAGAAGGGAGGAAGTAGTATGCTGCCTTTTTGGCTCTGGAGAAAGCATAAGAGAGAGTAGATAAGCAAGGAATGTGGAGGGTATAGAAAATATATGGAACACTCATCAAGTTATTCAGTGCTGTGAAGAGTGTTAGAGGACACTAAACCCGGTTTCACGGAGTCTGACGCACTGATTTTGCCAGCTGAGGACACTTGGATTTGGTAACACTGCGCTAAGTTCTTGGGCGGTGATTGGTCAATTTCTGTTGTGTTTGAACGTGCACCAAATTGATTTCGTATTTCAACCAAGGCCTCCATTTATTTACATGATATCGGATTATAGAGATAAAAATTAAAGCAATGATATCTTTAATGAAAGATATGTGCCTTTTAAATTTGTAGAGATAAACCTGAACCACATTAATAACAAAACTGAGTAAAGTTGCGACTGGACGCATACGGACAACAGCCAGCGACTGATTTTAAATTTATTTCATGATGTTCGATTTCGTTCACACTGTACGCGGTTTTATTATGCTGTAGCAGCATAGTTCAGCTATTATTTTCTCATGGGGTTTGCTTTTATCTTACTTTAATTTCTTTCACCATTAAAAAAAATGCGGCTCATTGTACACTGATGTAATCCATTACTTTCGCGGCTTCTCTCGGTCGATGGGACAGAGATATTATCAGGCTTGAAGTGAGGGTGGATGGTGACCAGGGATAGGGTGTCCGTCTGTCTTTCTGTATCTCAGTCTCTTGTGATACTTATGAAAATGTTCAAGAAAATCAAACACCAAACTTAGTGATGTAAGGAATAATTTTACTGAATCTGACTATGAATACAAACAAATGCAGATTTTTAAAGCTGCAGTTACCATCCATCCATCCATCATCCAATCCTACATTGCCCCATAAGGAGCGTAGGAGCCCAGGGCTAGGCAGTTGGTCCCAACATTTAAGATGAGAGTGACCAGCCTCACTCATCCCTGAGTGGTATTACATGAGCAATGAACCCCAACCACCCCTTGGATATAAACCTTCACCGGCTCAATCCGATTGGGCCGCAATAATTACCCACTAAAACACCAGGCGCCAAAATTTGGTTATATGGTTACCACCCAGCGTAGAAAATGGTTTCCTGGTGTACAGGAAACCATTTGGCTTGTCACTCAGTGTAGAGTCACCCACAGGCTGAAGGAAGAGGAAAGAATGAAGGAAAGAAAGACAGAAGAGGGAGTGTAAAGTCACCCGTAGGCAGAAGGACTTTACACTCCCTCTTCTGTCTTTCTTTGTAGTTACCTTAAGGTTATGAAAATGTGTATGCACAGTATATTGAGAATAGCATGTATTGACCCCAGTGAGATGATGATGATGGTGTGTGTGTGTGTGTGTGTGTGTGTGTGTGTGTGCTTACACAAATCATAATTATTAGAAGATAAGCTAAGCGTATCTAGGGTAAGGTTATATATTAGTAGATGAGGTAATGAACGGCATGGTGTAGACTGTAGACTGTGACACTGTAGAAGTTGTGGAAAAAACATCCCAACCTTCACAGGACCTCGGTACCACCTTGCTATGAACGTCTGAATTCCCGCCACAATTGTCCGTATGCGTCCAGTCGCGACATTACTCAGTTTTGTTATTAATGCTGTTCAGGTTTATCTCTAGAAATATAAAAGGCATATATCTATCATTAAAGATACCATTGCTTTAAATTGTATCTCTATAATCCGATATCTTGTAAATAAATGGGGGCCTTGGTTGGAATACGAAGTCAATTTGGAGCACGTTCAAACACAACAGAAATTGACCAATCACCGCCCGAGAACTTAGCGCAGTGTTACCAAATCCACGTCTCCTCAGCTGGCAAAATCAGTGCGTCAGACTCCGTGAAACCGAATATAGGGATGCTGTATGCGTGGAGAGTGAACTTTCACCTGAATTTTTTATTGAAATAGTAATGTGTCGTGTCACTGTGGTTGTTCAGTTCAAATACGGAGGGAGTTATAAAAGACAAAAGGTTGGACAATGGATGGCGGAGTGTCCCTAATGAGAGAGCGCAGGGTTTGGAAATTTGTACGGATGTTGGAGCGTATCTTATGAGAAAGAGCATGGTTTGGAAATTTATACTGTTGTTTGCTGGCGACACTGTAATGTTCAGTGAAGATGTATGGGAGCTGCCAGGCTTGGTGAATGAGTCTGTGAGTGTATGTATGAAACTGAACCTAAGAGTTAATGCTGATAAGTGTAAAGTTATGGTCTTTGAGAGAAATGAAGCCACAGAAGAACCAGTGAGGCTGAATAGTGAAGGAAAGGAGAATGCGAGTCCATTCAAGTACTTAGGTACAATTGGCTTCACTTCTAAGTACTACACCGACTTGTGGCGTATATATATATATATATATATATATATATATATATATATATATATATATATATATATATATATATATAACAGAACAGAGGAAGGAAAAACAAATGAATTAAAAAAAAAAACAAATCCATGCACCAGATTACTGGTGTCCTCTGTTCATAAAATATCTGTAACAGTTAGACTTGAACATCAGTAGGTTGAAGTTTGGAGGGAAACAACTCTGAGGAAGCGAGTTCCAGAGAGATGCAGTTTGGGGAATGAAAGAATTCTGATAGGCAGTTCTGTAGTATAGCTGAGTGACATTCCAGTCATGAATGCTGCCAGATGCCCGTGTAACACGAGGGAAGGCATGGAGAGGTGGCACCATAGATGCAACTTAGTCTGAGCATTTGCTGTAGAAATATCTGTAAAATAACGCAAGGGAGGCAACATTCCTTCTTGTAGGGGAGGTAGTTAATTAGTAATAGCAGGGTTATTAATAATTCTAACAGCTTTGTTCTGAATCTTGTCTACTTGTTTTAATGCAACCTCTCCACATCTGCCCCACAAGGGTGAGCAGTATTCAAGCTGACAGCGCACATGACTCTTATAAATTATAACTAACTGCTCGTCAGTGAAGAAGCTACGGACTCTGTACAATAATCCAAGTTTCTTTGAGGCGGTTTTAGCAAGTGATCTAACATGAGAGGTCCAGCTGAGGGCATTGTTGAGCGAAACGCCAAGAATTTCAATACTTTTGGAAATGGGGATATTTGTAGCATGGAAGGTAATATACGATTCTGGCAATACCTGCCTATTAGTAAATTGTATATATTTAGTTTTATTAGCATTAAATGAGACAAAGTTCTTTTGTTCCCATTCACTGATCGTGGACAAATCTTGATTTAAAGAGGTGGCTGTACTGCAGTGAGAGTTAGAGATATCGGACTTTGTAAATGGATGTCTGAGTGTGAATGAACTATGAAGTGTTGAGTCATCTGCATATGAATGGATGGGATTGTGGGTGACAGATAAGAGATCATTAATATTAATGAGGAACAAGGTTGGTGCCAGAACTGATCCCTGCGGCACGCCAGCATTAACTGAGTGGAAAGTGGAATATACATCATCTACTTTTACTCTTATTTTTCTATTGCTGAGATATGAGAAAATCAAAGGAACAAAAGAGTTTAGTCCATAGCAATGGAGTTTGGACAACAGGGAACGGTGCCAGACTCTGTCGAAAGCTTTAGAAATATCCAGGTCTACTGCATGAGTTTCACCATGCAGGTCAACTAATTGATGGGTGGTATGAGTCAGGAGATTGAGTATGTCAATGGTGGATCTTTCTTGGCGAAAACCATATTGTCTATCACTAATTAAGTTGTTGGATTCAAGATGTTTAATTATGTGCTTATTAATTACAGTTTCAAAAACCTTACAAAGAGAAGATGTGACAGCTATTGGTCTGTAATCAGAGGGGTCAGAGGAACTTCCTTTCTTTGGAATTGGGTGGATATTAGCTTCTTTCCATGAATTAGGGAATGAAGAAGTACGTATGCATAGTCTGAATAATTTTGCAAGAACAGTGGCAAGTTCTGGGGAATACTTTTTCAAAACAATTGGCGGAATTCCATCTGGGCCTAGAGCTTTGTTGGTAGGTAAATTGTCTAGGATGGATTTTACATATCTTGTCTGTATTTTAAGTGGAACAATTTCGGGAGAGTCAAGTTCTAGTGCAGCGACATTCTGGCTGGCTTCCTCTAAGATAGAATTTCTGGCAAATGTACTGGCAAAGATATCTGCTTTCCCACGCGGGTCATTTGTAATATTGCCATCCGAAGATTTTAATGGAGGAATGGATGATGACTTGTTAAAGTTATTATTGAAAGAATTGAGAGTTGACCAGAATATTCTATTGTCATTAGGGATGTTAAGTAGTTTTGATGCTTGGTTTTGAAGACAGTTTGATTTAGCAAGATTTATTACAGCTTTTGCATGGTTTCTAGCAATTTTAAATTGAGAGAATGATTAAGATGTTTTTTATTTCAAGTAATAGTTATATGCTGTTGACTTTTGGGCTGTTGCTCTGGCACAGTTGCTATCAAACCATTTTGGAGAGTTTGATCTTTTAGTGAATTGTTGACTTGGTATGAATAAATCCATACCAGCTAGTATTAAATTGCAAATGTGGGATTGGGTAGAATTGACATCACTAGAGAAGAAAGACTGCCATGGAATGTCAGCAAGATAATTTCTAAGTTCATCCCAGTTTGCCCTATCAAAGTGCCATCGGGTCACCCCGACAGGTTCAGAATGGGGAGGTTTGGGGGGGCTAACTAATGAGGCTTTGATGAGATTGTGGTCAGAGGATCCAAGTGGAGACAATACCTCTATCCTGTACTGATCTGGATTATTTGTCAGGAACAGATCCAAAAGATGGGCATTATGGTCAGGATTATCTGGTATTCTGGTTGGTTGCTTTACCAGTTGCGTGAGATTGAACAATTCTGGAAACAGCTCGCACTCTAGACCAGCATCGTCAGTCCTGGCAGAGTGCAATAACCATTCAACATTATGTATGTTAAAATCACCCAAGATGGTAATTTCGGTGTTAAGGGCAAGATTAAGGTTACTCAACTGTGTGGAAATGGAATCAAATACACTGGGTTCAGAAGAAGCATTGGAGGAGCGATAAACTACACAGATATATTTGGTGATATTTTGACAGTTTAGTTTATACAGCGAGTAATCAAAACTGCGTGAAGTGAAGTTTAAAATGGTGTCAACTGCATATTGGGATTTGATAATAGGGCCAGAGGGGATATGGACTGTAGGAAAAAATGGACTGAATTTAAGTTGGTACTAAGCCCAGGGATGTTGGTGAAGTATAAGGCGGTATTTTCACTCCTTCGCTTGGTAGATGTGGCACCAATGTGTCTGTTTACATCGTATTAAGACGTGAATGAGTTGGAGGAATTGGGGTATTGTGAGCAGATACTGACACCTAAATTGCAATGATCTATGGAGTTTTTTTTTTTTTTTTATTTGCCTATCGACCATTGAGGTCGGAGCCCCTAGTCATTAACCCCTACACCACGGGCATGTATACCAATGTTTTGCATGTGCCGCGGGGTTATTCGGGCTCCGACAGACTCTCAAAAAATATTTGCCAAAAAACAGTTATTAGTCCTAGATTATTAAGATTACATATGCTTATGGCACATACCTTCAGCTTTCTCCTGGAATGTTTGTTGAGCCTTCGTCGGTTAATGTAGGACTTGTGGAGACCTCTGAATTTGGGTAACGAAGTCTCCACTTTACACTTCCTGACAACCCATAATATGATTACCACAGCCAGATATTAACGCTATAAACACTACTCTATGATTTTCAAGTAGTTTGGGATCCATACTCCAAAAAAAACCCACTGTGAAAGCAATGAAAATTACGAGCGCGTCTGACCGTCACACTTGCGCTAGTTTGCTGTTGGTACTCTGTCATTTATTATTCATAAAACCCCTCACACTTTATATTTCTATTACTATATAACACTTATATATATCTACAGTCTTTATCCATAAGTTTCCTTCAGTACTATTAGTTTATTGTCACTGTAGGGATTCAATTTCTTTCAGTAAAATACGTAGCATTCACTTTCTTGTCCTGTATACGAGCATTGAGAGTGAATGTCACTTTCACCTTCACTCTCATAACTCATAGTATTCAGACATGCTAGAGTGAAACTTTCACTTTCATTACTCCTAGGGTATATACTCGTATTCTTATAATACTACTCATTTACATTTCTATTTACGTTTTCTATTTTATTTACGTTATTTACATTTCTATTTTATTTACACTGTGTTATGCACTGTCACTTGAAGTAACTTATAAAACTATTTTCCACTGTTCACGTATATTTACATTCATTACTTTCACTTGCTGTTTACACATTATTTACACATTATTTACAATTCCACTTGCACAGTTTTACTCAATAGAAAGATCGTAGTCACTCTTTTATCAATTGTCAGCCCTTTACCTCTTTCCACACGAGGTTTAGTAGGGAGTAAAGGTCACAGGGCCCTTTGCATGGGGGTGAAAAATCCCTGAAGCTAGCAAGAGCGAACAGACGTACCTCCACTTTGGAAGATGAGAGTGAACTGGTAAGGGTGGGCCGGGGTGGTGGCCTACCTAGGGAAATTCATTACTGCCAACGTTAGCCTCTTGACACAGCTAATATATAGCAGTGAAATGATTGGCAGGAAATCTAGACAGTACATTATAAATTAGGTAGTTCCAGGTGAATGTAAATATCACTTAGGCTTCTCCCTTCCCTCCTCATATGTATATTTATTACGAAAATAGATTATACAGCATATTTCAAGGGGAAATAAACAGCAAAAATTAGCGAACGAGTGCACATGAGGTGTTGTCAGGTGATAATTAGCCAATTCCAGGTGTATGGCACTCTCACTTACCTTATTTCTTTCTTGTATATATTATTTGGTATAAGAATAGGGCATAGGGCTTATTTCAATGGATGAAATCAGTGAAAAATTCCAGGGAAGATTTACTTAGCGTAGCACGGCCGGGCAGGCGAGAGGATAAGGTAATGGAGGGGGGGTAGAGAGGGGAGTCAAGAACGGGAAGAAATGGCTAAATTGTCAACAATGGATTGGAGTACAGATGAGATTAGGAGTGCTGACTAGTGTTGGACATTGGCAGTACTGATAGATGATACAAGCCCCCACTTGGAAGCCCGGGTGAATTCAAAATAACACAGAATCACAAAAGCGACGCCCCGCGGTATGATCCCTTGCTCCCAAGCGTCACGAAAGTGACGCCCCGCAGTTAAGGGGTTAAGGCAAGAATATATATATGTATATACATTGACACATATATACCAACATATATATATATATATATATATATATATATATATATATATATATATATATATATATATATATATATACATACAAACAAACACACATCCATGCATATGAACATACACTCTTTCATGCACACATACACATATATATAATAATTTTTATTTTATTATTTTTTTAATTATTTTTCTTAATTTTTTGTATATTTTTAACGTTGGGTCTGGTTAGTACTTGGATGGGTGACCGCCTGGGAACACCAGATGCTGTTGGCATCCCTACGTCAAGTGGGGTTGGTGGAGGATTAGTGCCCCTCCCTGTAAAACAATTAACTCTAAGCCCTTGGCCACCCTATCTGGGATACATGGCATCTGGCAATGAATGAATGAATGAATATTACTTATAATTTTAAATACCTAATCTAAATACCCTAAAACTAACCACCTAAGAGACAAATCGCTAACCTATACTAAATCCTAAGAGACAAATAACTAACCTACACTAATAGTAAAAAAGCCTTGACCAAGAGAACACCATCGACTGCAGATATGTAATGCCTTTCTACATTACATACCTGCACTCATCACCTGGTGACTGTCATTCGAGGCACAACCTAATATAGGGGACATCAGTATATGAAAGGGAACCAGACGAGTCAGGAACATTTCCATGTACGTCAGCTGTCGTCCCTAATTAGAATAACTTAAGCAAGATGGTATAATGTATTTACATAATTTGTACAAAAAGTGAAGAACCTCGCCCAGCAGACCACCATCGACTGCAGGTGCCAAATACTTTCCTATATTGCACACTTGCACTCATCAGCTGGTGACTGTCAGGCGAGGAACTTGGCTTAATGCAGGGGATATCTATATTAGAAATAGATCAGTGGAAGGAGAAACTATTTCAGATATGTCAACTGTCAACCCTAAATAATATTACAATATATACATATTTACCATTGATAAAAACCATAACCACACAGTAAAAAAGTCACATCACTCTGATCAGTCTGGTTTCTCTCAAGAATGCCATCAATTTATCAGTCATAACAATGTCCCCATCACCCAGGATGGTGGAAAGGGTGAAGGGGACGTCTACTGCGCTGCAGTAATTTATAAGTGAAGCACGTTCACGAATAAATCGCTGACAGTGCAGGATGATATGACTGATAGATAACACTGCATTACAGATGTCACAGTGCGGTGGGAAGCATCTTTCCATATATGGTTTCATGTGAGTTAAAATGGTGGCATTGAGCCATAACCGTGCCAATACTTTTTCTTCCAGGCGACTGGGGCAGTTGACGGTGTCCCAGTCACCCAAGTGCGGCTTATAAGTTGGAATATTTAGTCTGATCCTCTGACTTTGCCACAGAAGAATTATTGATTTCTTTCCGAGAGAGAGACTCATTCATAGATCACGAGGATCGTCCCAAGTCCCCCCAAGCTCTACAGCTGACTTTGCAAGTAAGTCAGCCTGCTCATTGCCGTAGATACGACAATGACCAGGCACCCAGATCAGCGTGAATGACTTGTTGCATGAATGCAGTTTATTAACGATGCGGCCCTGGATCTCGCGAGAGTCCGTAGTACAAGATGCAATTGCCTGAAGGGCTGATTTTGAATCTGAAAATATGACAAATGAGTCATGCCTAGAACTGAGAGCATAGTCTATGGCTTTGTCAATAGCAAAAAGTTTGGAGGTAAACACAGATGTATGAGTCGGCAACCGATACCTAAGTGCACATTCAGTCGACCACACACTTGTACCCACACATTCACTCGACTTGGAGCCGTCAGTGTACAAGTGGTGGGACCCCAAGTGACGAATGATGATGTTACAAAACAAGTGGTGGACCTCCGCCTCCGGCGCCTTGGCCTTTGGTGCTGGGAGCCATGTAACATCAACAGTAAAGCCGGGTGGCTCCCAAGGCGCTATATTTTTAAGCTCCAACTTGTCACAGTCACTGGGGTCCACACCAAGCTCCTGAGTCAGTAAGTGGAGGCGAATGGCAAGTGGCCGATGCACCCCTCTCGTGAGATGGTGGTATTGACACAGGGGGGTACAGGTCACGTTGCCGATATTACTTTTCCTATATGTTCGTAACCCGTATGAAAAGGCCAGGTGGTCACGGCGAATATAGAGGGGAGGCACATTCGCCTCCACTTCCATACGAGCTACACGGGTACACTGGACAGCTCCAAGACACATTCACAAACATTTATTCTGCAACACATCCAATCCCTTCAGCGTGGCATCGGATGCCGAGCCATACACCTGTGCGCCATAGTCTAGCTTCAATCGAATAAGGGACTTATACACCGTTAATAATGATTTTCTGTCGGCACCCCATGTAGTACCCGCTAGGTACTTGAGGACATTTACTGGTTTATCACAACGGGTAAGCAAAGTATTAATATGAATTTTGAAGTTCAAACAACGATCAAAATGTATTCCCAAAAACTTTACAGAATTTTGAAAAGGTACCACCTGATTATCCAATGTTAAGCACAAATTAGGTACGTTGCGATTAGTGAAAACTACAGCGGCACACTTGGGGATGGAAAACTTCAATCCCCACTGCAAGACCCATTGGTGGACGGAGTCAAGGGCTGCTTGAATCCACCCAGCCAAAAATTGTGCATTACGAGAGGAGTGCCATATTGAACAATCGTCAGCATAGAGTGAGTATTAAAGATTCCTTGGGATGGGAGCTGATGACAGAATATCATTGATCATAATACTAAATGAGGCCCTGAGAAGCAGAACTCGCCAAGCGCCACCCCGGCCGAAAACCAGGTTATTATAGCATTGTCTTCCCCCACCCTTCCCCTATCTGGAGAGACACAGAGACGGGAGTTTTTCAAATATCCTCAAGGTCGTATTCGCATGTTAGTGCACCACACTTTCGACCTTATTGCTGCGTCACATGGTCTGAGGCCCAAGCTTGGCTGCAGAACTAACCAAGCGCCCACGCCGCCCTGACAGCTGAGCCTGGCCAATCACGCTCGCCGTAGTGTCCCACCTTTAGCCCCGCTCGGCCAATCACCGTGCGTGTTGCTCGTCACCCTCGTGCCAAAACACAGCTGGGAGCATCAGAAGCTCTTTAACTAGCATACCACTGGATTACTCTCCTAATTCTCGTGAATTTTGTGCTTTTTTTTCAGTGTTATTCAGCTTACGATTATTGTCTCACAATGCATAATGACATTACCATGAAATTTCTGTAAGGAAAAAAGTAACAGTAAAAATTAATAACAATACCTACCTTAGACCATTCCAAAGCTGAAAGAAGGTGGCAAAATAAAACAATAATATTATTATTATACGATATTACTTTCTTGAGTAAGATAATAATAATGTTTTCCATTAATTTTATTGATTGCTTTCTTAATTTTCTTCATTCTACGTTTCGTGCATTGCATTTTTTCATTAATGTCGTTTTTCTCTTCTCAATAATTATTGTTTATTATCATGCCCATTACTTCCATGTATTATTATTGTATTGTATTATTATCTTATTATACTATTATTATGTTATTTTCATTGTACATGTTCTTTTTTTGCTCTATTCTGACATTGCCTCTTTCCTTATGCATAAAAATGAAATGAAAATAAACACAGCGAAAATCGAGGTCACAGATTTCCGAATTTCAAAATGCTATACCTCGTGACCGTATAATGCTATGAAGTTGAATGTAGTCTCAAAATGATCAGCATTTTATACCCTATTCACATAAGTAATAAGCGAAATTATAAACGTTCAGCATTTTGAGTGGCAGGAGTATGAACGCAATGAGGTGTAATGAACATTTTATTCATAACACCAATAAATTGCAGTCACGCTCCTGCCGCTTGAAATATCGACAGATTTTAATTAATTTTAGTCCTTATGTAGTTAGGTTATACTTTACTGATCATTTTGAGACTAAATTCTACTTGATACCTTAATTGAGTCAGGAGATTTAGCCTTTTAAAAGTCGGAAAACTTTGACCGCGATTTTTTTTTTTTTTTTTTTTTTTGGCGCTTGGTGAGTTCTGCTTCTCGGGGCCACAAATAAAGTAGGACTAAGCACACTTCCCTGCAGCATCCTGTTTTCCTGGATAAATATATCCGATGTTACGTTACGGGGCAATTTGACAGGGTGTCCTGTCCCTTAAGAAATTTGTAATAAAAATAGGCAAATTTCCTCTTAAACCATAAGCATAGAGCTTCATTAGTATACCGTGTCGCCATGTCATGTCATAGGCTTTATGGATGTCCAAAAACACCCCTATCATGAATTCTTTATTGGCAAATGCCTCTGCAATACAATGCTCCAAATTCATTAAATGATCTAGTGAACTTCTGTATTTACGGAAGCCACGTTGTTGATCATTTAACAAATTCTTTGACTCTAAAACAAAAAGAAGTCTATTATTAACCATTCGTTCCATGACCTTACATAGACAAGAAGTCAACACAATAGGACGAAATGAAGTGGGATTCATAAGACGACCAGCCTCTATGGGTATTGGTATGACGTGTGCAAAGTGCCACGAGTTTGGGAACGTTCGAGACGCCCAAATCTCATTGTACAATGCTAACATCTTAATCAGGTTGTCCTGATTAAGATGCTGGATCATACCGTACGTGATGGTGTCTGGTCCAGGGCTGGTGTCTTTACAGGATTTAAGGGCAAGGAGCAGTTCATCTAGTGTAAACTCTTGGTTGTACGGGGAGTCTACGTCTTCTGTGGCAAAGTCAATAATCTGTAGTTCAGCCATGCGTTTATGATGTTGGAAACGCAGGTCATAATTGGCTGAGCTAGTTACATGAGCAAAACTCATGGCGAGGATGTTAGCAACGTCCACGGGCTCATCATAGATGTTATTATTTACTTGCAAGGTGGTAATGGGGAAGTATGGGCCTTTATTATTTAATATTTTTATGGTGGACCAGACTTTACTTAAAGGTGTTGTACGAGTCACCGTGGACACAAAGGACCGCCAGGAGTCACGTTTGGCCCTTCTTATTATTCTCCTTGCCTCAGCCCGTGCCTGTTCGTATGCAATAAAATTTTCCTCGGTGGGCTGACTATAAAAAATGCTGTATCTCCTATTGCGTTTTCTTAATGCTTGTCGGCAATCCGGCGTCCACCAATGTGCTCTATGCCTCGCATGAACTGTAGAAGTCTTGGGAATAGCAGCCTGAGCTGCGTGTAATATGGAAGTAGTTACATTTTCGACCTGGACATCTGTGGTCTCCCCAGATATATCTAAATTGGCGATCCTTGAGAAGGATCCCCAATCTGCTTTCTTAAAGTTAAATTTTGGAGGTGGAGGGTCCGAAACAATGTCGCGTGTATAAGAAAGACAGATGGGTAAATGATCACTTCCCAAGGAGTCGTCATAAGGGTCCCATGAGAAATCTTGATGTATACCAGGGGAGGCCAAAGATAAGTCAATGGCCGAAGAGTTACCAGTACGATCATCTACATGAGTCGCTCTACCATCGTTCAGAAGACAGGGGCTGGACTGTAGTATTAGGTCGGCTACTTGCTCCCCACGACCATCGATCCTCAAGCTACCCCACTGATAGTGATGGGCGTTAAAGTCGCCCAACACTAACTTATTCCCAGGTAGATGTTCAACTAGTGAATTTAAAGCATCACTATCAATGGGGCCGTGTGGAGGACAGTACAGAGAGCAAATAGACAGATACGTGTTATTAAATTTTACTCTGCACGCGACAGCTTCCAGAGTAGAATTTAGAATCACTTCCGTTTGTGGGTGTGATTTGTGTGTGTATATGGCAACTCCGTGACCTTCATATCTTCTATACGAGTGATAGTGTTTGAACTGTGGAGGATCAGGATGATCCTCCAGGCGCGTCTCCTGTAAACAAACAACGTCTGGCCTGTGTATTGACAGCAAGATTGCTATATTTGGTAACTTATTCCCGACACCTCTACAATTCCACTGTAATAGAGTGAATGTGGCGGTTTAAGATTTACAAGGGTGGCCAGTATGCTTAGTTTTTTTATGCACCCTGCGTCCAGGCGAGTGGCTACCGGGGGACCTTTCCCGGTTCTTGTTCATGGAGACTTCCATATTTTCGTCAATGATAAGGCTCCCAGACTCCACCGAGGAAGAGCTATTCTTTCTCTCCCTCGCTGGACCAGGAGCGGGAAGGACATGAGGACGTGACTGCTTAGTGAGGGTGGTCAAATTAATTTTGCCAGACTTGTCAGGCTTCTGTTTTGGCCGCACTGACTGCGAAGGAGCAGCGGCAGCCTGAGAGTATGAAGTAGCGACAGGGATGTCCGTAAGAGAGTTGGATCGTACAGGAGGCTTAGACTGAGAGGTAGGGCGTGGGGCATGAGGAGCGAATGTAAGGTCAGTCTGTGTCTCAACGATGCACATCACGGGACGGGACACAACCGCCGATGCATAGGAGATATTAGGCTTGGGAGTTGCATAACTCCTTCACCTTTTTCCTTGCATCGTAAAAGGAAATGCGCTCAGTTGCCTTCACTGTACAAACCTCTTTCTCCTCCTTCCACTTTGGACAAACCCTCGAGGAAGTGGAGTGAGCATCCTTGCAGTGAAAGCAGCACTGTCTCGGATGTACAGTTGTCAGCAGAGTGACCTACAGCCGCGCACTTGCCACATACCAAGTTCGAAGCTCGAGAAGTCTTTTCGTGATGTCCGTAAATCTGACATTTTGAGCAACGAAGAGGATTGGGAATGTACGGTCTGACATTTACAATTTCATATCCTACTTTCACGTTAGTAGGTAGAAATATTTTCCCAAAAGTGAAGACTACTGTGGCTGTCTTCGTCCTTATGCCTTCCAGAAATGAGTGATAAATCTGGCATCAATTACATGTTGCTGAGCAAGTTCCTGTATGATCTCTTCCTCACTCATCACCATGAGATCCCTGCAAGTGATAACACCCTCGCAGGAATTCATGGATGTTGGGATCTTGGCCTCGATATCATGACAGTGAAACTTGCGCAGCTTTAGCAAGTCTTTAACCTGAGCAGAACTGAATGTCTTTACTAGGAGGTCACCATTTCCAAGTTTTTTTACTTGTTCCACCTCTCCAGCACAGTGGTCAATCACCTTCTTGACAATGAAGGGATTGAGTCTAGACAGGGGGGTGGAACCTAGTGCATGAAGCATTACGAAGGTCGCGTTGCTTACAGGTATGTCAAGTGGAGAACGAGTCTGGCGTCCGTCAGTCTGGGGCCGGTCAGTCACGGTAGGAATGTCGTCAGAACTACCTCCCCCCCTGAAGGGGGGGGAGGGAGTAGGGGCGTCCGTCATA
>NC_137021.1:22077734-22257734 GCF_032717465.1 Coenobita brevimanus
ATCCCTTTTATTTTTAATGAGTGAGCGCAGTGGAAATTTGTTATTGGAAAGGAGTATGTGGTGTTACATGGAGAGACTGACTGACAAATGAAGTGAAGGAGCGCTGTGATGTGGATGAGGATGTGATAGAAAACGTTAGGAGAAATGCACTGAGGTGGTTTGGCCATGTAGAGAAGATGAAGAGCGAAAGACTAACGAGGAGAGTGTATGCGCGTGAGGTGGAGAGGAGAGGGGGGGGGGAAGGCCGAGGATGAGATGGACGGATGGAGTGGAAGGGATGAGAGAGGGGGTGTGAGCTGGGAGCAAGGCAGTGAATGGCACTGGACAAGGCGACATGGAGGCGATTTGTTTGTGGCCATCCCTTACTGGATTGAGGCGTCTGGCAATAGACAGAGTGGTAAGGCACATCTGAGTAGTGTGGGTGTGAGGATTTTTGTATCTGTCCTTACTGAGGAATACGGAGAGACTGCATAACTAGTGGGGGTTGCAGCCACACACTTAGGATTGGCGTTCATAATGTGAATATCACATTAGCCATGATGTGTGAAATGTTACTGGACCTGTTAATTACAAGACCCAGTACATAGACAGTATTTCATAATGGGGGTCTTGGCTCTGTAGTAGCGGACCTTTGGTAGAAAGGATGTTGCATAAGAGGATGGCTGAATGGATGCACTAGCTCATATGAGTTGATGCTCTAGTTTACAGCTACAGTACAACTATGGACTGACATCGGTGCACATTGCTATATCAACTGTATTCCTAATGACTGCCAGCACTCTGTTGTTACACCTATTACATACCCATAACCGTTATGATATCACAACAACAGTTACGGGAGTTATTTTCATGTTTTCGTGTTTTATTTAATCATTTTACAGTACAAAGGTGTTCCGCTGTCATCACAAAATTGGACATGGTATGATATAGGTTCAAAATACATGGTATTACAGTGACGGTTCTTGAAATTACAACTGACGGACTGTATATTTATGGAAGGGAACAATATCTTAGGTCAAAGAAAGTCTGAGTCGGTGGGTGGATGGAGGTGTGGCTGGTTGGTGGTGCAGGGTGGCCAACCTTTCCGATTCCATACGTCTACGTATCCATACCACGTTTATTATCCTGCGTTTTTTTTTTAAATTTCTATTTATTTACTTTAAGGGTGTTACAGATATAGTTTGTGATTATCATCACTCAGTTACCAAATATTTCCCCGTATATTTCGGTTCTGTTTCGCTTCTTCATTATGGCCACCTACCAACGTTTGGTAAGCCTGACATTTGTATGTTGCCAGGTTTACTGTTTTGACTTATTCATAATACAATTATACTTTAATATGTAGGCATATGGAATGCGATCCAGCACCATACAATAATCATTTAAAGGTTATAGGTGTAATATAATTTGCATTTTTCCTATATTAACCAACATAAATGCAACCAAACGTATATTACCCACCCCAAACACAGTCAGGGTTACCAACAGTCAGAGTTCATTCAGAAAACGCAACAGCCTACTACAGTTCGGTTGCCAGACAGCACCAGTCAGATACTAAGTGGGTCAGGATCGGGTGACAGCAATAGTACGGAAGTGAAGCTTGGTCCCTCTTGGACGGACAGAAGTCGAGTGAAGGTAGTGCTAATGATTTATCTGAAAGGAGCACATGGAGTTACATGGAGACAAACGAATGAGTAAATGAGCACTATGGTACTAGTGTGGATGCGACTTAAAGCATTAAGAGAAAGATCCTGAGATGGTTTGGCCACGTGGAAAGGATGGAGAACGTACGAGCATAACAAAAGAGGATAACTACAGTAGGCCAGTTAGCCCATGCAAGACAGTTCCTACGGGAGTAACCAAACTACTAGAATAAGACAAGGATAGTAAAGAGGAAGGCTCTCACCCGCTCTCCAAACCTTCCAGCCGAAGCCGACAGGGAAAAGTCAGAAGGATCACCACACTATAGAAAAACTGGCGTGGACATTTTATAGGAAAGTGCAAAAAGACAAAGGAGACTATCATATTGTAACCTGAAAAGGAAAAAGAATGAATTAGTACTGGTTTTTAGGATATTGTTTTTTATTATCCAGACCTTACTTGTAATATGCTTATCTAGCCGATGCTTGAAACTGTCAGTGGGAGGAGCAGGAACTACCTCGCAAGGCAGCTAATTCAGTTCGTCCACTACACTCTTTCCAAATAAATTTTTACCTATTTCCATACTAAAACGGAAGTTATCTATTTTCAAACCATTACTTCTAGTCGTATCCTGTAGTTTTTTTTTTTTTTTTATGAAGGCGAAGATGCTCTTGAGAGGCTAGTGATGACTGGCTGAATTCATCAAGTCCGAATAACATCTTTGTGTTCCAAATAATTACCGGTAATGTGAATCGAATTTTATCGACAAACTCAAAAACAACGATGTCATTAGGACGTGTTGCATTCAGCCAATCATCACCAACCTGTCAAGTGCATCCTCGCCTCGATAAAAAAGCTGAGCGTAGTTTAAGTAGGCCTACCTTGATAATAACCCCTTTACTTACTCCCTTCATCCACTTAAACACGCCAGTTTGGTCTCCCCTTACTCTAAGTCTTTTTATTGAGTGCAGATTTATTTATTTATTATTGATATTATTATTTTTAGTTGGTCTTCATCTGAAAAGTTCCAAACATCATGTGCCATTTTTGCCATTCTTTTCTGTACATTTTCTGACGAATTGATGTCTATTCTACTGTACAGACACAAAAATTGCACGCCATAGTCTAAATGTGGACTTATTAATGCTAGATTAAGTTGAAATATTACTTTAGATGTCCTATTTCTCACGCATTGATAAATTAATCCTAGGGCCGTAGTTGCTTATTTCTCACATTTATACAGTGTTACCATGGTTTAAGGTGTTTATCAACCATGACTCCCAGATCTCTCTTGTATTCAGTTTTATTAATTTATTTAATATCCGAGTCGTTTTTAGTACCTCCGATGGTCTTGCCTACCTTAAGTACTTTACATTTTCAATATTAAATTCCATTTGCCAATTTTTAATACTTTTGGAAAATACATTGAGGTCGTTTTGAAGATTAAGACAGTCGCCAATTTAGTTAATGATACGTCCTTTTTCTGTCATCGGTCAAATTTGTTAATACTGCTGTTTTCAAAAGTCTAGATCATATACAGTATATATATATATATATATATATATATATATATATATATATATATATATATATATATATGCACTTTTGCTTCTGTAATTATTCATTACATATATATATATATATATATATATATATATATATATATATATATATATATATATATATATATATATATATATATATATGTGTGTGTGTGTGTGTGTGTGTGTGTGTGTGTGACGAATAATTATAGAGGAAAGTGTATGTGAGGAAGGTGGAGGGGGACTGAGTGAGGGAGAGACCAATGATGAGATGGAGGATGTAGTGGAGGGATAAATGAGACAGAGGAGTGTTTGGCGGAGAGAAGGTAGACAAATAACACAGGACAAGGTGATGTAAAGGTGATTTGTTTGTGGCCGCCTCTTGCACGATTAAAGGGTTTTGCTTTAGGTAAATGAATAGACGAAGATGGGAAAAAATGCGAAAGTATAAATACTACTACTGCTGCTGCTACTACTACTACTACTACTTCTACTACTACTCCTACTCCTACTCCTACTCCTACTACTTCTACTACTACTTCTGCTGCTGCTCCTGCTGCTGCTGCTGCTGATGATGATGATGATGATGATGATGATGTTGATGATTGATGATGATAATAATAATAATAATAATAATAATAATAATAATAATAATAATGATAAATGTCAGGACCAACTTGCCTAGCCCCGGGCTCCCACGCTGTTCACGGGGCAACATAGGATTGGATGATAGATGGATGGATGGATTATAGTAATAATAAAAATAAAATAATCAAATACAGAGGAAGTACAAAATAAACTGAGATGTCATATCCTACCTACAAGTCACACGTACACAGATGCGGAAAGTACTGCATTTAGGTAAGAATGTTCGTGCGCGCGCTTGTGTGGTGTGTGTGTGTGTGTGTGTTCGTGTGTGTATAATTCATTACATTTTTGTGTGAACTTGGTCTTTTGGTAGTGTTAAAAACATCGTACATTCTACACTGTTGTTTTCTTGTGACGTTTGTTTGTCAGATTACAATATAATATTATTTAGATCCACGTCTGTGTCATTATCATATTATACTGTATGCATTGAACTTGTCCATTGCGGCACTCTGTTGTCTACCGTTGCCAGAGCAACGATACTTTATTAACCATTTCTCTCCATTGGCTGTTACACAACCAAATTCCAAGCCAATTTCATATATTACTTGAAATACTGTACCTCACCGCGATACTTTATGTATGAATTTATACTGTGACGTCTTCTCAAAGAACATGATAAGAAATCTATTATTATTCTTTTTACCTGTTTACTATTTTCATCAATGTGGCTTAAGTTACTACAATCCTTAAATGAATTTGTTATACTATATTCTTGTTTTTCAAAGGCGAAGAACCAAAGTGTGCACGTCGTACTCTCATATGACTCTAGAAATATATCTGCAGATGACATAATATTCATATGCTGGTGAATCTTTTCAAATTCAAGAATACTATAATACAATACAATTGTTAATGTGCTGCTGATAGAGGTATAGTTTAATCTTTTCGACGCAACTACTAATGTGAAGGCTTTCCCCACAAGGCTCGGGAAATTCCACAGTTGTGAATGCATCAACGATATTGACCTTGAGCACGACTGAGACAGCGGCAGCAGGATGTGTGGCTGGCGCGCCATTCTCTCTCCAACTTCCCTCCCGTCAACTCGCCTCCACAACGAGGGATCGCATCTAACCTGAACAGACTAGATTCTGACATCACTCGGCCGCGACCCAAAGCTGACACGCTTGACATGATGGGTGTGTATCTGTGTGGGAGTGTGATGGTTGTGGCGGTGCTGGTTACAGCTGTCAGCCCTACCACAGACACCAGTAGCAACCTTACCACATCAAGTGACATTCCGGCCACACATCGCACTGACATTCCTACCACTCACAGTACTGACATTCCTCTCGCACAACCTGCCGATAGTTGCGGTCTGCACTGTGGCTGTCCTGCAGTCTCCTCTCTACTGCAGCTTATTGGGTTCACTCCTGCATGTGTGGCCTCCTCACTTGCCGTCTGCTCCAACCTTCAAGGAGAAAATCACGTTTCCGCATCTCTTGAGGTAAGTTGTAGCAGTGTTCCCCCCCCCCCCAAGTTCATTTGTTCTTAATCGCCTCATTTCCGTCTTTGCCAACCAAATCTTTTATGTAATTCCCCTACCCTGCTCTAGGCCTGCAACAGGACAGATCGAAATCACAATTTATAGTAGTCATTGTGTTGATAAATACTGTACGTACATAGGTTCTCATAAGCCATGCACTTTGATTCCCTGCTGAAACTGATTGCAGTTAAATGAAAAACTTACACATTTAGTTCAGCACTACGTGTATTTTTTATTCTAGAAGAATAGAAAAATAGCAAAGTTATTGACCAGTGATGTAAGAAAAGGCTACAGATTGTGTAAGGAAAGTAAAAGGATTTCATTAGCGTAAACAAAACTCATATTTTTACTTGACTTTTGGGTTACCGGAATGCATATCATTATTTTTCATTCTTTCTTTTATTACGTGTACAGTAATTGTTAAACAATGTCAGATTTAAACTTCACCCGTCATCACTTATCTACGTAATCGTTAATCACTGAATACTGCAACTATCGAGTGAAACAGTATTAATTACATTTCTCACTAAGCCACTAAAAAATAATCACATCCGTAATACTGTTTCTGTGTGCGTCTTTCTTCTTACCCTAACACCTGTATCACGGACGGTGTGGGCCTGTAGTTCGCCATCAAGCTGTTTTCCTTCCACAACACACTATTCAAAGATTTAAGAAAACTCGCTGTTTCGTCCCTCTACCACAGTGGTTCATATCCTGGGGCAGGAGTAATTTTGCCTTTTCAAGGAGGTAATATCGATAAAATGACGGCTATAATTTTTTTGTAAAACAATGACAAATATTATGAGGAGGATCTGGCTACTTTATGGATGAAGCTTAGTAAAGAAAAGACCATTCTATCATTGTGGGCAAACAAGATCCTGCTGCCTTTTGCAGCAACATACCACCGTGAAGTGGGCGTTTATATATATATATATATATATATATATATATATATATATATATATATATATATATATATATATATATATATATTGACTGATATGCGATGCGTATTGCATCTAAGTCACATATACAGTAGAGAAAATGATCACAGAAAACTATTTCACCCGTCACATTAGTAGACTATCCAGCCTATCCTAGTGTATGTCCTACTAAAAATACTTAATGCGGTTGAAAACCGTATTCTGACTTCATTTTATAGTTTGTGTAATCACTTGGATAAAACATTTCTAGTACCATTCTGTTCTACTCTTTCTCCTGGTTTAAATAAGATGAGATAGTGCGCTAAGAGGTAGCAGCAACAAAAAGGTTAAGAACCACTGCTCATCCTCATCCTTATCTCATTCTCCTCCTCTCTCCAAATCAGTCACATACTCTGCTAGTCAGTCTCTCACTCCCCTTACTTGCCACATGGCCAAACTGTCTCAGAGTATTCCGCCCTACACAGTCCACGCTTAAAAAATAAATAAATAATAAATAAAAATCAACTTTTCTAGTTTGCATCTTTCTGGTAGCTGGCAATGCAGGGCAATGGACGGACCTGGTGTCAGTTTCAAATATTAGCGGTTACATGCAAGTTCCTGGTTAAGACTTTTGAGATTGTACCCAGTTACAGTAAGGCAGGATAAAAATAACTGAATAATAGTCGAATTTCCATAGAACCCCCACAATTCTATAAACTCTTTGTGGTAGAACCACGACTGCGGCCGCCGCCTTAGTCAGTTGAGGGCAATAGAATTTTATAGAAAGTTATCAACTCCACATGTATAAATAGTTGATTCAGTGAGAGTACAATTATACACGTTCGTTGCTTTTACGTTACTGGCACCAGATCATTGTTAAACTTAAATTAGAAGGCTGGTAGTGATGAAGGCTGCATCTAACCCCTCGAGTTCGAAAAGTCTCTCCTAAGTAAACCAAGGCGGCCTGGAGGCAGCAAGAAAATACTGGTACTGTGAAAAGATATTATCGCCATGGATTTCCGGATTAAAAGAACAATATGAGACAGTCACATCCCGCGGAACGTGGATTTCGTCTGAACGTTATTTTACTGCTCGGCAGAGCTTTCAGTATGGCAGTTCTAGAGCTGAATCCAGAGATTTTTTTCCCACAAGGATATTGCGCCATAGATAATCTTACCAACTATTGGAGACTTCTACCAGCAGTGGCAGGATTATTAAAGACGTTTTCAAGAAATGATTGTTCAGCAAATATTTTACTTCTTTTTAAATGTAAGGTAAAATTTACTGCTGGTTAAGTGCAGCAACTCTTCTATTGGGAGAATTTGCCTTGTTTTTTAGCTAGATTCCTGACAGTTCTGAGGATAAAAAAAGAAAAGAAAAGAAAAGCACAGGGAGCAAAATGACTATCTTTACACAAATATTCAATGAGGCTGCATATGAGTGGTGTTTCTGCAATAATTTTAGTGTATTTAATAAGACTGATTGTTAAAGACTGAAGACTGATTATAGAAAATTTTGATTACTCAGCTTAATAGTTACTGTATTCAGGCATACAGGGCAGTGATTCAAAACCACTTCCTACTGTTTTTCCCTTTTCAGAATGTAAAGCACAGTGGAGCTAACGAATCTTCACTGCAGTACAGTACTGTTTTATTGTCCGCTTTTTAGCTTATTCATTAAAATTGCCATCAAACCCTTTCCTTCCACATCAGTCCGAGGCTAGGCTACTCATTCCTAACATATAAGGCATTGGTGACCAACCTCGCTGGCTCCTATTGGCATTATGGAAGCAAATAACTCCAACTGTCCCTCAGTGGAAAACCCTTGGGGACATAGTGCGAAATGAGCGCCATACCCAACTAGACTTATCATGCAAGGATGTGGAAGCATATGGAATAGCATACTACCAGAACCCACTTTGAATATCCACCAGGCTGGGTTTCGAATCCTAGACGAGGGACATTTATAGCTCGAGAGTCGGACACTGTAGCACTACACCACTGTAGGTCAAGTGAAGGAGGCTAAAGAAAACATCAGAGAATTTCGTTCGAGGTGAAGAAGCAAAATGAAGATGTTAATGACACTGAGGTAAGACTTAGATAACATTGAATACTTTGGATAAAGAACTATATTCAATTATACAGTGATATAATTTGTCGATTATCAGCAAAATAATATCAGTCAAAATATTTTTGCAGTTACTGACAGTATTCCGAATAAAATATTTAAAAGGAGTGCATATGTACTGAAATAGATACTGTGCATTCAAAGACTTATATGCTGCCCGCTTGTAAGGAAATTTGTGATAGAACAATAAAATAATGTGAGAAAGAAATGAACCATTCGTTAGTTGTAGTTTGACTCTTTCGCCCTGTTACTTATCTAATATTGGTGGCAGGTGGTGGCGACCATTATCCGCTCACTTGATGCAGAGCCGTCCACTTCTTCCTTCACCATTATCATTATTTTACAATTTGTCCTATCTTTCCTGTCACTTTTATTATCCTTCTTTCCAGTTCAGGTGACTCTACACTGTAATATATCATTTTCCACAGGTAATTTTCCGACTTTTTAAAAATTGTTAAAGGAATACCCATCGTTAAACAGGAGATAAGAATCTTTTCATTAATCATCGTCCTCTATCAGTGTTACCTACTATGAATAACATTGGAAAAAATATTTTTTAACACGGTCTCAGATTCCTGTCCATTTAATAACATGAAAGAAAAGGATTCAGGAGCCGACTACCAATTGCCAGCCAGATTATGCTGTTAACCAAGTCGAAGATTTAGGCCATATCTTGATACCCTGAAAGTTTCATGTTGATAGCTCAAGCCCTTTATGAGATATAATGGTGTTAAATGCAGGTGAAAAAAAAACTAGTTGACTTTTGGCAGGCATTTTGGTGACCTTGACCTTGACCGCGAGTGCCCATTTTTTAACTAGTCCAAGATTTTTTCCATACCTTGATACCCTTGAGGTTTCATGTTGATAGCTCAAGCTGTTCATTATATATAATGATGCTAAAGGCTGTCAGTAAAAACTGGTTGACTTTTAGCAGCCATTTTGGTGACCTTGACCTTGACTCTGAGTGC
Source organism: Coenobita brevimanus (assembly GCF_032717465.1). Taxonomy (NCBI): domain Eukaryota; kingdom Metazoa; phylum Arthropoda; class Malacostraca; order Decapoda; family Coenobitidae; genus Coenobita; species Coenobita brevimanus. Next base: position 22,087,069 of record NC_137021.1, read on the forward strand.
CCATTTTCGAACTTGTCCAAAATATTGACCATGTCTTGATACCCTGAAGTTTTCATGTTGATAGCTCAAGCCGTTCATGAGATATAATGGTGCTAAAGGCGGGTGATAAAAAGTAGTTGACCTTTGGCAACCATTTTGGTGACCTTGATCTTGACCCCGAGTACCTATTTTTTAACTCGTCGAAGATTTTGGCCATACCTTTTTATCCTGAAAGTTTCATGTTGATAGCTCAAGCCGTTCATGAGGTAAGAATGGAAATAGATACACACACACACACACACACACACACACACACACACACACACACACACACACACACACACACACACACACACACACACACACACACAAAGAGGCAGGCAAAAACATTATCACTTCGGCTTCTAAAGGAGGGCGATAATAGTATCTGAGACACAAAATGGATTCAGAAGAGATCGGTCAACGAAATCTGCCTGTACCACCTTTTAGAAGGATACACTAAACGAATTTGTCAACAAAAATTTTACTGTAAAAATATTTTTCGATCTCTGGAAAGCCATCGATAAAGTTAATCACCAGATCATTCGTAAAGAAGGTTGAGCATTTTGGTAGTCGAGACACTACAGACAAATGTTTTGAGTCATACTTAAAGAATCAACTGAAGTTTGTACAGTTTTATAACTGCAAATTTTCTAGTAAATATTTCACTTAAGGTGTCCCTCAAAGATCCATATTGAGCCATTACCTTTAATTTTGTCATCATCATCATCATCATCATCCGGACCTCCTTTCCCACCCAAGGGCAGGGTGAGGAGTAGCAATGTCCAGACAGCCCAAAATTGCCCAGTCCAATGGGCCACGCTTCCATTCACACATCATTCAAGCCTCCGGAATCCTGGCTCTATCGGATACGGCAAAAACATTCACCACGTTCTGTAGCTTCACATATCGTATCCGACAGAGTCAATCCAGACGCTGCCACGTTAAAAAGGGGTGCCAAAAATCCCTGATCATGCATATCTCCTCACAAAATTCATCCAGCCAGCTCGATCTCCTGTCAGTCCCTAGCCTCACCGACTTCCAAACCTCTCTTCCTCACTCATTCATCCATCATATCTCTCCACCTTCTCCTTGGCCTACCTCGCCTCCTCCCTCCTTCGAATTCGCTCAGATATACCTTCTTCATCACTCTATTGTTATCCATTCTCTCCACATGACCATACCATCTTAGTACACTCTCTTCAGTTCTGGTGTCCACCGACTTCCTCACTCCGCATCTTTCACGAATCACATTATTTCGTATCCTATCCACCCTATGTACTCCACGTACATTCCTCAGCAGTCCCATCTCCATTGCTATTACTCTTGACTTTTCATTTTCATGCCACATCATGGTCTCACATCCATATGTTAAAGTTGGCACTAACACTCCTTCATGTAAGCCTCGTGCAGCTGCAACACTCAAGCCTCTGTTTCTTATCAAGGCCTTCATTGCACCAGCTACTTTTCTTCCTTGTGTCACTTTACTTTCAACTTCTTTTGCACATTTTCCTCTCTTTTCTATCACTGTACCCAGGTATTTGAACTTTCACTAATTCCAGTCTCTCTCCATTCACTGTTACATTGCACTGGGAGTCTCCTTCTCTCTCAATAACCATCATTTTACTCTTTTCTACATTTACTCTCGAGAAACGACGCTTACAGACATCAGCAAAATTCTTCACTAGCCTACCAAGTTCTTGTCTGGTACTTGCAAGCAGTACTGCATCATCAGCATACAACAAATTTGAGATATTCCATCCATCACCATTCATTACTAATGTCATCCCTCTCTCCATTACTCATGTTTTCACTCTCTCATCACCCGATCCATATATACATTGAACAACCATGAGGACATCAAACAACCTTGTCGCACTCCCACACTGATTGTGAACCATTCACTTAGATGCCCATTAACCCTGACACATGCTTCACTACCATCATAAAAACTCTTGACGGCACCTAACAGCTTACCCTCTACACCGTACATGCACAAAACTTTCCACAATCCTTCTCTGTCCACTTTGCCATATGCTTTTTCCAGATCCATGAATGCCATAAACACCTTATTGTCCTTCTCACAAGCCTTCTCCACTATCTGTCTCACTGCAAATATTTGATCCACACATCCTCTGCCACTCCTAAAGCCACCCTGTTCATCACTCACTAGGACTCCTGATATCTCTCATACTTTCTTTATAATAATTCTTCCATATACTTTCCCTACCACACTCAGTAAGCTTATGCCACGATAATTCTTACACTCACTTCATTCACCTTTATTTTTGTACAGGGGTACAATCACAGCCTTTTTTCCACTCTGCAGACACAGTTTCACTTATCCATGCCTTCTTACATATCTCCAACAAGCACTTCATTCCATTCTCTCCACTACATTTAAGCATTTTTGCATACACCTCATCAACCCCAGCTGCTTTCCCATTTTTCAGCTGCTTCACAGCACTCTTCACCTGTGCGAGTGTCACGTCTTCTGGCACTGCATTCCTTCTCTGCACACCCCCAAAACCAATCATGTTTACAGCTGCTCTGCTCTCTCTATTCCCATTCATTAGGCTTTCAAAATATTCTTTCCATCTGGTCCTTACTTCGTCTCCATGGGTTAAAAATCTACCACCTGCATCCTTCACACCATCTCCTTTCTTACCGCTGTCGCTTCTACATTTCCGCACCTCTTTCCAGAATAACTTTCTATTTTCAGAGTAGTTCGCATTCATTTTTCTTCCTAGATCCTCATTTACCTCCTCCTTTTTCCTCTTCACTAGTCTCTTTACGTGCTTCTTGCTCTCAACATATTCAGTTCTTATTTCAACTGAACCCCTATCATTTAACCACTTTTGCCACTTCTTCCTCTTTTTCTCCACCACTCTCTTTACCTCCTCATCCCACCATGCCGTACCTTTCTTTTTTGTTGTTACTCTTGCCACACCACATACCACTTTAACATTCCTAACTAAGCTATCCCTATATGCATTCCACAGTCTGTCCAGATCCATTTCATTCCAATTCAGTCATTCTAACTCGTCCTCTACTTTGGTCCTGTATTCATATGCCATTTCTTTGATCCTCAGCTTCTCAACTTTCAATCTTTCTCCCTGACTGCTTCTCTCTCTCCTGATCCACCTCACTCCTTTCAGCTTGATCTCGCATACCACAATCGTATGATCTGACAGACCTCCACATCGTCCTCAAACAGCCCTCGTAACAGCAACCATTCCCATCATCGACCTCTCTACGAGCACGTAATCAATCAGGCTTCTTTCAACACGATCTCCGTTCCCTCTATGCCATGTATACTTAACTGCATATCTGTGTTTGAAATACGAGTTGCAAACGCACAACCTCCTCTCCTGACACATATCCTTTAGTCTTTTCCCATTATCATTTTCTCCTGGTACTCCATAGCAACCCATTATGTCATCCTCAGGACCAGTGCCTACTCTTCCATTCATATCCCCCATCAAAATCACTTTATAGCTCCTTGGCATTTCTCCCACTACATCACCCAGCTCATCCCAGAACCTGTCTTTCTCTCTCCTCACTCCTGTCCTCACATGGTGCATATGCTACAATCACTGCCACTTTCACCTTCTCAAACTTGAACTTGACATACATACATCTCGAGCTAACACATTTGTTGTCTCTCATACCCCTCTGCCACACCTCATTCATTAACAAAGCAACTCCTTCCTTGCATCTTCCTCTCCCATTCATTCCCGATCTTACACATTTCATACCCTCACACTCCTCCACTTCACACCCTTTCATCTTCGTTTCACACAGTGCCATCACAGCATATCTTGCACTCTTGAACACATTCACCACTTCCACCCTCTTGCTCTCCTCATTCACATCTCTCACATTCCACATTTTAATTTTATACATTAATGATAAAGTCAGCTCCAGTATATTGTTCAAATTTATATATTTTTCCGATGATGGCACCATTGATGCCAGCCACCAAGACTTGTACACCATAGTTGAGTCAGTAAATGGTGAATTACACAGTGTTTAAAAGTGGCTTATTCTCTTTCACTGACATGAAATTTCCTCACAATATTCAGCCCATAAAAATCGGAGACACAACAGTGAATGACGAAAACAGCATGAAGTTTCCTGGGGTTGTGGTAGATGAATAACTTTATCACATTCATCACCTAATGAACAATATCAATAAACTGTGCCGCATTCTTTACCTCACACGCAGTTACTTCGGTTCTAGTGCCCTAAAAGATATATTATTCTCTGATATATCAAAATCCATCGTACTGCCAGATAGTATGGGGAGAAGCAGGAGTGAGTAAACTCGATTATATCGCAGTCACACACACACACACACACACACACACATACACACACACACACCAAAAAAAAAATGTTCAGACTTACTTGTTACAAATCAGAATATGCCCAGGCTAATCATCTGTATCGAAATCAGAGACTATTAAAACTAGATGATGTTAATCCCCATTCTTCCGCTATACTTGTGTTTAAATCACTGTTTAACCTCTGTAACATAGGACTCTTCTGCCAGCAAGAGAGAGTGTTACGTTATCAACTACTTAGAAATCCCACTAATGAGCTCCAAATAGTTGCAACATGTGTACAGTTACCTAGCTTGAAGGTCTGGAATAGCCGGCCTCTCGACATACAAAACAACCCTTAATATCGAATTTTAAAAAGGCTCTCAAGTCCAACTTACTACGTCAGTATTAATCCTTTTTGATACCTCTGACAATTCAGATTATTTTATTTGTATAAAACAGATAATGTATGTCATGTGTAACAGTTCAAACTCAAATCCGAACGTAACTGTGTAGACTTATGTATGAACATGAAAAGAATACAGAGTGTGTAACAATATATTTTCTCGATAGAAATTCTACTGAAAATACTACAACACTTGGATATTTGTGGAAGTAAGGTACTTATGTTTTCTTAAGGTGGTATTAACAGATTTAAAAATATTTTCCAAAAAAATATTTCAGGTGTCATATATACAAGGTGTCTTTAGGAGAGTTTACTGTGAAAAGGCTCAACCATTATTTGTTGTGTAATTTGTACTGTAACACTGTTGTTAAAATTGAACGTTTTCTTGTAACTGAGGAAACCATTAACCCTTAAATGGCCCCTGTTGTCAAACTACGCATTACCGTAACGTGGCCAATGGTACTGGACCAGTGCAATCTGTAAATAACTGCAAGCAATATGGGAAAGGATCAAAGGTCTAGGATATGTTGACACTGACCTATTCTACCCTCCAAACCACTCAGGCTGTTAGTACAGCGCGTGACAGTCACGAACGGACGTCCGATTTTCGCTCACCTCAAAGCCAGCACCTCCTTCCACCGCTGCCCTCCCCAAGGATGGGGAGGGTAATGACGGCCATATTGGGTCTGAGGACGAGCGTGGAAGGAGAATAGATAACCCCCCAGATGATGATAGTGACGAGTGGTACAAGACGCCACTGTGGAGGACGATGACGAGGACGACTCTGACGACACTGATGATACTCCACGTTCTTCTCACTCCAAGATTGCTTTGCTAAGCAGGTGGGAAAGCAATAATTTGCTGGAGAAGAGCTTGAGGAGGAGGCAAGCATGTTGCAGGAACATTTGCGGCAGGAGCACAGTGCGAGTTCCTCCACTTGTGCTCAACCATCACCACCACTTCCCTCCACCTCACGCGGCCTTTCATCATCCAATGCAGTTGCATTGCCTAAGCCTGTACCAGGGCCATCTTCCTCAGTGCAGGAAACCTTGTCTACCCCTCTGCCTTCAAGGCAGACTATAAAACCTGTCGTGAAATGTGACTGTCACATAATCCCACTACCCCATATTTCTCCACAGTAGGATTTCAGGTTCTTTTACTGCTTATAACCATCAACTCATTTTGACACCCAAATCAATAAAGAGGAATTAATACAAGACAATTAGTGAATATTAATTAACAGTACATATATTTATACATATTTACAAAGAAACCCATGAAGTATGTGAATAGAAGCAAACAGATTGACTAATAACCATCATTACAAAGCATAGGAATTGCTCTGATGACTGAGTATTCAGTAGCTTTCTAATAATTAAACAGTTTCATTAATAGCTCTCCCAACCATTACCCAAAGTAACAAAATTACCCTACAGTTAAAATGATTTAGCCCTTACTAAGACAAACGTCACTTACAGTGAGGATGAGGCAGGATACTGTTCCGGCCCAACACAGCCACCATCCAAAGTCTCCTTCACCGGCCAAGATCCTATAGTATTTATTAAACCCACAGTAACCTAGAGCATGTAATTCTATAGGACTCCCAATGTATAGCATTATTCCCACAAACTCACTGCAGAGCACTATTACAGGGCAATGTTCCTCCACTCTCAATGATCACAATACATCATACCACTGATCACCGATACGGTGACTGGCGAACAGACAAACATCGACCCTGTAACCCAGGGTATTGGTAACAACAGTCTCCAGCCACCTCCTCTATAAGTGACGTCTGGACTCAGACTGCTGCGCTCATCAACCTGACCAAGAAATAAACTTATTCCATTTTGATTAACCAATCAGTTAGAGACTCCTGGTTGACGTCAGCAAAACTCAATTCGAAGCCATTGAAACAGTGGAATAATTGAACCCTGTTTCATTATTAAACTCACTTCTCTGCCTGACCAGTCTCAAATTCCGAAAAGTTACTCAAAGACATAATTATACAGCTGACATAGAAATTACACACACACACACACACACACACACACACACACACACACACACACACACACACACACACACACACACACACACACACACACACACACACACACACACACACACACACACTAACACACGAACACACACACACACACACACACACACACACACACACACACACACACACACACACACACACACACACACACACACACACACACACACACACACACACACACACACACACACACACACACACACACACACACACACACACACACACACACACACACACACACACACACACACACACACACACACACACACACACACACACACACACACACACACACACACACACACACACACACACACACACACACACACACACACACACACACACACACACACACACACACACACACACACACACACACACACACACACACACACACACACACACACACACACACACACACACACACACACACACACACACACACACACACACACACACACACACACACACACACACACACACACACACACACACACACACACACACACACACACACACACACACACACACACACACACACACACAAAAGAACACTGTGCTGTTAAATAACTTACCTATACACAATCTATGTAAACTATCAAATTGTTAAGCCTATCACTCGTACTTCAACGTTTGTGACCTTGGGCACCGAGCAAACTCATACGACTTCTGCTTCACTACTCTTACAACCGAGTCCAGTAAAAATTTGTGACAAATTCCCCTTTTTAAGAAGAAAATCTATTTTCTTTCTAATTTATGCCCTGCTTAGATAATCAGCCCCAACATCGAGAACCTTTAATAATTCTTATATTCATCAAGTATGGTTGAAGTATGAGCGACCATCTCATAAGTCTACCATTTGAAAATATGGCTGTTTGTAAGTATGAAAGAGGCTTATGGTCAGTTTCTAATATAAAAGGCTTGCCATACAAATATACTGAGAACTTTTGAATTCCCCATACCAGTGCCAAACACTTTCTCAATTACTGAATACCGTTATTCCCGTGGAAGTAGTTTCAGACTTGTGTAGGCTACTGGCTTCTTCTCTCCATCCTGCTTCTGTAATAGGACCGCCCCAAGACCTGACTTCGAGGAATCTGTGCGTAAAATAAACTGTTTCTCCAAGTTAGGCAGCACCAGCACCGGTTCTTTCGCCAAGTTCTTCTTCAACTGGTCAAAGGCTCTTTCATGGCGATCTTCCCACTGTAGTTTGGTTGGTTGGTTCTTCCTCACGAGATCAGTTATAGGTGCTGCAATGGTAGAATAATGGGGAATGTATTTACGGTAATAACCATTCAGGCCAAGAAAAGACCGTAGCTCTTTCTATGTTATAGGAGGAGACGCTTTTATAATTTTCTCTACCTTTACCTGGAGTGGCATCAATCTATTCTTTTCCAGCTTATGTCCTAAATACTGTAATGTTTCCATCCCAACATAACGCTTGCTTGGTCTAGCCGTCATCCCTGCTTTTAGCAGTCTTTCCATTACTTTTTTACACAGAGCGATATGTTCTTCCCAGGTATAAGTATGCACAAGAATGTCATCTAAGAAATATTCCACTCCATCCATTCCCTGAAGTATTTTCCACATCAGTCTATTGAATGTAGCAGGTGCATTTACAAGACCAAAATGTAATACTGTAAATTGATATAAACCTTGATCAGTTTGAAATGCAGTGTACTGTCTAGAATGTTCATCCAAGGGTACCTGCCAATACCCTTTGCTTAAATCAATCTTACTGAAGTATTTGCTTTCCCCTACCCTACTATAGATTGCCTCTGGGTCATTCATTGGCTCACTATCAAACTTTGTAATATTATTGAGTTTTCTAAAGTCCAAGCGTATTCTGTGAGTATTATCTGGTTTCCTGACCACCACCATGGGAGCTGAATAAGGAAATTGAGATGGTTCGATTATCCCTCTAGCCTTCATCTCGTTCAGTTCCTTATTCACCTCAGACCTCAATGCAAAAGGGATTTTATATGGTTTAACTCTTACTATCTGATCATCCCTTAGGGTTATGTGATGTTCCATTTCAGAAGTTTTTCCTGGTACATCTGACCATACCTTACCATACTGCTGGAGTAAATCCCTAACCTCTTGCTGTCGTTCTTGACTCAAATCATTGCAGATATTAACTTGCTTCCACGTCTCCTGCCGCTGCATGATTGGTAGATTGATGGAGTTGTCCTGGCCATCTTGCCTTTCCTCAATCACTGATGTAGCTGCTATACACTCCACCTTTCCTGCTGGTTTTGGACGGGAGTGATAGAGTTTCAACATATTTGCATGAAAAATTTTTGTCTTACCATTCACGTCAACTACATAGTCCATGATTCCCTTGGTTTCCACCACGTTGTAAGGTCCTTTCCACTGCAGTAATAATTTGTTGTTAGAGGTGGGTAGTAACACTAATAACTGGTCACCTACTACAAATTTTCTATCTTTTGCTTTCCTGTCATAGTAATGTTTATACCTTTCTTGTGACTCACCTAGATGTTTTCGGGCCAGCTTACAGGTCTCCTCCAGTTTCTCTCTGAGGTCGAATACATACTGGTTGGTTGTCCGAACTTCCTCATTCTCCTCTCTGTCCCAGATTTCACGAAGAATACTCAGTGGTCCTTTCATAGTGCGTCCATACAGTAACTCGAATGGACTGAATCCCATACTGGCCTGTGGAGTTTCCCGATAAGCAAATAGTACAGCTGGTAAATATCTATCCCAAGATTTTGGTTGTTCTGAACACATTCTTTTGATCATAGATTTAACAGTTCCATTAAATTTCTCTACCAAACCATTCCCTATGGCATAAGGAGTTGTAAGCAGGTGTTTTATGGACAGTAACCTTCTTACTTCAGCCATCATTTGAAATGTAACTTGGCTTCTCCTATAAGATACAGTTTCTGCTGGAACACCAACTCTAGAAAATATATCCATTAATGCTTCAGCTTCCCTTTCAGTTTCTATAGAGGGTAGAGCAATTGCCTCTGGATATCATGTGGCGTAATCTACCAGAGTTAATATGTATCTGTTGTTCTGTTCACTTCGTGGTTCAATTGGTCCTATGATGTCCACTGCAACTCTCTGGAATGGAGTGTCTATGATGGGCATTTCTCCTAAAGGTACCTTTCCCACCTTACCTTTTGGGACAGTCTTCTGACACACATCACATGATTGGCAATACCGTCTGACATCTGCAGTCATTCCAGGCCATGCAATATCAGCCTGCACCTTTGCCAAAGTCTTCCCGAAACCTTGATGTCCGCCAAATGCACTGTCGTGGGCGAGGTTCATTACCATCTCTCGTATCTGCACTGGAAGTACAAGTTGTCTGTGACCATTATTATTGTATATTTTGTAAAGTAGACCATTCTTAAAGAAAAGTTTACCTTTACCTCCAGATACTGATTTCCCATCGTGTGCACATTCCATCCATTTCTTCAAACTACTGTCACCTTTCTGAGCCTCCTCCATTGCTTGGTGTCCATGTTCAGGTAATTTCTATCATGTGGTACCTTCAATTGGCGTAAGAGTCGTCCTATTTTCTTAACAGCTGTTCGAGTTACTATAGCACTTGCTTTACGATGGCACTCTTTTGTATTCTCTAACTTTGTTGCTCCTTTTATGTTACCAATGATCACATCATACACTGGGTTATCCATACAAAATGCAGTTACTGTGCCTGACTAGTAAGGGGAGTCGATGTTAACCTTTGCCAAAGGATATCCATATACTTGTCCGTTTATGAGCTTAACCAAACATTTCTTACCAATAAATTGCTCTTTGGGAATCAAATCTTGTTTTACAACCACCGTACTACAACGAGTGTCTCTTAATACCTCCACCTCCTTCCCACAAAATTTTCCTCTTGCTACCGGCGTGCCGGCCATGGCACTATAGTCGGACTCGCGCCCGTTTGCGGCTGTGGTGTGGCCCGCACCTGTGTACAATGGTGCCACGTTTCCCCAACTTGCGATGTGAAACGGAAGCTATTTATGTACAAGGCATCACAAATTCGATAAATTCAGATGAATAAAACTTACACTTGTGTATTTTGATGGATGAATCAACAGTAATCTTACTATGCATAAAATATTTATACAGTAACACAGAAACATGGCATACATATTGTAAAGTGTTGCTAAAAGATATTGTAGTCACTTTTAATGGTTTTTAGCGTAGTTTTAGGGTGGGTAATAATATCACAGTTATGGATATAAGATAATGAGCCTGAAAAAAGAAGAAATATGCCAATATCCAAAGTAAAAGAAATAATTCATGTAATTCTTGTAAGTGGCAACACTTACACACCCAGTCCGGCCCATTGAGGTAGGATTAGGGTCCAGCCTAAAATAAACTACGTACCCCTTCGTATACCCAACCATAGCTTGTACAGGTGTTGCTTGGGAAAAATGCTCACATTTACTGGCTTTTACCATAATTTTAAGGGCGAGGAATAATCACATTTATAATCATAAGCTAATATGTAGGACAAAATAGTAGGCATATGCCAATACCGAAGTAAAAAAAAAAAAACTATTCACTCGCGAGCGGCAACACTTCCACACCCAGTCGGTGGCCTTGACAGATAGCTTCCCTACAGAGAGAGAGAGAGAGAGAGGCAGGAGAGGGGCATGCATTGAATGCATTGTCGGCATCACTAAATATAACAAAACCAAATTAACAAATGAAAGCACAATTATAAATAACTTATAAAAGAATCAAAAGTACTCAGGGTGGCTCACATTTCCCGCCAGGAGAGAGAGAGAGAGAGAGAGAGAGAGAGAGAGAGAGATAACGGTATAGAAAACGTGGCACCACTGTACACAGGTGCGGGCCACACCACAGCCGCAAACGTGCGCGAGTCCTACTATAGCCACTTCTACGGAGTGACCACAACCGAGAATTTCTGCATGAGCACAAGTATTATTAGTAACAGTGGGGTTAGACATTTCCAGACATGAATTACCTAGGTTTTGCCTCCTCTTTGGTTCATGACATTGAAGAGCTTTGTGACCGACTCTTCCACAGTTAAAACAATTCCCTTTAAACCTCTGTCTTACTTTCTCACCTTCACTTCTCTGTATTTCTTGTTCAACTATTGGATCACCGTGTGCATCAATTTTGCTTTTATTATTATTGGCAAGTCCTCCATGGGCACTTACATAACCTTCTGCACATTCAACCATTTTTTCAAGTGTCAGGGAAAACCGTTCTTTCAGGTAAACTTGCAAGTTCTTCCCACACATTTGAATGAACTGTTCCATCACAAGCTATCTATCTATCTATATACCTAGGCTGCTTCCCCCAAGGGAAGGGAGGTAGCCGAGACAGGACGACTCACTCTCCATTTACTCATCCATTCAAACACATTCATTCGCATCTTAGCCCCAAAGGGGAGAACGGACAGATCCTCACCGCATCACACCGCACAAGGGTCAACTGCGCAATGCAAGCAGTGACATCCACAGCAGGGCCCGACAGCAGAACTGGTTTACCCCTGCCACATCATAACAGACCCATCCCCTTACCCGCACCTGACCTGACTAGCTGATCAGACCAAATGCGGGAGAATATCCCCTCAGGGCTGCGTCATCACTTATTCATTCACAATTTCTCTCCATTTATTTCTGTCACGCACAGCCACTCTTCCTTGCTCAACAGACATCCCTCTCGCATCCAGCGCTCTCTTCACACTATCCATCCATCCTATTCGTGGTCTTCCTCTCAGTCTTACACCTCTCACATCAGATCTAGTTATCTTTTTCACCAATCGCTCATTATCCATTCTTTCCATATGCCCAAACCATTGCAACACCTTCTGCTCAACTCTACCAGCCATCTCCCGAACAATTCCAGTTCTCCTTCGCACTTCATCATTTCGCACTCGATCCATACGCGTCACTCCACACATACTCCTCAGACATCTCATCTCCATTACATTCAAACTTTTCCTCTCTGCTACACCCATATTCCATGTTTCAGCCCCATATAACGCAGTCGGTACCACAACACCCTCATACAGCCTTCTCTTTACATCCATTCTAAGCGAACGACATTTAAACACTTTTTTCATTCCTCCCAGCACCTTTCCTACTTCATTTATTCTAAACTTCACTTCTGCATCTATTCTTCCATCCACAGCAACATGTGACCCTAGATATTTAAAACAATCTACCTCCTCAAGCAACTCACCATTCAAAACTATATTCATCCCCCTACCATCTATCAACCTTGTACACTTCATCACTTTACTCTTATTCTCATTTACTTTCAATTTCCTCCTTTCACACACCCTTCCAAACTCCTCTACCAACTGTCTCAATCTCTCCTCTGAATCAGTCACCAGTGCAGTATCATCTGCAAACAGCAGCTGCCTCAGATTCCACTCTCCTCCATCAACATTTACCAGACTCAGACCACCTAAAACTCTTGCATTCACCTCCTGTACAACACCATCCATGTAAATATTAAACAACCAAGGCGACATCACACATCCCTGTCGCAGCCCCACTCTCACGGGAAACCAATCACTCACAGCATTTCCCACTCTTACACAAGCTCTACTATTTACATAAAAACTTTTCACCCCTTTTAGTAACCTACCATCAAGTCCATACAATCTTAAAACAGTCCACAAAGCCTCCCTATCAATTCTATCATACGCTTTCTCTAAATCCATAAATGCCCAAAACACATCCTTGCCTTTCGCTAAATACTTTTCACACACTTGTCTCACAGCAAACACCTGATCAACGCATCCCCTCCCTCTCCTAAAGCCACACTGCTTATCACTAATCACTCCCTCTGTACCCTCTCTAACTCTCATAATTAACACTCTACTCTACCATACACTTTACCTACAACACTCAACAGACTTATACCCCTAAAGCTAATACATTCATACTTATCACCCTTGCCTTTATACAACGGGACCACACAAGCACTTGCCCAGTCAATTGGCACCATACCTTTCTCAAAGCACACATTCAATAATCTTACTAACCAGTCAACAATAGTCACTCCACCACCCTTCAGGCATTCCACAGCACACCCATCCATACCTGCAGCTTTCCCTGTTTTCATCTCCTTTACTGCCTTCTCCACTTCCTCCTTAGTGATCAAAGAATCATTCAACTCTCCCAACACATTTATTCCTTGCACCTTTCTATCTGCCACAATCTCAGCCACCCTTTCCTCCTCTACATTTAACAATCTTTCAAAATACTCTGCCCATCTCTTCCTTACTGCATCCATCTCAATTAACATCCTTCCATCCTCTGATTTTACTCGTTCTTCCTTCCCAGACTCTTCCTTTCGCACCATTTTCACCTCCTTCCAAAACATTTTCTTATTCTGTTGAAAATTCTCTGTCAGCCGCCTACCCCACCTCTCAACTGCTGCCACTTTAGCATCACGCACAGCCCTTCTCGCTCTATTCCTCTTTTCCTTATACCTTTCATATGACATCTCATCCTTCCTCTGCAGCCACACTTCATATGCACGTCTCTTCTCAGCCACAGCCATACTTACTTCCTCGCACCACCATTCACTTCCTTTTCGTACACCACCACCCACACGTCTCACACCACACACCTCTTCTGCATGCCCCACCACAGCACTCTTAAACAACTGCCATTCCTCCTCCACGCTGCCATTTTCCCGATCTTTCACTGCGTTCCACTCATCTTTCAATTTCTCCTGATACTCTATCTTTTTCTCTCTTTTTTCCAACTCACTCACTTTCAAAACCTCCCTGCCACACCTAACCCTCCTAGCTCTCACCCATCTCTTACCTACTCTTAACTTTCCCTCCACCAGGTAGTGGTCAGACATACCTCCACCCTCCCCTCTCAGAACTCTCACATCCAACAATCTTCCTATTACATTCCTAGACACAACCACATAGTCCATCAAGGCTCTATCAACAACCCTTCCACCCTCCTGTCTCACCCATGTATACTTATAAATATCTTTCTTCTCAAACAGCGTATTCCCAATCACCATCTCTCGCTCAACACACATCGCTATCATTCGTTCCCCATTTTCATTTCTTCCAGGCACACCATGCATACCAACTACGCCTTCAACTGCTACATTTCCCACTCTAGCATTCAGATCTCCCATCATTACCACATTCACATTCGCTCCAAAACTCTGCAGACACTCATCAACATCATTCCAGAAAGACTCCCTCTCTTGTTCATCCCTTTCACTACCAGGCCCATATGCACTCACAAACACCCACAACTCACGTTCAAATTTCGCTTTCACCCACATCAGTCTCGATGACACCCCCTTCCATTGAATCACACACTGCTGTACTTCCGGACTCACTAACAAGGCCACACCTTCTCTTGCCCTTCCTCTATCAACACCTGACAATCTTCTATTCACACTTCCAAACATAGATTCCCCCTTCCCTTTCATCTTCGTTTCACTCAAAGCTAACACATCCAACTTTCTTCTCACAAACATTCTCCCAATCTCCTCCCTTTTAGCCTCAATTGTACTACATCCACGCACATTCATAGACCCAATCTTCAGGGTACGGGGATAACTCCATCCCCCGTCCCTTTCTCTGGCCTGTCTCTTTTTAGGAACTAAAAAACAGAGGAGGGGGTCCCTAGTCCCCTCACCCCGCCCCTTTTAGTCGCCTTTTACGACACGCAGGGAATACGGTGGCAGTATTCTTCCCAACACAAGCAAATCAACTAAACTGTCAAACGTTTCATCACAGTCTGATAACTCTACCCGACGCTTTAATAAATTTCTCAACCTACTTACAAATTCTTCAACCCTTTCTCCTCTTTGTTATTTACATGTACGAATTTTTTTCCTGAAACCTTCATTAGTATAATCAAACCTTTTCATTAAAGCAACCTTTACTTTGTCATACTCAACTGGGTCTTCTTCAGACAGTCTACCATAAGTTTCCAAAGCAGATCCACATAAATATGAACTCAAAAGAATGCCCCAACTTCCTTTTGGCCATTTAGCTCAAAACGTCTTAGAGAAGAATCAGTCATCTTTATTTTCATCAAACTTGGGCAGTGGTGGACTGTTTGCTTTAACTACTACAGCTTCCTGACCATTATCTCTAGACTCGCCTGAAGATTTAGCTTGCTCAATTTGTAAATGGATTTGGAGGTTTTGATGAGTTTCTAGTCTGGCCTCTCTTTCTTTAGTTTGTTCGTCCTTAATAAACGCTAATAGTTCCTCACCTTCGAATCCAAGTACCTTGCCTAATTTACATAAATGTTTGGTGGAAGTCATTTTAATCAGATTTTAAAGTCTCAACTAATATAAGTTCTCCTTAATTGAATTGGGTGTCCTGTCACGGTCGCCACTGTCACATAATCCCACTACCCCATATTTCTCCACAGTAGGATTTCAGGTTCTTTTACTGCTTATAACCATCAACTCATTGTAGGTAAAGTGTATGGTAGAGTAGAGTGTTAATTATGAGAGTTAGAGAGGGTACAGAGGGAGTGATTAGTGATGAGCAGTGTGGCTTTAGGAGAGGGAGGGGATGCATTGATCAGGTGTTTGCTGTGAGACAAGTGTGTGAAAAGCATTTAGCGAAAGGCAAGGATGTGTTTTGGGCATTTATGGATTTAGAGAAAGCGTATGATAGAATTGATAGGGAGGCTTTGTGGACTGTTTTAAGATTGTATGGACTTGATGGTAGGTTACTAAAAGGGGTGAAAAGTTTTTATGTAAATAGTAGAGCGTGTGTAAGAGTGGGAAATGCTGTGAGTGATTGGTTTCCCATGAGAGTGGGGCTGCGACAGGGATGTGTGATGTCGCCTTGGTTGTTTAATATTTACATGGATGGTGTTGTAAGGGAGGTGAATGCAAGAGTTTTAGGTGGTCTGAGTCTGGTAAATGTTGATGGAGGAGAGTGGAATCTGAAGCAGCTGCTGTTTGCAGATGATACTGCTCTGGTGACTGATTCAGAGGAGAGATTGAGACAGTTGGTAGATGAGTTTGGAAGGGTGTGTGAAAGGAGGAAATTGAAAGTAAATGAGAATAAGAGTAAAGTGATGAAGTGTACGAGGTTGATAGATGGTAGGGGGATGAATATAGTTTTGAATGGTGAGTTGCTTGAGGAGGTAGATTGTTTTAAATATCTAGGGTCACATGTTGCTGTGGATGGAAGAATAGATGCAGAAGTGAAGTTTAGAATAAATGAAGTAGGAAAGGTGCTGGGAGGAATGAAAAAAGTGTTTAAATGTCGTTCGCTTAGAATGGATATAAAGAGAAGGCTGTATGAGGGTGTTGTGGTACCGACAGCATTATATGGGGCTGAAACATGGAATATGGGTGTAGCAGAGAGGAAAAGTTTGAATGTAATGGAGATGAGATGTCTGAGGAGTATGTGTGGAGTGACGCGTATGGATCGGGTGCGAAATGATGAAGTGCGAAGGAGAACTGGAGTTGTTCGGGAGATGGCTGGTAGAGTTGAGCAGAGGGTGTTGCAATGGTTTGGGCATATGGAGAGAATGGAAAATGAGCGATTGGTGAAAAAGATAACTAGATCTGATGTGAGAGGTGTAAGGCTGAGAGGAAGACCACGAATAGGATGGATGGACAGTGTGAAGAGAGCACTGGATGCGAGAGGGATGTCTGTTGAGCAAGGAAGAGTGGCTGTGCGTGACAGAAATAAATGGAGAGAAATTGTGAATGAATAAGTGATGACGCAGCCCTGAGGGGATATTCTCCCGCATTTGGTCTGATCAGCTAGTCAGGTCAGGTGCGGGTAAGGGGATGGGTCTGTTATGATGTGGCAGGGGTAAACCAGTTCTGCTGTCGGGCCCTGCTGCGGATGTCACTGATTGCATTGCCCAGTTGACCCTTGTGCGGTGCGGTGCGGTGAGAATCTGTCCGTTCTCCCCTTTGGGGCTAAGATGCGAATGAATGTGTTTGAATGGATGAGTAAATGGAGAGTGAGTCGTCCTGTCTCGGCTACCTCCCTTTTCTTGGGGGAAGCAGCCTAGGTATATAGATAGATAGATAGACAAAGAAACCCATGAAGTATGTGAATAGAAGCAAACAGATTGACTAATAACCATCATTACAAAGCATAGGAATTGCTCTGATGACTGAGTATTCAGTAGCTTTCTAATAATTAAACAGTTTCATTAATAGCTCTCCCAACCATTACCCAAAGTAACAAAATTACCCTACAGTTAAAATGATTTAGCCCTTACTAAGACAAACGTCACTTACAGTGAGGATGAGGCAGGATACTGTTCCGTCCCAACACAGCCACCATCCAAAGTCTCCTTCACCGGCCAAGATCCTATAGTATTTATTAAACCCACAGTAACCTAGAGCATGTAATTCTATAGGACTCCCAATGTATAGCATTATTCCCACAAACTCACTGCAGAGCACTATTACAGGGCAATGTTCCTCCACTCTCAATAATCACAATACATCGTACCACTGATCACCGACACGGTGACTTTGGCGAACAGACAAACATCGACCCTGTAACCCAGGGTATTGGTAACAACAGTCTCCAGCCACCTCCTCTATAAGTGACGTCTGGACTCAGACTGCTGCACTCATCAACCTGACCAAGAAATAAACTTATTCCATTTTGATTAACCAATCAGTTAGAGACTCCTGGTTGACGTCAGCAAAACTCAATTCGAAGCCATTGAAACAGTGGAATAATTGAACCCCGTTTCATTATTAAACTCACTTCTCTGCCTGACCAGTCTCAAATTCCGAAAAGTTACCCAAAGACATAATTATACATCTGACATGGAAATTACACACACACACACACACACACACACACACACACACACACACACACACACACACACACACACACACACACACACACACACACACACACACACACACACACACACACACACACACACACACACACACACACACAGACACACACACACACACACACACACACACACACACACACACACACACACACACACACACACACACACACACACACACACACACACACACACACACACACACACACACACACACACACACACACACACACACACACACACACACACACACACACACACACACACACACACACACACACACACACACACAAGAAAGCTTTTGACACAGTACCACACCAAAGACTTTTATGGAAACTGTACCATCAAGGAGGAATTCGAGGCAAACTGTTTTGTTGGATGCAAGATTTTCTCATAAAAAGAGAAATGAGAACAGTACTAAGAGGAAACTACTCATCATGGAAAGAAGTGACTAGTGGAGTACCACAAGGTTCAGTGCTGGCACCAATCATGTTTTTAGTGAATATAAATGATATAAACAGTAACACTGGAAATGAGAGCTATCTGAATATGTTTGCAAAAATACAAAGGAGAATTACTAACACAGACTCTTGTAAACAGCTACAAGAAGAATTAAATAAACTTCATGAATGGAGTAGTACATGGCAAGTGGAATTCAATGTGGACAAGTGTCATGTAATCAAGTTTGGTAAAAGTGGAAAAAGACCTGATTGGGATTATAAGTTAGGAAATAAAACCCTATACACATCAGAAAGAGAGAAAGACCTAGGTGTGATTATCAATAACAGACTATCTCCGGCTCACCACATCAGCGAGAAGGTACGGAACATGTATACAATGCTTGCAAATATGAGAATAGCATTCACATACATAAATGAAGACATGCTAAGAAGGATAATAACATCATTCATTAGACCAACCCTGGAATATGCATCAGTAGTCTGGAGTCCTCATCTCAAAAAGCACATAGACAAGATTGAAAAAGTTTAAAGGGCCGCTACAAGATGGATATCAAGCTTAAGGGACCTAAGCTACGAAGAAAGACTAAATAAACTGAATCTACCAACACTACAGGAGAGAAGGAAAAGAAGTGACATGATAATGCTATATAAGTGCATATCAGGGAAGGAGAAAATAGACATAAATGATTACTTAACATATGGAGAAGCATCAGCAAGAGGACACTGCAAAAAACTGCATAAGAAGAGAGGTGATAAAGACGTAAGGAAATTCAGTTTCCCAAAAAGAGCAATTGATCAATGGAATGCACTACCGAATGAAATAGTGTGTGCCAAAACAATTCACAAATTTAAGGATATGTACGATAAATACGGTTTAAGACACGGGACAGTACGAGCTTGACTCATTCCTGTAAAGATACATTAGGTAAGAACAATTAGGTAAGGTAAGAACACACACACACACACACACACACACACACACACACACGAACAGTGCTGTTAAATAACCTATCTTTACACAATCTACGTAAACTATTAAACTGTTAAGCCTCTCACTCCCATTTCAACGTTTGTGACCTTGGGCATCGAGCAAACTCATACGACTCCTGCTTCACAACTTCTCCAACTAAATCCAGTAAAAAATTTGTAACAGCCTGCGAAAGATCAAAAAGCACATCAGGCAGCAGTTGCAGGTGCAGGCATCACCTTCCCGTGCATCATACTTATGGGCATTGGTTGCTGACTATGCCATGAGGACCTTTACGTTTGATGACAATGACTCTGGTTACAAGACACAATAGGATGGACGGCAAATAGTTCCGTGCTCAGTTTCTTTCTGTTCTTTTTTACCTCCACCAGGATGTATATGTTTTACCCCACGATGGTTTGTTTGTTTGTTTGTCTGTCTGTTAGCATGATTACTCAAAAAATTACAAACGGATTTTCATGAAATTTTTTGGAGGGGTAGGGTATAGCTCAACAAACAACCGATTAGGTTTTAGGTTGTGATCCAGAATTATTTGCTTGTTTATTCACACCGTATCTCCAAAAGTTCTCAATTAATATCAAAGAAATTTTGTGGGAGAGTGGGCCATGGGCCAAAAAAGAATTGATTAAATTTTGGGGCAGATCCGGATCCGGACCCTACCGCACAGTATCTCCAAAACAATGAATTTTAATTAAATTTTGTGGAAGGGTTGGCCATGGGCCAAGAAAGAATTCTTCAATTTTTATGGCGGATCCTGATCCAGAGCGGGAACCTACCGCACAGTGTCTACAAAAGTTCTTAATGAATTTCAATGAAATTTTGTGGAAGGGTGGGCCATAGGCCAGGAAAGAATTGATTAAAGTTTGGGGAGAATCCAGATCCGGCATTGGGGGAGGTATGTATTCTGTGTGTGCTGCTGTAGTCTAACGAGTACTAGATGGTACAGTTTTTTTTTTTTTTTTTCAACAGACTATCGCTGGTGGTAGGTTGAGGGCCCATCATCCACATACTTAGTGTAGTGGTACTCTGTTTTTAGGGTAGCTCTACAATGAGTGGCATGCCAAATGATTTCCTGTAAATCAGGAAACCATTTACAGCGCTGAGTGGTAACCTTACAACCAACCAACACGTCTTTCCTACGTAACAACAAGTGATTGGGAGAAGGTTACTGCCCCTCCCCGGAAAACAACAAACTAAAAATACGAACAAAAAGCCTTGGACCAGGACTGACCAAAGGTGACAACTAAGGATCAAACAAAGGACATGGTATGTAACGGGTGTAAATGATGAGATGACAGAGAGTGAGAGACTGTCCAGGTCCTTGAAGTTGTGAAAGTGGGTGTATGTGGATTAACTGAAACCAAGGTGAGGTGAGAGTGTGAGAGAATGGGAGTATGGATGGGGGATATGCGTGTGAGTAGGTGAGAACGGGAGGGCAAAAGAAGGAGTGTGTATTGTTGTGAGTAACAGATGGATGAAAAATATAAAAGAGTATGGAGAAGTTGGCTCAAGGATTGTGTGTGGGTATGATTGAAAGGTGGACTACAAATGTGGGCAATTGTGTGTGTGTATGCGCCAATGCAAGATCGTGCAAACAGAGTGAGAGAAGAGTTCTAGACATATGTGGAAATGTGCATGGAAATGTTTGAAAGGAATGAGAGAGTGTTATTAATTAGTGATATGAATGGAAGTGTAGGGAATGTGAGGGTGGATGGAGTAGTTGGTGAATGGGGTGTGCCTGCATAGATGGATGAGAATGGTAGTGCTTTACTGGACATTTGTGCTGGGAGGGGGTTGATGATAGCCAGTACCCTCTTCAGACACTAAATGATACATAGGTGTACGAGGTGAGTGATGAGAAGGGTGGGTGGTGAACTGAATGAAGGGAAGGCAATGACTGATTATGTGTGTGTGGATGAAAGGATGAGAAGGTGTGTAATAGATGCAAGAGCATATAGAGGTTGGGGGAGCGGACTTTCTGACCACCACCTGGTGGTGGTGAGAATCAAGGTCCAAGTGAAATGGAGAAATAGAAGAAGGGAAGGACAGGAGGAAGTAGTTCATACGAGGAGGGTGGAAAGGTTACAAGAGGACTGAAAAAAAAAACAGAGCTTAGGAGAGAAGTTTAAGTGCGATTGGGTAAATATGAAATGGAGCAGATGGGAGACGTGGAAGGTGTGTCCATAATACTGACAGAAGAAATCTGTGCAACATGTAAGCTTGTGTGTGGGGTGAAGAGAAGTCAAAAGGGAGTGCAGGGAACAGCATGGTGGAATGAAGAGGTGAGACAGGCTGTGGCACAAAAGAAGAATGCACATATTGAGTGGATGAGAAACAGGGGCATGGAAGAAGTTAAGGGACGGAAGAGCGAGTCATATGAAGAGAGGAAGAGAGAAGTGAATAGATTAGTAAGAGATAGTATGAAGAGAATGGATGAGGAATTTAGAAGGATTTTGAGTGTAAAGTGGATGGAATGTAAGAAAATGTTCTGGAAAGAGGTAAAGAGAGTTAGACAGGATGGCAAAGTAGTTAGTCAGGGAATGAAAGATAAAAATGGAGATTGCTAATGGAGAAGGGAGAAAAAGTGAACAAATGGAGAGAACTCTTTAAAGAATTATTGAACATAGAGTACAAAAGTAATGCGAGTATAAATGGCTGGGGAATGGCTGGGAGATGGAGGGATAAGAAATGAGGAGATGAAATCAGTAGGATGGAAGTTGTGGAAGCAATGAAGAAAGTCAAAATGGGGAAAGCCCCAGGAATTGATGAAGTGTGTAGT
The DNA here is from genome assembly GCF_032717465.1 of Coenobita brevimanus. Classification (NCBI taxonomy): domain Eukaryota; kingdom Metazoa; phylum Arthropoda; class Malacostraca; order Decapoda; family Coenobitidae; genus Coenobita; species Coenobita brevimanus. The sequence continues at coordinate 22,109,924 of NC_137021.1, forward strand.
GAAATGCTGAAGCATGGGGGAAAGTTAGTAGTAGAATGGATGTGGAAGATGTGCAGATTGGCCTGGGAGGAAGGTAGAATCCTTGAGAATTGAAAGTTAGGTATAATTATTTCCTTGTACAAAGGGAAAGGGGAAAAAGTAGTATGTTGTAATCACAGGGGCATTTGTCTTCTTAGTGTGATAGCAAAAGCATATGGTAGGATACTTATTGACAGAGTTAGGGAAATAACAGAGGAATTAGTTGGAGAAGAAAAAGAAGGTTTTTAGGAAGGGAAGAGGTTGCTTAGAGCAGATATTCATTCTTAGATCTTTAGTGGATAAGTTTCTAGCAAAGGGAAAGACGTTGTATGCGGCCTTCATGAGGGTGGATAGACAAGGATTGGGGAAAGTATTAAGAATATGCAGAGTAGATGGGAAGTTGTTGAATGCTATGGATAGTATGTATAACGGTGCCAGGGCTGCAGTGTGTGTGGATAGTAAACTGAGTGAATTTTACTGTTTGAAGGTCAGACTGAAACATGGATGTGTCATGTTTCCATTTTTGTTCAGTCTGCATATGGATGGGGTTATACAAGAGATACAAGGTAGGGCAGTGGATGCTGACACGGCCCTAATGGGAGAGGGCAGTATTAGGAAACTCCCTGTACTGCTGTTTGCAGATGATACTCTGTTGTTTAGTGAAGATGAAGGGGTGCTGCAAGGCCTGGTGGATGAGTTTGGGAGAGCGTGTAAGAAACTGAATCTAAAGGTGAATATAGGGAAGAGTACGGTTATGGTCTTTGAGAGAAGTGAAGTCAGTGAATGTACAGTGAGGTTAGATGATTAGGGAATGGAAAATGTGTGTTTAAGTACTTGGGTAGTGTGATAAGTAGGGATGGAAGTTTAGAGGGTGAAGTGCTTGAAAGGGTACAACAAGGAAGAAAGTTTGTTGGTTCCTTGAATGGAGTGATAAGAAACTTGGAACTGAGTATGGCCGTGAGAAAGTTACTGCATGGCAGCATTGTGATATCAACTCTGATATATGGAAGTGAAGCTTGGACCTTGTTGGAGGGAGAGAAGTCAAGAGTGAGAAAATGAAGGAGCATTGTGGTGTGGCTGTGGTTGTTATAGGAAGTGTTAGGAGAAACACATTGAGGTGGTTTGGCCATGCTGAGAGGATGGAGAGTGAGAGGCCGACGAGGAGTGTGTGTGAGTGAGGTGGAGGGGGGGGGGAGAGGGAGGGGGAGGCCAAGGATGAGATGGAGGGATGGAGTGGAGAGGTATATGAGAGGGGGGGTGTGAGCTGGGAGCAGGGCAGTGAAATGGCGTGGGACAGGCCGACATGGAGACGATTTTTTTGTGGCCACTTCTTACGGGATTAAAGCGTCTGGCAATAGATAGACAGATAGACTATCGCTGACAAAGGACAACTTGGGATCTACAGGACACGGATTTGGACTGACGCAAGACAGCCTTCCTTGTACATGTTCTTGGCACTGACGATGTTGATGCCTTTGATGGAGAAACATGCGATTGTCGAATACTGGACGACTGATGTTTTTACATGTCTCGAAATATTCGGCAAGCATGTCTCGGAGCATGTACCAGAACATCCTACGGTTCCTTCATTTCTCAGACAACACGACTACTGACCCTACAGACTGTTTGCACAAGATCCCCATTTTGGAAAACCTCAAAGGAAAAATGAAATACTATTTTGAGGCTTACCAAAAGGTTGTGATTGATGAGAAGCTCAAACTGTTTTGTGGCCATATATCTTTCAGACAGCACATCCCATGGACACGTCATCATTATGGCGTAAAGATATTTGTACTGTGTGATTATAAGACGGGTGTTGTCCTGGATATTATATTATAAACCACGGCAATGACTGAAATCTCCCATAATGATCAATTTGGCATTTCTGATGAAGTAATGAAAATAATAATGATGGAAGATTATCTGCATAGAGGTCACAAACTCTTCACAGATAACTGGTATATCTCTCCTGAACAGGCATTGCACCTGCTCACCCGGAACATTGAGTCTTTTGGAACAGTTTTGTCTATCCAACGTGGTTTTCCAACGTCCAGTTGTGAGCAAGAGAAATTCACTTTTGAGCTGCAACGAAGCATGTATCTTCTTGTTTTGCATTGGCGAGACACGTGTGATGTGTACACGATATAAACTGTGCACACAGGTGACAGGAGCTCTCGTTGATACACGGAAAATAGATCACGCGACAGGTGAATGCATTCGAAAACCACAGACAGTCACAGGCTATAATCGTATTATGCGCTTGGTTGATCTGAGTGACATGCAGATTGGTAGTGTCCATTCATCGTTCTTTCAGGTGGTATAAGAAACTCTTTCTCCATTTAGAAGACGTGTGTGTTCTGAATGAACGTCACTGTTACTGCCAGAAAACTGGACAGACAATCTCCGTGAGGAAGGTCGATCATGATTGCACATTCAGAATCTTACAGGAATACTGTCCACTGTCGTCATTGCCACGGGGATGTGCAAGTGAAATTCGTGGCCAAACTAACCGACTTGGTACAAAAAACACTGGGCTGTTTTCCATCATTTTGAAAAGCTTCTACCACCCATTGAAGGCCAAGAACCTACAAGAATAGGTCGGAATGCTCAGGTACGTTGCCACTTATGTGCAGGTTCCGAGAGAAAGCCGCGAAAGACAAAACTTACCACCTGATAGTGTTACAGATGCCAGATGGCTGCCCTCCCGGCTTCCTTGAGTACCATTCCAGTGCTAAATATTAATTATGAAAAGTAAAACTTGTAAATAGTGACAAAATAATATGTAAGGAACTATTTAACTAAGGAGGTGTGTTTTTTTTTTTCTTTTTATGTAAAGAAGAAAGAGCCAGAGGCCAGGAGCCTGCAAATTGTTACCACAAGGAAAAAACTAAAACAAGATAACAAAGATCCAAATTCCAGACTTGTTCATTTTGACATGCCTGGACACATTGCATTTGAAAGACTGGAGATCATAGACAGTAGGAAATACAAGCAAAGGAAGACAGTTCCAGAGTTGAACTTCTGCATATATGAAGGACTGGAAGTAACGTTTAACTCTTGCATTAGAGAGCTGGACAGAAAAGGGATGAGGTTTGTTGCTAGATGGGTGCTATGTGCCTGCTGAAGTGGTGAAGGGATGCAAGCAGACAGTTCAGAGGAGCAGAGACCATTGAAGCAGCGATAGAAAAGAGGTAAAGATGCAACAGTGTGACCAAGAGACAGAGATTAAATAGAACCAGTAAGAGGGGGAGAGTTAATGAGACGAATAGCCTTTGACTCCACTTTGTTGAAAATAGCTGTATGTGTGGAATCCCCCCAACACATGAGAGTTGTATTCTACACAGGGGCGAACAAAACCTGTGTAAAGAGTCAACAACTGTGCAGTGGTAAAAAAAGCACAGAGTCAGCTTAGCATACCCAATCTCTTGGAAGCCAGTTTTACAACAGAGGTAATATGTTCTCTCCAAAATAAATTCTGAAAGAACGAAACCCGAACACACACACACACACACACACACACACACACACACACACACACACACACACACACACACACACACACACACACACACACACACACACACACACAGCCGCTCCCATTATCTCGAAATGAAAATATGAATATTTCATAATGTGACGTTAAAAACCAAGCAGAGAAATGACAACTCATCTGCTTAGTTTTTACCAGCGTATATGCGGTCATACTGCAAATTTCCCCCCACTTCATTGCGAAGCACAGGGTGGGTTTAGGAAGCTAAAAACTTCATTGACAGGTGTGCCAGAAGATTCTCTTCAAGTTCGTAAAGGAAAAAAAATCCATTATCGAAATATGACAAAAATGTCACGGCGTTGGCTAGGGGGGGAGGGCATCAATTTCCGGAAGCATGGCCACGATGGAACTAAAGCATTGGGGAATAATCTGATAACAAAATAATAGGGTGATGTGCAGCTTACTATGCCCATGACTGTTGGTTGGAGAGACGCAAATGCTGCGTCCATCAAGGAACCAACAAGCATCACTCTTTCCCACTCCTTATTTTAGTGAGAAATTGTCTACCGCAAGAGAATACGGTTAACTGCATGGAACAGCCCTGCAGGAGCAATTACTTGCCCGTGGTTGATGGGTCAGATCGGCTGGAAAGGCTGGGGCTACTCAGCACCAAAAATAATATTTATCTGGTAATTAATTCGAATGGAACCATATGGCATTAACAGTTATAAACATAATTTTGTGTTAATGACATTAATGTAAACTACAACAAGAGAGTTCGTTGAGTGCGGGCCCTGCATCCCACCATAAGAGAGTGGTCTGTATATCTCTATATTGCCAGACGCCTCAATCCCGTTCGGGGTGGCCACAAACAAATCGCCTCCATGTCGCCCTGTTCCCCGCCATTTCACTGCCCTGCTCCCAACTCACACATCCCTCTCTCATATACCTCTCCACCCCATCCCTCCATCTCATCCTCGGCCTCCCCCTCCCTCTCCCCCCCTCCACCTCACTCACATGCACTCTCTTCGTCAGTCTTTCACCCTCCATCCTCTCCACATGGCCAAACCATCTCAGTGTGTTCCTCCTAACGCTTCCTATCACATCCACATCCACACCACAACGCTCCTTTATATCCTCATTTGTCAGCCTGTCTCTCCGTGTGACTCCACAGGCTTCTCTTAAATAACTCATATTCACTCCTCTCACTCTTGAATTGTGTCCTTCCAACAACGTCCAAGCTTCACTTCCATACGTTAGAGTTGGTATCACAATACTGTCATGTACTAACTATTTCACTTCCATGCTCACTTCCCTGTTTCTTATCACTGCTTTCAAGGATCCAGCAACCTTTCTTCCCTGCTGTACCCTTTCAAGCACTTCACCCTCCAAACCTTCATCTTTACTCATAACACTACCCAAGTACTTAAACGTACTCACATTTTCCAATTCCTTACCATCCAACCTCGCTGTACATTCACTGACTTCACCTCCCTCAAAAACCATCACTTTACTCTTCCCTACATTCACCTTTAGATTCCGTTTCTTACACACTCTCCCAAACTCATCCACCAAGCCTTGCAGCTCCTCTTCGTCTTCACTTAACAACACAGTATCATCTGCCAACAACAGTACAGGGAGTTTCCAAACACTACCCTCTCTCACCAGGGTCACTCCAACATCCACTACCCTACCTTGTACCTCTTTTATTACCCAATCAATTTATAGATTGAATAACCATGGAGACATGACACTTCCCTGTTTCAACCCAATCTTCAAAGAGAAAAATTCACTCAGTTCACCATCCACACACACTGCAGCCTTAGCACCATCATACATACTCTTCACAGCATTCAACAACTTCCCATCTACTCCATATATTCTATCCATCCTGTCATATGCTTTCTCCAAATCCATGAAAGCCGCATACAACTTCTTTCCCTCCTCTAGAAACTTTTCCACTAAAGATCTAAAAATGAATATCTGATCTACACAACCTCTTCCCTTTTTAAAGCCTCCCTGTTCTTCTCCAACTAATTCCTCTGTTCTTTCTCTAACTCTGTCAATAAGTATCCTACCATACACTTTTCCTATAATACTATGACGACAAATGCTCCTATGATTACCACACACTTCTTTTTCCCCTTTTCCTCTGTACAAGGGAATAATTATACCTGTCTTCCAATCCACCTTGACTCTACCTTCCTCCCAGGCCAATCTGCGCATCTTCCACATCCATTCTACTACTATCTCTCCCCCATGCTTCAGCATTTCACCACACACTCCATCAAATCCTGGGGCTTTCCCCAATTTAACTTTCTTCATTGCTTCCACAGCTTCTATCCTACTGATTTCTTCCTGTCTTCTCACCTTCCTCCTTCTCCCAGCCATTCCCCAGCCACTTATACTCGCATTACTTCCATCCTCTATGTTCAACAATTTCTTAAAGCGTTCTCTCCATCTGCTCACGTATTCTCCCTTCTCCACTAGTAATCTATCATTTTTATCTTTCACTCCCCTGCTAACTTCACTTCCACCCTGTCTTACTCTCTTCACCTCTTCCCAGAACATTTTCTTACAGTCCCTCCTCTTTACACTCAGATTCCTTCCAAATTCTTCATCCACTCTCTTCTTACTCTCTCTTACTAATTTTTTCACCTCTCTCTTTCTTTCTACATATAACTCTCTCTTCTGCCTCTCAACTTCTTCCACGCCCCTATTTCTCATCCATTCATTGTATGCTTTCTTCTTTTGTGCCACAGCTTGTCTCACCTCTTCATTCCACCACGCTGTTCCTTGCACCCCCCTCCGTCTTCTCATCTCACACACCACATCACATGCTGCACATACTTCTTCTGTGAATATCCTGCACACACCTTTCACATTCCCCGTCTGCTCCAATTCATATTTGCCCAATCGTTCCTCTACTTCTCTCTTATATTCTGCCTTTTTCTCATCCTCTTGTAACCTTTCCACTCTCCTTGCAAATACTCCTTCCCGTCCTTCCCTTCTTCTATTTCTTCATCTTATTTGGATCTTGATTCTGGACACCATCAAGTGGTGGTCAGAAAGTCCACTCCCCCAGCCTCTATAAGCTCTTCCATCCATTACACATCATTGCATCCTTTCATCCACACTTACATTATCAATCATTGCCTTCCCTTCATTCAGTTCACCACCCACCCTTCTCATCGCTTGCCATGTATACCTGTGGATCATTTTATGCCTGAAGAGTGTATTGGCTATCATCAACCTTCTCCCAGCACAAATGTCCACTAACGCACAGCCATTCTCATCTATCTCAGCCGGCACACCCCACTCACCAACTATTCCATCCACCTTCACATTCCCTACATTACCATTCATATCACCGATCAAAAACACTCTTTCATTCCTTCCAAACTTTTCCATGCACACTTCCACATTTGTCCAGAACTCTTCTCTCACTCTGCTTGCACGATCTTGCATTGGCGCATACACGCACACAATTGCCCACATTTGTATTCCAACTTTCAATCTTACCCACACAATCCTTGACCCAACTGATCCATACTCTCTTATGTTCTTTTTCCATCTTTTACTCACAACTATACACACTCCCTCTTTTGCCCTCTCATTCTCACCTATTCCTGGACATATTCCCCATCCATATTCCCATTGTCTCACACTCTCACCTCACCATGTAGTGTCAGTTACTCCACATACATCAACTTTCGCACCCTCAAGCACCTGGACACTCTCCCTCTCTCACCTCATCATTCGCACCTCTTACATTCCATGTTGCGATTACCATGTCCTTTGTCCGGTCCTTGGTCGTCATCTTTTGGTCAGTCCTTGTCCGAGGCTTCTTGTTCGTAATTTTAGTTAGCTGTTTTCCGGGGAGGGGCACTAACCTTCTGCCAACCCTTTTAGTCGCCTTGTACAACAAGCAGGGATACTGGGGTGGTATTCTTGAAAAAAAAAAAAAACTTCCCCCCAGTGGGGTAGTGAGCAAATGGATGGTTGAGGTGGGCTAGAATTTAAATAACTGGTTGGGAGAGACAAAGAATGTCATGTGAATCTGGGTGTTGCAGAAGGGTGCGTCAATTTGGAGGATAATATTAAAATCTGTAAAATTTCAAGAAGTACTAGTGATAAAATGTTGCATTTTTATATTGGGAATTCAAATCAGTTTACAAAATTAATATTAAATTATGTAACCTACTCAATTTTGTGTTGAAATGTGCCAGTACTGCTTACGATTGGCAATATAAACAGTAACACTGTAACAGTGAACTTTTTTTTATTTAGAACATCAAGAAATTACCAATTTATATGTATTCAACACAGATTTACAAAATTAACCAAAGACATCATGTCTTTCTTGCTATTGTTTTTGCCCATGAGCTATCGGCCGGCCACTTGACCCCTGATATAGTGGTCTCTTCTGTCCTGACTATAAACATGGGCAGCAGCCATTGCTATCATCTTCACACATCTTTCCACAGGCTGGGTGTGTGAAGGTCAGTCAGGAACAACCATGGGTTTCTTCACAAATTTCTTGACCTGTGATATTGACAGACAACAGGTCAGGATGGATTTTGAGACTCCTGAAATCCAGTCAGTAAGGTCTGAGAGTGAAGTCGACTCAGTACTGATTATTAGTGTTATCCTGGGCCTTACCCTGTTATCTTCTAATTGGGTCATCTCATCTCCTTCACCTCTAATCTTCAGTATCTTCACAATATCATCATTTCTTTCCAGGTTACCTTCGTTACACAACATAGCTGGGAGTCCAGACTCACTGTGACCATATCAAGGTGATCTCTTCACTGTTGGTATGACCAGTCTTCCCACTTCCTCACTCTGGCTTCGTATGAGTTCTGGATGAAACAGGAGATGCCTTGGTCCTTGTATCCATTTGCTGTTGATCTTTATATTAAACCAGTTTAACATATACACCCCAACACAAAATCGACAAATCCTCAAATTCATCAGATTCCTTCCTTTGAGATTATCATTAGAGACCCATATTCGCATGGACCTCTTTGCTGTTCCTGGTCACCTACTGAAATAGAAGATAAATTTTGGTAATCACAGTAAATAATACAATGCAATTTCGAAGGCTTAAAACAGTCTATATATATATATATATATATATATATATATATCTCTCTATATATATATATATATATATATATGAGAGCCTCTGTGGTACAGTGGTAGAGTGTGTGTTTTGTACACGGGTGGACCAGGGTTCGCGCCCCGCCAGGGTAATAAACTTTGGGAGTGTTCACCCAGCCACGTACTGCACTGGCGGACACAAGGGGTGCTGTGGTTGAACCAGTGTCGCTTACTGCAATGTATGCTTGCACCCGGGTAGTCGGCTTGTGCGGGCCGATTATACTTGGTTCACAGACTACACATACATCCAAAGCCACTCCAACACTACAATTACACTTACAAGCACTTCTCACCCTCCATACAATCTCTACCAGACAGCCTAAGCCACTTGGTAGAGATACATTGGCTGTACCGTCCCGACTTCGGTCGGGATAGGCCGGTCCTGCAGTGGATACTCAAACGGCTGATGATGATGATGATGATGATATATACAGAGAGAGAGAGAGAGGGAGAGAGAGATGGATAAATTTATAAATGAATGTCATTTATTATTATATGTTCAATCTGAGACCAAGTCCTCGGACTTTGTAAATTTATCAGTCAAAAGATGGCGTCTCAGTCATTGCTTAGAAAGGGGCGGAGTTAAGTGGGAGTATTAGTGTGGTGGGTATGGGTGGGGGTAGTCACTGCGTGGTGAACTGGGGCTCGTGTTCATTGGTTCACATTTGTATGTTGACCAAGCTCTGAAGCTGAATATCTCTGAGGCAAGTTTTGGTGCAGATATATTTAAGCCAGAACTCGGAATTGAATAATGCAGAAAATAATCACTTTTTAAAAAGTAGCATTCAGAAAATTGGTATGGAATTTCAATATCAAATGGTAGGAGCTTTCCCACGATAAAAGAAATTGTGTGGCGGAAGCCAGGATGATGTTAATCATTTTTTTTTCTTCGTCGTCGTCTACTCCTTTTGTGTTTCAGTCCATACAACAATTAATTTTAGTTATGTTTCTCTTGTTACGGTGCATTTCAGTGTATTTGTCTCTCTATTAGTCGATTTCTTTTTTTCTCTCTCTCTGTTTAATCATTTATGCTATTTGGTGATATGGTTAACGCTATATAAAATAGACTGATGTAGAGTCCCATTTTTTTTTTTTTTATGCGAGGAAGAAGGAACCAAAGGCCATGAGCCCGCAGTAACAGTTCCCTCCAAGAGAAAAACAAAATACAATAGAGAGCCAAATTCAAGATCCGATCATTTTGAGATGCCTGGACACACTGAGTTTGAAAGACTGGAGATCATAGGCAGCAGGAAATACAGACAGAGGGAGACAGTTCCAGAGCTGACTTGTTGCATAAATGAAAGACTGGGAGTAACGGTTAACTCTTGCATTAGAGAGTTGGACAGAAAAGGGATGAGAGTTTGCTGCCAGACGGGTGCTACGCGCCCGTCGTAGAGGTGGAGGAATGCAAGCAGACAGTTCAGAGGAGCAGTGACCATTAAAGTAGCGATAGAAAAGGGATAAAGATGCAACAGTGCGGCGAAGACACAGAGGTTGAAGGGAGTCAGTAAGAGGAGGAGAGTTAATGAGACGAAAAGCCTTTGACTCCACCCTATTGAGAAGAGCTGTATGAGGGGAGCCTCCCCACACATGAGAGTTGTACTCCACACAGGGGCGGATAAAACCCCTGTATAGAGTCAACAATTGCGCAGGGGTAAAGAAAGAGCGGAGTCGGCTTAGCACACCCAATCTCTTGGAAGCAGATTTTACAAGAGATGTAATATGATCTTTCCAAGATAAGTACCGAGTAAATGAAACCCCAAGCATGTTCAAGGATGATGCAGGATTAAGCTGAATATTATTAAACATTAGTGGGTATACCTGTGGAAGATTTTGTCGGGTTGAAAGGTGTAAGAACTGAGTCTTAGCTGCATTAAAGACAACCATATTATTTTTACCCCAGTCAGAGATACGAGCCAAGTCAGACATTAGGTGTGCCATAGCCTCATCTCTTGTTTGTTGAAGTAACTGTTGAGATGGGCGTTGCGGGAACCGAATGGAAAGGTGAAGGGTGGAGTCATCAGCGTATGAGTGGATAAGGTTAGATGTACAGCTTAGAAGATCATTGATGAATAAAAGGAAGAGAGTTGGTGATAGGACAGAGCCCTGAGGAACACCACTGTTGATAGATCTAGGAGAAGATTGATGGCCGTCTACAACAGCAGCTATAGAACGACCAGAAGGGAAGCTAGCGATGAAGGCACAGATAGAAGGATAGAAACCGTAGGAGGGCAGTTTGGAAATTAAAGATTTATGCCAGACTCGATCGAAAGCCTTTGAGATGTCAAGTGCAATGGCAAAGCTTTCGCCAAAGTCCCGAAAGGAGGATGACCAGGAGTCTGAAAGGTAGGTGAGAAGATCGTCAGTGGAGCGTCCCTGACGGAACCCATACTGACGATCGGAAAGAAGGTTGTGATAGGAAAGATGCCTTAAAATTTTTCTATTAAGAATTGACTCGAAAACTTTTGAGATACAGGACGTTAAAGCAATTGGACGATAGTTGGAGGGTTGGGAGTGGTCACCCTTCTTTGGGTCTGGCTGAATGAGAGCAAACTTCCAGCAAGAAGGAAAGGTACAAGTTGATAGACAAAGACGAAAGAGTTTGCCTAGGCAGGGTGTAAGCACAGAAGCACAGTTCTTGAGAACAACAGGAGGGACCCCATCAGGCCCATATGCCTTGTTAGTACTGAGGCCAGTGATGGCAGAAAATACATCAACTGAAGAAATTTTAATGTCAGCCATGAGGAAGTCAGAGGGGGGAAGTGATGGAGGAACAGCACCGGAATCGTCTAAGGTAGAATTGGAGGAGAAAGTCTGTGCGAAGAGATCTGCTTTATCAGTAGAAGAAATAGCTACAGAACCATAAGAGTAGAAAAGAGGAGGGAAGGATGATGAGGTAAAGTTGTTAGAAAGATTTTTGGCAAGATGCCAGAAGGAGCGGGAAGAATTCGAGTTGGAGAGTTGAGAGCATTTAGTATGGATGAAATTATTTTTAGTAGAGCGAAGAACAGACTTAGCACGATTCCGGGCAGAAACGTAAAGATGATGTGATTCAGGGGTGGGTTGGCTTCGGTACCTTTTGTAGGCCCTCTCCTTGTTGCGGACAGCATTAGAACAAGTGTGATTAAACCAAGGCTTTCTTGCGTTAGTCAAAGGATATGAGAAAGGAATGTATGCTTCCATGCCCGAGAGAATAACCTCCGTAATGCGCAAGGCACACTCAGATGGCTCACGGCCATGGAAGCAATAATCATTCCAGGGAAAATCAAAGAAGTACTGCCTGAGGGCCTCCCAGTCTGCGGCTCCAAAATGCCACAGACGACGTTTCCCTGGAGGGTCCACAGGCCGTACCGGAGTGATAGGACAGGTTAAGGTAATAAGGTTGTGTTCGGAGGAGCCCAACGGAGAGGAAAGATTAACAGAGTAAGCAGAAGGATTAGTTGTGAGGAAGAGGTCAAGTATGTTGGAGCTCTCTCCAAGGAGGTCAGGGATACGGGTAGGGTGCTGTACAAGCTGCTCTAGGTCATTAAGGATAGAAAAGATGTAGGCTTGTTCACCAGGTGGATCCGTGAAAGAAGAGGAGAGCCAAAGGTGGTGGTGAACATTGAAATCTCCAAGAATGGAGATTTCAGAGAAAGGAGAAATGGATAGCATGTGTTCCATCGTAGAAGTAAGATAGTCGAAGAATTTTTGATAGTCAGTAGAATTAGGGGATAAGTAAACAGCACAGATATATTTAGTCAGAGAAAGACAGGAAAGCCGAAGCCAGAGTGTGGAGAATTCAGAAGAATCAAGTTCAGGAACAGGAGAGCAAGATAAGTCGTTGCGTATATATACACAACAGCCACCTTTGGCTTTGAAATGAGTATAGAGAAAGTAGGAGGATACAGAAAAGGGTTTGCTGTCAGTTGCCTCAGACATCTGAGTCTCCGTTAGAAAAAGAAGGTGAGGTTTAGAGGAGGAGAGGTGGTGCTCAACAGAGCGAAAGTTAGAGGAAAGGCCGCGAATGTTGCAGAAATGAAGAAGAAGAGAGTCAGACAGTGGTTCCAGGCACCTTGAGTCGTCACCGGGAGAGGGGCAGATGGTGGGGGCATTTATGGCCCCCACCCCTGGGGACTCCGAGGCTTGATAAAACGACGCCATTTTGGGTAAATTTTGAATAGGAAGTGTAGTGTGTACTGTGCATATAGTTTGGTGAAGATAGTTTGAGAAATTTGTACTGGAGAGCATGCTGGCCTACTCTCTGTGTAACTGAGACACTGAAAAAGTTCAGCAAAGGGGGATGGTCAGGAACTAGTCCTGAGGGCTGATGAAACGGGAGCTCCAGCACTCCCTGTCATCAGCTTTCCATCCCATGCTGGGAATCGAGTTATATTTAACTGGTATGAATATCACTGTGAATGATACTTTTGTCATTAACTAAAGGAAAATAGTTTGATGTTGAGACATCTTCTCACGACTATGTTGTCAATATTATCATTACAAATATCACATTACTATTCTGGAGAGACCTGTCAGGCAGCGCCACCATTTTATGTGTCTTTTAACGTATTCTCCCCTCGGTTCAAGTTTGTTTTCCTAAGTGATTCTGCAATCATATTAATTCGCTGACAAGAGAAATCTTAACTGCTCTATCCAGTTTGACGCCAACAATTAATTTCTTCAGCATAAGTGTGCCCTCTGCAATCGATTACGAACACAAGGCCGTCTCCCGTTACACCATTCACTTATTATCCACCATGTACAGCACGATTATCATCCCAATGACCCATTACCCGCCATAAACCTATTTTACTCCCAGGACACATATTCTTCTATTGGACATTTTTACCATAGACCTATTTTTGTCACGTGGGCCAATTTTGCCCCTTGGACATGTTTTTTCCAGGACCTGTTCCACTGAAGGGGCCTATTTTTCGTAGTTTATCTGTTTTACTCATGAATCTATTTTCTCCCAATGTCTATTTTTCTCCATAGATCTGTTTGCCCCGGAACCTACATTCTACGGTGGACCTATTTTTCATTAATGAAACGATTCTCTCTCTAAATACCAACGTTTCCCAACCAATAGTTTCAGCCGTGGACCTATTTTCCTTCCATGGACTTGTTTTTCCTTATGATCCTACTTCTTTCCCACGGAAACACACCAAATCCTCACGCACATTTATTTTTTCACATGGATCCATTTCTTCCATGGACCTGTTTAACCCACTGGTCTTATGTCTTTCCTTTGGCTCATTACCCCCAAAGATATTTATTCCGACGGACCTACTTACCAACATGGACAGGATCCAGTTATGGACTAATTACTCCAAAGACGTTATTCCACAATGAAACTAACTTACCCCACCTGCCCACCCACCCACCAACCAGCCCACCCCTATACCTACTCACCCTCCCTTGTGTAGTAAACCTGTCACTTTGCTTGTTCCCTGGAAAGCCATACATCCCTCTACCCAGCCAACCAAAAAGCCCACCCATCAACCTACAAAGGCCATCTACCCCACCCACGTGTCCAACCCATCTTATCACTCCATCCTGCCAATCCACCCGTCCACCCACTAAACCCCTCTACACAAATCCACCCAGCCCACCCTGTCCTCCCACCACACCCACTTCTCCCACCACCCACCCACTCCGCACTCCTCACCTGTTTACTAATCGTGTTTACTCACCCCACCCACCGTGACCACCCACCCAACCCAACTACCTTGTACACCCTCCTCACCCATCCCCCAACCATCCAACCCACCCAGCCACCCAGCTTGGACCATCACAAGATGACTTGCAAATTTACACACACACACACACACACACACACACACACACACACACACACACACACACACACACACACACACACACACACACACACTCACACGCGAACACATTTACACATAAACACATAAACACAATAACACAACCACACACAAATGTACGGGGGCGCCGAACAATTTACAACACCCGCATTGATAGATATATATATATATATATATATATATATATATATATATATATATATATATATATATATATATTCTCTCTCTCTCTCTCTCTCTCTCTAGTTTATATATATTCGACTCACTGGAGAACATAGGAATTATAAATTCATCAGGAGAACAAGGAGTGAATGACAACATTGTAAAACTGCTCGAAAACATATATAAAGAGGGAGCTGCTACAGTTTAATTACATAAGGACTCAGAGAAAATTAAGACTGAGAAGGGCGTGCGTCAGGGAGATACAATTTTACCAAATTTTTTTACGGTATGCCTAGATAGTATTTTCAGAAAGCTAGACTGGGAAAACAAAGGAATGAGAATAGATGGAGAAAAACTAAACCATTTTAGATTTGCAGATGACATTATCCTAATCTCAGAAACGCCAGAGACATTGCAAGAAATGTTAAATGACATGAACAGAGAAATTCTCAAAGTAGGGCTAAAAATGAACCAGAGTAAAACTAATGTTTAATCCACAAACACCAAGGGCGTCATTAGAATAGGCGGAGAAATCCTTGAGGAAGTCGAGGAGTACAGTTACTTGGCACAAATACTAAAATTAACGAAATATAATCTATCTATCTATTGCCAGACGCCTCAATCCCGTTCGGGGTGGCCACAAACAAATCGCCTCCACGTCGCCCTGTTCCCCGCCATTTCACTGCCCTGCCCCCAGCTCACACCCTCCTCCCTCATATACCTCTCCACCCCATCCCTCCATTTCATCCTCGGCCTCTCCCTCGCTCTCCCCCCCCCTCCACCTCACTCACATACACTCTCTTCGTCAGTCTTTCACCATCCATCCTCTCCACATGGCCAAACCACCTCAGTGTATCCTCCTAACGCTTCCTGTCATATCCACATCCACACCACAACGCTCCTTTATATCCTCATTTGTCAGCCTGTCTCTCCATGTGACTCCACAGGCTCCTCTTAAATAATTCATTTCCACTGCTCTCACTCCTGACTTGTGCCCTTCCAACAACTTCCAAGCTTCAGTTCCATACGTTAGAGTTGGTATCACAATACTGTCATGTAGTAACTTTTTCACTTCCATGCTCACTTCCCTGTTTCTTTATCACTGCTTTCAAGGATCCAGCAACCTTTCTTCCCTGCTGTACCCTTTCAAGCACTTCACCCTCCAAACCTCCATCCTTACTCATCACACTACCCAAGTACATAAACATACTCACATTTTCCAATTCCTCACCATCCAACCTCGCTGTACATTCACTGACTTCACCTCTCTCAAAGACCATCACTTTACTCTTCCCAATATTCACCTTTAGATTCCGTTTCTTACACACTCTCCCAAACTCATCCACCAAGCCTTGCAGCTCCCCTTCATCTTCACTCAACAACACAGTATCATCTGCAAACAACAGTACAGGGAGTTTCCAAACACTACCCTCTCTCACCAGGGACACTCCAGCATCCACTACCCTACCTTGTACCTCTTTTATTACCCCATCCATGTACAGGTTGAACAACCATGGAGACACGACACATCCCTGTTTCAACCCAACCTTCAACGAGAAAATTTCACTCAGTTCACCATCCACACGAACTGCAGCCTAGCACCATCATACATACTCTTCACAACATTCAATAACTTCCCAACTACTCCATATATTCTTAATACTTTCCACAATCCTTGTCTATCCACCCTGTCATATGCTTTCTCCAAATTCTTGAAAGCCGCATACAACTTCTTTCCCTTCTCTAGAAAATTTTCCACTAAAGATCTAAAAATGAATATCTGATCTACACAACCTCTTCCCTTCCTAAAGCCTCCCTGTTCTTCTCCAATTAATTCCTTTGTAATTTTCCTAACTCTGTCAATAAGTACCCTACCATACATTTTTCCTATTATACTAAGAAGACAAATTCCCCTATGATTACCATACACTTCTTTTTCCCCTTTTCCTTTGTACAAGGGAATAATTATACCTGACTTCCAATCCTCAGGAACTCTTCATTCCTCCCAGGCCAATCTGCACATCTTCCACATCCATTCTACTACTATCTCTCCCCCATGCTTCAGCTTTTCACCACACACTCCATCAATTCTTGGGGCTTTCCCCAATTTAACTTTCTTCATTGCTTCCACAACTTCCATCCTACTGATTTCTTCCTGTCATCTCACCTCCCTCCTCCCAGCCATTCCCCAGCCACTTATACTCACATTACTTCCATCCTCTATGTTCAACAATTCCTTAAAGAGTTCTCTCCATCTGCTCCCTGTTTCTCCCTTCTCCACTAGTAATCTACCATTTTTATCTTTCACTCCCCTGCTAATTTCACTTCCACCCTGTCTTACTCTCTTCACCTCTTTCCAGAACATTTTCTTACAGTCCCTCCACTTTACACTCAAATTGCTACCAAATTCCTCATCCACTCTCTTCTTACTCTTTCTTACTAATCTTTTTACCTTTCTTTTTCTTTCTACATATAACTCTCTCTTCCGCCTCTCAACTTCTTCCACGCCCCTATTTCTCATCCATTCATTGTATGCTTTCTTCTTTTGTGCCACAGCCTGTCTCACTTCTTCATTCTACCACGCTGTTCCTTGCACCCCCCTCCGTCTTCTCGTCATCCCACACATCACGGCACATGCTGCACATATTTCTTCTGTAAATATCCTACACACACCTTCCACGTCCCCGATCTGCTCCAATTCATATTTGCCCAATCGTTCCTCCACTTCTCTCTCATATTCTGCCTTTTTCTCATTCTTCTCTTAACATTTCCACTCTCCTTGCAAATACTCCTTCTTCCCGTCCTTCCCTTCTTCTATTACTCCATCTTATTTGTATCTTGATTCTGGCCACCACCAAGTAGTGGTCAGAAAGTCCACTCCTCCAGCCTCTTTAAACTCTTGCATCCTTTACACATCTTTGCATCCTTTCATCCACACACACATAATCAGTCATTGCCTTCCTCTCATTCAGTTCACCACCCACCCTTCTCATCACTCGCCATGTATACCTTTGGATCATCTTGTGTCTGAAAAGGGTATTGGCTATCACCAACGCCCTCCCAGCACAAATGTCCACTAACGCACTGCCTTTCTCATCTATCTCAGCAGGCACACCCCACTCACCAACTATTCTATCCACTTTCACATTCCCTACTTTACCATTCATATCACCGATCAAAAACACTCATTCCTTCCAAACTTTTCCATGCACACTTCCACATTTGTCCAGAACTCTTCTCTCACTCTGCTTGCACGATGTTGCGTTGGCGCATACACACACACAATCGCCCACATTTGTATTCCAACTTTCAATCTTACCCACACAATCCTTGACCCAACTGATCCATACTCTCTTATGTTCTACTTCCATCTATTACTCACAACTATACCTATTCGCTATAATGATAGCGAAATTAAAAGACGCATTACATTTGGATGGAAAGCTTTCGGTAAACATAGAGACGTTATGAAAAGTAGCTTGCCAGTTTGTATGAAACGAAAAGTATATAATGAATGTATAATTCCAGGTATGGCATATGGTTGTGAGACCTGGAAACCAACAAAATCGATGGAAAATAAATACATCCATTCTCAGAGAGGAATGGAAAGGTCAATGTTGGGAATATCTTTAATAGACAGGAAACGATCAACTTGGGTAAGAGAGCAGACTATAGTCAAAGATATTATAGAAGTTATAAAAGAACAGAAATGGAGGTGGGCAGGCCATATAGCAAGAATGAGGGATAACCGATGGAGCAAGAAGTTGACTGACTGGACACAAAGAGATTGTAAGCTTAGCAGAAAGAGGCCAGACAGGAGATGGAGAGATGAGATAGAGCAATTTGCAGGGAAAACGTGGCAAAGGTTGGCTCAGTCAAGGATTTCGTGGAGAAAGATGGGGGAGGCCTTTGTTCAGCAGTGGACTTGTAATGGCTGCTGAAAATGATGATGATGTATATATATATATATATATATATATATATATATATAGATAGATAGACAGATAGATAGGTAGATAGATAGACAGACTGATAGATAGATAATATATAGATAGATAGATAGATAGATAGACAGGTAGATAGATAGACAGACTGATAGATAGATAATATATATATATATATATATATATATATATATATATATATATATATATATATATATATATATTTATACATAATTATATGTACATGTATACCGGTATATCTATATTTCCATATTTATCAGTCAGAATCTGTCTATCTATATCTATCTATCTATCTATTAATATCTATCTATCTACCTATCGATACCTATCTATCCATCTCTAGACAGATAGATAGACACATATGATAAGTAAATATATCCTCCCCGGTTCCACTAGGAAGAAACGGAAGATTAAGAACGGACATCATTTATATGTCAGGTGGCTTGTAATATCATGTTCAAAAACATCATTTTAGACACGTAAACAGTCAATTTCTTCAGTACGTCTCAAGATGTAGGCCGAGGGGACAGCGGCCAATGCAAGCCATGATTCACTTATGCCTGACTGTTAGGAATTGCACGTTATCCATATCGTACCAACAGGGCTGGATTTACCAATAGGTCAAGTAGGTCATTTTCCTAGGGCCCACAGGTATCTGGGGGCCCGCTGAAACTAGTTTGTCGCGCAGTGTGCAAGCATATAACCTTGCTTCAAATGTACACCGAGTATTTTATCATAATATATTCACAACCATAAGAACCCATGAACAATAAGTATAGGGCCCGGATTATGGAGCCCCTGTACAATAAGTATACTGTAGGTCCGCACTGGTCTTCAACCGGTGGGCCATGGCCCATTGGAATCCCATATAAAAGATATACATGATATAGAACTAATTTGATTAATATTAATGATGTGTTACGCTGTGTTGAAATTTATATTTTTTACCTAATAATATTTTGATATCATGTAATTTCAGAAGACATTTGGCCATTGCAAAATAATCACAGTAACTTTATCTATCTGTCTAATTACATACATACATACATACATACATATATATATATATATATATATATATATATATATATATATATATATATATCTCTATATATATATATATATATATATATATATATATATATATATATATATATATATATATATATACTGTATATATATATATATATATATATATATATATATATATATATATATATATGTGTGTGTGTGTGTGTGTGTGTGTGTGTGTGTGTATATATATATTGGTTATTAAGCAACGTTGGGTCTGGTTAGTACTTGGATGGGTGACCGCCTGGGAACACCAGATGCTGTTGGCATCCCTACGTGTCAAGTGGGGTTGGTGGAGGATTAGTGCCCCTCCCTGTAAAACAATTAACTCTAAGCCCTTGGCCACCCCATTTGGGATACATGGCGTCTGGCAATGGATGGATGGATGGAAACATGTAAATATTCCCAAAAATTTGGGGGCCCACTGATGCGTTTGGCCTGGAGCCCACAAGTAAGGAAATACGGCCCTGCGCCTAATATTGCAAGACGGGGTATGTCTTAAATTGCTGCCATGAGGAGTGATCGTTACTGTTTGCATGGCGGATTCCGTTGGACCTACGGTATGCAACGAAACCTGATATACGTGAGTATCAGACAATCAGCCATCCGGCAGGTGGGATTTAACTTGCGACCATTAGGTTCACAATCCAGTGCTCTAGTACTGCACCACACCTCTCTCACTGAAGCATTACGCCATTTTTTATAAGTCGATAAATATGATTCGTAAAATTTTTACTGCTAGAATATGCAAAACGGGTGAAATCTCGTTATATAACTCGCGTCTCGCCAAGACTATGACAAGCACCAAAAATGTCATCTTTACAGTGACCAGTAAAGCAATACCGGATATGCTCAGTTGGTTGGAAAGCCAGTGAAAAACAAGTAACAGGAGTACTTGATACACTCTCTCTCTCTCTCTCTCTCTCTCTCTCTCTCTCTCTCTCTCTCTCTCTCTCTCTCAGTAATCACCACAACATTGCTGGAGTCGCGCGCACACACACACACACACACACACACACACACACACACACACACACACACACACACACACACACACACACACACACACACATACAAATTTGGCCAACACTTAACACCCGTTCTCGCTTTGCGAACGAGGGTGTAAAATTTGCTTTTAACAATAAAGTGTCCAGATATGTTGGTCTAAAACTGGCACTTCTTGATAGCTGAGTTGTAATAGCAAATTAACACAAGAGTTTGATTCGACTGCAGTTAGGAAGCGATATGGAGTAGATGCCAATTTACTTTAAATACGGTGTATGTATTTCTCTCTCTCTCTCTCTCTCTCTCTCTCTCTATCTATTTATCTATCTATCTATCTATCTATTGCCAGACGCCTCAATCCCGTTTGGGGTGGCCACAAACAAATCGCCTCCAAGTCGCCCTGTTCCCCGCCATCTCACTGCCCTGCTCCCAAATCACACACCGCTCTCCCATATACCTCTCCACCCCATCCCTCCATCTCATCCTCGGCCTCCCCCTCCCTCTTCCCCCCTCCACCTCACTCACATACACTCTCTTCGTCAGTCTTTCACCCTCCATCCTCTCCACATGGCCAAACCACCTCAGTGTGTTCCTCATAACGCTTCCTATCACATCCACATCAACACCACAACGCTCCTATATATCCTCATTCGTCAGCCTGTCTCTCCACGTGACTTCACAGGCTCCTCTTAAATAACTCATTTCCACTGCTCTCACTCTTGACTTGTGTCCTTCCAACAACGTCCAAGCTTCACTTCCGTACGTTAGAGTAGAAAGAAACCGTACAGGCCACAGTGGTGTGATCCCGGGCCTCGCAAACCAAACCACATTATCCACCTGTGCTGGCTGTGCTCTCTCTATTATATATATATATTATATATATATGAGGAAGCAGGGATGGCAGTGTCAAAAGCCATCGGAACAAGGTCGAGGTACTAAAATCTAAAGTAACTCCACTCGTATATTTGCGATTTACTTCAGTGCTTGTCAGTTAGATGTGGCATAAGTGCACCCTATAAGTGTCATGATATTGATATGAAAATTACCCACACTTGCAGTCACAAAAGTGTGCCATGTTCTTTTTCGTATATCCTCTGTCTAAGAAAGCTCCAAATATTTTATTTTTCCTTAAGCTATTCATCATATCAGCACCATAGGAGTGAAGGGATTAATAAACGTTCAGATTCTCCGCTTCTGTCTGAAGATTTTCTCTTCAGCTGTATGCAGTTTCCTGGGGATGCAACGTGGAGCATGAGAAAACGCAACACTCAGGCTTTGCGATCGATCCCAGACCAATCTTTTGACCTAACTGTGATCTTAACCCTCAATTGATTGTCCTCAAACCTGAAATATGTCATCCTTGCGTGAGCCTGAAGCCCTCCACTAAGCTTGGTTCAAACTGGATAAAACATGTCAGTGGACTTTGCCCTGTGACCATGACCTTTGTCATATTGTTGTATAAAATGAACAATTTAATCTATGTTTGACCCTAAATTATTCCACCAGGTGTAATCCAAACTGAATAAAAATTCTTTAATTTAAAGGACCGAAAACTCGACTCCCTCTGAGACGTATATTTTGACTGATTGTTTTGAAAAATGAAACATATTTCCCTTCACCAACCTTGTACGCTTTTACTAAGTTCTGTCGAAATTGGATCAAAACTGGAAAAGATGACCTATTTCTGCCTAGTGAAGAATTATATCTGTGTGGAAAAAAAAAATCGGTTTTGCCATTTTATAGCTAGAGGAACCTAAAAAAGGAAGAACGATAAAGAATACGGAGAAACAGAGCTTTTTGTCGATTGTGCTTTAGCGTGTTAGCGTTATGTTTTAGCTACTTTATGCGATGTTTTAGGTAAAGACAAATATGAAAACTAAGATTAGATGATTAAGAAATGTAATACCTCCGCGACTGAGCATTACAAAGCATTACACTTGTATATTTTAAGGCTCAAATTGACTCGTTGGCGCCCTCCCTACATAATGTCCAACACTCTGATTCATATTATGTCGTTCAGTAAGCTGATATCGATTTCCAAAGTAGGAACATGCACGACAATTCATGGTGTACAGACTATATCAGAATAATTTTAGAGGGAAAAAAATAATAACATTTTCTAATAGGACACTAATGATACCTAATCCAACTCTATTAACGCGGTTCATGATTTTTTGAACCATCACAATAAAATCGTTAGAATTATTCACTGACTCTTTGCGACCCACTGAAAGAAGAGGCTGGAATTAATTTCTGCGATTCGTCGTAAGAATTGACTGCAATAAATTTTTGACTCGTTTCCACCATAGCCACTGTTGAAGATGTTTAAAACTACCTAAGCACTGTTTTGTTCTCCTCCATAGAACGGTAGTTGAGATACTCTTACATTGTAGGGAATTTCTATATACCGCTGGTTTGAAACAGCTGATTGTACACGCAAGCACGGCAGATGAGTTATTTGAGAGAAACGTGTAAGTTTACGTGGAGAGACAGACAGAGGCAAATGAGGAAGAGAAGGAACATTGTGGTGTTAAAGTAGGTGTCAGTAAAAGCGTTAAATTATATACTCTGAAATGATCATGTAGAGAGATGGAGGACGAGAGACTGACTAGAAGAGATCGTATATCACTGAAGAGATGGTTGAGACAAATGATGAGATGGAGGGATTAAGTGGAGAGATATGAGGTAGGGGTGTATGAGTTGGAGGAAGTGTAGTTAAATGGCGTCAGGCTACACAAGGACAGACAGAAGCAAGGAAGATGGTTGTTCCGTTCACCGCACGCAGCAGTAGGCAGTGATGTGGTGTGTGTGTGTGTGTGTGTGTGAGAGAGAGAGAGAGAGAGAGAGAGAGAGGGAGGAAATGAGCGGTGGCTCAATCGGTAGAGAGGTGGCCTGCAGTCCTACTGGACCCAGGTTCAAATCCCCGCTGGGGCAGGGAACAGTTTAAGGATTTGAATTTCGTAAAAAGCAGACTTTACTGATCTACCAGAACACCCGCCGACATGTCGTAAAAGTACCCCCGCTATTACCAAATACACCAGTCCTGTATAAGGCAGCCCTAGCATGTATTCAATATGGACGGTGGGTGTTAGCGCCGAAGTGGTGACATGTGGAGGTGTATGGTATGTAGGAGGACTACTTGGCCTTGGATGCAGGCTGTGAAGCCTATGCCCAGAGTCGGACACATTAAAAAATAAATAAAAACTTGGAAACATAAGTTCAACAGGTTAAAAATAAAAGTCCATGGAGGAAGTAGGTCCTAATGAGACAACAGGTCCGTCTCGTGACATGGTGTACACGAGGTTGAGAAGATGTGTCCATGAAGAAACACAGGTCCATGTAGGAAATATAGGTCCATGGGGAAAATAGTTCCAAGAGACACTGGTCATATGTGGGAAAAAAAAAAAGCCATGGAGGAAAATAGGCCCAGAATGAAGAATACGTCTGATGAGGAAAATAGGTATACGGGGAAACAGGTTTATGGTCAAAATAACTGAGTGGTGGAAAATAGGTTCACAGGGAAGAATAGGTCAATAGGTAAAAGGGATCCTGGGGAAAAAGTGGATGGGCAAACAGGTCCCTGGAGGAAAGTAGGTCCATGAGGAAAGATATGTCCATGGGGGAAAGTAGGTCCATGGGGAAAGATATGTCCATGGGGGAAAGTAGGTCCATGGGGAAAGATATGTCCATGGGGGAAAGTAGGTCCATGGGGAAAGATATGTCCATGGGGGAAAGTAGGTTCATGGGGAAAGTAGGTTCATGGGGAAAGATATGTCCATGGGAGAAAGGGGGTCCATGGGGGAAATGGAACCATGGGGGAAAAATGGGTACCAAGAAAGAAAGTAGGTCACTGGAGGACAATGGATCAATGGGTTGAAATCTATGGGGGAAAGTATGTGGTATGGAGATGACCCTCACGGGATGTAGCCGGAGACAGGCTTATGTGCTACTAAACCAAAAATTGCAATGAGGAAACAAAATCATTATGTAATCAGATACTAACACAGAGACGCGGCAATGCCACTATCACTTCACCAGCTCCATCACAACCACCATCACCGTTAATAACATTTCATCCTTATCATCATCATCATCATCTTATACACCTACAGTAATTTCACTGTTATGAAGAAGCAAGGTATGACCCACAAATATGGTGATAGCAACGGCGAAAATAAGAAAATTTTTGCCTGAGATAAACGAAAATAGTTAACACCTCCATTCACATCACTTAAGGCCATTTTTAACTACACCATCATCTCCCCACCTCCTATTTTATCCCATGGATCTATTTTCACCTCAGTGACCTGTTTTCCTCCATGAATCCAAATCGACTCATTTTCCCCATGAATCCATTTCCTTCACAGACCTATTTCCCCACAAACCAATTTTTATCCATGAACCAACTCACTCATGGACGAATTTCTTCCTTGGACCCTTGGTACTCTATTGACTTGACTTATTATTCTTCTGAACTTGTTTACTCCCATGTTTTTTTTTTTTTTTTTTTTTTTTATGTGTCCGACTCTGGGCATAGGCTTCACAGCCTGCTATCAAGGCCCAGCAGTCCTCCTACATACCATACACCACTACATGTCACCACTTCGGCGCTAACACCCACCGTCCATATTGAATACATGCTAGGGCTGCCTCATACAGGACTGGTGTATTGTGGTTTCTTCCCATGGATATATATTCACCAAGGACCTGTATTCCACCAAGGTCCCAGTTACCTTCATGGACCTGTTTTCCACCAAGGACCCAGTTACCTTCATGGGCCTACTTTCCACCAAGGACCCAGTTACCTTCATATACTTACTTTCCACCAAGGACCCAGTTACTTCTTGGACCTAGTTTCCACTAAGGACCCAGTTATCTCCATGGACCTATTTTCACTGTGGACCTCTTTAACCTCACATGACCTATTTTCCCTCCACTGACTTATTTTCCCTTTGGACCTAGAATCTCACCATGCAATACACCAAAACACCAACTGAACCTATTTTATGTGAACCAATTTCTTCCTTCAATATATATATATATTTTTTGCCAGTTCCATTTGTGCTTGCAGCTGGGCCCATTCCCCCCAAGGACGTATCCTTCTTGGAACTACTTTCCCACATGGACCTATTCCACGCATATATCTATTCCACAGTGCTTCTCTTGTCCCTCACCTGCCTACCCGCCCACTCACCCCCCCAGTATTGTAAGCCCATCTCCTGGATTCTTGTACGGTACGTCACACATTTATCCACTCACTCAAAAAACCCACCTACATACCCATCAAGCTCTGTGCCACATTCAGCAATACAAGACTAAAGCTAAAAATATTTATTTCAGGAGTGCTACCTAGGATTGCGACTGGCAGTCCTTTCTACAGTAAGGCCTTCAGTCTTAATACCGTAATCGTTTAAAGTCTCTTTGTCAGCAGGAAAGTCTCTTTTTCAGCATATGGAATGATTTCTACCAACAGCCGGGTTTGTTTGCAAGAAATGGTCTGCAACTGAATGTGGTTGGTTCTGTGTGCTTGGGCCGTGTCCTGGATGAAGCTATGCGGTCCCACTGGAGAAAAAACGGACAGCATCCAGGACGAACAGATGCACTGACATAATATGTAATCAAAGAATGGCCAGTGTCCCAGGCTACCCTCATCAGAGTAAGGATAATGTTAAAGTTTTTCTTGTAAATTCTCACAGCTTAAGAAAAAAGTTTCCAGATCTAGAGGCCCAGGTATTTGTTGATGACTACAATAATGTTGCCATTACTGAATCTTGGAGAGATACTCAAGAATGAGATCTTATACCAGAATATAACCTTCCTTGTTACAGTGTCTTCAGTAACGAGAGGAATGGGAGAATGGGAGGTGGCGCATTGCTATATATTAAAAGTAACCTTCTTCCAGTTGTAATCCCTAAACCATCCATTGACAATACTGATATAACTTATGTCCAGCTCAGAAATGAATCACACAGAAAGATGAAATTTTGATTACTTTATCGTCCACCAGCCCAGTCTTGCGAACTTGACAATAAGATATACGAACAAATAGCGGAAGTCTGATGCACCCAGAATACTGTAATTGTTGGCGATTTCAACTTCCCAGTAACAAGATGGACTGGATCCTTGTCTTCACACACAGGGTTAGATTTGTATACTAACTTATTTGAAAGCTCATTATATCAGTTTGTAGTGAAACCCACGTGTGGAGAAAATATCCTAGATCTTATACTGGTGACGTCAGAAAACTTTGTTCATAAGTTTCAAGCAGGAGAATAATTTAGCACTAGTGATCATCACACAGTCACAGTCAACCTCAGTTTCTGTAACACTGACCAAAACTGTAGTTAGGAGAAAATCCCAGACTACGAGAAAGCCGATTTTCACAAATTAAAGCTAACTTTACATAATGATGAATGGGAACCAATTACTGAAAGTACAAATATACACACAGCATGGACAGAGTTCACAGAAATCCGCAATAAGGCGGTTAAGGAATGTGTGCCGATGCGTAACAGAAGACCAGTGAAAAGTAATAAGCCAAAATGGTGGAACAGTGATATTAAGAGAAGCCTTTCAGCAAAGAAACTTGCTTATCAGAAATACAAAGCCACTAATAATGAGGAGGATGAAGACAATTACCATAACTTACGTCGAAATGCTAAAAAGTTAATAAAGCAAAGTTAGAACAACCTTGAAGTGCATATTGCAAGCATCAGTAAATCACACCCCAAAGAATTTTTCAGTTATATCAGAAGTAAGAAAATATTAACAACAGCAATAGGACCCCTAGTATCAGCAGATGGTGAGCATACAAATGATGAAACAGAGATGGCTAAGATTCTTCATACTTTCTTTACATCTGTATTACTCTTTGCACTAAATAAAGACCAATAAAACACCAGGGCCAGATAGAATATCCCCAAAAGGCAAAAGACGAAATAGTGAAATCCTTAGCATATATATTCAATATCTTCTTCAGAAGCAGCACTGTACCGAGCGGCTGGAAATGACCAAAGGTAATTTCGATATTCGGAAAAGGAGAAAAATCTCAACCCAGCAAATACCGAGCAATAAGCTTGTCATCTGTTATTTGCAAGTTGTTAGAAACCATATTTAGAGATAAACTGGTCAAGCATTTAGAACAGAACAATCTCAACAAAGACCCTCAGCACGGATTCCGAGATAAACGTTCATGTATTACTAATCTACTTGATATTTTCAGTGATATTATCAACATGTACGACAGCATTAAATCTGTCGATGTCATTACCTTGATTTCAAAAATACATTTGATAAGGTTCCAAATACTCGACTTCTCGAGAAACTGCTTGTCTGTGGTATCAGTGGCAGTGTACTAAGGTGGATTGAAAGCTAGCTTACGAATCGTAAACAAAGAGTTGGAATCAATGGTGAGGAATCAGACTGGACAAATCTTATAAGTGGAGTAACACAAGGTCAGTTTGGGGTCCTATTCTGTTCTTGATTTGTATAGACGACATTGATGAAGGCATGTTTTGTAAATTATCAAAATTTGTTGATGATATGAAGATTGGTAATAGAGCAGGTATCCCAGAATAAAGAATATTGATTCAAAGGGATCTTGATAAACTGCTTAATTGGGCTGAAAAATGGCAAATGGATTTAAATATTGATAAATGCAAAGTTTTTGGAGGTAAAAATGAAAATTTTGGTTATACAATGAATCATTCTCAACTCATGAATGTAAACCATGAAAATGATCTAGGAATAATAGTAACAAATGATCTGAAGCCAAGTAAACAGTGCACAGAAGCTATAAAGCAAACTAGTTCGATTTATAGGTAAATCATTTGAGTTCAGATCTGAAAACATAATTCTTACCCTGTACAGATCCTTGGTGAATCCATATCTAGAGTGCCGTGTGCAGTTTTGGTCACCGTATCACAGGAAAGATATAGAAAAATTAGAGAGACTGCAGCGACGAGTAACAAAAATGATACCCAGACTGATAAACAAATCGTACAAGGAACGATTAAATAAGCTACAGTTATTTAACCTATCAAAGCGCATACTATGAGGGGATCTGATTCAAATATTCAAGATTATTAACCCCCGCCGCGCTCATCGCTTCATATGAGGCGATATACAGGCCACCCTCGGCCGCAATGGTCGTCTCATATGAAGTGATGGGTCTCCCTGCCATGATTTCAAGCTCGAGGAAGCGTCAGTGGTTTCCATGGGAACCATAACTCTCCCTCTATACCATCAGAGCAATTGCCAAGCCGTGCCACACCGCAGTTGCCAAATATCGCATATTTAGTAATTCAGATATGCAGGCCACCCCTGGCCATGCTGATCGCCTCATATGAGGAGATGGGTCTCCACGCCATAATTTCAAGCACGAGGAAGTGTCAGTGGTTTCCATGGGAACGATGAGTCTCCCTCAACGCCATCAGAGTTGTTGCTAAGCTTTGTCATACCACATTTGCCAAATACCGCATATTTAGTCATTCAGTTCTCACAATGGCGGTTTCACGCCAGTCTACCTCCCAAGGTGCTGGCGACTTATCGTCGCCCTCAAACCCACCCAAAGGCATAAATTACAAAAAGGAGAGGATGATGAAGAGTCCGAGCTCAGAAACACTTGCTCTGATGAAAAAAAAAAAAAAAATCACCTTAATATTAAAAAAAAAATCCCTAAACAATGACTCGGGGAAGATAATAGGGTTCATAATAATTGGCAAGGTGGGAGTTAAATCACTCGATAATATGGATGTTGACGAGTACTTTGCAATTGATCGTTCTAACAACACTAGACATGATGGGTATAGATTATTGGAAAGCATTTCCAGTCTAATGGAAGCATTTTTTCTTTAAAAGGGTTGTCAACATTTGGAATAAACTGCCCAGGCGTGTCGTTGATTGCAGTACAGTGGTGACATTCAAAAATCGCTTGGATAAGTATCTTGCTTCAAATCCTCAGCTAAACGCCTTCATGACTGAATAATAATGTAAGCTGTTTTTCACTATTTCAGATAGTGATGAAATTGTAGCAGGAAAATACTATGAAATTAATGATAACTGTAGCTTAGTAACACTTCTGGTATTAGGTATTGTAGGACAGAATTTAGTTTACCACCTTTCAGTCTTTCCTGCGAAACTTCCATGTCAGCTTTTCCATGCTGCATGGTGGTCCTTCTCACATTTTTCCTGCCAGCTTCGACTGGAGGGTTTGGTGGATGGGGGAGTGCCTTCTTGCTTTACTATCCTTACCTTACTTGTAGAATTAGATTTCATAGTGATAGTCTTCTCCGTAACAAGCAGCCTCGAAAAGACCATTAGGTCTGTCGATGTTTGTTTTTCTTTGTACTCGTTTTTACCCAATCCAATCGAGCACATCACCCCTCCCACCCAACCTCAAAACCCCACCCTACCCACCCAGAGTATATTATCTACTAACCCACTGCCCCCTACCTACCTAACCCATTTACCCACCCTATCCTCCCACCTACCCACCTACCACACCCCGGTCATTCACCTGGCCTTGCCTGCCCACCCCACTCACTTCACCCTCTCCACTCACACACATCACCCAACCCACTTGTCCACCCACCCTCACCCCCATCAAACTAACTCACCCTTCCCATTCACCAACCAACCCACTGACCCGGCCGCCAAGCTTGAAGCGCCATATGATGACATGCAGCTTCACACACACACACACACACACACACACACACACACACACACACACACACACCACACACACACACACACACACACACACACACACACACACACACACACACACACACACACACACACACACACACACACACGGCTAAAATATAACACCCGCTTTTGCTTTGTGAACGTGGGTGTAAAACCTGTGCATAGAGGTGATGTGTCCACTTTCCTGGGTCAAAACTGGAACCTCTTTGTCTTGAATGTTGATTTATAGTAGAAGATTAACACACGGATATAATTTTACTTTTTTCAGAAAGAAGTGGTATGGAGTGGATGTCAAGTTGTAGCATATAATTCGTTTTCTGCCATTGAACTACCAGATACCAAATGTAAAAGAATGAAAAACTACGACAGTTCAATTTGGAGGAACTATAGTCAGAATGGTTTTAGACAGAAGTTCAGTACCATAATATTTCCCGGCACGGTTGTAAATATTAAATTATATATATATATATATATATATATATATATATATATATATATATATATATATATATATATATATATATATATATATATATAATTACACGGAGCGTTATTATTTACACAATTTAAAGAATAATCTTAGAATAATAGGCCGACTCTCTGCAACTCACTGAAGGAATTGGCTAAAAATAACTGCTGCGACTCGCAGTAAGAACAGACTATAAGTTAATTTTATGACTAGCCTCAGCCCTTCCACTGTCAAAGATATTTTATAATGCCTAAACCCTTGTATGTTTTCCTGGATGTACGGCTTGAGTGAGGTAACCAGGCCTTTTTATCTTGACTATCAAGTATTGATTTATAATTACTCTTACTCTGTTGTAGGTTCTTCGCTACTGTCGGTTTAAAGTAGCTGAATAACCGACAGTTGAATTATTTGACAGGAGCATGTACAGTTACATGAAGGATCAGCCAGACAAATGAAGAGGTGAAAGAGCATTGTGGTGCTGAAGTGGGAGTTATTGAAAGCGATAAGATAAATACTCTGAGATGGTTTGGTCTTGTGGAAACGATGGACGTTGAAAGACTGACTAGGAAAATTTATGTCAGTGTGGGGAAGAGCGAGAGGGGGAGACCAAGAATAAGACGGGGGGACTGAATGGACATATATATATATATATATATATATATATATATATATATATATATATATATATATAATGATAGAGGGCAATGTGAGAGAAGCAGCAGCTAAAATGCAAAGGACAAGGCGACATGGAGGAGATTCGTTTGTTTTCTTGAGGTGCCTGGCTATAAGTAGACAGACAAACTGCAGATGACTGCTGCGTTCACCTCATACAGCAGTAGGCTTGGATGTGGTGTGTGTGTGTGTGTGTGTGTGTGTGTGTGAGAGAGAGAGAGAGAGAGAGAGAGAGAGAGAGAGAGAGAGAATGTTGAGTTCGGATCGAGTCTTTGATCTCTTCTAAGAGATTCATTGTACAGCAGCGTAAAAAGGGAAATGATGAAACTTCCTTTAAGCAGAATATTAAATGCACAGGCATGATTACATAAGGTATGAATAAAACTCACGAAACATTGTTCTGGTGTCAACATCTTTTTCCGTATGAAGTTGTAGTATCACACATTTTACATAATAATTTTTAAAGCTGTTTAGTCATAATTAACAGTGTGTAATGAAGTGTGAATGATGAACAACCAAATATCATTTCGCTGTTAGCTGTGGTATAGAAAGAAGGTGGATGGCAGACCATAAGTGCCACCCTGTTTCAATTATAAAATGAAGGTTAGGAGAAGTGAAAAGATATCTGAATAGTGCGTAAGTGTAAAGTCCTGGGGAACCATTTATTATGTTGGTATATGTGAATGTACTTAATGCCATTTAATAGAGGTGTATAATGTGCTAGTAGAGTTGTCATTTATCTCTACTTTTTGCATAAGTCCAGAGTATATGTAAATGCTTGGCACTTCACTTTTAGCTGACCTCAACACCGCGCCCAAGTCAGCTCGGTGAGCGTACAGCGTCAGAAGCCGTTTTATAGTTATCAAGGGAGGTGGTATCGCTCTTACATATCTCTCGGGTCGCAGTTATATTATTCTGTACCCAATAAAGAGAGATTTAATCTGCTCATTTCTGTCACCTTACGCTACCACTTAATAACAGACCAGCTTCCACCTTCTAGTGGCAGAGGACCTTTGGTGGGAAGTGTCGGGCAGTGACGGCGAGTAGCTGACGTGTACTACAGACAGTGTCGTCGATCTCCAACACGGTGGTCTAGTTATACTATAACAGCAGAACACATAATATGTAGTCAACTGCTACTCCATAACGGCTACATTAAATTGGTGGCCAGCAGTGCGACGATACATTAAATTGGTGCTAGCGGTGGCACGATATTTAGTGCTAGCCGTGGCCCGATACATTAAATTGGTGGCAGCGGTGGGATACGATACAAGTGCTAAAGGGATTTATGCTGTGAACCAGTAACCCTTGCAATCGCTCGTTCCTGAAGGTGAAACAGAAAATCTTACTCAACTGTTGTAAGGGGACTAATTACCAGTGAGTTAAGTGGAGCAGATAAACTGGAGTGGTGAATATTAATTCCTCCCATTATTCTGCCAGTGTGAGATTCCTATCTTAAGCACAAACTGGCAGTTATCTCGCCCTGTGATGTGCGAGATATCTCCATCTTCAAACGCAAACTGGCTAGAATCTCGCTCTCGTGTGTGAGAGCCAAGATAAGGAGAGTTCAAGCCAGTGCGGTGAGGAGTGGGTCAACTAGCGACTTCTAGCAACTCCAGAGGTGCGGACGGCCGAGGCGAGCCGACAGAGACCGAGGGGGAGCGAGAGCGGTGGGCCTGGCGTGGTGCAGGGTGAATCAGTCGCTTGCTAACTCCCACAGCGAGCGGGCTGCCGTGTATGGTTGGAGGAGTCTGGTGGAGTGTGGAATGTGGAATGTGGAACATCATCCTGGACTTTCATATCTAGGTAGTGTCCATGCATTAGTAACCCACACACACACACACTTGAATCAACACACGTTAGTTAGTTAATGTGTGGAAATAAAGGTTTCTCAGAATTACCTTGAAATAAATATACTTTCTGTGTATTTTATATGTGTTCCGTTCTCTGTCACTTACCGTAACTATCCTTTTTTTTTATGTCAGTTAATCTTCCTGTATATGGGAGGGGAATATTACTGACAAGGTTGGATGGATACAGTGAAAAAGTGGGAACGTAGAATTAGGGGAAATAGAGATCAGCCAATCCCACTAGACTCAGAATTTTATGAGTGGGTTGAAACATCAAATAAAAGTGCTCAGACATATAAAATGAGTGAAGGACATATTGAGGATCAAGGTGATGAGGATATTTCTGAAGGACAGGATGAGGATTTGAACGTTTTGCAAGTGCGTTCTGGTCATACTTATTCAACAGTCCCAGAGCAATCAGTTAGATCCAAAATGGCCACTAGTCTTGCTAATGAGGGTAATCCTAGTCAGGAGACTGTGGACGTGAGACTACAACAATACCTTTGGTCACTCAGGATATGCAAGATCCAGTCATTAGTGATAGTACTACAACCACTCACATACCTGTGTATACTTCAGATGTTTTCAGTACACCACAAGGTTTTGGACAGAATTTATTTTCTGTTCCTTATTCAAATGCATGGGGTATAAACACAGATGGTATTGGCATGCAAACCCAGAATCCTAATCAATGGGGCATGAATACTAATATTGGTATGCAAACCCAGAATCCTAATCAATGGGGCATGAATACTAATATTGGCATGCAAACCCAGGGCCCTTATCCAAATACCTGGGGCATGACTAACAATATGGGCGTGCGAGGTCAGACTAACCCTCCTCCTTTGTGGCAGATACCTGTACCTAATATGGCACCCACTAATCTGGCTACTGATATAGTACAGCAGCATCCTAGCTGTACTGAAAGTCAGGCTTTGG
Source organism: Coenobita brevimanus (assembly GCF_032717465.1). NCBI lineage: Eukaryota > Metazoa > Arthropoda > Malacostraca > Decapoda > Coenobitidae > Coenobita > Coenobita brevimanus. The sequence continues at coordinate 22,144,258 of NC_137021.1, forward strand.
CGAAGGCAGGCATATGCTATGCAGAAGCTAGCAAAGCCTTGCAAACTTCGGGCTGGAGAGATACAGCTACTAGTTCTCCACAGCAAAGGACCAAGGCTGTTAAGCCAAAGGTGAAAAGATGGTGTGTCATACATGGGCATTGTCCTCATGAAACGGACTGTTGCCCCTTTGTCATTGAAAAGAGGAAGAAACTAGGGAACCCAGCTAGTTCGGGGGAAGCTCAGGGCCGCGAGCAAAAGTAATTAAAATAGTACAATCCACTGATGCGTGTGTGGCAGCTATTACTAAGGTGGACTAATTATCTATTCCTTGGATCATAGGGAAAGGTCAAGTGACCCTGATCGTAGATACAGGGGCATGTACAAACATTATTTCTAGTAAAGCATTGGAAAGACTTAAAAGTGAAATGCCTCTAACAAACTGGACATTATCCGCACCTGATGTAATGTTGACAGGTGTGACAGGGAGTAGAATGAAGGTTGTAAGCCAGGTGCCGTTGACATTGAGGGCAGAAAAACGATCTCCTGTGTTACGTGCTACGTTTTATGTGGTTGAGGATTTTCCTCTGCCAGCTGATGGGCTGTTAGGCTTTGAAACCATGGAGGAGTATGATATAGTAATACACCCTCAAAGACATTCCATTACCTTTAATGGGAAAGAGTTTGTAGGCCTTAATCCCTCAGCGACACGAACTGGAACTGGCAGCCAATCAGGAGCCGTCCAACCAGTTGTGACCCCGACAAGTGAAGCGTCAAGGGAGTCCCCGGATGCACACGAAGCGGAGGGTATGTACTGGAAGAAAGTCAGGGCTATAGTGAGTGGTAATCACCACTTACCCAGTCAAACTGTCTGTAAAATTCCTGTCCGAGTACCTGACGTGTCGGTGGGAACTGATGTAGCATGCTTAACTGAGACTGTAAAACATAAGGCATTGTCGCTGGAATCGACTCTGACTAGCGTTGGCCAAGACCAGAAGACGCCCCTCTTCATCGCAAATATGAGTGGTGGCGCAGTTAAGCTCAGAGATGGTTGTTATATAGGCGACTTGATGTGCTATGGTGCCCCCATAAAGGAAGTCGACGACGTGCCGGTGATCTCTCCTGTAGTTACATCTCAAGCAACGACTCAGTCGGAACCTGTACGTCTGGCTAAGGAAAAACAGCTGGAGCAATATGTGAAGGTCACGGATAATGTAGACCATAAAACACGACTCCTAGCCCTCCTTAGAGAATTTTCCGACGTAGTAGTACTTCCAGGAGAAGCGCTGGGTAGGACGGATAGGGTGAAGCATCATATTGGTTTGTGCCCTGGTACAAATCCAGTTTATGTGCCCGCATACCGTCTACCGCACAGCCAAAGGGAAGCAGTGGGTAAGGAAGTTGAAAGGATGCTTCATGATGAAGTTATCCAGCCTTCCTCCTTGCCTTGGAATGCACCACTCTTTCTAGTGCCTAAGAAGGATGGTGGTGTGAGACCTGTTGTGGATTTTCGGCAAGTGAACAAAGTAACAGTACCGGATCGTTACCCGATTCCGCATCTGCGAGACTTACTTCAATCATTAGGTAAGGGAAATACTGTGTTTACTTGTCTGGATCTAGCGTCAGGGTATTGGTAGGTGGAGCTGACCGAAGAGTCGCGTCCCATTACTGCTTTTAGCACTCACCGTGGGCACTTTGAATTTCTCCGGATGCCTTTTGGACTGAGTAATGCTCCTTTAACATTTCAGCAGATGATAAACCAATTGTTTGGCGAGATGTTAGGGCAAGACGTCTTAGCGTATCTAGATGACCAAATCATCGTGAGTAACAATGCTAACAGTCATTTTAACAAGTTAAAACGAGTGATGGAAACCTTGAGATCCGCAGGTCTTAAAATTAAGCTGTCAAAGTGTGAATTTCTGAAATCCAGTATTAGAGGACACCTAGTTGATGGTAATGGCATCAAGACTGTGCCGGACAAGGTAAGGCCAATGTTGAATTTTCCTACACCACAGAACAAGGATCAGATAAGATCGTTCCTAGGCCTCACTGGCTTTTATAGGAGTTTTGTCCACAGGTATGCCATCATAGCATCACCTTTAACGATGCCACTTAAGAAGGATGCTGCATGGAAATGGGGACCCTCGGAAGAGAAATGCTTCAACGAGCTCAAACAAACCATGTCAGAAACACCCGTATTAGCGTTTCCTGATTATACTCAACCTTTCTATCTGTGCACGGACGCCTCAGGTCTGGGTCTGGGAGCGGTGTTACAGCAGAAGGATGAGCAAGGTAAGACACATACCATAGCGTATGCTAGTAGGGCACTAAGATCCCCAGAGAAGAACTATTCGACGACACATTTGGAGACATTAGCAGTCGTGTGGGCGTTAGGACATTTCCGGGATATTATCTTTGGCTACCGGATAATTGTTTTAACTGACCATGCACCCATACGTGACTTGTTTAAAGGAAAAAACTTGCACGGTAAGGTTGCGCATTGGTTTGGTAAGGTAATGGAGTTTGATCCAGAGGTCAGATATTTGCCAGGCCGTCAAAATGTCGTAGCCGACGCGTTGAGTAGAAACATTGCTGCTACCATAGCCGAGGATGTTGCTCTTGCTGAGTATTCCTCAGACACGGTAAAAGCGGAACAACATAATGATGCGATGTGGTCTCAAGTCATCTATGCCTTGGAGTCTGGCAACGAGACTTGTCTACCTGAACTCTCAGTACCAATGACTCACTTCCATCTTCAACAGGGTCTTTTGTATAAGCAACCCCCAGGGAAGGACACTGCATATCAGTTGGTTGTTCCTGCTACCTTACAGCAAGCCATGCTACAGTTAGTTCATGACGTACCTCAAGCGGGTCATCCCGGTCGCGATAGATGCATACGTGAGGCGAGAAAGAAATACTATTGGCCGACCATGAGGAAGGACATAGAAGCCCACGTCAGTCAATGTGTCAAATGCGCGGAAATACGAGGAACGACGGGACTTCCGACTCCCATCTTAGAGTATCCTCTACCGGAAAAACCCTGGGATACAGTCTCCATTGATCTCTTAGTGTTGCCGAGAAGTCGTCAAGGTTCAAGTTATGTACTGGTGGCAGTGGACCATTTCTCACGATTCACTGTTTTAGCACCTTTACAGACGAAAACTTCAGAGGAGGTGGCGCACGCTTTTGTGACTTCAGTGATTTGTCCATACTCTACACCCAAGGTATTGCTCAGCGATAATGGCAGTGAATTTCGTAACCAGGTGTTACAAGAAATCTGTCATATGTATGGAGTAAAGCAAGTTTTTGTAACGCCTTACAGTCCTAAGAGAAATGGCTTGGTGGAGAGGACAAACAAGAAGATACTGGAAGTCTTGAGACCAGTAATAACCTCAAATCAAGAGGATAACTGAGAAGACTGGTTATCACATGTAGTGGCGACCATCAACTCCTCAGCAAATTCATCAACTGGGAAGTCTCCTCATTATATCCTTTATGGAGAAGAGAAAGTGTTACCCTACGATTTGTTGGCTGGACCTCCTACTCCAGTATACAACGAAGAAGACTACACAAAAGTACAGTTGTTGAAATTCCAACGTATACACAGTGAAGTACGGAAAAGATTAAAAGCCTCAAGAGCGGAGATGATGGCGAAACAACACAAAGGTAGTCAAGAAAAGACGTTACAGGCAGGCCAGAAGGTCATGATCCACAACCCTGAGAGAATTTCCAAGCTCAGACCTAAGTTCCGCGGACCATATACCGTTGTGGAACGAGTACGTGGAAATACTTATAGAATAAAGGATGAAGCTAATGGAACTCAGGAGGTAGTACATGCTGATAGGATCAAACTAGTAAGTCAAGAGCTAGGCCTAACTAACCCTGCATCTGATGTGTTGTCCCCTCTGTCTTCGTCGCAGTCTATGTCGTCGTCCGTACCTGTCCCTAACCAAGAGTATCGCAACAAGCTACGATCCCACAACAAGAGTGATTAAGGGAGTATCTTCTCTTGCAGAAAAATGTGGCTGTGGCTCATACTCCTCGTGCGTTGCTTGGGGTGGACCTATGGAAAGACGTCAGACACGGACACGACTGCGTTAATGCCAGGAGCACTGAAGAGCCCACTTGGAGAAGTTGTGGTAGTGGAAGATGCAGTATGCGTCTACTATCCAATGGAAGGCTATCTCCAAACGCCAGATATTGTCAAGGAGGTCTCCAAGGGCTTGTCGAATCTCAGACAGCAACTGTTGGAAGTGGGAAAGATGTTTAATCGAAACCCACGATTGACGAACTCTGACAATGAAGCTTTGGAACGAACCTTGCATGAAATTGTTGAGCTTCAGACTAGGCATATAGACAGGCTCACCGACAGGCTCACTAACTTGCATGTTGCTTTACCTAACGTACACTCTGATCTTTCCAAGCATGTCCATGCACGTACTAAGAGAGGACTTGTGGATTTTCTAGGAATCCTGTCTCAACAACTCTTTGGCACGACATTAGATAAGGATGTAGTGCAATTGGGTAGACAGATGCATGACTTGACACTGGCCGCTAAAGCCAATAATAGATTAATCATGCATGTGTATAAACAGTTAGATGAGTTCACTAACAAAGCTAACGAGATAATTAGGACTACCAACCATCTAGTAGAGCTTGTGAACAACATCCAAATTAACCTACCAACCCTAGCTAACTTGGTGTTATTCGCTGAGTACTTACATGCTCTCGACGAGTCAACCACTGTATTGGAGAAGCATGCAGCCAATATGGTGGACGGCTTAATCGATGCAAGTTTGAACAGGGTTAATGCTTTATTGCTGCCTACTAATATACTAACAAATGCACTTGATATAGCTATGTGGAAGCATGGACTTATGCCACTCTTTGATCTGAGTCAACTGGAATATTATTACCCATTGTTAGAGGTCCAGTTGACCCATGAAGGCATTCTGATATTGGTACCTATGAGGAATGCTGTAACATACCAGGCATGGCGGTTCATTTCCTTCTTTTTTGCTACTGCTAATAATACTCTTGTTGTTATTGAAGAGTGTCCAGAGGTGCTAGTTGTCTCAGATGACAAGAAATATGTAGCAGAAACGACTGTGGATGAATTTCAGAAGTGTAAGGCCTCATTTCTTGATTTCCATGTATGTCCTGCTTTCCATTTTGTCTTCGTACCATTAAAGGTAGAGGAGTGTAAGAGGGCCTTGTTGGACACAAATACTTCCTCTGCTCTGCAACATTGCACCTTCCAACCCATTCAGTTGAAGTCAGTTTTCCATGCTCATATTCATGCGAAGCAGTACTTTTACTTTCCTGAGACAGAGGACGTAACTGTGACTTGTGCCTCGCAGAATCAATTCCTTACAGTAGAGGGGTATTATGTTGCACCTGATTTTTGTGAGTTACACAGTAATGAGATAGCAGTTCTGCCTAGCAAGCATCATCTAGCTTTGTCAGTGAACTTCTCATCCCAGTTACGACCCTTTTTACCTTCATTCAATGTTACTTCCTTGAATGTGAACAGGCTGTCTCATGTATTAAAGGAGCTTACCTTCCTCTCCCACCTGAACAGGACTGATTTAGAGCCTTATGTACTGTCCTATCTTCCTTCGTACCTTTCTCCTTCCTACTTTGGTCCTGGCATTGGTCTTCTACTTATTGTGGTCTTGTCCTGTGTTTGTGATTTAGGCTACTATTTAAGGCGGCAATTAAGGAACCCACTGAGACCACGTGTCCGTACTCGCGGATTGCAAGTGGATGTTCCTGAATAGTTAGCTACCCTACACTCTGGTTAGGCTACACGGTAGTTAGGACAACAATGTCGACGAGGACTTCAGTGGTGTGGCTGAGCGATGTTCTGGTGTCAACATCTTTTTCCATATGAAGTTGTAGTATCACACATTTTACATAATAATTTTTAAAGCTGTTTAGTCATAATTAACAGTGTGTAATGAAGTGTGAATGATGAACAACCAAATATCATTTCGCTGTTAGCTGTGGTATAGAAAGAAGGTGGATGGCAGACCATAAGTGCCACCCTGTTTCAATTATAAAATGAAGGTTAGGAGAAGTGAAAAGATATCTGAATAGTGCGTAAGTGTAAAGTCCTGGGGAACCATTTATTATGTTGGTATATGTGAATGTACTTAATGCCATTTAATAGAGGTGTATAATGTGCTAGTAGAGTTGTCATTTATCTCTACTTTTTGCATAAGTCCAGAGTATATGTAAATGCTTGGCACCTCACTTTTAGCTGACCTCAGCACCGCGCCCTAGTCGGCTCGGTGAGCGTACAGCGTCAGAAGACGTTTTATAGTTATCAAGGGAGGTGGTATCGCTCTTACATATCTCTCGGGTCGCAGTTATACGAGTATTATTCTGTACCCAATAAAGAGAGATTTAATCTGCTCATTTCTGTCACCTTACGCTACCACTTAATAACAGACCAGCTTCCACCTTCTAGTGGCAGAGGACCTTTGGTGGGAAGTGTCGGGCAGTGACGGCGAGTAGCTGACGTGTACTACAGACAGTGTCGTCGTTCTCCAACACGGTGGTCTAGTTATACTATAACAGCAGAACACATAATATGTAGTCAACTGCTACTCCATAACGGCTACATTAAATTGGTGGCCAGCAGTGCGACGATACATTAAATTGGTGCTAGCGGTGGCACGATATTTAGTGCTAACCGTGGCCCGATACAACATTATTAAATTACACTACCCCAATTTTTTTTTTTTCAACAATTCCACGTGCCACTCGTAGAGTTGTAGTCCAACACACACACACACACACACACACACACACACACACACACACACACACACACACACACATTCCCGAAGCAATGAATCTGAGCCCCAGGACTCCACTTACAGACTCCCCCCTCACCTTATTCTTGCGTCTCCCACTTCCTGACTCTGCCCCTCTCCCCCCAGAAACGGTTAAGAAGCTATCTGTGGCTGAAAATCGTACTGAAGTTCAGCCTTAGAACTAAACTCCTAGACTGTACATACCTGCGGCACACTGGTCCTACTCCCAACAGTGCCAAAACTTTAGGCAGAACTCTAGTTCTAATAGCTGTGACAATCCTGTAACCATAGCTTTGGCCTATTCTCAGATCTTTCAACACATCTTCATTGAGCAGAGGAAGAGGGGGGTCGAAACAAACTCTGATGAAATTAGATCAGGATCAATCTCCATTCCTTGCATCATTCAACATTTTTCCCAGAGGACTTGACGACTAATTGTTACTAGTGTTTTCCCATCTAATGCAGTCACTAGGTGTCTCAGTGCCAATTCACCAATGTGTAGATCACAAAAGATCCAAACAAGTTTCTTCTGGAGTTTCTTCTCAACGTAGTGCATTACTTCTCCCTCCCAGCCAGCGCTGACATTGAAGGAATCACCCCCAATAGATTGAAGAGTCTTCTCTGCTTCTATGTTCCTCAGCCATTCTAACAGATTATCAGCAATACTTTCAGAATCTTTTTTCTCTTCAGTAGCTTCATAAGGAACAAAGTGCCACAGATATGTGCCACCAGGTTCCATACACACTGAATAGTGTTCTTTTACACCTGGGTAGAGTCTTCCAGTCTTTTTTGCTTCCAACTTTACTTTGGTCTCATCACGACGACCATCAAAGAAAATACTTGTGTTCCATTCCTAAGCTCCTCACCAAACTTCATATTCAGTTTCTCAGTAATATTCTCCTGAGACCTTCTGACTCTGTTATAATCAATAACCAAAGTAGTATCATACTCACTGATGAGGCCTGCATCAGTCCATGCAGCAGTAGCAATCTCTGCAGTCTCTCGAAGTTCAGTGTGGTGTGTGAACTTTGCCAGAGCTATGTTGGTTACGTCCTCGGTGATGTATTTTGCTCTCTTCACTGTATTAATAGAAGCACTACATGTCTCAGTATCTTCTGCAAGGTAATCGCAGTCTTTCTCAGCTGCTGATTCCACAGTATCATCAGATTATTGTTCAAACAGAGATCTTGCTTCTGCCTATTCAGTCATCCGTATTTTCTGCTTTCTTTTTTCTTCGACCTCTCTCTGCTTCTCCCTCATTTCCTGTTATATCATATGTCATCTAGTTTCTGGAAAGTCAGTTGGTCCTATTTGGTGAGGGCCAACACCTCCAACATTCTCTCCCTGGCCTCTAATTAAGGCTGACTCTATCACTGGAACCTTCTCTCTACTACAGTGACAATCTACAGTATACTGTATGTATTCCACTGACACAGGGAGAGATGCAACCAGCAGCTTTCCTGAGACATTTTTGTGGAAAGCTGAACGTCCTAATCTCGTAAGCGGTGGCCACAAACAGATCACCTCCATGTCAACTGGTCCCCCACCATTTCACTGCCCTTCTCCCAGTTTACACTCCCCTCTCTCATATACCTCTCCACTCCAGCCTCCAATCTCTTCCTTGGCCTCACCCTCCCTCATTCTCCCTCTACCTCACTCACATACTCGTACACTGTCCTTGTTAGTCTCTCGCCTTCCATCCTCTCCACATGGCCAAACAACCTCACTGTATTTCTCCTAACGCTTTTTATCACATCCACATCCACACCACAATGCTCCTTATTTGTCAGTTTGTCTCTCCATGTAACTTCTCATGCTCCTCTCAAATAACCCATTTCCACTGCTCTCACTCTTGACTTGTGTCCCTCCAACAAAGTCCAAGCTTCACTTCCATAAGTTAGAGTTGGTATCACATTACTGTCATGCAGCAACACTGGGAGAAGTCTATCTATCTTTCTATATACCTAGGCTGCTTCCCCCAAAGATAGGGAGGTAGCCCAGACAGGATGACACACTCATCCAAACACACACATTTATTCGTATCTTAGCCCCAAGGGGAGAAGGAGCAGATCCTCATTGCACCACACCGATCGAAGGTCAACTGCACAGTGCAACTGACAAGATCCACAGCAGGGTTCAACAGCAGAGTTGGTTTACCCCTGCCACATCATAATGGACCCATCCCTTTACCCGTGCCTGACCTGATCAGTTGATCAGATCAAATGCAAGAGAATATCCCCTCGGGGCCGTGTCAACATTTATTCATTCACGATTTCTTTCCAGATATTCATTTCATGTGCAGCCACTCTTCTTTGTTAAACAGACATCCCTCTCGCATGCAATGCTTTCTTCACATTGTCCAACCATCCTATTCATGGTCTTCCTCTCAGCCTTTCACATCTTACATCCGATCCAATTATCTTTTTCACCAATCGCTCATTATCCATTCTCTTCATATGCCCAAACCATCGCAACTTCCTCTGCTCAACTCGATCAGCTATCTCCCGCATAACTCCAGTTCTCCTTCGCACTTCATTATTTCTCACTCGGTCCATATGTGTCACTCCACACATACTCCTCAGACACCTCATCTCCATTACATTCAATCTTTTCCTTTCTGCTACACCCATATTCCATGTTTCAGCATCATACAACGCAGTCAGTACCACTACACCCTCATACAGCCATCTCTTTACATCCATTCTAAGCAAATGACATCTAAACACTTTCTGCATTCCTCCCAGCACCTCTCCTACTTCATTCATTCTAAACTTCACTTCTACATCAATTTTTCCATCCATAGACACACGTGACCCTAAATACTTAAAACACTCTACCTCCTCAAGCAACTCACCATTCAAAACTAAATTCATCTTCCTACCATCTACCAATCTCGTACACATCACCACTTTACTCTTATTCTCATTTACTCACAGTTTCCTCCTGTCAAACACGCTTCTAAACTCCTCTGCCTACTGTCTCAATCTCTCCTCCCAGTCAGCCACCAGTTCAGTATCATCTGCAAACGGCAGCTGATTCAAATTCCACCCTCTATCATTATCATTCACCAAACTCAAACCTCCTCCTAACACTCTCGCATTCACCTCCCTTACAACACCATCCATATAAACATTGAACTTCCAAGGCGACATCACATCCCTGTCGCAGCCCCACTCTACGGAAAGCCAATCTCTCACAGTATTTCCCACTGTTACACATGCTCTACTATTTACATAAAAACTTTTCACTTCTTTTAGAAACCTACCATCAAGTCCATACAATCTAAAAACAGTCAACAAAGCCTCCCTATCAATTCTATCTTATGCTTTCTCTAAATCCATGAATGTCCAAAGCACTCCTTACCCTTTGCTAAATACTTTTCACACACCTGTCTCAAACACCTGATCTACGCATCCCCTCTCTCTCTTAAAACCACACTACTCATCACCAATCACTCCCTCTGCAGCCTCTCTAACTCTTTAATTAACACTCTACCATACACCTTACCTACAACACTTAACAGACTTATACCCCTAAAGCTAGTACACTCATACTTATCACCCATACTTTTGTACAATGGAACCACACAAACACTCAGTCAATTGGCACCATACCTCTCACAAAACACACATGCAACAATCTTACTAACCACTCAACAACAGTCGCTCCACCACGTTAAAGGCATTCCAAAGCACACTCATCCATACTTGCATCTTTCCCTGTTTTCATCACCTTTACTGCCTCCCACACTTCCTCCATCGTGATCAAAGAATAATTCAACTCTCCCAGCACATTTATTCCTTGACCCTTCCATCTGCTACAACCTCAGCCTCCCTTTCCTCCACTACATTTATCAGTCTTTCAAAACACTGCCCATCTCTTCCTTACAGCATCCATCTCAATTAACATTCTTCCATCCTCCGCTTTTACTCACTTTTCCTTTTCAGACTCTCCCTTTTGCGTCCTTTTCGCCTCCTTCCAAAACATATTCTTATTTTGTTGACAGTTGTTAGTCAACTGGCTACCCCACCTCTCATCTGTTGCCACTTTAACATCATGCACAGTCCTTCTCGCCCTATTCCTATTTTCCTTATACCTATCATATGGCACATCATCCTTCCTCTGCAGCCATACTTCATATGCACATCTTTTGTCAGCCACAGCCATACTTACTTCCTCACACCACCATTCACTTCCCTTTCTTACACCACCAACCACTCGTCTCACACCACACACCTCTTCCACATGCCTCACCAGAGCACTCTTAACCCTTAGCCAGGGGGGTTTCTGGCCGCCGCCAACTCCTAATGGGGATTTCTAAGATTTTGGGAAAAATACCCTTAGTTCAAACCCTAATATCTGCCAAACCGTTAGAGCTAGAGAAAAAATAAAGTATGCATAAGACTCACGAACTCTTCCTCTTTCAAATGAAAGTATCCCGAGGTCTCCAGGTGGTCCCTCCCATCGATGAGTAAGGATAAATTAAAGATGACTGGTTTTCCGTGTTTTGGCTGGCTAATCCGTTTGCGCGCCATTGCCAGTGGCCTTGGACTTGTTGGCTAGCGTTGCCAGCACTGACTGGAATGGTGATTGTAACACTGCCCGGCCTCTCGGAATATTCCAATCATTTTTTCTACTTTACTCACCACCGTAAGGATGAGTCATCACCCCTTCCATGTGGCTCCCAATATGGCTTTCCACCTGCTTTATAATGCCACTATGCCCCATAGATGAATGGGAAAAGAATAACTTTATTTTTATTACTCAATTCATGTGTCAGTTATAGGCTACTAATCTCCCTCTGCTACGGCACTTACATTTGCACTTGACATCACGATTATGGGTAATTGCATTTTGAGAAGTAAATGCTCTGGCTGTTTCATGCAGTATAGTTGAGTATGAGGTAATTACTTGTACAGAAATTGTGAGTAATTTGTACTAACCTGGGGCGACATGAAAATATTGCTAATGTTATACACAAGTTACTTTTTTTGTATTTCACATCACAAATACGTTAATGCTCACATACTCAACATTATTTTATGAGTAACGAGGGAAAAATTTTAGTTACAGCCAACCAGGTCATTTTCTTACTCTCCCATGCATTTTTGGTTTTCATTCATTGTACTAGAGAGGTTTACTGAAGGTATTTCCAATCATTGTTTCACAGATAACCAAAAACAGTAACACTTACTGCAATGCACTTGTTAAAACTTATAAAACACTTATTTCATAACACTTACTAGATATAACTCATAATATCTTACATTTCACTCATGTATATATAAAAAAAAGAAACACTTGTGCATACCTGTATACTATTTACAATTTCCCACACACCTCCTCAGTCACTGAGCCCTTTCCCCGGCACTAAAGACAGAGCTTTCGCGGGGGTTGATGAGGCTACCGGCCATTCACACGGTGTTATGGAATCGGACAATGACAAAGACACGGCTCCTCACGCCACCACTACCGTGTACGGACTGAACCGCGCATCCGCGGGGTACCTAGGGGTCCTAACTACCTTGTGGGTATCACAGAAAATGGTCACGAGTTCAAAGGGGGGAGGGAAGGTGAGTGCGGTATATCACGTCATCCATACACATCAGCTGGCAGGTAAGGGTTAAACAGCTGCCATTCCTCCTCCACATTGCGATTTTCCTGAACTCTCACTGCATTACACTATTTTTTCAACTTCTGACACTCCATCATTTTCTTTCTTTAATCCAGGTCACTCACTTTCAAAACCTCCCTGCCACACCTAACTCTCCTAGCTCTCACCCATCTCTTACCTACTCTTAATTTACACTCCACCAGGTAGTGGTCAGACATACCTCCACCCTCCCCTCTCAAAACTGTCACATCCAACAATCTTCCTATTACATTCCTGGACACAACCACATCGTCCATTAATGCACTATGAACAACCCTTCCACCCTCCTGTCTCATCCATGTATACTTATAAATATCTTTCTTCTCAAACAAGGTATTTCCAATCACCATGTCTCACTCAACACACATCCCTATCATTTGTTCTTCATTTTCATTTCTTCCAGGCACACCATGCATATTAACTACACCTTCAACTGCTGCATTTCCTGCTCTAGCATTAAGATCTCCCATCATTACCACATTCAGATTCGCTCCCAAACTCTGCAGGCACTCATCAACATCATTTCAGAAAGACTCCATATCATCTGCATCCCTTTTGCTACCAGGCCCATAGGCACTCCCAAATACCCACAATTCACGTCCAAATTTCGCTTTCACCCGCATCTGTCTCGATGACACCTCTTTCCATTCAATCACACAGTGCTGCACTTCCGGGCTTACTAACAAGGCCACACCTTCTCTTGCCCTTCCTCTATCAGCACCTGATGTCCTTCCATTCACTCTTCCAGAGATTCACCTCTCCCTTTCATCTTTGTTTCACTCAAAGCTAACACATCCAACTTTCTTCTCACAAACATTCTCCCAATCTCCTCCCTTTTAGCCTCAATCGTACTACATCCATGTACATTCATTGACCCAGTCTTCAGGGTATGGGGATGACTCAGTCCCTCATCCCTTCTATTCCCTGTCTTCTTGTAGAAACTAAAAAACAGAGGATGACGTCCCTAGTCCCTTTACCCTGCCCCTTTTAGTCACCTTTTACGGCATGCAGGGAATACGGTGGCAGAATTCTTCCTAACATAATCTGACCGCAGAGTGGTAGTACCACGAGCCAGATTGTGCAGCCAGATTGTGTCCCCCCTCCATCACAGGGGGGAGGGTGTACAAAGGCCATTTAAGAATTCCCATACAGTACAAATCTTCCATTCTTTAGCAAAGTTTGCACAACTGCGCAAGAGTGACAGTGGATCTCAATGCAGTTCATAAACTAGTCTGACCTGCCAGTTTGCAGTGACACTGAAAAAGAGAAAAATTACCTTACAAATAATGTTTAGGTTCTGTCTCAGTGACAAACAAAATTGATATCATTAAAAATACATTATCCTACTTACTGCACAATAAACCCACCCAAAGGCCACTTTCAATATTTTCGTAATTGTGTAAATTTTCTTCTTTTTTTTCAAAATTTCATCACAAACTTGATGTAGGTAAGTTACATGTGAAACAAAAATCAAACATATAGCGGTATTTGTGTTATCCAAATAAAAATCTACCATTTGACTGCTAGTAATTTTAAAGACACTGAATTTGCCGAAATTGACACACCCTAGTGTTGCAGGATTATTGGTTTGAATGCAGTGAATCTTACTTTCCTAATGTCCGCAAGAAATGAACGTAACGGGAGAAAGGAGTTAAAGAAACGAGCTTAGTGAACAAAAAAATGCATTGGGTGAGGTGAAACTGGTGGTTGGTGGCGAGGAGCACTGAGAGTATACTGTACAAATGGTCTATCTATCTATCTATTGCCAGACGCATCAATCCCGTTCGGGGTGGCCACAAACAAATCGCTTCCACGTCGCCCTGTCCCCCGCCATTTCACTGCCCCGCTCCCAACTCACATCCCCCTCTCTCATCTACCTCTCCTCCCCATCCCTCCATCTCATCCTCGGCCTCCCCCTCCCTCTTCCCCCCTCCACCTCACTTACATACACTCACTTCGTCAGTTTTTCACCCTCCTTCCTCTCCACATGGCCAAACCACCTCAGTGTATTTTTCCTAACGCTTCCTGTCACATCCACATCCACACCACAACGCTCCTTTATATTCTCATTTGTCAGCCTGTCTCTCCATGTGACTCCACAGGCTCCTCTTAATAACTCATTTCCACTGCTCTCACTCTTGACTTGTGTCCTTCCAGCAACGTCCAAGCTTCACTTCCATACGTTAGAGTTGGTATCACAATACTGTCATGTAGTAACTTTTTCACTTCCATGCCCACTTCCCTGCTTCTTATCACTGCTTTCAAGGAACCAGCAACTTTTCTTCCCTGTTGTACCCTTTCAAGCACTTCACCCTCCAAACCTCCATCCTTACTCATCACACTACCCAAGTACTTAAACGTACTCGCATTTTCCAATTCCTCACCATCCAACCTCGCTGTACATTCATTGACTTCACCTCTCTCAAAGACCATCACTTTACTCTTCACTACATTTACATTTACATTCCGATTCTTACACACTCTCCCAAACTCATCCACCAAGCCTTGCAGCTCTCCTTCGTCTTCATTCAACAGCACAGTATCATCTACAAACAACAGTACAGGGAGTTTCCAAACACTACCCTCTCTCACCAGGGTCACTCCAACATCCACTACCCTACCTTGTACCTCTTTTATTACCCCATCCATGTACAGATTGAACAACCATGGAGACATAACACATCCTTGTTTCAACTCAACCTTCAAAGAGAAAAATTCACTCAGTTCACCATCCACACGCACTGCAGCCTTAGCACCATCATACATACTCTTCACAGTATTCAACAACTTCCCATCTACTCCACATATTTCTAATAGTTTCCACAATCCTTGTCTATCCACCCTGTCATATGCTTTCTCCAAATCCATGAAAGCCGCATACAACTTCTTTCCCTTCTCTAGAAACTTTTCCACTAAAGATCTAAGAATGAATATCTGGTCTACACAACCTCTTCCCTTCCTAAAACTTCCCTGTTCTTCTCCAATTAATTCCTCTGTTCTTTCTCTTACTCGTCAGTAACTATCCTATCATACACTTTTCCTATTATGAGTCCTATTATTCGGCAGCTGATTATTCGGTAGATCCGACATTTCGGCAGTTTTGAGAAATAGTCCCAGTTACGAAAATCACTGATTGTTCGGCAGACGTCTGGAATTATCTCGGCAGTCCAGGAAGTGTTATCTTTGACTTGTAGGCCTAATGTTTCATTACAATTTATGTTCACTAGTTTCTATATTTTTTGAGATTCAGGTATAGTACTGTATTGATTACAATATTGCACAGTATCATACAGTACAGTAACCACCCCCACCAAATTAGCGAAGGTTACGTTCCAAGCCCTCTTGCTAATTCTTGAAATTCATTCATTCTTGACGCTTTCCTGAAAATGACATTTACCAGTAATTGCGTAGCCCATTAACCACTGATACCGTAATGCATTACCCATAAATAAATGTTGCTAGTTAAATCAGTTTCCCCGTTGTTTTTAGCTGTATGGCTGTGACAGCTCTGGTATTGTTATTCCTCAGCATAATGGTGGAAGGGACTGTCCTGTTTAAATAATCCTAACCTAACCGAGTTTAACTGTACAGTACCTAATAATTTTAACGAAACCTAACCTAACTAAAAGTCAGAAAAATACTTAAAAATAAACTGGAGGAATATGAATTGATAAGATCTTTCTGATGAAAGTTAAACGTACATTTAGCGTTCATTCTTTTGTTCGTTTTTGTGTTTAACGTGAGAGAGTATTGATGCAAACAGTAATATATCTCATTAACCCCTTAATAACCTCCGGCACTGAACAACCCTTTACAGTACCGATGTCAGTGATGTAAAGATAGTGTGAGCTATAAAGAAAACTGAACAATTATGGGGAGGGAATGAAGGTCACTGGTATGTTTACACGACTCTACGCTACGATTCCAAGCAGTCAGGCGGTCGGTTAATCTCATTGGTTTTCGCCCATTTGGTAAATACATCGTAACATTATCAATTTTTCCGTGACTCATAGCGATATCGTAGCATGGATTTAGGAAGCTAAATAGCACATTGCTAGGTGGGCCAGACGTTTATCTTCACATCTTTAAGAAAAATAAATTTATTTCAGAAGAATGGAAGGAACTTACTCTATGTACTCAAAGAGGGATTAAATTTCTTCCATTTTCTTAGAGATGTGAAGATAATCGTATGGCGCACCTAGCAATGTGTTATTTAGCTTCCTAAACCCATGCTATGATTCGCTATGATTCACGGGAGAAATTACAAAGTTACGGAGCATTTACCAAATGGGCGAAAACATCTGAGATTAACAGACCCCATGACTGCTTGGAATCGTAGCGGAGAGTCGTGTAAACATACCAGTGACTTTCGTTCCCTTCCCATAACTGTTCATAGTTTTTTCATGGCTCACTAACTTGACATCACTGACACCGGTACTGTAAAGGGTTGTTCAGTGCCGGAGGTTATTAAGGGGTTAATGGAATACATTACTGTTTGCATCAATACTCTCCCTTTCACATGTAAACAAAAAAACGGACAAAAGAATGAGCGCTAAATGTACGTTTAACTTTCATCAGAAAGACCTCACCAATTCATATTCCCTCACTTTATTTTATGTAATTTTCCGACTATTTTATTTTGTTTCGAGAAAGTACTGTATTAGTACTCACTCCAAACATATTTGTAATAATATAAGTAGTGATGAGTTCACCAATACAAGTGATGTACTGAGCTGGTAGGTAATATTCTGTATCATTTCGGCCATCCAGGAAGTGTTATCTGACTTGTAGGCCTACTGTGTCATTACACTTGTACATGTTCACTAATTTAGGTATATATTTCAGATTCAGGTATAGTAATGTATTCATTGCAATATTGTACAGTATACTGTATAGTACTCTCTCCAAACAAAGTTGTATTACCTTAAGTGATGATGACCGTGTTCACCAATATATTTAAGGTACTGAGTGGGTAGTTTTTTTTTATTATTCGGCAAATCTAATTTCTCGGCATCATCCCAGTCCCATAGATGCCGAATAACAGGACTTCTACTATACTAAGAAGACAGATGCCCCTCTGATTACCAAACACTTCTTTTTCCCCTTTTCCTTTGTACAAGGGAATAATTATACCTGATTTCCAATCCTCCGGGACTCTACCTTCCTCCCAGGCCAATCTGCACATTTTCCACATCCATTCTACTACTATCTCTCCCCATACTTCAGCATTTCACCACACACTTCATCAATTCCTGTGGCTTTCCCCAATTTAACTTTCTTCATTGCTTTCACAACTTCTATCCTACTGATTTCTTCCTGTCTTCTCACCTCCATCCTCCTCCCAGCCATTCCTCAGCCACTTATACTCGCATTACTTCCATCCTCTATGTTCAACAATTCCTTAAAGTGTTATCTCCATCTGCTCACTTTTTCTCCCTTCTCCACTAGTAATCTACCATTTTTATTTTTCACTCCCCTACTAACTTCACGTCCACCCTGTCTTACTCTTTTCACCTCTTTACAGAACATTTTCTTACAGTCCCTCCAAGTTACACTCAAGTTCCTTCCAAATTCCTCATCCGCTCTCTTCTTATTCTCTTTTACTAATCTTTTCACCTCTCTCTTTCTTTCTACATATAACTCTCTCTTCCACCTCTCAACTTCTTCCACCCCCCTATTTCTCATCCGTTCATTGTATGCTTTCTTCTTTTGTGACACAGCCTGTCTTACCTCTTCATTCCACCACGCTGTTCCTTGCACACTCCTCCACCTTCTCTTCATCTCACACACCACATCACATGCTGCACATATTTCTTTTGTAAATATCCTGCACACACCTTCCACGTCCCCCATCTGCTGCAATTCATATTTGGCCAATCGTTTCTCCACTTCTCTCTTATACTCTGCCTTTTTCTCATCCTCTTGTAACCTTTCCACTCTCCTTACAAATACTCCTTCTTCCCATCCATCCCTTCTTCTATTTCTCCATCCTAATTGGACCTTGATTCTGGCCACCACCAAGTAGTGGTCAGAAAGTCCACTCCCCCAACCTCTGTAAGCTCTTGCATCCATTACACATTTTCGCATCCTTTCATCCACACACACATAATCAATCATTGCCTTCCTTTCATTCAGTTCACCACCCACCCTTCTCATCACTCGCCATGTATACCTGTGGATCATCTTGTACCTGAAAAGGGTATTGGCTATCACCAACCCCCTCCCGGCACAAATGTCCACTAATGCACTGCCGTTCTCATCTATATCAGCAGGCACCCCCCACTCACCAACTATTCCATCCACCTTCACATTCCCTACTTTACCATTCATATCACCAATCAAAAACACTCTCTCATTCCTTCCAAACTTTTCCATGCACACTTCCACATTTGTCCAGAACTCTTCTATCACTCTGCTTGCACGATCTTCAGTTGGTGCATACACACACACACAATCGCCCACATTTGTATTCCAACTTTCAATCTTACCCAGACAAATGGTGCTATAGGTTTAAGGGACTGATAACAGTGCATATTTACTTTAAAGTTTTCCCCAGCGAGAACAACACAAGCTCACCTTATATTCATAAGTCTAGTGTCGTGTGAAAATAATAGTAAAGTAGATGTTCAATTTCTTCCAGTGCATTAACACGTGCATTGTGCAATGACCCTTTCTTATCCTACCCCGTGTTGCACAAAAAACGAAAGATTTTTTTTTTTTTTAGTTTTTGTTTAGTATAAACTTGAAGATAAACATCCAGGGCATCATCTAGTGAAAAGAAAAAAATTTCTCTTTTCTCCATCTTTCCTTAGGGTCATGCGTAAGTTTACATATGGGAATAGTGCAAAAATATAAAAGAATGTTTTTGTTTATTATAAACTTGAAGATAAACATCCAGGGCATCATCTGATGAAATGGCAAAAATCTCTCTCTATCTCTCTCCGTCTTTGCGTAGCACCATGCGTAGGGGTCGAGTTGTTTACTCTGATACACAGCCAGCACAGCCTGAGCTGTGGTTCGCAACGCGATGCCACCAAGCCTGAGGTGTGGCTCGCAATCCAAGGTTTACGAGACAACAGGGAAATCTAATTCTCAATCCAGCAATACGCATGCCAATTTGACAGAATTACAAATAATTCTGCGACGTAAAAGAAGCTTGCATCACGATGTAAAAGACGATCCCGATGGCTGCGTAAGTGAACGAAAAATATTACAGAGGGTATAAGAGGTGTGATATCCAGGGAAACAGTCAGTGAGTACTGTAGTAGAAATAATAGTAGTGCAGGTGGTGACAGGAGTAGTAGTGCAGGTAGTAGTAGTAGTAGTAGCAGTAGTACCGTAGTAGTCAATCAACCATTCGTCTTCATTTTGTATCTCACAGCACATAAAATATATATACATTTCATCTTAAATACTACAGATAATCATTTAACAATTGAATTTAATCAAATAATTGCAATAAATGTGTCCCTAAAAATTAGACCGAGGAGTGGATCCAATTTTACTGATTAAAAGAAAAAAAAGACTGAAACCCATATATACAGTCTGGATATATATACATACAATATAAACCGTTATCCATCTTATTCAAAATTTACATTAATTCCACACTGCTTATTTCCTCATGGCTTTGCACCCATTGAATTCTAGCATTTATAATGTCCAAAGAGTTATCCAGTATATCTATCTCATATTTGTCATTAAAAAATTTCAACAAACTAGCATCATGGTGGCCAGAGGACTGATAAAATAACCTAAAAACCACATTATTCTTCCTACTTAAGGCTTTGAAATATCTAGCTTGTACTAGTGCAACATGGTGTCAAAGAAAAAGTAGTCCTGTTGCCGTGGATATACTATGATTACCTATTAATCATGGGACATTATACGGTATATTTTCTTGAGAGCATTTGCAAATGCACTTTCAAAGCTTCTGAATACATTGCTCCTAGGCATATCTTTCACATTCCAAAGATTTAAACCATAGTCTGGCACACAGTATGCTTTAAACAAATTCAGTAACATATATGCATTAAAAATCTTAGATTTTCTAATTACTGAATGAAAATTAGCATAAAATAAGTTTGCTGAAGGAAATATCTTGATTATCAGAGAAGTTCTCTCGAATTATATGGCCTAAATATTTTCTTTCAAATTAAGTCACACAAATATAAAATACACTCTTGACTATCAGCTAGTAAAGCTAGCCTATATCATCAGCATATGCAGTTGCATTCAATCTTACAACTCCAAGGCAGCAACCCACATCAGTTTCCATCAGAGTTTTTAAAATATTATCTATATACTGTTTAAAAAGTAAAGGAAGAGAACTCTTACCTACCTCAATTTTTTATTAACAGTATAGTACTTTCCTATACTCCAAGTCCATGTAATTCTTGTAAACTGATTTCTCAAACAACTCATGAAAATTAACGTCAAGTCAGGGGGCACTCCTCTCTCCAGTAAAATATGACCCAATTCAATATGATTAACATTATCAAAGGCCTTTGATAGATCCATAAGAGCAATATATGATTTTCTGTCTGCTTTTGAATATGACCTAATGGTTTCTTTTAATAAAAACAAGCATCTCTTGCAGGCATTCCATTACAAAAACCAAATTGTTTAGAGTCAAAAAATACTTTCTCACTTAAAATATTTAAAACTGAAGTCCTAAAATTTTTAAAAGACAAGTTGAAACCATTACTGGTCTATAGTTAGGAGAGTCCGCTGCATTACCCTTGAGACCTTTTACTCGTATTATGGGAATGATATCACCCTTTAGCATTTCAACGGATATATAACAATGAGTAAAACAACTGTTGATAAAATGTTAAAATACTTAAAAAACCCACTGATGCATGCTTTTGTAAAACAGAATGTAAACCATGATGCCTCATACCTTCATTTAATAACTTAACACAGAAAGTCTTTCCACTGATATGCTTATATTAAACTTTCTTTAAATTTTCCACCTTTCTTTTAATACTGCAAGAAAAGAGTCCTCTTCATCACCACTACTAACATCTTCAGCTCCTTTGAGTAATCTTCCATTGAAAATGTTTATTTCCTTATCATTACTGGTCTCATCAACAAGTATTGATGACCTTATTTTATTGCTTTGTTTCATGGTTTCTTCCCAAATGGCTGTCATATTCTTATTTGAGAATTTTTCTTCCACAACCATTGATCTTTCACTAATTTCGTTCTTCTTGCACTTAGGGAGTGCAAATTTAAATTCTTTCCTGCCACTCACCATCTGCATGTACTCCTCTGAAATTCTTTCTTTTCCATTTTTTAGCCATTCCATGTAGTCGCAACGTGATCTCTCATACAGTGCTTTAACATTTTTGTTCCAACCAGGAATAATTTTGTATTTAATTGTTCTTATCCTCTTACACATAAGTTTCTTAGTACGAGATGTTAATGAGGATATCAGTTGTTCATTAAAAAAAATATTAAGTTCCTGTAAATGTTGCTTATGTTGGCATCCAGTAAGCTGGTAACTGAATGTTTCAAGAGCAATCATCCTTGTCAAATCGTTAGTAACGGCTTTTTCTATTGCTTTAATATCATCAGCACTTAGGCTGTTCCAGTTTAAAAGTCCTCACTAACACCTGTTTCTTCCGGGTAAATGTACAAAAGCACTCTCCAGGGCAATTTAAATGCATACATATAGTCACAGGTAATTAGTCTGATCCAATAAAATAATAGAATACCTGCATAATACAAATTATCACATTATTGGAATATCTACCTATAATATGGTCTAACCATTTTGTGTAAGAGTTATTGACAGGAATAAATGTAAATGTGTTATTATTAATCATGTCATAATCAAAACATTTTAGGTCATTTCTCCCAATAAAACTGCTCAGATTATTCCATGCTCTGTCTATAAAAGGGTTCTGCATTAAAATCTCCTAAAAAATACACATTATCATAACTGAAATTAATTAAAACCTGCTCCAACTTACTCAGTGACCTTAAATACAGTACAACGGTGGTATCCTCCCAAATATCAGCGTTCTAGAAACACATTTACAAGTAATATTGTGAAACCTGCCACTGACATCCCCAAAATATCATATTTGCTTCAAGAGATATTACTTTAACCAAAGGTAGCATTCTTATTCCATAGACAAACAAGCCCTTCTTCACAAGGTCCTCTAAATAATTTAACTGATTTCTCTGAATAGCCAGCAGTGGATCCCACACCCGTATACCTTTCATCAATAAAAGCAATATCTCCTAGCCTCTCTTCTTTAAGAAATGATTCTTGCAAAAAAAAATAACATCATAACTTCCATCAGCAAGTGAGTGCACCACATGTATATTTTTGCTTAAGGAGCAGCAGATATAAGTATAAATTTTAATATCCATAACGATGTACGGTATCATGCTTCCCTAAACTACAATATTAAAAATGCACAGAAAAAAAAAAACTAAATACCCAACAAAATAAAGCTTAGAAGTACCAGGAAAAAGTCCAATAAAAAATAAAACTCCTATCTACAATTTGTACTATAAAAGAAAAAAGAAAAATAGTAAAACTTCAACATAGGATGATAAAAACGGAAGCAAAAGAAGGCAGGTTGTTATATATAGATATATATATATATATATATATATATATATATATAGATATATATATATATATATATATATATATATATATCATCAGCCATTATAAGACTACTGCTGAACAAAGGCCTCCCCCAACCTTCTCCACGAATTCCTTGGTTGAGCCAATCTTTGCCACGTTTTCCCTGCAAATTTCTTTATCTCATCTCTCCACCTCCTGTCTGGCCTTTTTCTGCTACGCTTACCATCTCTTGGTGTCCAGTCAGTCAACCTCTTGCTCCATCGATTATCCCTTGTTCTTGCTACATGGCCTGCCCACCTCCATTTCTGTTCTTTTATAACTTCTATAATATCTTGGACTTTAGTCTGCTGTCTCACCCAAGTTGATCTTTTCCTGTCTCTTAAAGATATTTCCAACACTGAGCTTTCCATTGCTCTCTGAGAACGAATTAATTTATTTTCCATTGATTTTGTCAGTTTCCAAGTCTCACAACCATACGTCATAGCTGGAATTATACATTCGTTATATACTTTTCGTTTCATACAAACTGGCAAGTTACTTTTCATAATGTCTCTATGTTTACCGAAAGCTTTCCATCCAATTGTAATGCGTCTTTTTATTTCGCTATCATTATCTTTCGTTAATTTTAGTATTTGTCCCAAGTAATTGTTCTCCTCGACTTCTTCAAGAATTTCTCCACTTATTCTTATGACGCTCTTTGGTGTTTGAGGATTAAACATTATTTTAGTTTTACTCCGGTTCATCTTTAGCCCTACTCTGAGACTTTCTTTGTTCAGGTCATTTAACATTTCTTGCAACGTCTCTGCTTTTTCTCAAATTAGGACAATGTCATCTACAAATCTTAAATGGTTTAGCTTTTCTCCATCTATGTTTACTCCTTTGTTTTCCCAGTGTGTATATATATATATATATATATATATATATATATATATATATATATATATATATATATATATATATATATATATATATATATATATTGCCAGACGCCTCAATCCCGTTCGGGATGGCCACAAGCAAATCGCCTCCATGTCGCCCTGTCCCCCGCCATTTCACTGCCCCACTCCCAACTCACATCCCCCTCTCTCATATACCTCTCCACCCCATCCCTCCATCTCATCCTCGGCCTCCCCCTCCCTCTTCCCCCCTCCACCTCACTCACATACACTCTCTTCGTCAGTCTTTCACCGTCCATCCTCTTCACATGGCCAAACCACCTCAGTGTATTCCTCCTAACGCTTCCTATCACATCCACATCCACACCACAACGCTCCTTTATATCCTCATTTGTCAGCCTGTCTCTCCATGTGACTCCACAGGCTCCTCTTAAATAACTCATTTCCACTGCTCTCACTCTTGACTTGTGTCCTTCCAGCAACGTCCAAGCTTCACTTCCATACTTTAGAGCTGGTATCACAATACTGCCATGTAGTAACTTTTTCACTTCCATGCTCACTTTCCTGTTTCTTATCACTTCTTTCAAGGAACCAGCAACCTTTCTTCCCTGCTGTACCCTTTCAAGCACTTCACCCTCCAAACCTCCATCCTTACTGATCACACTACCCAAGTACTTAAACGTACTCACATTTTCCAATTCCTCACCATCCAACCTCGCTGTACATTCACTGACTTCACCTCTCTCAAAGACCATCACTTTACTCTTCCCTACATTCACCTTTAGATTCCGTTTCTTACACACTCTCCCAAACTCATCCACCAAGCCTTGCAGCTCTCCTTCGTCTTCACTCAACAACACAGTATCATCTACAAACAACAGTACAGGGAGTTTCCAAACACTACCCTCTCTCACCAGGGCCACTCCAACATCCATTACCTACCTTGTACCTCTTTATTACCCCATCCATGTACAGATTGAACAACCATGGAGACATGACACATCCCTGTTTCAACCCAACCTTCAAAGAGAAAAATTCACTCAGTTCACCATCCACACGCACTGCAGCCTTAGCACCATCATACAGTACATACTCTTCACAGCATTCAACAACTTCCCATCAACTCCATATATTCTTAATACTTTCCTCAATCCTTGTCTATCCACCCTGTCATATATATATATATATATATATATATATATATATATATATATATATATATATATATATATATATATATATATATATATATATATATATATATATATATATATATATATATATATATATATATATATATATATATATATATATATATATATATATATATATATATAACATAAGATGATTAGAAAATATACAAAATAATACAGTCTAAAATATTCTGTAATCAGAAAATACGTACAGTATAAATAAAATACAAAAAAATAAAACTGTATACAATAATGTTTAAAATACTTTAGTCAGAAAATCAACAATAGATGGAAGTCAAGGTAAAGAAAATATTAAAAGTTGTACACAATAAAAAAAAAAAAATAACTTATCTAAGTATTTACACTGACTCATTGTTTAAGGTTCTCTTAGACTTATTATTAAACTTATCTACAATAATGTCCTCTAGCTATCAATCTCCATTAAACAATTTATCTCTATCCGTAGATTTTATGGTAATCTTATAAGCATGGAACACCTCTGCTCTGTAGTTTCTCAGTGTTTGTTACAGAAATATTACAAATACTATGAATAAAATTCTTTATATTGTCAACAGATACTTCTTTATCTACTCTCCCTAAGAATACATCCAAAGTTCTTTTTACTGCCTCAGTATTACGCACATCACTCTTCATTGAGCCCGTTACATCTTCAATATGAGGTCTTTTCACTCCAGGTCTTCTTCTCTCAACAACTTGCCACTCGCCAAGTTTATCACCTCTGGTATTAGTCATGGTCTGATTTCATATTACTTTGTTTCCTGTCCAGTAACATTGTTATCAGTCTCTTTTCTCATTTGTGATTTTTTTATTCTAGTTATTGCCCCAGTAGTGGAGTCTGTGACAGGCATATCAGGAGTGCCTGCCCACCAACTTTCTGTCACACCTCTTCCCTTACTGCCTGCACCACACAATCAACCACTCTCCCTGCCCATCAAACCAGATAACTCTTTATTCTCCTTTTCTGTTCCACTTAACACTCTCCTACTTTTCTTACAAACACTTATCTCTTCGTCTTCTCTCTACTAACAGAGGCCCACCATCCTCATCATGAATTCTCCCAGATTTGCCTCCATCCATCTGTGGTCCCACAACAGCCACAGCACCTCTCATCTCCTCCACCAACTCAGGCCGCATCCCGAATCTTGCTTCAGCACAACCGTCTTTGCCGTGCCTTCCCCTGCAACTGCTGCTGCATAATTAGGGACAGGATCTGTACTACTGTATTTTCCGTCACTTTCATACGTTTAGGTGTGTTCAAACCTAAATCCGCCATTCTCAAGGAATCATATTATCTAATATGTGAGCATCTCGCATAGTTAAACCTTTGGCTGTGTCTTCCATACCATTAATAACATATGTAAACTTACTTAAGTCCTTCATATCCATCTTAATCACCCTAACTGCATCAGCAGTATTACAGACCTCTGACTTATTATCTAAAATTTTGGCAATAGCTCATTTATTTTAATAATATCCTCAGCTAAGGATCTAAGCATTGGGCCACATATTTCTAAACCTATTGGTGGCATTCTTTTATGAGAGTCTGTTACATATTTCAAATGTTTGTTCTTTACTGCCTTCTTATACAAATCAGACACATTCTTTAGATCTTTCTTTGTCTTCTCCAGATCTCTCCTCCACGATATATCAGTTTTCAATATATTACACAAGAGCTCCTTGCTTTTTTTAATCTTTTGATGGGAATAGAATGTTAAAGCTATTTCAAAAAGAGAATCATAGGGGTAATCACTCATTCCTGAATTTATCAGACACAGTAGGCTCTTGAGAAAAACATTTTCTTCATCCACATTTATTTGCTGGCACCTCACCCCGCTGCCATGACAACCAACAAAGAAAATGGGAAGCAGCAGTAGTAGTACAGGTAGTTGTAGTAGTGGTAGTAGTACTAGTAGTAGTACAGGTGGTAGTAGTAGCACTGATACCACATCTCTTCCTCAACAAGACCCACCCAAGAGCTAACATTACAGAAAATATTAAGGCCATCCAAAGGTGGGTTGAAACATGGAAAAAGAGGTGAAATCGACAACCTACTTGAGGAAGCAAGGGCCTTGCAGCTGAGAATAAACAACCGAGACAGAAGAAACAAGAACGCCAACGATGTGGCAAGGATTTTGGGCAGCAAGATGAGACAAGGGAAAGCCTCGATGGCGACAAGATCCCTGTCAGGTGAATCACCAAACTGAGTACTTGACCTGACAGAAGAAACAATGCAACAGCTAAAAGAAAAAACACCCAACTGCACGACAAGCAGGTGCCCAGTCAAAGCTTCAAGACGGGAACTACACTCCTCCCAGTCCCATCATATATGTCAGGATAACTGTTTATCCTTCCTCCATTCATTATCTATTAAAACAAATAAATAAAATATGGTGTGGTGGAAGGCAAGGCACACACAGGGAGGGGCAAGACCATCAGGCCTGGATGCTAAATCTTGGCGAGTAATCCTCAGTAACGTCAAGTTTGGTGAGGCACCAACAGACCTGTGTAACACCATTGCCTCACTGGCGAGGAAGCTGGCTTCAGGTCAGTGCAATAACATCGAGACACTGACGGCTTGCTGACTAACCCCCCTTGATAAGAATCCTGGATGTAGGCCCATCAGGGTGGGTGAAGTCTTAAGACAGATTATAGGAAAATGCATCATGGAGGTGGTGAAAGATGATGTGAAGCAGGCAGTTGGCAACCAACAAGTGTGTGCAGGCCTGCAGGCGGGAGGTAAGGCAGCAGTTCACTGCATGAAGGAAAATATACGAGGAACAGGACTGTCAGGCAGTATTATTAGTTGATGCCTCAAACATATTCATTTCCATCAACCGGGAGGCATTGCTGCACAACATCAATGTTAAATGCCCAGCATTTGCCCAATATGTGGAAACACCGACAAAGAACCAGCAGACCTCTACATTGTGGGTAAGACAGCTGCTCACGATGTCGGTGGAATCCAATTCACGGGAGGAACTACCCAGAGGGACCCCATTGCCATGGCAATATACACCCTGGCTATGCCAGTGCTGCAACAACAGATCAAATACGAGGGCACCAATGTAAAAAAGGTAACATATGCAGATGATCTCATGGGTGCTGGCAAGGTGGAGGATGTGAAGAAATGGTGGGACCTTCTAACATCTCATGGCCCTGAAATAGGTTACTGCCCTAATGCAAGTATAGGTAAGTCCATCTTGATTGTGAAACCAGCTTACCATCAAGACGCACAGGAGGCCTTTTGAGGCACAAACGTGATGTTGACTAAGAAAGGCCTGAGGCATCAATGTGCTGTGACTGGAACTAAGAAATTCATAGACCAATATGTGAGTGATAAGGTAAAGACTTGGGTAGAAGAAATTCATATATTATCCAGCCATGCAAAAACAACCCAAATGAAGCATACAGCCCATTTACCTGTGGTGTAGAGCACAAGTGGACCTTCGTGATGAGCACCATACCAGACATCGAGTTGCTGCTACAGCCACTGGAGGATGCTATCAGGGATTCATTCCTCCCATCTCTAACCAATGGCCAAGTCCCCACACCAGAAGAGAGTGACTTTCTAGCATTACCACCCAGGATGGGAGGCCATGGCATTATAAATTCAGCAGCCGTGGCAAGCTACGAACATAGAAATTCACTCAGGCTCACTGAATCCGTCACAGAAGATTTTCACGCAGGTTGAGACGAGTGAAATCGACCACCAGAGACAGAAAGACATAAAGACAGATAAGCAAGGTGTGAGAAGCAAGACTAAAGGACCAGTTGCAGCACATAACCGGAGATTTAACACCAGACCAGTGCAGAAGAGTTGAAATTGCCCAGGAGATTGGGGCATGGAACAGGCTGGCAACCCTGCCTCTCAAGCCAAAGGGCTTCCACTTCAAACAAGAATTTATTGACGCCATAGCCTTGAGATATGGGTCGCCAATAGAGAACCTGCCTCAACACTGTGCCTGTTGCACTGCCTTTGATGCAAACCATGCAATGGTTTGCAAGAAGGGAGGCTTTGTTTGCATCTGACATGATAAGTATGCGACCTCACTGCCAAAGTGCTGCAAGGAATCTGCCATGATGTCACGACTGAGCCAGCTCTGCCACACGTAGACAGCGAACACTTCACCCACAGAACAGCAAACACATCAAATGATGCAAGAGTGGATGTCAGTGCTCGAGGTTTCTGGACACGTGGGCAAAGGGCGTTCGTCAACATCAGGATATTCTATCTCATGGCAGCATGTCATCGTGAACTGTCTCTCGAAGCTGCACAAGGGCGACACCTGTTCTTATATCAAATCCCAATATGCAGTTGACACTATTTTAAACTTCACTTCATCCAGTTTTGATTACTCATTATATAAACTAAATTGTCAAAACATTACCAAATATATTTGTGTAGTTTATTGTTCCCCCAATGCTTCTTCAGAACCCAGTGTATTTGATTCCATATCCACTCAGTTGAGTAACCTTAACCTTGCCTTTGGCACCGAAATTACCATTTTGGGTGATTTTAACATACATAATGTTGAATGGTTATTGGATTCTGCCCGGACTGACGATGCTGGTCTAGAGTGCAAGCTGT
Source organism: Coenobita brevimanus (assembly GCF_032717465.1). Classification (NCBI taxonomy): domain Eukaryota; kingdom Metazoa; phylum Arthropoda; class Malacostraca; order Decapoda; family Coenobitidae; genus Coenobita; species Coenobita brevimanus. The sequence continues at coordinate 22,174,014 of NC_137021.1, forward strand.
TTGCAGAGTCGTTTAATCTCACTCAGTTTGTAAAGCAACCAACCAGAATACCTGATAATCCTGACCATAATGCCCATCTCTTGGATTTATTCTTGACAAATAATCCAGATCAATACAGGATAGAGGTACTGTCACCACTTGGATCCTCTGACCACAATCTCATCAAAGCCTCATTAGTTAACCCTCCCACACCTCCCCGTTCTGAACCTGTCGGGGTGACCCGATGGCACTTTGATAGGGCAGACTGGGATGGATTTAGAAATTATCTTGCTGACATTCCATGGCAGTCTTTCTTCTCTAGTGATCCCAATTCTACCCAGTCCCACATTTGTGACTTAATACTAGCTGGTATGGATTTATTCATACCAAGTCAACAGTTCACTAAAAGATCGAACTCTCCAAAATGGTTTTGATGGCAACTGTGCCAGAGCAACAGCCCAAAAGTCATTTGCAGATATCTCTTAAAATCAAAAACATCTGAATCACTCTCCCAATTTAAAATTGCTAGAAATCATGCAAAAGCTGTATTAAATCTATCTAAATCAAACTTTCTTCAAAAGCAAGCATCAAAACTACTTACAGCCCTAATGACAGTAGAATATTCTGATCAACTCTTAATTCTTTCAATAATAACTTTAACAAGTCATCTTCCATTCCCCCACTAAAATCTTCAGATGGCAACATTACAAATGACCCACATGGGAAAGCAGATATCTTTGCCAGTACCTTTGCCAGAAACTCTACCATAGATGATACCAGCCAGAATGTCCCAGTACTGGAACTTGATTCTCCCGAAATTGCCCCACTTAAAATACAGTACAGACAAGATACTTAAAATCCATCCTAGACAATTTACTTACTAACAAAGCTCCAGGCCCAAATGGAATTCCGCATATTGTTTTGAAAAAGTGTTCCCCTGAACATGCCTCTGTTCTTGCTAAATTATTCAGGCTATGCATACGTTCTTCTTTATTCCCAAATTCATGGAAAGAAGAGAATATCCACCCAATTCCGAAGAAAGGAAGTTCCTCTGACCCCTCTGATTACAGACCAATAGCTGTCACATCTTCTCTTGGTAAGGTATTTGAAACTTTAATTAATAAGCACATTGTTAAACATCTTGAATCCAACAACTTAATTAGTTATAGACAATATGGTTTTCGCCACGACAGATCCACCATTGACATACTCAATCTCTTAACTCATAACATCCATCAATCAATTGATCTTTTTGGAGAAACTCATGCAGTAGCTCTTGATATCTCTAAAGCTTTCGACAGAGTATGGCACCGTTCCCTTCTGTCCAAACTCCCTTGCTATGAACTAATGTCTTTTGTTCGTTTGATTTCTTCATATCTTAGTGACAGGAAAATAAGAGTAAAAGTAGATGATGTATATACCAATTTCCACTCAACGCCGGCATGCCGCAGGGATCAGTTCTGGCGCCAACCCTATTTCTGGTTCATATTAACCCCTACACCACGGGCATGTTTACCAATGTTTTGCATATCCCGCGGGGTTATTCGGGCTCCGACAGGCTCTCAAAAAATATTTGCCAAAAATCAGTTATTAGCCCTAGAATATTAAAATTACATATGCTTATGGCACATACCTTCAGCTTTCTCCTGGAATGTTTGTTGAGCCTTCATCGGTTACCGTAGGACTTGTGGAGACCTCTGAAGTTGGGTAACGAAGTCTCCACTTTACACTTCCCGACAACCCGTAATATGATTACCACAGCCAGATATAAACACTATAAACACTACTCTATGATTTTCAAGTAGTTTGGGATCCATACTCCAAAAAAAGAACCACTGTGAAAGCAATGGAAATTACGAGCGCGTCTGATCGTTGCACTTGCGCTAGTTCGCTCTTGGTACTCTGTCATTTATTATTCATAAAACCCCTCACACTTTATATTTCTATTACTATATCACACTTATATATATCTGGAGTCTTTCTCCATAAGTTTCCTTCAGTCGTATTAGTTTATTGTCACTGAAGTCATTCAATTTTTCATTCAGTAAAATACGTACAGAGCCACGGATTCACTTTCACTGTTATAACATAAATTATTTGTTCTCATACTCTTATATTACTAATTACTTACATTACTATTTCCATTTTCTATTCTATTTTCAATATTTACCTTTCTGCTTTACTTACACTATGTTATTCACTGTCACTTTCAGTAAGATAAAACTATAATACACTGTTCAGTCATATGTACTGAACATCCATTGCTTTCACCTGCTATTTACACATTATTTACACATTATTTCCAAATTATTCTGCTTTCACACTTGCACTGTTAGAACTGCTTCTGGCTGTGGTAATCGAAGAAGCAGGTAACACAGAGGGGAACCTGGCACTCAGCGCACTGCCAAGAGGTGCGTTTGTGCTCAGGTGTGCGGCGGGTGGTATGTGCACATACCTGACACCTGCGAATCGCAGCCTTCCTTTTCCCTGTAGCAGGCATAAGCTCAAGTCTGTGCCGATCCATATACACCCTCTGCTCAAGTCGGTCGGGAAGTGTTACTGGATGGCGCCTTGGAGTTGCTGCTGTCACCCTACCATATCTTTCCAGTAGCTGCTGGACACAAGTCCTGGTGAACAACCTCAGGGAGAAGGACTTGGGTGGCTTGACCTTCATCTTGTACAGGATGAAGGCGTTCAGCATTGTCATATCTATGAGATGCAGAAAAACTTTCCTGTACCACCTAGTATTCTTCCTGAGGCAGTCGATCTCACCAATCATCATGTCGGACTTGTCCACCAGCCGCATGTTGATATTATAGTCCAACACAGTATCAGGTTTCATCACAGGTTCGGCTGTCCTACGGTCGACCTTCCCACTGTCTGTCATCTCCCCCTTATGTACGGTGGTGAGGATGTGCATGACCCTCTTGTCATGCCACCGTATTGCCAGCATCTTCTCAGACTTGTGTAGGTGCACGTCTCCTCACTGCGAGGTTCCTGCCTCTGGGAATTTGGGGAAGTGGGCACGATTACTTTTCACAGTGCCGCAGGAGCCAATGCCGTGCTCAGAAAGATATTTGGCAAGTTTTGGTGCTGTATAGTAGTTGTCTGTATACAGTACATGATTCCCACCAAAATACTTTTCTAGGAGCACTTTCACTACACAGCCTGAGAAGCCAAGGGGGTGTGTTTTATCCAGATCGACAGTGCTGGCTGAATATATGACGAAGTCAAGGATGTACCCCGTCTTACAGTCGCACAGTACAAAGAACTTAATTCCAAAGCGATGGCGTTTGCTTGGAATGTACTGAACAAACCGAAGACGTCCTCTGAACAAAACCAAGGATTCGTCAGTGACAACCTTCTGAAAGGGGTGGAAGAATGACATAAACTTATCCTTCATTCTGCTCAGAATCTCCCGGATCTTCCAGAGTGGGTCGGTTTGGGAAGGTACATCGTTGTCAGCAAAGTGCAGGTTTCCCATGATGTTCCGGAAGCGATCTCTGGCCATGGACTTATTGAAGGTGGGTGAGGGTAGTAAGGGGTCCATGGACCAGTATTCTTCCAACTCATGCTTCTTGGAGTGTGGCATGAGAAGCATGAGGGCAAAGAACACATACAGCTCCTGCACTCCCAGCATGGACCACTGTTGCATCTTGGCTGCACCCGTACCACTTGCAGCACATTGTGATTCATACCTGTTGGTCTCATCACATATGTGCTGCATGACTTCGTCATCTAGGAAGGCCAAAAGGTAGTCCACACACTCAGCATTTTCGTCAATAGTGAAGGCAGGCTGAACTCCTGAGGAGCTCTCATCAAATAATAATTTTCAGGCACAAAATCTGACCCTTCCGTCCATGCAAAGGCGTCCAGGATTCCCTGTCGTGGCGGTGTAGGGCGGGTGGTGGTGGAGGTTGGCTGTGAGGCAGATTTATCTCGTTCAAGGTCACTCGCACTGACCCTGGGTTGCCGTACAGCACTAGCAGCCCTTACCCTACTAGCTACACTACTTTTCACTCTCCTTGATTTACCTCTTCCTCTACAGCCTGCCTTCACTGTTGATGCTGGTGGTGACTCCGACGACGAAGACTCCAGAGATAACTCAGCTGACGATGATGAAGAAATGAGTGAAGTGGGGCTTGGGGAACGGGGAGGTGAATGCACTCGTGACTCATGGCGGGCTGGGTCATGTGGGGGCATTGTTCTGGGGCTAACACACCGCCTTTTCACTCCCTTCCCAAATTCCTTGCCTTGCTGCACTAAAGGCTCCTTTCCCTTGGAACTAGAGACTACTTCCGACACTGAAGCACTCGTTGTAGCAGTTTCTGGCACAATAACCTTACCCTGCTCATCACACGACTCACCCAAATCGTCAAAATCACTGTCCATCATCACCATGGACAGTTCACGTGCCACTGCAGAATCACTAAGGCCTTTCCTGCTTCCCTCACTACTTTTCTTAGGGGTAGAGGTCACAGGGCCCTTTGCAATGGGCGCAGAAGCGGCAGAAATGGTGGGGCACGAGTGCGACATTGTTTCACTACAGCGGAGGACAAGGAACTAAATGCCGTGGCTTATCTGAGAAGGGAAGGGTTGACAATGACACTTAGGCTGACTGCTGCTAACCTACATGCTAATTTTTTATAGGAAGAAAATCTTGCCAATACATAAAGAAATAGGTAGTTTCAGGTGAATGTAAATGTCACTTAGGCTTCTCTCTTCCATTCTGATATATATTTTTATTACAGACATCGATTACAATGCATAATTCAGAGGGGAAATTACCGTGGTAATGTAGCAAATGAATGCACGTGAGGTGTTGTCAGGTGATAATTAGCCAATTCCTGGTGTATAACACTATCACTTACCTGATTTTTTTTTGGTATATATTATTTTGTATAAGTATAGGGCATAGGGCTTATTTCAATGGAAGAAATCTGTGGAAAAATCCGGGGGAAATTTGCGTAGCACAGCGTGGCGTGGGAGGTGAGAGGACAGGGTAATGGAGGGCAGGTAGGGAGGGGAGTCACGAAGGGGGTAAAATTGCTAAAATGTCAACAATGGATGGGGGTACAGATGAGATTTGGAGTGCTGACTAGTGTTGGACATTGGCAGTACTGATAGATGATACAAGCCACCACTTGAGAGCCCAGGATAATTCAAAATAACACAGAATCACAAAAGTGACGCCCCGCGGTATGATCCATTGTGGCTGAGCGTCACGAAAGTGACGCCCCGCGGTATGATCCATTGTGGCCGAGCGTCACGAAAGTGATGCCCCGCGGTTAAGGGGTTAATGATCTCTTATCTGTCACCCACAATCCCATTCACTCATATGCAGATGACTCAACACTACATAGTTCATTCACACTCAGACACCCATTTACAAAGTCTAATATCTCTATCTCTCAACTCAGTACAGCGATTTCCATAAATCAAGATCTATCTACGATCAGTGAATGGGGACAAAACAACCTTGTCTCTTTTAATGCTAGTAAAACTAAATACATACAGTTTACTAATAGACAGATATTGCCAGATTCGTACATTACCTTCAGTGCTACTAATATCCCCATCTCCAAAAGTATTGAAATTCTTGGCGTCTCACTTAACAGTGCCCTCAGCTGGACCTCTCATGTCAGATCACTTGCTAAAACCGCCTCAAAGAAACTTGGATTATTGTACAGAGTCCGTAACTTCTTCGCCGCTGAGCAGTTAGCTATAATTTATAAGAGTCACGTGCGCTCTCAGCATGAATATTGCTCACCCTTGTGGAATGGTTGTGGAGATGTTGCATTAGACAACTAGACAAAATTCAGAACAAAGCTGTTAGAATCACCCTGTCATTACATATAAACTACCTCCCCTGCATGTAAGAAAGAATGTTGCCTCCCTTGCATTATTTTACAGATATTTTTTTTGGCAAATGCTCAGACGAAGTTGTGTCCATGGTGCCACCTCTCCCTGCCTTCCCCCGTGCTACACAGGCATCTGGTATCGCTCATGACTGGAATGTCACTCAGCCATATTGCAGAACTTCTGCCTATCAGAATTCTTTCATTCCCCGAACTACATCTCTCTGGAATTCGCTGCCCCAGAGTTGTTTCCCTCCAAATTTCAACCCACAGCTGTTCAAGTCTAACTGTTACAGATATTTTATGAACGGAGGACGCCAATAATCTGGTGTATGGATTGTTTTTTTTTTTAGTCATTTGTTTTTCCTTCCTCCATTTTGTTATTTACAAAAAAAAAAAAAAAAAAAAGAAAGGATGAAACATGTGGACCACACTTGATTCACTCCCCTTGTGTTCACAATATCTGGTGGGATGGGTCCAGAGGCAGTGAAATTCTACACAAGACTGGCAGAGATTCTTTCTGAGAAGAAACATCAACCGCAGAGTTCTGTTATGGCATGGATGAGATGTCGACTGTCAATCTATCTCGTGAGGTCTGCACTCCTTTGTCTCAGGGGCACAAGATCATCAGTCCTCAGGCCTGTCTCTCTGGCAGGTATGCATTACGAAGCTACTGTGGTCGAGAGTCGCATAGACCAGCGACTCCAATAGTTTAATGTCTTTATTTACACTGTAATATCAATAAATATAAAATAAAGTAATAATTGTACATGGTTGGTAACCACACCCATTGGCGTGCTTGGGGCCAATGGATTGTAATATGAGGGTTAGTGTTAACCTTCACATTACAATTCCACAACTCCAAATGGTGAACTGTATTAGGAAGGCTGGTTTTGATCTTCGCAACATAATTCCCCAATGGATGTAGTAGTAGTAATAGTAGTGGTAGCAGTAGTAGTAGTAGTGCAGGTGGTGGTAGTACTTGTAGAAGTAGTTGATGCTGTTGTTAAAGGATGGGAGACGATTCTACAACATGTCTTAATATTGCAATGTTATATCTACCCTCCTTCCCTTAATTTGCATTCTTTATATGTTTTAGGGGGGCTGACACCCATAAAAATAATTATAAAAAATGTGATACCGTGAAAGACATTATTAGGGAACCAGGCGAACTAATCTGAGATGATTTGTTTGATTCAGTTTGCTCAGTTTGCCCTATTTCTGATTGTATTTATGGTTGGAAGATGAGATGATTCTCATCCAAGAATTGTTGGGGCCGGTCACGCTTTCCAAATATTGCATTACGGATGAGAGTCTGTTGTACATCATTGTACTAAGATATCAAAGATACATCTGGCATCCTTTCATTGCTTTGGAGAATTTTCAATTTGGTAAACGAGTTAACCCCGCAAAAAATCATGGCTGGAAAATTGTATTTAAGGGAAGACCTTTGGAGTAACCAGAAGAAAATCAGACGAACTAACATGAAAAACCCTTTGGCTGCTTTGAGCCTCTGAGGCGGACCTATCGATAATCTGCTAGAGACCTTTCAGAAGGTGCCCTTTGATTTCAACTTTTGCTCCTTTGATTAGGGCGGAAATGCGGTATGTATCAGCCCTCCCAAGCACAGAGCTGCCACATAGTGGTTCCCGAAAAAACAGCCAAAACTGACCTCTCTTCTACCTGTTCCCACAACGTGGTAAAGGGCTGTACCTCTTCACAGACACGCTCATATATAAGTAGAAAGGTGTCGCCTTCTGATGCATGTGCTTTTTCTTTTATTTTTTTGTCTCTAACTAAAAAAAAAAAACATGAGTTGAAAATGACCGATTTTTGCCCAAAGTAGCTGCATCACGGCATGACGTAGCTCACAGCCCGCCACAGCCTGGGGGGGGGGAAGAAATGAATAAAAAATCGTTTATGAGGAGTTAAGGCACAGAGAGTCAGACACAGAGACAGTGCGAATCTCACGCAACGGTTTAGGACTATTTGCCGAAAATGATGCCATCCTGTTTCACTAAACTAATAATAATAATAATAATAATAATAATAACTAGTTAAATCGGGGAAAGACCCAGGAATTGATGGAGTGTGTGGTGAAATGCTGAAGCATGGGGGAGAGATAGTAGTAGAATGGATGTGGAAGATGTGCAGATTGGCCTGGGAGGAAGGTAGAGTCTCGGAGTATTGGAAGTCAGGTATAATTATTCCCTTGTACAAAGGAAAAGGGGAAAAAGAAGTGTGTGGTAATCATACGGGCATTTGTCTTCTTAGTATAATAGGAAAAGTGTATGTTAGGATACTTATTGACAGAGTTAGAGAAGGAACAGAGAAATTAGTTGGAGAAGAACAGGGAGGTTTAGGAAGGGAAGAGGTTGTGTAGATCAGATATTCATTCTTAGATCTTTAGTGGAAAAGTTTCTAGAGAAGGGAAAGAAGTTGTATGTGGCTTTCATGGATTTGGAGAAAGCATATGACAGGGTGGATAGACAAGGATTGTGGAAAGTATTAAGAATATATGGAGTAGATGGGAAGTTGTTGAATGCTGTGAAGAGTATGTACGATGGTGCGAAGGCTGCAATGCGTGTGGATGGTGAACTAAGTGAATTTTTCTCTTTGAAAGTTAGGTTGAAACAGGGATGTGTCATGTCGCCATGGTTGTTCAATCTGTACATGGATGGGGTAATAAAAGAGGTACAAGGTAGGGTAGTGGATGTTGGAGTGGCCCTGGTGAGAGAGCGTAGTGTTTGGGAACTCCCTGTACTGTTGCTTGCAGATGATGCTGTGTTGTTGAGTGAAGTCGAAGGAGAGCTGCAAGGCTTGGTGGATGAGTTTGAGAGAGTGTGTAAGAAACGGAATCTAAAGGTGAATGTAGGGAAGAGTAAAGTGATGGTCTTTGAGAGAGGTGAAGTCAGTGAATGTACAGCGAGGGTGGATGGTGAGGAATTGGAAAATGTGAGTAAGTTTAAGTACTTAGGTAGTGTGATGAGTAAGGATGGAGGTTTGGAGGGTGAAGTGCTTGAAAGGGTACAGCAGGGAAGAAAGGTTGCTGGTTCTTTGAAAGCAGTGATAAGAAACAGGGAAGTGAGCATGGATGTGAAAAAGTTATTACATGCAGTATTGTGATACCAACTCTAACTTATGGAAGTGAAGCTTGGACGTTGTTGGAAGGACACAAGTCAAGAGTGAGAGCAGTGGAATTCAGTTATTTAAGAGGAGCATGTGGAGTCACATGGAGAGACAGGCTGACGAATGAGGATATAAAGGAGCGTTGTGGTGTGGATGTGGATGTGATAGGTAGCGTTATGAGGAACACACTGAGGTGGTTTGGCCATATGGAGAGGATGGAGGATGAAAGACTGACGAAGAGAGTGTAAGTGAGGCGGAGGGGGGAAGAGGAAGGGGGAGGCGGAGGATGAGATGGAGGGATGGGTGAGAGAGGGGGGTGTGAGTTGGGAGCAGGGCAGTGAAATGGCAGGGGACAGGGCGACTTGGAGGCGATTTGTTTGTGGCCACCCCAAACGGGATTGGGGCTTCTGGCAATAGATAGGTAGACAGAACTAGAAGACAAAGTTCCATTACCAATTTCAATAACTCACCACATTTTCTCGCTGGTCCTGGTGATTTCAATGCCCATCACATAGTGAGCACTTCAAAGAGAAGCACTGGTGAAGTAGGACGTCCTAAGAAGAGTGTTAAACACGTAGGGCGAAGGCGAAAGCAACAAAATCCTAGCAGAGCAAAAATGGCAGAGCTCAAACTATTTTCCATTGACACCTGGAATCTCTAAGAAACTACTGGCCCAAATGAGCCCATAATCATTTCGGACCTGCTTCTCTACCTCAGCTGTGTCCCACAAAAATGTCTGTTCCTTTATCGGTTTCTGAGAATCTACGAATACACTATTTTTGAATTTTGTTTAGATGTAGCTGGAAAACCAGTACTGTGAACTAGATGATACTGGGTCATATGAAGCCGCCAATTGAGGGATTCAGAGGACCAAGTATGATGCCCATGGCTTTGCAATTGAGTGAATAAGAGCAATTTACTTCGAGAAAAAAATAATAAGAGTAAGAATAACTAGAAAACGGCAACTACCATTTGCAGTTTCAATAACGACACATGACATGGTCATCCCTCTAGCGCATGTGACATCAGTACATAAAAATATGCCAATTTTGAACTCTGACCTTGGCTGTGACCTTGAGTTTTGGGTCAAGGCCATTCATACTTTGTAGTCATGTATAGCATATGAAGTGCTATAAGTTTTTTTTTTTTTTAATGCAAGGAAGAAGGAACCAAAGGCCAGGAGCCTGCAATTATTATTCCTTCCAAGACGAAAACAAAATACATGAGATGGCCAAATTCAAGATCTGATCATTTTGAGATGCCTGGACACATTGCATTTAAAAGACTGGAGATCATAGGAAGCAGGGAATACAGACAGAGGGAGACAGTTCCAGAGTTGACCCATTGCATAAATGAAGGACTGGGAGTAACGGTTAACTCTTGTATTAGAGAATTCGACAGAAAAGGAATGAGAGTTTGCTGCTAGACGGGTGCTACATGCCCGTCATAGAGATGGAGGAATGCATGCAGACAGTTCAGAGGAGCAGTGACCATTGAAGTAGCGATAGAAAAGAGATAACGATGCAAAAGTGCGATGAAGAGACATAGGTTGAAGGACGTCAGTAAGAGGAGGAGAGTTAATGAGACAAAAAGCCTTTGACTCCATCCTATTGAGAAGAGCTGTATGTGGGGAGCCTCCCCACACATGAGAGTTGTACTCTAAACAGAGCCGGATAAAACCCCTGTATAGAATCAACAATTGTGCAGGGGTAAAGAAGGAACAAAGTCAGCTTAGCACACCTAATCTCTTGGAATCAGATATTACAAGAGATGTAATATGATCTTTCCAAGATAAGTCCCGAGTAAATGAAACCCCAAGCATGTTCAAGGATGATGCAGGATTAAGCTGAATATTAAACATTAGTGGGTATACCTGTGGAAGAGTTTGTCAGATTGATAGGTGTAAAAACTGAGTCTTTGATGCAGCAACCCCTTAACCTCTGGGCATCACTTTTGTGACGCTTGGGAGCAAGGGATCATACCGCGGGGCGTCACTTTTGTGATTGTGTTATTTTGAATTCGCCTGGGCTTTCAAGTGGTGGCTTGTATCATCTATCAGTACTGCCAATGTCCAACACTAGTCAGCACTCCTAATCTCATCTGTACTCCCATCCATTGTTGACAATTTAGCCATTTCTCCCCGTTCTTGACTCCCCTCACTACCTCCCCTCCATTACCCTCTCCTCTTGCCCGCTTGGCCGTGCTGCACTAAGTAAATCTTCCCCACTATTTTCCACTGATTTAAACATGTGGTACCTTGTCTTCCTTTGAAGATGCTGGGCAGGCCGTCCAGGTATGTGAAGTGTTTGCCTAGGCCTATTGTGTGAAGTAAGTGTGCTCCCTCTTGTTTTCCCATTGTGGGATTTATTTGCGTTTTTAGTCCATCAGACCTATCGTATGCTGTGCAGGACTCACGATTTTAGGACTTAACGTATGCTCTACAAGTATAACTACTATAGGAGTGTGCCACTATTTTTTTGGAAATATATGTGTATGACTGTTTTATTGTTATGTATCTTATGTTATTATATATTTTATATATTATTTACATTATATATTATAGAAATACTATATATATACTACATATATTACACTTTATATTATACTTTATGTACTATATTATTTTATTGGGTTTTTCCTATTTTTTTTTATATTTTTTTTGCTGATTATAAGTAATATTATATAAAGACTAAGATAAAAGTGGAACAAAAGACTAAAGTGAAGACTAAAGTGAATATAAAGAATATATCAAAGGCAAAGGACAAAGGAAAAGGTCAAGGAAAGACACTGCTGTCAGACATAGAACTAGAGACTCTTGTGAACACCAGTGCATCAAGTGTGACCTCTCAGTGTGTCTCAGCCACAGCTAAACCCTGTGTACCGATTGTGAGGGGATGTAGTTCAGTAAAAGAAAAAAAAAAATTGTGTCTTATATTATCGTCATATTATCGTCATATAAAGTATCAGTCCTCATCATTTGGGTCTTAAAATTATAGTTTAGTGTCAAACGAAATTTACAAAGTCATTAGGGTGTATATACAGGGAACCATAACGTCATAAAAAATTTGTATAGTGAAAATTTCTTCTTTTTTTTTTTTTTTTAGCTCTTTTCAGGGTGTCTTCCCACAGTGACCCTCATGAGCCAGAAGTGTGAGCCACTTACAGGATACGGCCACGGGACCTGAGAAGCAGCATATATAATCTCAGATCTTAAATCCTCATACGGGCCGAGTAATTAATTTTTTATTCAGTAACGTCAAAAAAAAAGGCAATTTTGGTGAGGTTCCTTTAGTCACCCATAAAACATTTTTATTTTTCAATAATTACTAAAGTAAGTATATCACAGGAAAGTAGAAGAGTTGTTCTTTCTTTTCATGGCCAGAAACCCAATAAAAATTGATTACAACCATGTGTTTTGATTTTTCGAAAAAGGAGTTGGTTACACTCAACGTATGTCATACAAGACAGGTCCAACAACGTATGCCTTTAAGGGTTAATCCATTGAAATAAGCCCTATGCCCTATTCTTATACAAAATAACATATACAAAAAAGAAATAAGGTAAGTGATAGTGCCATACACCTGGAATTGGCTAATTATCACCTGACGACACCTCACGGCACTCGTTCGCTAATTTTCCCTGTTTATTTGCCCTTGAAATATGCCATATAATCTATTCTCGTAATAAAAATATATATAAGAAAGGAAGGGAGAAGCCTAAGTGATATTTACATTCCCCTGGAACTACCTAATTTATTATGTATTGTCTAGATTTCCTGCCAATCATTTCATAGCATATATATTAGCAGCTGTCACCACGCTTACATTGGCAGCCTTTCACTGTCCCTAGGCTACCACAGCATTCAGTTTACTGTCGTCTTTCAAGGTGAAACCACGTTGGATTCGCGCCTGTCCAATTCCGCTGCTTTTTAGCCCCATGCAAAGGGCCCTGTGACCTCTGCCCCTAGTAAACCTCGTGTGGAAAGGGGTACAGGGCTAAGTGACTGCTGTGGAACGTGAACTGGCTAATTTATCAATGAAAATGATGGACAGTGACTACGATCTCTCTGGTGACTAAAAGAGTGCAAGTGGAAATGTAAATAATGTGTAAATAAAGCGTAAACAGCAAGTGAAAGAAATGAATGTAAATATAAGTGAACAGTGGAAAATAGTTTTATAAGTTACTGCAAGTGACAGTGCAGAACACAGCGTAAATAAAATAGAAATGTAAATAATGTAAATAAAATATAGAATGTAAATAGAAATGTTAATGAGTAGTAATATAAGAATACGAGTATATATTCTAGGAGTAATGAAAGTGAAAGTTTCACTCTAGCATATATGAATACTATGAGTTATGAAAGTGAAAGTGAAAGTGACAGATTCGCCCTCAAATTCTAGTATACAGGACGAGAGAGTGAATGCAACGTATTGTACTGAAAGAGAAACTGAATGCCTACAGTGACAATAAACTACTACTACTAAAGGAAACCTATGAATAAAGACTGCAGATATATATAAGTGTTATAAAGTAATAGAAATATAAAGTGTGAGTGTTCTTATGAATAATAAATGACAGAATACCAGTGGCGAACGAGCAAGTGGGAAGCTGGTACTCGCTCGTAATTTTCATTGCTTTCACAGGGTTTTTTTTTTTTTTTGGAGTATGGATTTCAAACTTTTTGAAAATCATAGAATAGTGTTTCTAGCAATAATATCAGGCTGTGGTAATCATATTACTGGGTGTTGGGAAGTGTAAAGAGGAGACTTTGTTACCCAACTTCAGAAATCTCCACAAGTCCTACGGTACTCGACGAAGGCTCAACAAACATCCCAGGAGAAAGCTAAAGGTATGTACCATAAGCATATGTAATTATAATATTCTAGATCTAATAACTGATTTTTGGCAAATATTTTTACAAAGTCTGTCGGAGCACGAATATCCTTGCGGGACACGCAAGGAGCGCCAAAACAACCCCTCGGTTTAGGGGTTAAAAACAACCAGATTATTTCTACCCCAGTCAGAGATTCGAGCCAAGTCAGACATTAGGTGTACCTTAGTCTCATCCCTTGTTTATTGACGTAACTGCTAAGATGGACTTTGCGGGAACCGAATGGAAAGGTGAAGGGTGGAGTCATCAGCTTTTGAGTGGACAGGGTTAGATGTACAGCTTAGAAGGTCATTAATGAATAAAAGGAAGAGAGTTGGTGATAGCACAGAGCCTTGATGAACACCACTGTTGATAGATCTAGGAGAATGATGGCCGTCTATAACAGGGGCTATAGAACGACCAGAAAGAAAGCTAGAGATGAAGTCACAGATAGAAGGACAGAAACCGTAAGAGGGCAGTTTAGAAATTAAAGATTTATGCCAGACTCGATCGAAAGCCTTTGAGATGTCAAGTGCAATGGCAAAACTTTCACTAAAGTCCCGAAAGGAGGATGACCAGGAGTCTGATAGGTAGGTGAAAAAATCGCCAGTGGAGCGTCCCTGACGGAACCCATACTGATGATCAAAAAGAAGGTTGTGATAGGAAAGATGCTTTAAAATTTTTCTATTAAGAATTGACTTGAAAACTTTTGAGACACAGGACGTTAAAGCAATTGGACGATAGTTAGAGGGTTGGAAATGGTCACCCTTCTTTGGGACTGATTGAATGAGAGCAAACTTCCAGCAAGAAGGAAAGGTACAAGTTCATAGACAAAGGCAAAAGAGTGTGCCTGGGCAGGATGTAAGCACAGAAGCATTGTACTCCATCAGGCCCATATGCCTCATTAGTATTGAGGCCTGTGATGGCAGATAATATATCAGTTGAAAAAATTTTAATGTCAGCCACGAGGAAGTCAGAAGGGGGAAGTGATGGAGGAACAGCACCGGAATCATCTAAGGTGCAATTGGAGGAGAAAGTCTGAGTGAAGAGATCTGCTTTATCAATAGAAGAAATAGCTACAGACCCATCAGAGTAGAAAAGAGAAGGGAAGGATGATGAGATAAAGTTGTTAGAAAGGTTTTTGGCAAGGTGCCAGAAGGAATGGGAAGAATTCGAGTTGGAGAGTTGAGAGCATTAAGTATGGATGAAATTATTTTTAGCAGTGCGAAGAACAGACTTAGCACGATTCCGGGCAGAAACATATAAAAGATGTGATTCAGGGGTGGGTTGGCTCTGGTACCTTTTATAGGCCCTCACCTTGTTGCAGAGAGCATTAGAACAAGTGTGATTAAACCAAGGCTTTCTTGCATTAGTCGAAGAATATGAGAAACGAATGTATGCTTCCATGCCCGAGAGAATAACTTTCGTAATGCGCAAAGCACACCCAGATGGCTACCGGCCATGGAAGCAATAATCATTCCAGGGTTAATCAAAGAAGTACTGCCTGAGGGCCTCCCAATCTGCAGCTCCAAAGTGCCACAGATGACGTTTCTTTGAAGGGTCCACAGGCCGTACCGGAGCGATAGGACAGGTTAAGGTGATAGGGTTGTGATCAGAGGAGCCCAACAGAGAGAAGAGATTAAATGTAAGCAGAAGGATTAGTTGTAAGGAAAAGGTCAAGTATGTTGGAGCTCTCTCCAAGGCAGTCAGGGATAAGGGTAGGGTGCTGTACAAGCTGCTCTTGGTCATTAAGGATAGAAAAGGTGTAGGTTTGTTCACCAGGTAGATCAGTGAAAGGAGAGGAGAGCCAAAGGTTGTGGTGAACATTGAAATCTCCTATGAAGATTTCAGAGAAAGGAGAAATGGATAGAATGTGTTTCATTGTAGAAGTAAGATAGTCAAAGAATTTTTGATAGTCTCTAGAATTAGGAGATAAGTAAACAGTGCAGATAAATTTAGTCAGAGAATGACAGGAAAGCCAAAGCCAGAGTGTAGAGACTTCAGAAAAATCGAGTTCAGGAACACGAGAGCAAGATAAGTCGTTGTGTATACAGTATATACACAACAGCCATCTTTGGCTATGAAATGAGTATAGAGAAAGTAGGAGGATACGGAAAAGGGTCTGTTGTCAGTTGCCCCAGACAGCTGAGTCTCTGTTAGAAAAAGAAGGTGAGGTTTAGAGATGGATAGGTGGTGCTCAACAGAGCAAAAGTTAGAGGAAAGGCCACGAATGTTGCAGAGATGAAGAAGAAGAGAGTCAGACAGTGGTTCCAGGCAGCTCGGGTCGTCATCGGGAGAGGGGTGGAAGGTGGGGGCGTTTATGGTCCTCCCCCCTGGGGATTCCAAGGCCACGTGTTGAGGTGCCACTATTTCTTTAAATTTTGGAAAAGGAAGTGTATTGTGTACTGTGCATGTAGTCTATTTGATAGTTAGAGAAACTGGTATTGGAGAGCATGCTGGCCTACTCTCTGTGTTACTGAGACACTGAAAAAGTTCAGCAATGGTCGGGACCTAGTCCCGAGGGCTGATGAAACGGGAGCTCCAGCTCTCCCTGTCATCAGCTTTCCATCCACCTTGGGAGTACTGCCCTGCTCGACTGGTGCTACAGTCTACCATGCTTGGTGATTGTAACTCAATTCTGTTTTTTTTTTTTTTTTTTTAAACTGTGCACTCATTGTTTCCCAAACTATTTTCCATTGACCCCTGGGCGATCTCAGTAACTACTGGCCCAAATGGGCCCGTAGTCATTTTAGACCTGCTCCTCGGCCTTGTCTATGTCCCACAAAAATTTCAAGTCTCTACCTTCAGCGGTTTCTGAGAATCAACAAATAGACTGTTTATATATATATATATATATATATATATATATATATATATATATATATATATATATATATATATATATATATATATATATATATATATATATTATGTAACTGTAATACCAGTACTGGGAACTGGATGATTCTGGGTCATATGAAGCTGCCAGCTAGGGGACTCAGATGGCCAAGTGTGATGGCCATAGCTTTGAAACTGACCGGATACGAGCAATTTACTTCGTAATAATAATAATAATAATAATGATAATAATAATAATAATAATACGTTAATAATAATAATAATAATAATAATAATAATACGTTAATAATAATAATAATAATAATAATAATAATAATAATAATAATAATACGTTAATAATAATAATAATAATAATAATAATAATAATAATAATAATAATACGTTAATAATAATAATAATAATATTGACATGAACAATATAACTCACCAATGGTTTGGTGAATAATAATAATAATAAAAATAAGAAGAAGAAGAAAAAGAGGAAGAAGATGATGATTCACCACTTGTGTGGTAATAATAATAATAATAATAATAATAATAATAATTATTATTATTATTATTATTACTATTACTATTATTATTATTATTATTATTATTATTATTATCATTATTATGACAAGAACAATATCTCGCCACTGATGTGGTGAGTTATAACAATAATGGTCAGACATTATCGAGAGTTTGAACCGCCCAGCCATCTGCAGTTATGCTTTCTCTTCATACTTGTACCACAACTTTGGCATTTTGAGGGATAACATTTAGCTGGGGTAGCATCTCTAAGTGCCGCTCTGCCCGTTTGTCTGTCATTAATGATTTTTGGGCTCGAGGTGTTTCAGTCTCGTACATTTTACCGATTTTAACGATATCACGCCGTAGTACACCACACAACGCAACATTCCGTGCCACTAATTGACACCACACCACACAAAATCATCCTCCCCCTCCACAATACCATACCAAATGCATAAACTGAAGGGCCCTGAAGCTCCCGCATGTACAGTTGTAAATTTTTTTCCTAGGATGGTCATAGACACCAATCCACCCTTAATTTTTGTCACAGTTGACCGTATAGTCAACACTTGGTTTTTTCAATCGTTAGAATGTCTTGTTTGAAGGCAATTCCTGTCTTTCCTGTGTTCAGTTGGAAAATAAACATATTTTCTCACAGGCAATATTACAGGAAAAAAAAACTTACACTTCAAGGGTAATTATATCTACTTAATTTAAAATTTTTGTAGAAATGCAAAAAGAAATATGTAACGTACGACCAGTACATGAATTCATGTATCTGACGTCATGTGTGGTGTGCATATAATAACACCGGTACTAAAATACATGTGCATCCATTGACTTTACTAGTCTCTATCTATCTACCTATCTATCTACCCATATAATTATCTAGCTGTATATATCTGTATCTATGTATCTATCTATCGACACATATAATTATCTATCTCTAGGTATCTATATGTATCTGACTATTTATCTGTCTACCTATATCTAGTCAGCTAGCTAGCTAGCTATCTCAATGGATAGATAGATGGACATATATATTAGGCCTATCGGCCATATATTATACAGTAAAACGTTTATAAAAAAAAAAAACTCTCGTACCCTGCTCCAGTTTCCACCCGTAATTGTCATGATAATAGTATATTAGACTTCATCATTTTTTAGGGCTGTGGAGGCCTCTTAGTCTCTTCCCGAATGTTTTATGAAAATTCTCATAACATTCTCTCCTATGATTATTTCTTTTTACTGATAATATATAGTTTTTCATATACGGCTATCAACGTATCATATACATAAATCTTAATACACTGTAGTTCAAATTAAACTTTAAATGCTTCAGTACCCTCATTACACATTGATAATTTTGACAAATGTAGGATAGTTGTCGTATAGATGGCAGTTTATGTTTCATATTCAGAAATAAATGACAATTAAGAGGTCCTTGGGGGTCTCCTAAGGCCAAAGAATATGGCCGCTAATTGCACAGCCTTTGTGCAAGCAACTAATATCAACAAACATAACAGAAATAGCTACATTCCCAGTCTGAAAACTGAAGGTTTCCACGCACTTTATTTTTTGTATTACAGTACTTTAGCATATCTATTGTACTGAAACCTCGTTTAATCATGGAATCCATATCGACATTAATCTACCATAAAAAGTTAGTGTACAATAGCAGATAAGTACAAAATATCACTGCGCGACGGCGCGCCGTATGTGCACCTGGCTGAATCTGGCACAGACACAATCGGTGGAGGGCTGAAACTCTCGAAGGGTTAATTATGGAATCCATATGGACATTAAAAAAAAAAAATGTACACTACTTTGAAGAATATTACCTACTTAGGCACGCAACACTGATCGACAAACAACACATGCTACAAAACCTCGTATGCCATGGCCATATTAGCATGCTGTTTCATGAGTATTTGACTCACAGTTTATCCCAGGAAAAAATCTATACATATAATGTTTCCGACAAAGTTTTTCGTGTTTGTATTAATCATGCTCTATTCTTGCTTCATCGTATGTCAAATACTGTACACACACACACACACACACACACACACACACACACACACACTAACAAGGACTGGTTGAAATGGAGATGCATAACAAACTAGTTGAGCGAGTACACAAGCTTGAGACTGCTTTTCAAAATGAAATTGATGAAATTAAGAAACAGATGCACTTGCAAAAGGAAGAAATAGAAAAATTAGGAAAGGAAGTCAACAAGAAAGACATAACCATAGGAGAACTAACAGCTGAAGTGGGTACACTTAGAAGAAAAATTAGTGAAATGGCAAGTACAGTAGTCAACCACGACAGTATTATGGAAGAGTTCAAAAGTGATACAGAGACAATTAGGCAAGTAAGCAGTCTGACAGATCAGAGCAGTGATATTGAGGAGAAGTTAACACAGGTGAATGAAGCTGTGCAAAGCTACAAAAATGATGTGGAAACCACATATGCTTATATGGTGAACGTAAAGAAAGACTTAGAAACAAGGGTGGAAGAAAAAAGCATTAAAAAGGAAGTGAAAAGAATAATCCAAAACAATCCAAAGTTAGTCAGAGATTCAGTAGATATCAACAAACCTATAGTAATCACTGGTATAGAAGAGGAAGAAGTTAAAAACAAGATCTCAAGAGACAAAAAGGAGATGGCAAATATAATGGGCATATTGAAAGAAGTATCAGAGGAAATCTGTAGTAAAGATATAGAGGAACACAAAAGATTAGGGAAATACAAGAGAAGTAAATCAAGACCCCTAAAGATAACCTTTCAGAGTGTAAACACTGTGGAGGAGATACTAAAAAATGTAAAGAATCTTATGGAAATAGAGGAGTTCAAAAATGTATGGATAAAAAGATGCCTAACACAAGAGGAACTGGAATTACTGAAAGACAAGAGGGAGGAAACAAAACAAAAAATGAGGGAAGATCAGAGGAGAAGAACACATTTTTTTTACAAGTAATTGGATTGCAGGTACGACAGTGGTACATAAACAGGAGGGAATAAAAAGGAGGAAGGTAGTAGAACCAAATCATGACAAGTATATAAACAAGATGATTAAGTTGATGTACTCAAATGTGGATGGAATGGTATCTAAATTATTAGAGATGAATGATTATGTCAGAGAAAATGAACCACATATAATATGCTTAACTGAAACAAAATTAACACCAAGGATATCGAATGACATCCTAAACTTAGAGGAATATGATATATGGAGAAGAGACAGGAACTTTAAAAAAGGAGGAGGAATTATAATATTAACTAAGAAAATCTAAAAGTCAAAGAAATAGAATTAGATATACCCTCACAAGTAGAACTGATTGCAGTAGAGATAAATACATCTGAAGGGAAAGTAATTGTAGCCAATTTGTACATGCCACCCAGATCAAACACATGGGAAAGAGACAAATATGAGGCCCTGGTGGAGAGTACAATTCAGAGTTTAAGAGCATTACTACATAAAATGGAAGAGAAATAAAAAAGAATTATACTAACTGGAGATTTTAATACAAACATAAATTGGAATACTCTAGAAATAATAAGCCAAGAAAGCTGTTGGGACCAAAAGCTCCTGGATCTTGTGCAAGAGTTTTTCCTAACGCAACATGTAAGGGAAAGCACCAGAAAAAGGACTCGATGGACCCTCAATGCTAGATCTCATATTTACTAGACAAGAATATATATATATATATATATATATATATATATATATATATATATATATATATATATATATATATATATATATATTTATAGTGGCTTTGTTTTGAGTCAGCACGAAATATAATCATATTTTATATCGTTACGAATATCTGCTGGGGAAACATCGAAAGGGAATGAAAGCATTTAAACCTCTGCCCAAACCCATCAAACTTCTATAACTTTCCTGACAACATAACTCTACAGACATCTCCGTGATTTTGCAAATAAAATGCTATCTATCCAAACTAAATTAACACACTGTCCAAGTCATACATTGCGGTCTTACACGTGATTCCCAGGCTATCACCAAAACCTACTGGGCCCCCAGTCTCCCGCCTTCCCCCCTTCACACACAGTTACCAGACAAATGAGGTCTGGCTACCGCACCACACTCACTCGTCTCACACCAGTGCTTCGAGAGGTGGATAATGTGGAACTTTCCCCGACTATACAGTGCAACACAAAGGCCGGAGTGATGGTGCGGAGAACTCTGGTGGAAACAGGTGCAGTTGAAGTGCCGGTTGTGGTGGCCAATTTCTCCCGTGAGCCACAGAAGATCAACGAGGGAGAAATTGTGGGACTGTGCCAGGCGGTGGGCCCTGAGTGGCACCAGAGGAAGGCCTGTAAAAATAGCATAGTCAAAGAAGATGGGTACCTGCCAGACAACTTATAAGACCTATGTTCAAGGAGTTGCCAATGTCTGGATGGGTCACAAGTGCTGAAGTCGAGGCAGCTGCTGATGCAGTTTGCTGATGTCTTTTCCATCGGAGACCTAGACCTGGGATGCACTTATCTGGTGGAACATTGTATAGACATTGGAGATCACTGCCCTATTATACAGCCAGTGCGGTGGATGGTGCCAGCCCAAATGGCCAGAAATGAAGAAGGTGATAGAGAATCTCCAAATTCAACAAGTGATAGAAAAGTTCAGCAATCCTTCGGCATCAGTAGTGGTTCTGGTAAGGAAAAAGGATGGTTCAGTAAGGTGCTGTGTAGATTATCGAGCCCTGAATGATGTGACAGTGAAGGATGCATACCCCTTGCCAAGAATTGATGACACCCTGGATGCTCTGCCAGGTGCTAAGTGGTTCTCCACCCTAGACATGAAGGTAGGATATCATCAGGTCAAGGTTGCAGAGGACAATGATAAGACACCCTTTTCATACGGGCAGGGTTTATGGGAGCTTAAGGTCATGCCTTTCGCCTAGGCAATACCCAAGCTACTTTTGAGCATCTAATGGATCGCGTACTGGAAGACCTGAACTGGCAGACAGCACTCATCTCTCTAGACAGTATAATTGTGTTTGGATGGACTTTCGATCAGGAATTGGAGAGGCTGTCGGAGGTGTTGAACAGGATCCGTGCAGTGAACCTCAAGCTGAACCCCAGGAAGTGCTACCTGTTTCAGAAGGAAGTGAAGTACCTGGGACACATCGCAGGCAAGGGTAGTGTCCGTACTGACCCAGAGAAGGTGGCAGCTGTGGAAAACTGGCCAGTTCCAACTTGCATGAAAGAGCTATGGAGTTTCCTGGGCTTGTGCACCTACTATCGGCGTTATGTCAAGGACTTTGCAACGATAGCTGCACTTCTTCACAAGCTGTTGGGAAAAAGCAGAAGTTTGCATGGACAGCAGAGACTCAGAAGGCCTTTGATGAACTCAAGCATGCATTGGCAAGCTCTCCAGTATTGCTGTACCCAGACCAGAATCAGCCACTTACCTTGGACTGTGATGCTAGTGACCATGGTATTGTTTGAGTCCTGTCACAGAAGACGGATGACAAGGAGTATGTGGTGGCATGTTACTGCAAGAAGCTTAGCCCACTGGAGTGGAACTAATGTGTGACCCATAAGGAGCTCTTGGCAGCAATGAAGAGCCTTGATTTCTTCCATCCCTACCTGTATGGGTCCTACTTCATCATCAGGATGAACCATGCAGCACTCAAGTGGCTGAAAACGTTAAAGAATCTGGAAGGACAACTGGCACACTGGGTTGGGAAGCTAGACCAGCGCAATTATGAGGTGCAGCATCATCCTGGGGGGGTACAAGACAATGCTGACAGACTGGGTCATCAGCCTTTGATTCCAGAATGCCGGCAAAGTAGTAAAAAAGATCATAGTAAGAAATGCAGCCGTACTGCAGTGACAGGGCCGGTGTCAGATGAAGACCTGAAGAGGATGCAGATGGAGGATGCAGATTTACAGCCAGTGTTGAAGTGGCTGCAGCGGAGTACAGTGCAACCCTCTTGGGAAGAAGTTTCCAGGTTAAGCCATGCGATCAAGAGCTACTGGAGTCAGTGGGACCTTCATTCCAACAGTGAACTACTGGAGTGTCAGTGGGAGACACCCAATGGCCTCAGCAAGTATTGGCAACTGGTGGTTCTAAAGAAGATGAGGTCTGAGATCTTGGATGAGTCCCATAACCAAATTGCTAGTGGGCAACTGGGAGTGAAGAAAACTCTAAGTCAGCTGCGACAGAGGGTTCTACTGGATTGGCATATGTCAGGATGTTGAAGAGTGGTGTCAGGCCTGTGATGAGTGCTGTGCAAAGAAGGGATCCAGGAAACATGGTTGCACCCCTCTCCAGATGTACCAAGTGGGTGCACCCATGGAAAGAGTCGCAGTGGACATTGCTGGACCTTTGCCACTCACTGAAAGAGGACACTGGTATATGTGTCACCATGGACTACTTCACAAAATGGCCAGAAGCCTATACCATCCCCAATCAAGAGGCGGTGACTGTTGCTCAGTTGTTGGTTGACCAGTTTTTCTGTCGTTTTAGGATGCCACAAGAGCTACATTCAGACCAGGGTGGAAAATTCGAGTCTGCTTTGTTCCATGAGTACTGCAAGTTACTGGGGATCAAGAAGACCAGGACGACCCCTCTAAGGCCACAGTCAGATGGGATGGTGGAGAAATTCAACTGGACCCTAGGACAAGAACTGGCCAAGTACTGCACAAAGGGACAGATGGAATGGGATCAGAAATTACCTGTGTTGTTGATGGCATATCGGTATGCATCCCATGATTCTACTGGCTGCACCCCTGCAAAACTGATGTTGGGCCACGAGTTACACATACCTGTTGACTTGTTAAAGGGAAGACCACCTGCTGAAGGGCTGCCTACAGACACCACCAGCCATGCGAAGCACCTTCAGGAAAGGCTGGCTGAGGTACATCATCAAGTGCGAGGAGCCCTTAAGTTTTCAGGGGAGGTCATGAAGTCCAAGTATGATGCCAAGGCAAGCAAGGTGACCTTCAAGGATGATGACCAAGTTTGGTTATACAGCCCTCAGTGAAAGAAGGGACAGTCACCAAAGCTGCGGAGCCCATGAGACAGGCCTTACACTGTATTGGACTGCCTATCAGACATAACATATCAGTTTTGGGGAGACAGGAAGTCTCGCCCAAAGGAGGTACAGGTGAACCATCTGTGGCAGTGCCATGGGCCAGGACAGTACAGCTGGGACATCTCCGAGAAATCGTGCTCCCCCACAGCCGAGGATGTTGAGGAGGACCAAGGAGCTGAAGTGCATGAGGATGATGATAGTTTCCCCGGAGAAATGAATCAGGAAGAGGACCAAAACCATCCAAGAGGAGTGGACTGTGTGGAGGAGCAAGGACGTCGTCAGAAGCAGAATAGAAGACCTGATAAGTTGAAGGATTATTTTGTGTATTGTTAGATGTTTCATTAGGATTAAGGTTTATGTTTTTATATGTTGTGTAGTTTTTCGGGATGTCAAAGGACTAGGGAGAGAGTAGTGCTGAGAAGCAAGATTTGCCAGTTAGGTAGTCAAGAAGCTTCTCAACGTTTCCCGATGTTTACCGTAGGTTCCAGTACGAGTCAGAGTTGCCAGTTTGCCTGCTATTTTTGAGCATAGTTGTTTCGTAAGTTATGCATTAATTTTTGTGCTCTTTTTCTTCATAATGATTTATGTGACTGCGCATGTTAAATTATGTAATTTAATTTAAGTTTGTATGCTAAATAAGTTATTGTGTTATGCAACAGAAGAAAACTCTGGCATGTTTTGATGTCTCCTAGCTAGTAACTGTTAGCTGTTGCCCGGTCGAGTTTGTGCTAGAAGTTTCTCGAGTAATGCAAACTTATACAAGGATAAGGATGGGGAGGAGACTAGAGGGAGTTCAGTTAGTTTTCAACTCATTTTGAGTGTAGTTCAGTGTCAGTGAAGTGCAGTATATTATCTGTACTTGTGAAAATAGTGGTGTTTTTTTTGGCAAACAGTGATGTGTTCATCGGTACTCATGAAAATAGAGAAGTGTTGTTGTCAAGCATTAAGTGTAATTATTTGGAAAATTAAGTGAACTTAAGAAGCCAGTGTTTGTTTACAACGTCTCAGCTGATCCTGTGTACTGTACAACAAAAGGCTGACCATAGGAAGAACAACTCACTGGGCAACGTCCTGCCAGTACTGAACTATTGCTGTTGGAGCCTGTGGCTGTGTGGGATGGGGACACAACAATACCAAAGCAAGAAAGACCACAAGGGTGTACAGTACAATAGCTGTTTTACATACTAAATAACGCAGCAAAAGTAGTCGCAGCCTTGGCAGTGTTTTCGTTGTTGTTTTTATTGTTATTATTGTTATAGTTGAGGAAAAGTCCACTGACAATGCCCGACCAACACTGTGATCTGCGTTCCTCAGTTCTCTTTCCTAAAGTGTATTCTTCCTTTTGATACTCATGTTTTATATTTCATTTTGCTAATGCACAAAATATTTCATGTAACACCTTCCATCACTCCAGTCAGCAAGGAAGTGTGCGTGAACAGTAATTCAAGGCTGTATAAACATTTGTTGTGTGTTTGTGTTTAAACATCTCCCATGACCTAACACGGCATAGTTCACTATTTTTTCCTAATGCTAGCCACTGCAGGAGGAGCGACTCGTGTGACCAAGTTTTGAGGAAAGGGATGGAAATTCCTTGCTCGGGAATTTCTTCTCAAATATCTACTGATCATAAATGTCTCTTTTGAACCCACCTTACAGGCAGGAGGGTACAGGTGCTAGTGAGTCATCCACCCGCAGTGACAACCAACTGAGGAAACAGTAACCGATCATTAGCATGTACAGTCGTGATCATAAATAATCACCTATCCTCCGGTACCCCATGCCTCAGGCTGGCTCCTTTATGCGCGGCAATTAACAGTGCAGTAAGAAGGGCTGAGAGGGAGGGGCCTAAGTCTACTAATACCAAGTCGGATCACTTCCACCTAAAACGGGTCCAAGCTGGCACAGGGGGCGGAGCATCGCAGTGACGTCAGCTTGCACGAAACCCAAGTTCAGTTGACGCCTGACCGTGGTGATGAGTATGCTGCACTCTCCAGATCATGACACATTTTCAGTCCGAAGTGAGAGAAGGGACTAAAATGTGTGAAGGCAGGCATAGGGGTGTGAGGGAACCTACTGCAATGTTATGCGGTTAAACGAGTCCACACTTCTTTCCCTTCTTCGTTTTCCCTTATTATAAATGTTTAATTTGAGTCTACCCTTTATACATTTTCCGTTACTTAATCCGACTGACGTCACACACAAGCCACTCCTCCCTGCGCACTGAGGAAAAGTGAACCGACTTGGTATTACTAGACTTAGGGAGGGGCCAGAGATACAAGGAAAGGTGGGTGGACGAAAGATGGTGCGAGGGTGGAGTGAGGGAGGGAAGGGAGGGTAGGCAGGGGGGGAAAATGAAATGCTAAGAAGTGGTCACATAATTTGTGTATTTTCTTTCATTCAGGGCATGATATATAGGAGTTAATATTCCGTAGATAATGCTACATTATATATATATATATATATATATATATATATATATATATATATATATATATATATATATATATATATATATATATATATGTCTTTCTCTCTCTCTCTCTATACTATACCCTATCTGACTGACCCGTGCAGCTGAGATGTATGGGGCGAGTAGTGTGTGTCTGAATCCCGGCTGCTGATTGGCCACTTATGATTTAAACTACACCTCTTCTTATTTTAACACATATATGTTTATAGTTTGAAATTGCCTTAAATACAAGCAGCCAGATTTAATATGGAATAATTTCCGAAGCTGAAGAGGTCAAAATTAGCTTTAAAAGTTTACTGTTATCAAAGAAACTTAAACTTGATTATAAAGTTTTATGAAACGGTGAGTGATTTTTGAAGCAAATTATCCACCTATGGCGTACACCCACGTCTGCACATCGCACTGCATCCACCCGCGTTGTACACCTACGTCCACATGTTGCACTATAATATAATTATCCACTCACGGTGTACACCTACGTCTGCATGTTGCACTGCAATACATGAATGCATTTATTTTAATGACATCATCGGCAGCCAATCAGCAGCTGTGAAACAAACACACCTTACTTGCCCCAACATCTCAGGTGCATAGGTCAATCTAATAGACTATAGTAGGGATACCTGGCGTTGCTGGCCAAAAAAGCTGATCACTCTAATCATATTTGTTCTAATTCAATCTTTCTACCTCAGAAGGATCACATTCAGGCACAGACGTAAGTATTTTCCCAAAGTTTGACAAATATGTAGCGGAAAAATCAAAGCATCTGAAACACACAGTCGTAAAAACAGGGTTTTCACTGCATTTCGCCAGTTGCAAAATTGTCTTCAGACGGGACTGGAAAGATAATTGTTTCTTTGACTGTACCTCTTATGCCTCTGAGGAGGGATTATAAGAGGTTTGGGAACTTTCTGTTTCAGCTTTCGCAGACTAACACACAGTATTTGTGTGCAATTGTTTACTATTACCGCTGACCTCAAATGACCTCTGAATGGTAACCTCAAAAATGACCTCGGAGGTCAACCGCACATTGCCTATGTCCGAACTGGAGGTCATGTGAGTCTCCATGCCAAATATTGGACTGCTGGATTTAGTCGTTCGAGCTTGTATTACCAATGACCTCAAACGACCTTCAACCAGTGACCTAAAATGTCCTCGAAGGTCAACCTCGCATAGCCTATGTCCGAATTGGACGTCATGTGAGACTCCATGCCAAAAAATGAGCTGAAGGGGTACCTGGAGTTGCCCATGGCCAAAAAGGCAAACACTTTACTAGTGACCTCAAATGGCCCAGATCTGAATTTTGAACCCCCCTAAAATCATCCTCGGCTCACCCTGATTCAGAATATACAGGGTGTAACGCGACGTATGACAAAAACTTACACCAATAATCTATCATGTAATTTTGAGTATATTTTGTTCTATAAACATATGCTCTT
This sequence comes from Coenobita brevimanus, assembly GCF_032717465.1. Taxonomy (NCBI): domain Eukaryota; kingdom Metazoa; phylum Arthropoda; class Malacostraca; order Decapoda; family Coenobitidae; genus Coenobita; species Coenobita brevimanus. The sequence continues at coordinate 22,202,197 of NC_137021.1, forward strand.
TGCGACGAGAGTTCAGTACCCAGCATTCGGCTGTTAGGTGTAAAAGGTTTCGTGGCTTGAATGTGTCATTGGATAGGAGCTTTGCAGGGCGACGGGAGACGAGTATTATTAGCTTATACTGTACTGTACATGAAAATCCCATATCCTATCAGTACAAACGAGTTTTAAGGAGAAACTTTACGTACTGTAGTCTATTGATTCTTTAACATCAAGTCATGCATTCCTGCAATTCTTTTACACAAATCAACTGTAATCAAGGATTAATTTCATATTTATTGGACTGCAAAGAAGTAGGGAGAGGAGAGGCTGGTGTGTTGCTACCAGTTATGTAATGTTAGGTTTGTAGGCTATTATAGCAGCATTATCATAACACCCACAGCTCAGTCAATTAAAAAAAAAAAAAGTTATTGTAAAGCGAGTTTAGCGTCAGTTTAAGTCAGGAAGAATATTATTTATTAAAATTTTTCTGCTGCAAGTAAACGTGGCACCACTGTGTATCCCACCTGCACTCCCTGACTGTAGCACTGTCATTACCATTGCAGAATCCGTAAAAATAGACGATATCTGCATATTCTTCATTGCTGTACGCATGTTGCATGGTGTTTCATGAACAAGTGAAGCTGAACCCAGTGAACAACTGAATGCGGAGAACAGTAATTGAAGTGTTGCCTAGCCTGCAAATTTTCCCCTTCAAATGACATCGTGGACGCAGGGTTGCTAAGTCCTTATCATCAATCTTGCTAGTTTAGTCCTGAAAACTTGCTACGGTGTCGCTAGATAGTAAACACTGCAAAATATCGCTAGAAAATACAATGAAATCTCTAGAGTATCACCTAAAAATGGCAAAATATCCATAATGTAGATAGATATCATGTTGCCAGATGTTAAATAATGCCGCTAGGTAGAAGCAAAAACTAGGTCTAGCTGCAAAGTCGTTAAATTGGCAACCTGCATCACTATTTCACGTCACCATCATATGAAAATGGTGCCACGTTTACTTGCAGCAGAGATATTGTAATAAATAATGTTATTACTATTGACGTAAAGTGACGCTACTCTCGCTTTACAACAGCGTTTTTTTTTTTTTTTTTTTTTTTTTTTTTTTTGAGCTGTGGGTGTTATGATAATGCTGGTAGCAATATCCTACAAACCAAACATTACATGACTGGCAGCAACACACCAGCCTCTCCTCCCTCCTAGCTCCCTTGTAATCCAATAAATTTGAATTTAATCCTTGATTACAGGTGATTTGTGCAAAAGAATTGCAAGAATGCATGACTTGATGTTAAAGAATCAATAGACTACGTAAAGTTTCTTCATAAAATTCGTTTGTACTGATAGGATATGGGATTTTGATGTACAGTACAGTATAAGCTAATAATACTTGTCTCCCGTCGCCCTGTGAAGCTCCTATCTGATGACACATTCAAGCCACGAAACTTTTTACACTTAAACAGCCGAATGCTGGATACTGAACTGGGGTTGCAGAGAGCATATGTTGATAGAACAAAATATACTCAAAATTACATGACATTGATAAAAGTTTTTGTCATACGTCACGCAACACCCTGTATATGGGTCTGGGGTTCTCTGGACCTTGCTTCGGGTGTGATTGAAGGACAAACAAACAAACCAAGAATGAGACTCTTTTATATATATATATATATATATATATATATATATATATATATATATATATATATATATATATATATATATATGCAAACAGATAAGTTGATTACGCTTAATTCATAGATATAATGACCTCACAGTTAGTCAACATTACGACTAATATCGGTATTACCTATACTGAACTATAACTGCACGAAAGGGAACTGTGGAAAACACGAACTGCAGGACTGAAATATTTTAATACTAACCTCTTATTGCATCACTAGGGTCCCGTAGACAAAGCCTCCTGTAATCCTTGTCACGTACTGTTCAACGGAGCATTTGTTGTATGATGATCACAGGATATGCAGCCACTCTGTTAGATACTGTGATCCTTTAAACGGAAAATATTAAGCCACAAAATATTCCTTTAGCATATAAGACAGCAACATTGCACTTGTTTTTTCTTACTCAACTTCTGCCAAGTTTCTTCGTACTTGTCGTAACTCCCAACCTCCTCCCAACTTACCTGCCTGCCGTCGTATGACCTTTTCAGTAGTATTTGAGAAGAGACGAACCATAAGCTTTTGACAGATGGCAGCTGATTAGTTGTCCTAGTGCATTCATTATTAACGACGAATTCAAAATTATTATTATTCTAAAGGTCACAGTAACCTTTTGATATTACTATTGCCCAAATTAAATATTATATATAGTTATTTCCATTGATTCATATAGAATTGGGGCCTTACAAAGTTTATCAGATGGCCTAGATCGTGTGAAATGTTCGGGACAGATCAAAACACGTCCATGTAAAATTTTACGAGAACCAAAAATTTTTCCCCCAGCGCTTTGTCAAATTAAGGTAAATTATGTCATTATTGCTACATTATGTAAAATCTAACCAAGTATAACATTTAAATTCCAATGAAAAATACCTAGTAGACACGGGTGAAGAAGCTATATATCACCGTCAGTTTTAAAATCCCGCAGCTCATACCTTGTCACAGCTCTGTTGTAAACTTTTACTAGATATTCTACACTATAAAGACAGAAAACTTACTGATGATGCGAAAGTAGAAAGCATGAGGAAAACTAATGCGACAGCCAAACGCTCTCTAGTAAACCTGAATATTCATCTGCTCGGCCAAGTGAGACATACCACGAGCGTCCTCATCCCCTCCCCCCCGTGACTATCATTCAACAAAATTCAGCGAATGTTATTTTTAATTTGCCTAAACATGGGGGGAAAATCAAGGTAATCGTAAAACTTTGGCTAGACGCGTTATGATTTATCCCGAGAAATCAATATCTCACACGTATCTAGTCCATCTAATAAACTTCGTAAAGCTCCATTTTTAAATTAATGAATGCATATAACTGACTAAAATATTTTGTTTGGGCAGTCTTAACGTCAAACGGCTATTGTGACCTTTATAATAAAAATAATTTAAAGTGCGTCGTTAATAATGACTGCACCTGGACAACCAATCAGATGCCAGCTTTGAAAAGCTTAAGGCTCGCCTGAGATCGAATAAGCTATATCTCCCTCGCAACTTCTTTCCCTATCTATCTATATCTCTGTGTACAGTGCCTCCCTGCCAATGACCTCTCCAACTACTTCCTTGCCTACTTGTCTGCCGACCCCGGCACCAGCCTCCTTCCCTGCCTTCCTGCCTGTCTACCTCCCTTCATACCTGCCTACTTCCTTGTTTACCTCCCTGCCTATCGCCTATCCTCCCGACTTCTGCTTCCCCACATGCTTGTCTGTCCATCTCCCTGAATATCTTCCTGCCTGCCTACCTACCTACCTAATTCGCTATCTTATGTCCCTACCAACATTTCTACCTGCTTCCCTGTTAATTTCGTCATCTATCTCCCTGACAATCTTCCTACCTACCTCCCTGCCTACCTAATTCTCTGACTACCTAATTCTCTGCCTACCCACCTCCCTGCCTACCTAACTCTCTGCCTACCTACCTCACAGTTTGCTTCCACAAGCTAAAATATTGGCAACACAGGCATGTCTTTTTTTTTTCTTTTTTTTTTGGCAACACAGGCACGTCTTTCTTTTTCTTTTTGGCAGCACAGCCACGTCTTTCCTTTTCTCCCCCCCCCTTTTTTTTTGGCAGTTTTGGCAGTTTTTAGTGGGTTCTTTCAATATCGTGATGAGGACATAAATTACTGCATTTGAACGTGATTTCCAATTATAACAGTATTATTTCTGCGCCCTGATAAAAAATAAATGGTGATTTTGACCTTAAGGTCTTAGCGTGTTGATCACTCCGAAAATAGCACACTGCCAGGTGGAGAGGCTTCATTATCACCTCATTCGTCAAAATCTGCCCATAATTGTAGCCTCTAGGAAAAATAAGCGATATATCGTTATCATACATCTTATCCACTATACTGCTGTGTGAAAATGTGTCATGCCCATTGCGGTACTTGACGACCAGTGTATCTACCATTAACAGAAATAACAGTTGGGTCATGGTTGTTTTCGTTTGATACCGACTTCACTACTTAAGAATGCGTTATATGAACCGCGTCGTTTTCTGTCAGTTAATTGCTCCTGAATTGTTGACATGTGCCAAGATAATGAGCACAATGATTAACTCCAGCTCACCTGACCAACCCAGTTAACAATTTTATATATATATATATATATATATATATATATATATATATATATATATATATATATATATATATATATAATTGTTTTTGCTCAGATACCAGCTCCTGTTTCTTGCAGATCCTCCCCCGGCTTACTGGAAAGGACTATGTCGTCCAGAATTTTAACACTGTTTCATCTCTGACCGTTAATGATAACTGCATTGTCTCCAAATTTATATATGTGACAACGTCCTCTCGGCATGCAGTGAATACCTTGAAGAATATTTTATCTTCCTGTTTAAGTCCTATTTTTTATTACTATGTTTATGGTTATTGTTATGAAGCTTTGTGATGGCCGTATTATGTCTTGTAGCATCTGCTCTTACTTTAACATTCTAGGGGACGCCCAAAAATTCCCGAAATAAATTGACAGCGCGAGAAAGGAATTAATTCCCTGTTTTTCTGGTAGGCACCACTTGTGTGCAGTCTGGCGAATCATTCTGCCACCTGGCACCGCGCAGAGGGTCGAGTTTGTATTTCTGGCGCTTTTAATTCTTTTTCCACGCATGTGACTTATGCGATTTTCGTCCTCAAACCACTATGACAGATTTGAAATAGCAATGAATATGCGTTAAATTTGGCTTTTTTGCTCAGCAAACCACAGCTGCGGCAGTGACAATGATTAAGCAAACTTTCAAGGAACTGACTGTTACGAAAAAAGTCTATAACCGGCACGCACCGTTTTAGAATGGAAACACGTCAGTCCGAGACTCCATATTTTGACCCACCTTCGACCTCTGTAAAAGATGAAAACATTGAGAAAAATCGATAGAAAGTCTTGGAAGATCGTTGTCGGACTATTGACGAAGTAGTGGAGGTTACTCGCGTTTCCTGGAGTTCAATACAATGGACTTTGACACAAAATCTTGGCATACACCAAGTATCGGGAAAATTCGTCCCCTGCCTTCTAACAAAATATGAAAAAGAAATTGTGTGAACGTGAGTCAGGACTTGAAACAACAGTTGAGAAATGGTCCAGATTTTCTTGCAGATGTCATCATGGATGATGAGACATGGGTCTGTGGTTATGACCTCAAAACTAAACGGCAATCTAGTCAGTGGAAGACACCAATATCTCCAAGACGGGGAAAAAAAAAAAATGTGCATCAAGCCCAGCATCAAGAAATGCTGATTTTTTTTTTTTTTTTTTTTTTTTTTTGACAATGAGGGAGTTGCCCATAAAGTATTTGTTCCCCATGGACAAACTGTGAACCAACAGTTTTCCATTACAGAGCTGAGACATCTAGGAGAAAGCATCAGACACAAACGTCCAGAGAAGTGGCGCACCAAGAAATGGTTCTTGTATCACGACAACTCCCTATCACACACCATGTCGTCAGTGCAACAATTTGTGGCCAAAAATAACTTCCTTGTTGCTCCACACACCCCGTACTCACCAGATATCGCTCCCTTTGTTTTTTCTTGTTCTCCAATATTAAGTTAGAACTGAAGGGCAGAAGATTTGACAATATACAACAAATATAGGAAACAGCAGGAGTCTCTGGACAAAGTGTCAAAGACGACTACACGTGTGCCCAACAATGAGAAAAGCTTTGGGAGAGGTGCATAGTGTATCCAGGAGAGTATGTTGAAGATGGATTTGCTGTAAATTTTGTAATGAAGATTTTTGTTAACAATTCTGGGAATTTGGGGGCCCCCCCTCTTATGTTTCTTCTGCAGCTTGTCCCCGAATGGCTCTCATGACGGCAGTTGTTTCAGCTAAATCAAACTCTTTCTCATAATCGAAAAAAGTTTTACTCAAAATGTCTCTTATATTCTGAAGTTTTCTCAGTCATGTGGTTAATCAAATGAACATAGTTTGTTTTCAAGTAACCACTACTAAATATGGTTTGATATCTTTGCTCGTTTGCATCGGAAAAGTTAGAACTAATCAGGTTTTTTTCAGGACATTATTAAAAAGCTTGTATAAAACAGAGTCGACTAATTAGATGATAGTTCTTCATATCTTTACTGTTAACATTTTTTTGTGATTGTACACTACTTAATGATACCATGAAAACAATAATGTCCACAGATTTACAGTTAATGGAGACAGAATCTGGAACTATGGCAGCAATTGTTGATGAAATTAAATATTTCTGCATAAAATGAAGCTGAACCCTAGGAATTTTATTGGAACTAGTGTAAACAATGCTACCATCAACACGGGTGTTAATAATGGTGGATTGAAATAATAAAAAATTAAAATTTCACTTCCTGACTTGGACATCATTCACTGAAGGTGCCATCCACTTCAGTTCGCAGGTTCTCTTGCTCCAAAGGAAACCTTTACTAGTCATTCTGACTGTTTGAAGAAACCTGTAGTAGTTTTTTTTTTACACTCAACCCAAAGACAGAATGATGTACAAGAAACTTCTTATAATTCTGAACAATGGACAAATACCCCTACAGTTTCCCTGGGTAGGTGGTACACGATGGTTGCCCCTTAAACCAGCTGCCATTTGTATACTTGTTGAGTGGGAAGAATTGAAATAGCAGTTTCACCTGATAAGGAAAGATGAACGATTTTACCGTGTGGAGTTCCTGTATTCCATGTATTCTAATAATATTAATAAACTTTATTTGCTCCTCCTGTGGTCAGTTCTGCAAGGAATCAAATAACAAAATCATTCAAAAGTGATCAGGCAGTTTCCAAAAAGTTGCTGGGCGATTTAGCTCGCTTAATTTATGTGATAAGTAGAAAAACTCTGCTGCAAAAAGTGAAATAGACCCCCTGACTACAGATATTATATCATGTGTGGATCGTTCACCTTACTTAGGATATAAATTTGAAAACACAACATGGAAGCAAAGTTAAGGTCAAACTCTGCAAAACAAATGCAGGACCGATGTACTGCATTTATTCTGAAACAGTTCCAAGATTTGAGATGTATCTATCTATCTATCTATTGCCAGACGCCTCAATCCGGTTCGGGGTGGCCACAAACAAATCGCCTCCACGTCGCCCTGTCCCCCGCCATTTCACTGCCCTGCTCCCAACTCACACCCCCCTCTCTCATATACCTCTCCACCTCATCCCTCCATCTCATCCTCGGCCTCCCCCTCCCTCTTCCTCCCTCCACCTCACTCACATACACTCTATTCGTCAGTCTTTCACCCTCCATCCTCTCCACATGGCCAAACCACCTCAGTGTATCCTCCTAACGCTTCCTATCACATCCACATCCACACCACAATGCTCCTTTATATCCTTATTTGTCAGCCTGTCTCCCCATGTGACTCCACAGGCTCCTTTTAAATAATTCATTTCCACTGCTCTCACTCTAGACTTGTGTCCTTCCAGAAAAGTCCAAGCTTCACTTCTATACGTTAGAGTTGGTATCACAATACTGTCATGTAACTTTTTCACTTCCATGCTCACTTCCCTGCTTCTTATCACTGTTTTCAAAGAACCAGCAACCTTTCTTCCCTGCTGTACCCTTTCAGGCACTTCACCCTCCAAACCTCCATCCTTACTCATCACACTACCCAAGTACTTAAACGTACTCACATTTTCCAAATCCCCACCATCCAACGTCGCTGTACATTCACTGACTTCACCTCTCTCAAAGACCATCATTTTACTCTTCCCTACATTGACCTTTAGATTCCGTTTCTTACACACTCTCCCAAACTCATCCACGAAGCCTTGCAGCTCTCCTTCGTCTTCACTCAACAACACAGTATCATCTGCAAACAACAGTACAGGGAGTTTCCAAACACTGACCTCTCTCACCAGGGCCACTCCAACATCCACTACCCTACAGTACCTTGTATCTCTTTTATTACCCCATCTATATACAAATTGAACACCCATCGAGACATGACACATCCCTGTTTGAACCCAACTTTCAAAGAGAAAAATTAACTCAGTTTCTTTAACTCTGTCAGTAAGTATCCTACCATACAGTTTTCCTGTTATACTAAGAAGACAAATGCCCCTATGAGATGTATATTACCAGAAAATTTACTTTAAAAATGTCACCCTTATCTGTCAGTGAATGTACAAATATGATTAAAGAACCAATAACTGATATTGCAGAGTTGATGGGATTTAGTCCCATTCAGAATGATGCCATTGTATACCACTGGCATGGTTTAACGTTTATACATTGGCTTAATAACAGTTCCACTGTACAGATTTGGGCTGAGGTGAAACAGTATGTTGATCCACCTGGCAGTCAGCCATTCGAGGAAGTTTTACCTCTTACATTGGAAATACTATGCCTTCCACATTCGATTGCTGATATAGAGAGACTTTTTAGTGACCTGAATAATCGTTCAAATATCACAAACGATTATAATTGGAAAGTGGCCTACGAAGAGTAAAAGAAAACTGTCACACCAATAAAATGTTAACTGGTGTTGACAAAGTGACTGGAATTATAAAAATATATACCCAGCGAAACACACACGAATCTATCTCAGGCAGTGAAGATCAGCGATGCAATCAACTCAACTCCTAAAAGATAACGAGAGTTATGGCGACAAGTTTTTCCTCTAGCTGTTATGAAAGGGTGTACGTATTTACAATTGTAGTTAAAGTCTAACTTTTTTTTTTTTTTTGTAACATGGGCCTCCCTAGCAAAGTGAATTGGTCTGTCATTAATCTACATGTAGTTATATCAATGAAAATGTTTGTCTGTTTTTCCTCAATGAAAATCGAGGGGGGATGCATATAGAACACTTTAAACAGCTTTAACGTCGAACATTTTGCGTAAAACTTAACTGTATACATTACAGTTTTTAAACAGTGTCGTTGATGGCCAAGATTACAACTAATTAGAAATGAAATGCCGAAAACTCGGGCCTCAGTTGTTGACGCAAAAGCGTCACTCGGCATGCCGCCGACAAACCTTGTGTACGGACTCGCCATACAACCTCTATGACCTTGCTCACATAATCGGTTCATCGTCCCTTCATACTGTATCACTTTCAAAAGTTTCGTTGAAATCCATAAAGGGGTTCAGGAGATATCATTCCCACAAGGATAAACCAAGCCAACCCCATATGACCTTGACCTTTGAGCCTGTGATCTAGCTGACCTAATTAGTTCATTATCTCTTCATACTGCATGAATGATAAAAGTTTGGTGGAAATCCGTCCATGGGTTCAGGAGATATTACGCCCACAAGAGTGCCATGGATGAATGCTCGGAAACACACATGCACTCACGAACAGAGCAATCACATAATGCCTCCTCCAAAATAGGTGTGTGGAGGCATGATTGGGTCTATATGGTGGAAACATGATATAAAATTACCGTAGAGTTTTTTTTAAAAAAACTTCTACGACCATATCGTTATTAGCTACAACGGATTGGATGGGTAAACGGATTCGTGGGGTGGGCAGGGTGGGTAAGGAAGGTTAGCAAGGTTGAGTGGATGGTTGGGTGTGGAGGGGAAGGGTGGGAGGAGTGAGTGGGAGGGTGAGTGTGGTGGGAAGGGTTTGATGGGTATAGTGGGGTTTTGTGGGTGGGTGAGTGGATGGGCAGGATAGGTGGGAGAGTGTGAGTGAGTGGGTGGACAGGGTAGGTGTGGTGAAGCAGGGTTGTAGCAGGATAGGTGAGTGAGTTTAAGTGAGTGAGTGGGCGGGGTGGGTGTGGTGGGGTAGGGTTGAGTGGGTGTGGTGGGGCAATGTGGTGAAGCAGGGTTGGTGGGTGTGGTGAGGCAGTGTGGGTGTGTGAGTAGGTGGGCAGGATTAGTGGATAAATGTGAGTGAGCGGGTGGGCAGGGTGAGTGGATGGATAGGTTGGATGAGTGAGTGTGTAACGGAAAAATAAGTCCATGGTACAAATAGGTACATAGGGAATATATCCCTGATGAAATGGTCCCAGTGAGGGACATAGGTTCAGCAGATAAACAGGACCCTCAGGGTGGTTTTCCCACGACGAGAGTAGCCATCGACGGTCCCAGGCAAGTATTCTGTCGGTTAAAGAAAGACTCTAAAACCAATTCCCTAGTTATTTATTTGTGGATATGGATAGTTTGTATCCTTCTGCAGGTTACCGTTGCATAGTATGGTAATATTAGAATTTTGTAGGTAACACGGGGAAGAACAGTAAGGTGAAATAAGCAAAATAAGTAGCACAGGAAAAGGGGATAAAAAGATAAGAACAGGATAAGAATATCGGCCCCAGGCAATGCTTGTATGCACTATTATAACGACTTCTGAATATAAACAGCCATTTTTCATGGTCCTCAGTGTGAATTTTTATAATAACGAGTTGGCAGCCGTGGATCCTGCCTGACTACTCTTAGTGTCTTTATAGACTAAGAGAGAGGTCCATGTGGCCTCTCACTCGGTTAGGTATTACGCTTGTCTAATATGCTGTAATCATGGATGTGTGTGTGTGTGTGTGTGTGTGTGTGTGTGTGTGTGTGTGTGTGTGTGTGTGTGTGTGTGTGTGTGTGTGTTAATGTATCGGCTGGGGGGGTTCCCGTATAAATTTTTTGTACCCTAAGTTCCTCTTTTAATTCATAAACTAGACCATCTGAGGTGTCATAATAACGAGGGTAGACTTTTGGCATGATGGTCAGTTGGCAGAAATTCAGGGCTTTATATGAGGCAACTGTGGCTAAAATCGGACCCAAAAATTGAGGGGTGGGAAATTCAATGTTGTATATCTTCATCATAAATCACTGTATAATAATGAATCACCTCTCAAAATGTTTGTATTTAGAACCTCTACACAATGGTATATGATACATGACATTATATTTCACAGGTAGGTCATAGAGGTCAAAAGGTCATGAAAATTTAAGTTTGCTTATATTTTGAGTATCCCACCAATATTTGCCATTCTAGCTCAAATGCAAGATTATTTTGGACAATTATTAGCTAAATCCTTTACTTTGGTCTTCAGTACACATATTCCAACATCGTGGAAGGATTATGACACACATTACCCTCTTTCATCTCACTCTGATATTTACAGAATTTACAACAAGGTAGGCCTTTGTTTCGACACTTGCATCTTACATTGGCACATTGCATACAAGTACATACTACTGCAAACTCTTCTGGAATTGGATTTACTCCTGCATCTGGCAGAAGCACTTCATCTACTTCTTTATATCCATACTGTGTTGGTTCAAGCAATATTGGACTGTTTGACAAGAGTGAGGTCATGTGGTAAGTAGTGTAGAATGAACGCATGATGTGCGCTCTCAAGGAGCGACTAGTTGGAGGCAAATCATCAAGGCAAGCCCTCTTACTTTGGTGGTACTGGAAATTTCTGAGTGCATTCATTGTCTTGCATGGGGTCCCAAGCTTGATCACTTGAACTAGATATTCGTCAGCAGTTGAAATCTGAGTTTCCATGTCACAAGTGAGCTTGCCAAAATGCTGTAAGTACATCCTTGGCTTAGCTTTCAATGCAGAATATTTGGTGCCTACTTTACTTGTATAGTCACACCCAGTCAAGGCATGAACTGCAGGAAGAACTTTACATAACTCTCCCCCAAGTCGCATTGCCAGAGTGTGCACTGGGATGAATCTAGATGATTCTCCAACCCCTGCTTTAACCCACAGTTCACAAAGACCTGACAGCTGAAATTGATCCCAATAATAGGACATCAGGACTAAAACATCTGTGTCTTGAGAGAGCACTATTATTGATTTCATACCTCTTTTCACCAAGTGACTTGCATGTGGAATAGTTTTGTCATCTGCTTCTTCTAGATTTGTATTAAGTTCCTTACATTCACGTGATGACCCTCTGATTGAAGAATAGCAAGATATTGTATATTCTGATCCGGCAAACTGATTAACCACAATCTCCACATTTGGAAAGAGATCATTTGCTTGCCTCAGGGTTTCCTCGTGGAGTAGTGACTGGAGCTTCAACTTGTTGTTTCTTGATGGCCAAAATCTATCCATATCCACAGGTAATGGAGTCTCTCTTCTGATGTCCTGGAGTTCAATGGGTGCATTCTTCTCACGTCGCTTCCTCTCTGAATCTTTGACAGATTTTTCTAGGTATGAATCAAACACTAAGTCAATTCTCTGAGCATACTTTGTTGACATTTTGGTGAATTTTAGCAAAGCATCTGTGAATTGGCCAAAGTTTGAATATTGTTTTGTTCTAATTTTTCGAACAGTTGCCATCACATCAAGTATGTATCCAGTCTGTGTTAATTCTGGACATGGTTTTCTTGAATCTTCCTTGCTAAGGTTCTTTTCCAACTCTAGTACCATGGTGCTTTTTCTTGCCTTGCCACATACTGCTTCTGTCTTGTTCTGCCAATAATTCCAGAAGCACTTTTCTGAGACTTATTGATGGTCTGTTCAAGTGCCATATCTGCTCCAACGGCCTTGAATTTCCCTTTTGTTTGTTTTACCACAAATTTTCCGGCATCGAATGCTTCATGTACTTCAGGGTGAGTTTCTGGTAGCCGGTGCTTATCTTCCAGATAACGAACACCATCGTAGGTAGTTGGTCGAGTCAAAAGCAGCAAATAGTGGAAGAAGATCTTGTATTGCTTGAAGTTGGAGAGCCCAGTTACCCTCACTATCACTTCTTAAGAGATTCTCAATATTGGACATGAGTGAAATGAATGTATCCCAGTAATGGAAAGTTTCACTCTGTGCGCTGCGGATTTGGATGAAGTGATCAAAGGCATCCAAAAGGGTTGTACAAGTTCTTTGGAATTTCTGTAGTGCAGCCACACTAGACTCTCTTGATTTTTCTTTAATTTTAGATTTCAGGTTCTGAACGATTTCCAGTTGTTCTTTATACTTGAGCAAGTTGTCATCCTCCTTTAGAAACTCAGCCCACTGTAACCGGCTCAAAGCTTCTTTCAGTAATTGCATTCCCTTCAATGTTCTGGCATAGTACTTTGCATTCATCACAGCATCAACGACATTTGGGCCAAAGACGCTACTTTCTGTGAGAATACTTTCTGCACCACTTCCCTTCAGGTATTTTCCAAGGCATCCTAGTGCCACTTTTGCCATGTAAAATGAGCCCAAGCAAAGTACAATGCTCTTGAACTCACCAGGTCGAAGAAGCTGTACCTGACGGGCAATACGATATACACCTTCATCACATGTTACTGGCAGTACTGATTGATCAAGGTGCTCAAGGAACCCCAGTAGATTCTTCATTGCAGTGTACACAACTTCATACCTTGTGACAGGATGTGGCAATACTGGGAGGAACCCAACCCTTTTACATTGTAGGTTTTCTGACGATAAGATTGAGTTTGTGGCACTCCATATTGGCATTTCTTGACATGTCGGTTTCGTGTCTACGCGTTTTGCATCTATGTCCCTAAGGTCCAATCTTGCTAACAACCAGGCAGTATCTTGAGTTCGTATATCCTGCAGTAGAGCTGTTTTCCTGGAATGAGTCTCTGCAACTTTGTAGTCTTCTGGGAGGTCAGGTTTTCTGGAAGGTTTATAAAACTCTTTCAACTGTTGGCACTTAAGGTTTGCGTGAAATGACTTTGAACCATGTTTAACTCCAGCTTCTGATACTTTTGGTTTCCTCTTATGAGATGTGCTCTCATCCTGGAACACAACAGTGACCGTGTCATGTGTCCCTTCCATCCCTGACAGAGTGGCTTCATCATGATCGAAGTTATCAAATGCAGCTACTGTAAAAACTGATGGGTCAAAATGACTAGGGAATGGGATTTGCTCCTCACCACTAGCAACAATGAACATGGCCATATCATTATGGTGGCGAGCAAGTTCATCATAGCTAGAACATAATCCAAATCTATTGAAACTAGTGATCAATGTGGCACTTTTGCAAGTATCATAAATGGCTTGGGAGTTCATGATGTGAAGGGGTGTACGCTTTCTACCACCATTGAGAACATGAAACATGATTTGGAATAGGCTCTGCATTTGCCTCACTTTAGCTGGTGAGACAGGTGGATCCTCAGTGGCGGATGATTCATAGTCTGACTCCGATTCCTGGTCCTTATCTGTAATAACAGTGCAGGCCTTATATGCACTGACATCGAAGTTGAACAGGTGGCCATAAAACCTAAGGAGAGGTTCTGGGATTACAGTACTATTCCATGCCATTTTTAAGTCATTCGCATCACAAAACCGATCTGTCAAATCAAAATCAACTGACATCAGACATTCTCTAATTACTTCAGCACACTCCCGGATAGGGTCTGCAGATCGTATCGTTTCAGCTAAAGTCTCTTGGGTGACACTAGCACTGAAGAACAACAGAGATCTGTTCACCTGTTTTGGCAAAGTAAACTTAACATTTTCACCAAAATGATTAATAATTAATAATTTCACCTCTTGGTTTGTGACGTTACCTGAAGGGATCTTTTCATTCATACGGTCTCGAACATAACTAAGTTCCAATCCTTCACCATTAGACAAACGTGCTTCAATCTCCTTAATAACCTCTAACCAGACTTCTTTCTTTCTGTTTACTGGACCTCCACTACAATTAAGACTTGAACGTTCATACTCCACCAAATATCTATTAATGCACCGTTTATGACGCAACAAATCTGCACCGAAAACAGAGTTTATGTCTTGAAGGTCACAGGTCCTTCTATATACATCATCCTGCAGGGAAACTGTTGCTTCTAGGAACCTAGATGCTCTGTCTTTCTCCAATATCCGATATTTCGCAAATATACCTTGGCATTTAATTTTCCCACATATCATACACGTTTTTCTGGATTGAGACATTGAACTCTGCCCACTGTGAACAGCACGAGGGGTGCTCTGTGATCTAAAGTGATGAACAGATGCTGTTTCAGCCCTGCCTCCTTCATAATCCTTTTCTGGGCTGTCAGATTTCTTCGCCTGAATTGTGTCAAGAGTTTTGCGTAAGGTGTAGGTCTTATAACATTTGTTATTCATGTGATAAACAAAATTATCGCTAGTTATCAATTTCAGTCTCTTGGAAACACAATCATTTCAGATTTCTGCTGCTTCCCTGATCCTCTTTCTCCCATTTTCACTGCTTGTAGTTACTCCAGATGATGATTGACATATTATACACTTGGAAGCTCCAACAATTGTAGCAGCGGACGACGACCCGGTTAACTTCACAGTGTTTTCAGCCATGGTTCTTCAACAACCTGAAATAAAGAGTTTCAGTAAAAATTCATGGCTTTGAAGCATAAATAATATTAAATAAAACATCTTCAATAGTTTAATAGAATCCTAATATAAGTGAAAGCACATAATAATTGTGAAATAGAATGCATACACAATTTCAGCGGAAAAAATGGCCTTATTTTTCTGTTTATGGAAATTCAGTTTTTTTCAATTTGTACCTTTACTATATTTTGGGTAATAACGAAATATGAGATGTTGGAATATGTGTACTGAAGTCCAAAGTAAAGGATTTAGCTAATAATTGTCCAAAATAATCTTGCATTTGAGCTAGAATGGCAAATATTGGTGGGATACTCAAAATATAAGCAAACTTAAATTTTCATGACCTTTTGACCTCTAGTGACCTACCTGTGAAATATGATGTCATGTATCATATACCATTGTGTAGAGGTTCTAAATACAAACATTTTGAGTGGTGATTCATTATTATACAGAGATTTATGATGGAGATATACAACATTGAATTTCCCACCCCTCAATTTTTGGGTCCGATTTTAGCCACAGTTGCCTCATATAAAGCCCTGAATTTCTGCCAACTGACCATCATGCCAAAAGTCTACCATCGTTTTTATGACACCCCAGATGGTCTAGTTTATGAATTAAAAGAGGAACTTAGGGTACAAAAAATTTCTACGGGAACCCCCCCAGCCGATGGACTGTGTGTGTGTGTGTGTGTGTGTGTGTGTGTGTGTGTGTGTGTGTGTGTGTGTGTGTGTGTGGCCAATATTGGAAAAAGGATTTTCATGAGACTAGGCAGGATGGATGGAACTGGGTCCCAGAGAAGTCAGTTTCACTTTCATGTCGATTGGTATTTTCCGAAGGGGTGTTTTGCCCCTCAATAAGTGACCCACTGGTGTTCCAATGCACACTCGTGGAAGAGGCGGTTGGGCATTTTCAATGAGTTTCATTCATCTTTGCAGAGAGAGAGAGAGAGAGAGAGAGAGAGAGAGAGCTGTATATCTACATTCTTATGTCTATAACTTCACTGACGTTACGAACAGATGATTTTATTCAGTGGTAAATTTTGATAGCTGTGGTGGTGTTGGTGGTGGTAGCTGTGATAATAATGGTGGTGGTAACTATTATGGTGGTGGTGGTAGCAGTAATGATGATGGTGGTTGTGATGGTAGCTATGATGGTGGTTGTGGTGGTGGTAGCTGTAATGATGACGGTGGTGTTAGTGGTTGCTATGATGGTGATGGTGGTGTGGTAGTGGTGATGGTAGCTGTAATGATGGTGGTATGGTGGTGGTGGTAATGATGGCGGTGATGCTAGCTGTGGTGATGGTCCTGATAGAGCGGCGAGGTTCTTGTTCCTTCCATCATTTACTGACATCTAGCTTAACTGTGCCTTTCTTAAGTGTACGGCAAATACCTGGAATGTTGTTCTATCTTCTTGCTTATTACATTTTCTGACGGGAAAATCTGTGTGTGTGTGTGTGTGTGTGTGTGTGTGTGTGTGTGTGTGTGTGTGTGTGTGTGTGTGTGTGTGTGTTTTCTCGGTGTCGAAGTTATCATTCCTCCTACCGGTGCTCTTGTCCATCGTGTCACGCTTAGATTTCTGGGGCTCTGGGCTATCTAAACTGGTTATTACCTTTCATATATTGAGCACTTGGCCTTACCTGAAACTTCTACTCTCCAGGACAGTGAGTGAGACTAGGAAAGCTAACAGGCAACGGAGCAACGTTTACCCACCTGGCTAGAGGATTCAGCAGTGGTCTAAATCATTTGCTTTGAACTAAGATCGTGGTTTATAGAATGCCTGAAATTCCTTTCTAAAAAATCGTTGCCATGCTGCAAAGCAATTATACAGAATCCGTTTGTGTGAAAGCGGTGATATACATAGATAGACTGTCCTTTGTTTTCAGGTAAGTCATAGATGATCACATCACGGACTCTTGTAAATATTCATATGATCACACACACACACACACACACACACACACACACACACACACACACACACACACACACACACACACACACACATCCATCCATCCATCCATCTATCTATATCAGTCGCACACACAGACAGTAAAGCTGCCTGGACATGGCACTTTGGAAGCTATCTGATGCTACACCATTGTGTAATCCTAGCACTAACACTGTGAAGTTCTGTTACATCACTGATACTGCGCGACCGAAGAGCAACTATATTGGTCGTATACATGATTATATGATTAAAAGTAAGTCATAAGTAGCCTTTAATGCTGCCGCTGATGAATTCTCAATTTTGTATGCAATAAGGTACACTAACGAAGCATCATTTCCGCATCTTTAATTTCAATAGTAGTGTTGTTAAAAGAGTGAGGAAAATGGCTAATAAATTTTCATTTAAAGTATCAGTGCATTGAAATGCCATAACTGACAGTGAAAACATTATCCCTCTTGAATGCATTGAAACTGGAGACATATTTTAAAGTTTCTTCTTGCTACTGATATGTGCTAAGTTTACCATGCATGGATTAAGAAACCAAATATATATTCCCAGCCCTGAAGAGGTCTATTGGTTAGTTGTTTCACCAGAGGAGATGTTTTAATAATTTTGTTATAGGAAATATAAACAGAATAGGCCTATGATATTCATAATGAAGATAGGTTTTGCACCAGTGAAACAGAAACATGTGATCCCACAAGATGGTATAAGAGATCAATGTTTAGCCCACCCCGTCCCATTGATGTATGTATGCGGCCAAACATTTTGTCACTATGACTCCCTTTGACGTTTATAAATGCCCTGCATTTGCAAGGTCTGTAATTTACACCTTTTGCAAATTTTGTGCGTTATTTTTGGTACATATACGCGGGTCAGACTCCTCTAACTGCCGCCAGGTGGGGACGCTCTCAGACCCTGCGTGACCCGCATGCTCCCTCCCCTCATTGTTAGCAGTGATCCACAGCAGACATGGTGCGCCGAGGTCTCTCTGACAACAAAATTCAAGCTGCCCTTGATGCCTTCACAGGTGATAGTGATTCTCCACTAGCTGATGATGTGGAGGACAATGACTACATGCAGCCTGACAATGAAATGAGCAGCAGTGATGAGGAGGCACTGTCGCCAAGGAAGGTGTGGTATGTCACGTACCATAAGGCGGGGGAATGCCAGCCTGGACCTCATACACGTGCACACACATTTCTCCAGCCCCTAGACAAAGGGTCTAACAAGGACGAGGACGAGGACGGTGCCGTAGGACGTGATGTTACCTAGTGGTTGGGGAGGGAGAGGATTTTGCCGCTGGGAGCTGAAGGTGTGGCGAGCAGGAAAATAAGGTATGGTCCTTCTGTTTGTCCGGGGAAGGTGTGAGTGATGTGGCGGGAGTGAGCAGTGAAAGTGAAAGTGGTGGTGGCAGGGAGGCAGCACCTGGGCCAGCACATGGTGTACCTGGGCAGCAAGCAGGTGAGGAGCAGCCACGTACCTCTTTCTCCCAGCGATATTCCCATGCTTCCTCCCCACAACCCCGTGATGTGGTGAAAGGAAGGAGAGGGAAGGGAAAGGGGAAGGGAAAAGGGAGAGGGAAGAGGAGCGCGAGTGGGGAAGGGCACCGCTCTCCACCTCCCCAACCTCCCCCACCACCCTCTCCTCCCCACCCCGGTGAAGGCGATGATGGGGACGAGGCTGGAGATTGTAGTGTGTCGTGGGACTGGGAAGATGGGAACAATTTCACTCCCATCATTCACCCCGTCCTTGAGGAGTGGTGGTCTAGTTGCACGACTCCTGGAATCCATGCAGGCTCTACCAAGGTGGATTTCTTTGACCTGTTCTTTAGTGAGGAGTTTGTGAGCCGCACTGTGGAACAGACAAATTTATTTGCAAGCAACCAGCGCTCCTCAATGCACACTACCTCCATGCCTTGACAACAGAAACCTCTGAGACCTTCGAGGGGTTTGCGAGGGTGCTGTCTCGTGAAATTATCAGCAGGTACCACAGGACAGGCACCATCACAGCACTCGACCCTCCACTGCCGCCCAGACTCCCCTATGCCTCACAGGAAGCTACTTTCTCAGTAGAATCCCTCCTCAACTGAACCACGCTAGACCCCAGTGCCGCTGCCATGTATGCAAGCACTCCAAAGTAAGACCAGCCAGACAGAGGAAAGACACAAGGTACGAGTGTGTGTAGAATGCAATGTAGGGTTGTGCCTTGAGCCATGTTTCAGGGAATATCACATCTTGGTACATTACTGATACTGTGTGTGCTTGCGATAATATGACGCTCACTATAAAAGTAAGGCCTGTACAGTACATATGCAATAATATGATGCTCAATATAATAGTAAGGCCTGTAAATATGTGATAACAGTTATATAAAGTGGAAACAGGTGAAATGTTAGTGAAAAAATATTATATAAGTTGAAAAGAGAATGTAAGTTCAAACAACAGTCATAGCTTGATCACTCACTATGTACAGCTGACCACACTTCCGCGAGGTCCACTCAGCACTGTCAACGGTGGGCGAGATGGTAATCTCGAAACACTTGTAGTGAGCTCCGTTCGAAGCATTCACTGGTGGGAGGGAGAAATAAGGAGGGAGGTTTGAGGGGGAAATGGGGGTTTGAGGAGGCTAGGGAGGTTGCCTGAGGTGAGAGATGACTTGAGGAGGGGAGCGACGAGTGGAATCTTTAATAAAAGTACGAAAATTTACCCCGTTACCAATCATTTGTATTTTGACATTCATGTCAATTGATATTAACATCAATAAAGGTTAGATCAACTTATTAGTTGTAACACAAAGATGTAACACAAAGACAACCGAGGTAACATTACTGCTTTACTCGTATTGTATGCTCTTTTTATTATCAATCACTAGATGCTGTGAAATACTAACACAATAACTGCTTACGAATCATGAACCATAATGCTCGTTATTAAATGTAGCATGTGTGAATACCTTCATAGTGCGTGTGGCAAATACTGATACCACTAGCTCACACATCTATTATCCCCCGTATCTAGCGTTACCTAACAGTTTATAAACGTAGTGTCGGATATCAAGGCTGGCATTATCCCTTACGTGACAGCAGGCTTGTGATAATCTGAATACTCTTAAGTAGCTTGTTTCATTGAATATAACGAAAACGTCATGCCTGATAATCCATCACGAATCCTTTGGTATTTCTTGTGTCTTTAGACAGCAAAAATAAATAAATAAATAAATCAAATGTGCATTGTATTTTCAATCAGAAATATTAAAGCTCTACAGAGAGAGAGAGAGAGAGAGAGAGAGAGAGAGAGAGATCCTCATCGGTCATGAACCAAATCATTTCAGCTTTACAAAAATCCTCTTCTCCTGTTCCCCGAGTGTGTGCTGTTCCTCCATTCCTAACTCTATCTCTTTCTTCCTGTTCTGCAAGGTTTTTCAAGGTGAGTATACAAAAATTCATTTAATCGACATTGTAGATAATAAAATCAATGAAGATGCAAGTATGTTTCGAGGTATTTCTAAAACATCTACTAGACTTAGGGTTTCTTTGAGTCATGTTTGAAAGAGACATCAATAGTACTAGAGCGCAGTGGAGAGGCACTGCCTGCAGCGATGTGGGCTCTTCTTAAAGGGATATGACGCCCTTTTGATTCCGATTCAGTCCCTCCTCTCTTCTTTTTTTTCCTCGTGCTTGCTTTTCCTCTCTCTCTCGCCTTCTCTTTTGGCTACAATGTCTTTCATGCCTTGAGCAGTCGTCCCTTGTAATACCAATATCCGGGGTATAATGTATTGGAGCCAACATTCGCCTCACAAATAAGTCAAGGTTTTCTATACCCAGGAGATGGTAGTTACTCTACGCTGTTAAGCAATTTTTGGAATAGCAAAATCTGACTACCCTACGGGTTAAGAGTGATATATAGGGTTCACTGGATATACTCACAGCCTTTGGTATGCCAGACCAGGAACTGTAAATTTTAGTTAACATCGTTGAACTACTCTGACCATGTAAACTGGACATTGGTCATAAACGAGCATCACTGGGCCGGGAGGGATAGGGGCAATTGCACTCTTTGAGGAAATCGAAGAAACCTGTCTTTCTCGTATAGCCTATTTCGACTACCGTAAATTTAATAGCGTTCAATATTATTACTCAAATTGTAAAAAAAAATAATAAGGAAAAAGTTGTAGCGGCGATCCTAAATGCCGTGTTAGTCAGTGAGGAGTTCATTGGTTCTGTCAGTGAGAGCCAATCACATTCTGTGGCAACGAGAAGAGAGCCAATCCTCGAGTACCGAAGCCGATGTGGACGGTCAGTGGCGCTAAGACCAAATCAATCCTGGACTGCCCTCTTCATCGTGATGAACCACCACAACACCCAGCTCACACGGCGTGCCCGCATCATTACTCTGCACGAGGAGGGTATAAGCAGTAGGGGCATCGCACAGCGAGTGGGGTGCTCAAGATCTTGCGTCCAGAAGTGGATCGAGCGTTGGCATCACACTGGAAATTTGAATGACCTGGGTATGCTGGTAACAATCTATTTTGATTAAGGGTCTTTATTAATTATGCCTGCAAATTTCCGAATGTGTAAAGCACATATTTTGTCAAAGAAAAATAACATCTGAGTATTCATTTTGGTGAGAAATTAAGATTATTGTCTCTCTACTGATCGTCCACATGATCATTTTGTTGTAGATCACAAGAAAGTGTATAATATGTAGAATTGTCTATACATCAAAATCCCCGTAGGGCGTACTATTACTTATGGGTTATTGCACCCTTACGGACCCCAGCCACACCCTTTCAGTTCTTAATTAAACTGTTCCTTCTCTCTTTGTTTCCATCTAGCTGCTGTCCCCTCTTCTTTGAATATCTCTTCCTCATTATACAGGGTCTTCCAGACTTAAGGCGGTATTCCCGCCGCTTAACTTATACATAAAATTAATGGCCTATTTTCTTGGTGTATTGAGAGAGGAGATCTCGGTCGCGAGTCACTAGTCAGGAGGAAGACCAGCAGATCATTCAGGCAGCTAAAAATGACCAGTTTACAAATACCAAGGCGATCAGGGAAGAGTTGTCGTTGGAAGTGTCAGCCGAAACTGTTCGTCATAGGCTACATCAGGCAGGCATCCACCACCGAGTGCCGGCCAAGAAAGAGCAACTCACCGACACACACCGCGCTGCCAGGCTGGCCTTTTTCCTCGGCAGTTTATAGACAAAGGGATGGAGTTCTGGGAGAGGACCATCTTCACAGATGAGAAGTCGTTCTCTTCCAGCAACCACGGCAAAATACATTTATGGAGAAGGGACTCTACGAGGTAAGGGTTAGAACTTTTAGGTAACTACAATATTTAATAGAATGTTCTAATGTTAATCACAGTTGCACAGTCTACTTTATACATATTGTAGCATTACTTGTTCCTATTTTTTGCCATATGTAAGCATCTCGCAGTCACAATAGCTAGTCCGTGGAAAAAAAAAGTAATTTAACTACTCTTGCTTCGTCATGCTACTACCTTATTGTTCGTTGATATGCAGGTATCTAAATTATGAAATACATTAAACTACACAACACTCAGATTACGGAACCCAGGTGTTAACCACTAATTGACACGCACTAATGAGCATCGGCATCCATGAACTGGCAACTGCAAAGACACAATATTGGGCAGCACACACTTGAACCAAAACTATTTGCCATACGGCATTTTAATAGGGATTTCTCTGCTGGAAGCAAATCCTATGTTTTGCAAAACAATAATGGGTTTTCTACTGTGGTAGGAATTATATTTACTTAATTGATTAATTTAACACTTTTAAGTTCTCTTTGACTTGCTGCATAAGAATATTGTATGGGTCATCCTTCATAAAACTGTCAATGATTGTAGACTGTTTTACCCATAAAGTTCATTAAGCTTCCCAATTGAGTACAGATAACTCGTATAATACTAATCTACCGATATATCGTATATTTGGCATATCTTGTGTGAATTTATTGGTTAACAACCTGGTATAAATTTGGATATTATCACTGGGTTGATATTGAAACTCCTAAGAATGGGAAAAAGTTATATAATCTCTGAGAATCTATTAGTTTTGGGAAAGGGGATTA
This sequence comes from Coenobita brevimanus, assembly GCF_032717465.1. Lineage (NCBI taxonomy): Eukaryota > Metazoa > Arthropoda > Malacostraca > Decapoda > Coenobitidae > Coenobita > Coenobita brevimanus. The sequence goes on from NC_137021.1 coordinate 22,225,622, forward strand.
ATAATTACCAGATGGTAAACTTTGCCCAGTTGATAAACTTCGCTAGCATGTAATTTTGGTGTTGCGTGTATCACGCAGATATGACCGCAGACATATTTATGAGGAGGCACGAAGTGGAAGAGTCACGGTAAATGTGTGGGGCTACATGACTCTACATGGTCTGGGTGACATCTTCCAGATCGACGGCCGCTTCACTGCTCACAAATATGTAGATGTCTTACAAAATAGTTTCCTCCCATCCCTCAGAGAGAGGAATTTTCCTTTCCCTCCTGGCCCTCTGATTTTCGTTCACGACCGGTGTCCTGTCCACATGGCGAGAGTGGTTCAGCAATGGTTAGGCAATAACCAGAACTTACAGGTCCTGGACTGGCCTAGCAAAGGGTGTGATATGAACCCCATAGAAAATCTGTGGGGTTCTATCGTGAACACCTGGGAGCCAGAGAAGGAAAGGACTGCTGCCGAATTGATGGACCATACGAAGACGCAGTGGGAATTGCTGCGAGGGGACCAAGACCTTGCCAGGAGTCTGGTAACGTCCATGCCTGATCGCTTGCAGGCGATCATCGAGAAGGACGGAGGATGGACTCGGTTCTAGGTATAATTATTTTTAGAAAGGACAAATTTAATCCTCTTGGTTTACGCTTGTGACTCAAAAGGTTGATGTTTAGATCTATACGTAATTGTTCCCATTCTCTCAAGATTAATGAATTTATTGGCATGGTCTGTGTAATTATTTCTAATACCTTTTTTGTTGCTACCTAATGCTGAAAGTTATTTTAACTGAACACCAGGAAGCACTTAGTGTGATAAAGAACAATTATAATAAATCAGGAAATGTGCAAGTGTGATAAAGAAAATTTCTAATTACATTAGGAAATGTGCAGATTGTAACTTGTTATTGTTCTTTTACAGGAAGTGACAGCAGACACGGATGGGTTACTTTGATATTCATCTGATACTATTATTACTATAATAATAACAAATATTATCTACACTCTGACTATATTAATTAACACATTCGGATGCAATACAGTCACTTAGGGGCTTTAGAAATTATAATAAGTTCTTTCTGGTTATATTGAATGAAATAGGCTACTTTACGGTATCTAGAATATCGCACTTCTGCTATCACGTGAGGGATAATGCGAGCCCACTTTTATAGACTGTTAGATAAGGAGGATATGGAGGTGTGTGCTAGTGGTGTCAGCAGTTGCCACATGCAATATTAAGGTTTCACAATTGCTATATTTAATAACAGCGTTCTGGTTCATGATTTCCAAGCAGTTATTGTGTCACTATATCACAGGGTCTAATCCTTGACAATAAAGGTATCAAAATATAAATAATTGGTTACCAGGAATATCTTCGTATCTTATTAAAGCTTTCACTCAGCTGCCTCCTACGTCATCCCTCACCTCTCGTGTATAGGTATCCCCCCCACCCTCCTCAAAGCCCCCTTCCTCCCTCAACCCCCCCCTTCCTCGCTCAACCCCCCCCCCCTCAGAACCACTCCCTCCCACCAGTGAATGCTTCGAGCGGAGCTCACTACTAGTGTTTCGAGGTTAGTATCGCGGCCAGCGTTGACAACGCTGGGTGGACCTCGCGGGAGTGTGGCCAGCTGTACAATGTCATACGTGCTTATATTATGCTAAATATAATTGTAAGGCCTGTAAATATGTGATAACAGTTATACAAAGAGGAAACGGGTGTAATGTTAGTGGAAAAGTATTATATAATTTGAAAAAGAGAACGTAAGTTGAAACAACAGTCATAGCGATTCACTCACTATGTACAGTCGCCTTCACTTCTAAGTACTACACCGACTTGTGGCGTCTTGGTAGATGTGGCACCACTGTGTTTGTTTACAACGTCGTATTAAGACGCGAATGAGTTGAAGGAACCCCGGCATAGTGGTCAGGAACTGACAACTAAAAATTGCTATGGTCTGTGTAGTGCTTGTATAAAAGATGTAGTGTAATTGAACATGTGCCTGTAAATTGAGCTTAATTTAATGTGATGGTGCTGGGACCAGTCAAAGAGTTGATGCTTCATTGTGGATGTTCAGGGGTGCTGTTGGTCCGAAGCAGGCCGCGCTTTACTGAATGAGATGCGGGCGAAAATAAGACTTGCCTAGCGCAACATATAATGGAGAAGGAACATATTCATCCTATCTATCTACAGTATCTACCTATCAATCTATGTAACTATATATATCTACATTATATCTATACATCTATATATATCTATATATCTGTATATAACTATCTCTCTCTCTTTCTCTCTCTCTCTCTATCTCTATCTATCTATCTATATTGCCTATATCCATCTCTCTCTCTCTCTCTCTCTCTCTCTCTCTCTCTCTCCACATATATATATCACTATGAATATATGGAAATTATGATGCAGGAACAATGCCCGGAATGCAGTTTAGATAAGACAAGGAAGTGAAGTCGCTAATGAAACTGTTCCACATTGGGAAAAAGTATAACGGTGTTCTGAAGAGGGAAGAAAGAAGATTGTGATAATGTGGGATAACTTTTACCTGGTCGCGGTGTAGTGGATTGGTGCCTGGCTCTCATCTGAATGTCTTGGGTTCGATTCCCAGTATAGTGGTAATATATTGGAGGATCTTAACCCGCCCCGTCCCGACCACCTTTTCACCACTGGTACCCCCCAATCCCGACCATTTTTGGACCCAATTTTTTTTTGCTCAAACTTTCGCTTTTGGTCAGAAACAATGGTCAATCACCAAGAATGTGTTCACCGGGGTCCATAAGTGGCCTAAACAGGTATACCTTCGTTACACCTGGTACCGTGTTCTGTGGAGGTGGTCTGTAGCTCTCACGTTTTCTATGGTATTATAAGTCTGGGAAACCAATAAAAGTAAGTAGATATGTATTTATTACAAACAAAAAAACATGTGATACAAGAGTAAATTGGATTTTATACAAAAAAAGAGGTGAAATATGCATTGTTCCATCGGGCGAACTGAGCGAAATCGGCCAAACTGTTCACTGATGAATCACTAACATTGCTGATTCATCATACATATCATTTTTTCTACTTACATAATACATCTTCAATAACATTATACCATTTTACATTTTATAGAACTGTTTTTACGTATTCACAGGCCTTTTGATAACATTTAGCGTAATGTTAGCGCATATTTACGTAGTGAGTGAACTCGCTGTGACTGTTGTTTCAACTTGCATTGTGGTTTTTCAACTTACATAATACTTTCCTAATAACGTTATACACTTTTCCACTTTTGAGAACTGTTTTGAGATAGTTTCAGGCCTTACGATAATATTTAGCGTAATAATAGCGCATAATAACACAGCGGGTGAAGTCGCTATGACTATTATTTCAACTTACAACCTATTTTTGTACTTGTATAACTTCTCCACTAACATTACAGATGTTTCCACTTTATATCATTGCTATCACATAACTGGAAACCTTACTATTCTACTGAGCGTCATATTATCGCATATTTACACAGTGAGTGTTATCGCGATATCATTTGTTTCAGCTTACACTATTATTCAACCTATAAATTACTTTCCTACTAACATTACAACCTTTTCCACTTTATATCATTGCTATCACATATTTACAGACCAGACTGTTCTACTGAGTGTCATTTTTTCGCAGATTTACACAGTGGGTGTACTCGTGATATCAGTTGTTACAACTTACACTATTTCTCAACTTATACATTACTTTCCTGCTAACATTACACCCGTTTCAACTTTATATAAAACTTATCACATACTGACTGGCCTTACCATTATACTGAGCGTCATATCGCCATCCCACACAGTTTCAGTAGTGTAGGAAGTTATGATACTCTTTGAAACAGGGCTGAAGGCACAACGCAACATTGCACTCTGCACACTCGTACCTTGTGTCTTTTCTCTGAGTGGCTGGTCTGACTGTTGAGTGCTTGCATACATGGCAGCGGCGCTGGGGTTTACGATGGTTTGGTTGGGAAGGGATTGTGCTAGGGTAGTGGTGCCCTGCGAGGCGTAGGGGAGTCTGGGCAGCCATGGGGGTGCGTGTGTGGTGTGTGGGCCTGTCCTGTGCGTATCTGGCGATAATTTCACGTGACAGCTCCCTCACAAATCCCTCAAAGGTCTCAGAGACTCCCGTTGTCATGGCGTGGAGGTAGTGTGCGTTGAGGACCGTGATGTCAAGCAAGTGGAAAAAGAGCTTTTTGTACCACTTCATCATGGTCCTGGCACAGTCCACACTGGAAATCATGGAGTCTGACTGATCCACTTGTCTCATGTTCAGATTATAGTCAAGTACAGACTCAGGTTTCCAGACGTTGCGCCTCCTCTCGCTACGGTGATCAACGGAGTCTGTGCGGTGCATTGGGGGGCTGTATACAGTCGATAGGAGGCAAACTTCCCTGTTGTGGTTCCACAGGATGGCAAGGATGTTATTTGCCTGGAAGAAAACCACCTCGTTCTTGTCAAGTTTCCTCCTTATCTTGACCATATGGTGACGGTTTCTCTTTACTGTACCACAGACTCCGGTGTCGTGTTGGTGGAGGAACCGAGCGAGAAGAGGACTAGTGTACCAGTTGTCCAGGTACAACACATGACCACGATGAAGGTACTCCTCTATCATTGTCTTCACTACGGCCCCTGAGAGTCCAGTACTACGATCTTCTGTTATGTCTGTCTGTGCGCCCATGTACAAGACTATGTCTTGCACATAACCAGTCTTACAGTCACACATAACAAAGATCTTGAACCCAAAACGGTGTCTCTTGCTGGGTATGTACTGGCGAAAGGAAATATTGCCTCTCCACAACAAAAGACTCTTGTCTATGACGAGGTCTCTGTAAGGATAAAATGAGGAGCAGAACATTTCCCGTAGGTGATCAAATACAAACCTAATTCTCCTCATTTTATCAGTGTTATTTGCATTAGCTGGATCTTCTGCATCAAAAAAGTGGAGGCGGCTGAGAATCTGCTGAAATCTATTACGACTCATGACCTTTCCAAAGAAAGGTGTGATGGTCATTGGGTCAGTGGTCCAGTATGCCGGTATTTGATTTTTCCTGACAACACCCATCAAGAGAACCAGGGCAAAAAATAAGAACATCTCAGAAATTGTTACAGGATAGTCATATTGCTGGGAGTGCCTGCTAGTTGTACCCAGACGTTCAGTTTCACGGCGCTGTGTTCTTGAAAAGAGGTTTGTCTGCTCCACTATGCGCCCCACAAATGCCTCCCCAAAGAACAGGTGGAAGAAATCCACCCTAGTGGAACCCACATGCACACCTGGAGCCGTGCAACCAGACCGCCACTCCTCTGTGAAAGGGTGAATGATGGGAGTAAAATTACTCCCATCTTTCCAGTTCCACGAGACACTACCGTCTCCAGCCTCGTCCCCATCGTCGCCTTCGTCAGGGTCGGGAGATGAGGGTGGTGGGGAAGGTTGGGGAGGTGGAGAGCAACGCCCTTAATCACTCGCACTTCTCTTCCCTCTCCCTTTTCCTTTACCCTTTCCCTCCTCTTTCCTTCCTTTCCCCACATCCTGGGGCTGTGGGGAGGAAGTTTGGGAATATTGTGGGGCGAAAGACGTGCTGCGGAGCGGCTTCACCTCGTCTCCCCTATGCCCACGTACACTACATACTCGTGCTACCTCCCTCACACCACTTTCCCTTTCACCGCTCACTCCCACCACACCACTTTCCCTTTGACCCCGAACTCCCGCCACACCACTTTCCCTTTCACCCCGCACTCCTGCCACACCATTTTCGCCTTCCTCAGACAAAACACAAGGACCATACCTGATTTGCCTTCTCGCCACACCTTCTGATCCTCGGGGTGAAATTTTCTCCTTCCCCAACCACGAGGCAACATCACGTCCTAAGCCGCCGCCGTCCTCGTCCTCGTCCTCATCAGAATTTCTCTCTAGGGGATGGAGAGAGGTCCATGCAGGTGTTTTGGGTGCAGGCTGGCCTTCCCTTGCCTTACAATACATAACATACCGCTTTTTCCGCGGTGAAGGGACCTCCTCATCACTGCTGGTTATTTCCTCCTCAGGCTGCACATAATCACGATCCTCCACATCGTCATCAAGTGCAGAATCACTATCTCCGGTGAAGGCATCCAGGACGGATTGTATCTCGTCCTCAGAGAGACCTTTATGTGCCATGTCTGACCTGGGTCACTACTAACAGGTGAGTGACCGAGACAAGGGCGCACGCAGGTCACGCGGGGTCTGGGAGGCTGCCCGTCTGGTGGCAGGTAGGGGAGGCTTGGGTAGGTGGGCGAATCGAAAATCTCGCGCGAATTATGAAAATTGTGAAAATTATGGACCTTGCAATTGCAGCGCGTTAAAGTACATTGACGGGATTGGCAGTGACAAAACGTGAGGACGTTAAAGAACGTCGACGGGACGCCGTGGGTTAAGAGAGCATTGCCGTATCGGCCTAGTCCTTCTGGGCTAGTGTCGTCAAATTCATAATATCTGAAAAATTTCCGCCACAAAAAGCCTGTCTCCCAGCCACACAAAGCCGTCTCCCAGTATTCTTCCATCTCTTCATTCTCCTTCTCTCTGTTGCGCCCTCCACCTGTGATTCTTATATCCATTTCATCAATCCTACTATCCATGAATTCCACATGATCAGACTACTTCATTACTCCTTGATCAGCTATTACAGTATCTGCCAGACTACGCTTCCCTCCACATATCTCCCTTACTTTCATTTCTAACCCGTTATACCACCATACTGCGTTATTGTGCTCAGACAATTCGGTTTCAGCAAGCCACTTATACAATGTGTGCTGTGTCATGAATTTAGTAAAAATCAAGCTATAAAACTATAATCAAGTATTTGTAGACACTCAGATTTATTACAGTGTTCAATTAACAGACTTGAATATTACATTATAGCACCAAGCAACTGAAACCAATAGCACTGTCGTGTGTAGTGGTAAGCAACATCAGAAATGGTTGACAGATTGATAACCGCGAGATTATCACTAACATTAGTAAAATGGTTATGCATTTAGCCAGAATGGCCATACCGGTAGGTTTTGTCGCCCGCTAGAAGAGAAAGTTTATCATTAAAATTTTAAACCCACTCCAATAAGATACTCACAGTATTCGTGTTTCACGGCCAAGGTATATGGAATAAGTCTACTTTTGTCTTCAGTATACTGTATATATATATATATATATATATATATATATATATATATATATATATATATGAAATCGCGTAGGCATCGAAAGCCATGTAGCACCGCATGGGCCCTAACTCCCGACTTTATGGATGGCGAGCCGCACTCTTGTGATAGAGCTACTAAGCTCACTTTAACAGCATTACCTGAATCTCTCAACATACAGTACTAGGAGCATTTGGTAATCCGTAACAATAAAATATGAAAAAGGAAAATTGAGACTGTAGATCATACACAGTTTATTGATGTGTTTAGTAATGGGTCCATCCTCCCTCCTGCACAATAACCTCAAGGAGTCTATCAGGCATGCTGGAGACGACATTTCTCACAATGTGTGGCTTTCCCCTTAGAGATTCCCATTCTCGCCATATATGTTCCCTCAACTGCTCGGCTGTCCTCTCTCTTTCTGGCTTCCATGTGTGTACCACATTCGCTCAGATACTTTCAATTGGTTTGCAATCGCTACCCTTGGTAGGCCAGTCCAAGAGGTGAAGATTTTCCTATGTAGCAAACCTCTCCTGGACTGCACGTGCCATGTGAAATGGGCACCGATCATGGACAAATATGATGGGACCTGGTGGGAAGGGATGTTGCTCCTGCAGGGAAGGTAGGAAAAATTCCTTAAGAATTTCCAGATACTTCTGGGCTGTGAACCGTCCCTCTACTCTCGTAATATTCCCCACTCCATACATTGCACACTAATGTCCATTTCTGGTCTCGTAGATGTTTGCTCGACTATAGCTAGAAAAGAATATTACGTTATAGGAGTTAGATTTGGTTCTGGCTTCCTCCTTTAGTTGAAAGTTACCCTATTTTGTTTTGAAAATGCTTTAATGTATTAAAAAAAAATAGTTATAGAAGGAATAACAGTTATCTAGTCTGGTGAATAGGTGGAAGTAGCGTTTCTTATATTTTCTTGAATAATTTCACCTTACAGACTATGAATGGTATAAACTACATTTTAAAGACTTATTTATCCTTCCCAAATATGCTGAGTAACTGATTCTTTGGTCAACAAATCTATAGTTTCTGTTAAGTAATAGATATGTATATTAATATAAAGTGATTTTTAATTTGACAAACCAGTCGCATTGTTCATGATGTGATTATGAAAGCCTATTTCACAGTAAATCACCGAGTTCGTAGGTCTAATCCTAAGTGATTTATGATATTCTGGTGTTTGTATTAAAGTACTACAGTCTTTTTTTTTTCTTTCCAGCTGGCGCAAATTTCGGCGATCGACATACCCACCACCCTTTCTGGGAAAGAAATACGGATTCTCTTGATCCTTCCACATACCCATTCCAAACATTTTCACCCTCTCGTGAAGATTGCATAAATATACAGTAGGATCAACCTAAAAAAGAAAATTATGAAGGTTGAAAAGAAAACAGTGTGAAATTATAAGTCTTTAAACCCAGCGAGGGATCTCTCTTCATTCGTCTGCAGGCGCCTGTGTAACCATACCGACTCCTTACTCATCCACTGCAAAGTTATCATTTTATTGTAATTTTGATTACATTGCTTGAAAATTCAGCCTTTCTTACGTTAGATGACCTACTTTTAACACCAAACAAGAATAAATTTAATGTGACTTGGGAGAAGTTGCATTTGTGGGCAATAATGGATACCGGAGTGTGATGTTTTTAACTCCCCAACAGGATGTCGATTGCCGAGATTTACTCCATCTCTCTCTCTCTCTCTCTCTCTCTCTAAAACTATGAAACACTTGTTGCGGCAGTGCTTTTAGGTCAAACAACATATTAAACATGTTACCAGGTATTATTTCTCCTCCACACATGATCCCTACCATGATAGGACGATCAGAGAGTTTTCTCGTCAGAGAAAACCCTTGACCAGAAGTCTAGCCCTAGATCAAGAGCCCGAAGTCGGTTGAACTGTTCTCTCTCTCTTGATCTAGGTCTAGCCTTTGCTTCTCATATTGGCGGGTAAATTCCAGCCTGGCAGCACGCTGCGCTTCTGTGAGGCTCTCCTTTTTCGTGGCAACCCTATGATGTATTCCCGCCTCATGTAACCGCCGACGGACTGTAGAGATACCTCTAGTCCAAGTCTCTCCCAGAGTGCCACTGCAAATTTTGTTAGTGGGGATTCCCGTGTCGCACGTAGTAACGCTTCGCCCTGTTGGCGTGTCGTCACTCGTGACCGTGGTCGTTTTGCTGTGGAATGCAATTATTTACGTTGTCAGACGGTCGAAAGTATGTCGATCTCTCTGTAAACACTTTCCTACTTTCTTGAATGAGTAGTTAGGGGGGATTAGTATTACACTAAGTGGGGTTATGTGTGGGAAAAGGTTTCTTTTTGAGTGATATGAGAGCCTTTGGGTGTATGGGAAGATTCAGTAATAGCAAATGTTGTGACTCTCAAGGAAATGCTACATATGCAAACTCTCATTAACATCTACGTGCTGTCTTTTTTAGGGTGAGGCGGAGATTTAGGGACAAAATCGGTGTCCCTCATTATGTAGGACAGATGCAACCCACGAACTGACAAACTTCATGGGAAGATTTACAACCCCAGTTCCAATTTATTATATTACGTATTTAGTGTTTCTAAGGGAATAATACATTTATGAGGCATATGAATATGTCAAAAAGAGATAAAGATTAAAAATATGATCTAAATAGCACTGGCAACCTGTTATAAACATTTCTTGGTAGAAACCCATGCCATGCGCAAAGGTTCCAGTCTCCCCGAGGGGGCTGGGGTCACAGGCTCACGTAATGCCATGGGGGGTGGACACACTTGTCACTTTTCACTTGAAAATCTGGACGACGACTGCCTACCCACAGGCCCCTACCCAAACAAGGTGGGCAATATGGGAAAGCTACAAATACAATAATAACTAGAAGGGCACTCAGTAGAGTGCATACCTCCGTAAAGGTCCAACAGTCCTTTGCGGTGGTATGCACTCCATTTGAGTGCTCCTTTATCCGGATCCACTCCAGAATTTGATAGGATATATTAACCGGCCTACGCCCCATCCCTCAACCAAGTTTCATGAATATCCATTCAGTAGTTGACGGATGTATGTGCTCTACCGAGTGCCCATTTAACCGGATGCACTCCAAAATTTAATGAGTTCTTCCTGCCCCATGCTCCATCCCTCCACCAAGTTTCATGAAAATCCTTTCATTAGTTTTTGCGTAAAACACACACCCATCCATACACACACACACACACACACACACACACACACACACACACACACACACACACACACACACACGAACACTCGGACAGACCGACACATACAGACATACAGACAGAGAATATAAACCTCATGGCGGAGGTAACAATAGGGCATAATTACTGCCCTTCGATAACACTAGAGGAACGTGGCTAAATTAGTTCACTAATTAAAAATGGTGCAAGAGGAATGCAATGTTGTTCACGGTATGACTACATACCCTGATTAGTCAGATCTCCAGATTCTTGCCATCTTCGTATCAACTTTGCCACAGTCCTAGTTGATATGCCTGGTTCTTGGCGATGGCCTAGATACTTAAGCCACTCTCTCGACGACCGACGATCTGTCCTCGTAGTGCAACCTCGCTGTTTCTTCTGTCCATGACTAACGCCTTCTTTGACTGAAGTTGCATTACTCATGATGCCCAGACAAAAGTTCTGTTTGCCCATGGTTGGCTTCCTACTACTCCTGATAATAAATATGATTGGCTACTGCCCTTTTCGTTCTTAAGAACCGCTGGGTTTCGTATACGTTGCTCTTGGCGGTTCAGATTACGAGTATACTATGCCCATGATAACACATCAGCTTTTTGTCATGGTGGCCTGCCTGAGGTATTTGGGTGTGTAATATTGGGTATTAATGTGTTACACCACCGCATTTCATCACCGCTTATTTTCCTTTACATTTTACTTCCCCCCCCCCACTGTAGAATAGTTTCATTATTTACTTGACATCCATGTCATACTTAAATTGCATTCTGGTCATTGTTCTTGCATTATCCCTTTGATATATATATATATATATATATATATATATATATATATATATATATATATATATATATCACTCATCATCTAATCCTGTGTTACCCATGAGGAGCGTAGGAGCTGGGGCCTAGGCAAGTAGGTCCTGACATTTACGATCAGGATGACCGGCCTCACCCATCCCTGAGTCGAATACGTAATAAACACCAACCACCCTTTGGATATAAACCTACACAGTCTCAATCCGATTGGAGCACCTTAATTACCCACTAAACCACCAGGCGTCATAATTTGGTTATATGGTTACCACCTAGCATACTAAATGGTTCTCTGGTGTTGTACAGGAAACCATGTGTCTCGTCACTCAGTGCAGAGTCACCCATATGCAGAAGGAAGAGGAAACAATGAAGGAAAGAAAAGCAGAAGAGGGAGGATGGAAGGACGGAAGAGAGAAGAGGGCAGGCACCCAAGAGCAGCACTACATCAAGTGATTGGATGGTGAGCGCCCTAGCCTACCATCAATATATATATATATATATATATATATATATATATATATATATATATATATATATATATATGATGAATATGTTCATCTTTCATTATATGTTGCGCTAGGCAAGTCTTATTTTCGCCCGCGTCTTCATTCAGTAAAGCAAGGCCTGCTTCGGACCAACAGCACCCCTGAACATCCACAACGAAGCATCCAACTCTCTGATTCGTCCCAGCACCATCACATTAAATTAAGCTCGAATTACAGGCACATGTTCAATTACACTACATCTTTTATATAATATAATCACTACACAGATCATAGCAATGTAGTTGTCAGTACCTGACCATTATGCCGGGGTTCCTCCAACTCATTCGCGTCTTAATACGATGATGTAAACGAACACAGTGGTGTCACATATACCAAGATGCCACAAGTTGGTGTAGTACTTAAAAGTGAAGCCAATTGTACATATGCGCTAGTATTATGCTAAGTATAATTGTAAGGCCCATAAACATGTGATAACAGTTATATAAAGTTGAAACGGCTGTAATGTTAGGGGAAATGTATTAGCCTATATAAGTTGAAAAAAGAATGTAAGTTGAAAGAAGTCATAGCGAGTTCACTAACTATGTAAATATGTGCCAACATTACGCTAAATATAATCGGAAGGCCTGTAAATATGTGATAACACTTATATAAAGTGGAACTGGGTATAATGTTAGTGGAGAAGTATTATGTAAGTTGAAGAAATTAAATGTATGTTGAAACAAAAATCATAGCGAGTCATATGTGACCAATTTTGGTGATTTTGCTATGCTTGTTTAATGGAACAGTGCTTATTGCGCCTACATTTTTGTGTGAAAACCAATATATTCTTGTACAACATGTTATTTTGTACCAATTTAATAAATATCTTCCTATTCTGAGAGGTTTCCAATACTTACCTCATCCACAGAAAAGGAGACAGCAGCCGAGCACCTCCAGAGGACACGGTACCAGATTCGTGGAGGGTCACTTGTCTAGACCACTTCTAGGATCAGATGAGCACTTTCTCTGTGATCTGCCATCCTTTCTCACCAAAAGCAGAGGTTTGAGCCAAATAACAAATTTTCCAAAATCTGCCGAGATTGGTGGGGTCGGTGGTGAAAATTCTTCCCGGACGGGGTGGGTTAAGAGGCAAATGATAATCCTGTAAACTACCAGAGCAAAATTTCCTTCAACACTTGTGGCTGGTCATGTCACTGAGCTATTCTCCATGTTAGCAGAGTCTGTTTTTATACTCGTGACACCGAACACTTTTTTAAAGAGTCAGATTTACGAGTTATAGGACTGGATACAAAGGAAACTAACCATTATGGCTTGACGTTGTAGTTCTGACATTAATTACACACACACACACACACACACACACACACACACATATATATATATATATATATATATATATAGAGAGAGAGAGAGAGAGAGAGAGAGAGAGAGAGAGGTGGATGGATGTCATCAGCCTGTAACATTCCACTACCACATAACATAACCCTCTCCCAAAGGATTCCTCTTATCCTGGTCTTGTGCACTTTCTTTCAATTTCAGAACACTAAGATCTTTAGCCAATTTTGTTTTCATAGCTTGTTCTTTGTTTTTATTTTACTTTCTTTTGTCCGGGACCCTGTATCTCCTTATGTAATTTTTTATTTCATCAAACCTCGAAGTTCCTGGTCTAGCTCCTGGTCTTTTTTAATTACTTATTACCCTGTTTGCTGCTTTCCTTTTCCATCTGGTTCTTATGTTCTAATATGGCCTGCCCACTGCCAATTCGTCTTGTTTTGATTCGATGACATCTTTTACTCCATTTGGTTTCCTAATCCAAGCTGATTTTTTCTTATCTCTTAAAGTGATTCCTAGTATTGACTTTTTGATACTTATCTGGGCTCTTCGTAAGTCACTACAGGAAGAATGCACTGAGACAAAACTGTTTGCTTCCAATATAGTGGTAAAGTACCCTTGATATGCTACTTTGTCTATCAAATGCGCTTCAACCCAGCTCAACAAATCTTCTTGTTTTAGGTTCAAATGACTGGTTAGTCTGTACAAGATGCCCTAATTCTAACACTCCCGTCTGGAATCTTATTTCCTCAGTTTACGCCTGGTTATTGAGCATAAGTTTTGTCTTTTTTTTTTTTTTCAGTACCACTCAAAGGCTTTCTCGGTTTAACCCTTTTAGCAACAGTTGCAGTTGTCCAACTGACTCACCAAATAGAACGATGTCATCTGCAAACTTATGGTTATTCAGATATTTATCTCCTATTTTAATACCTTTATTACTCCAGTCAAGTTTCATAAGTACTTCTAAACATGCAGCAAGCAAATCCTGTAAATGAGTATCGTACTGTCTTTCACTATTTTTTTTTTTTTTTCCGTTATTTGTACGGAGCTTAATGATGGTTGTTTTGTCTCTAAGTGTATTCCAATATTGTACAATAGATCACTCCTATATTGTACGATAGATATCACCTATACCTTGTCTGCGAGTTGCACTCAACGCCGCTGTTGTTTCTACTGAGTCTATGGCTTTTTGTAACTAATGAATGCCATACACAAAAATTTCCTGTACCCAGTTTTCTTCTCAGTTAATGCGATACAAAAAGATTGCCTGCAATGTTTCTTCTCAGTTATTTTACTTACTGTAGGTATATATAATATGTGGTCGATGGTTGAGAATTGACGTAGAAAGCCTGGTTCTTCCCAGATCAAGTTACTATACTCGTGTGTGTGTGTGTGTGTATATATATATATATATATATATATATATATATATATATATATACAATCTTAAAATGCTTACTTTTTCACAAAGTGACCCTAATCGCTGCTGATTTTTTCTATTCAGAAGATGAACTGAGGAACGAAACACAAATGAATGAAAAAAAACAATCCATACACCAGATTACATGTATCCTCCATTCATAAAAAAATACGTAACAATTGGACTTGAACAGCCATACGTTAAAGTTTAAGAGTAAACCACTCTGAGGGAGGGAGTTCCAAAGAGGCAAATTGGGGATTAAAAAAATTCTGATAGGCAGAAGTTCTGTAGTATGCCAGTGTGACAGTCTAGTCATGAACACTACCAGATGTACATTGCGTGTAGCGTGGGGAAAGGTGTGGAGAGGTGGCACAATGGATGTAGCTTTGTTTGAGCATTTACCATAAAAGTATCTGTAAAATAATGCAAGGGAAGCAAAATTACCTCTTGCTTGCAAGGGTGGTAGTTCATTTGTAATAGCAGGGTTACTAACCCTTTTGCGCGTGGATAAGTTTTTAAGTTTTATATTCCACGATACATTGGCTTTTCTTCCCCTCTCCCCTGCCCACCGCGCACTCCAAAAAAGTGTATTCTTGGCTTTTTTTCACCACCCAAACATATTTATTTAGCCACATATTCCTATTCATCGATGTTTGTTCTAGACGATAAGCAAAAAAAAAAAAAAAAACACCACGTACGTTAGGGCCCTGTGAATAAACATTCAGTAACATACATCTCACTTCCCAACATCATAAGTTGAATGTTTACCAATCATTCTCTACATGTTATATGATCATTGGAAAGAGCCTTTTATTAGCTTTCAAATGGGAGGGGGGTCCCAGTTTGATACGAGGTATGGTGTTCGAGTAATAAGCAAAAAAGTAAAACCCATTTCTGACAGACAACAGATTTTTTTTTCGGGAAGCTTTAACAAAAAAATCTTCTCAGCACTGTTGTGTTTTTATTTTATCATCCTATGCAGAATTTCATTGGCTTTCATTTGAGACCAAAACTGTGTCCCTAGGCCTCATAGTGTTCGAGAAAAATGCAAAAAAAGCTCTGGTGTACCCATGCCATGCTGTGACTGTAGTGTGGTTTCCTGCCTCCCTGTAAGCTACTGCACATATTTCACCAATTCCTTGTACACTAGATATGCACACCATATTCACATGATTCACTGTCACTGTTTTTATAGTTGAATACTCACATCTGGTGCAAAGTAGAGGTAGTGTAGTTGATTAGAAACAATAGCACAATCTTCGTTGGGCCAACGGCTGATAATGCCCAGGAATCCTTTACAAACACCAAATTTCCAATTGGAAACATCAAATCTAATCACATCAATGCCCCAAAACTATACATAAGCACTACTGGTATAGTGAAATATGTTGCATAGCCTGGACGGGGATAAGAGTGGAAATTTAAAGGGTCAAACTGCACTGTACATCCCCCACTCACAGCTCATTTTGTACTGAATAACCTGTCCACTCTCTTGCTGGTATCGGGACCCACAGTTGCCAACTCATTACTTTTGACAAATGCTAGGCAAGCTATGACACCTCCAAAAATGACGCCAATTGGCTGAAAACTTTTTCTCTGATGAAAGTTTTCATGCTTAAATGACGACAAACGCGTCAACGGATATAGTCACAGGCACACCCAAATGACGACTAACGCATCATTGTGGGCAAAGGGGTTAATAGTTCTAATAACTTTGCTCTGAATTATTTCCAGTTGTTTTGGTGCAACCTCTCCACATCCACTCCACAAGGGTGAACAGTCTCCCAGATAAGAAAGCAAAAGACTTGAAAATTATAGCTAACTGTTCGTCAGTGAAGAAGTTATGAATTCTGTATAATAATCCAGTTTACTCTGAAGCAGTTTTAGCAAGTGATCTAACATGAGAAGTCCAGTTGAGGACATTGTTTAGTGAAAAATCAAGAATATTAATACTTTTAAAGAGAGGAATGGAGGGTAATATAGGAATCAGGTAACATCTGTCTATTAGTAAATTGTATATATTTGATTTTACTAGCATTAAATGAGACAAGGCTATTTTGTCCCAATTCAGTGATCCCAGATAAGTCTTGGGTTATGGAGATTACTGTACTGAGTTCCGAATTAGATTAAATTTTGTGAATGGGTGTACCCTTGAATACATACGTTCAAAAATTGTCACTAATGCATATGGTGAGTGTGAGACACCCATTTTTCGGAAAATAAAACACCAAACTTAAAATCAAAATATAGTAAAACTAAAAATAAACATACTAACGTACAAAATATAATCCTTATTCTTGCATTTCTACATAAAATAATTGACTTTAAAAGAAAACTTAAGGGTGAAGGGGTAACTTAGAAAAAAAAAAACACCAAAAATGGGAAAATCTCCAATGCAAAAAAAAAAAAAAAAAAAAAAAAAAAAATCTAAGGTAAGCTTATCATTGCAGCTGCGGCCTTTTCCACTTGCACACACACTCCTGGGTCATGGGGACTGCAGCTCATGGCGCCAAAATTTTTAGTGACTCACACTGGTCTGTGGTGGAGGTCACCAAGAAAGGGACATTGTTTTAGTCAAAAAATGATGTATGGAAAATAGTGATTATTCATGCAATCATTTACCTCTGAAAGTGAACACTATATGGTATTTGGACCTCCCTGGGGCTAATCCCATTCATTTAGGATCTGCATCTTCCCCCTATTTTTTGGGGGGTGTAACTAAAGCAAAACATATGTTCAGCTGTAAGTGGACATTACTTGAGGTGTGTACAATGTTATTATAGTACTGATATCTCCTGATTGCTAAAAACATTGATTTTTAATCTAAAATTGTTGTTATTTGTCTCTTCATTTATATTTTTGGGCACGAGGGAATTAACCCTCCCCCCTGGCCAATTTTCCACCACTGACCCCCCACGCGATCCTGGCAGATTTTGGATTTTTTTTTTTTTTTTTTGGCTCAAACTTCCTCTTTTGGTGAGAAGCGTTGGCAGATCACAAAGAAAGTGCTTACCTGAGCCTAGAAATGCTCAAAACATGTGAGCCTTCATGCACCTGGTACCGTATTCTGTAAAGGCATCCGGTTGTTGTCCCATTTTCTATGGTGAGGTAAGTATTGGAAATCACTCAGAATTGGTAGATATTTATTAATTTGGAACAAAATAACATGTAGTACAAGATTATATTGGTTTTCACACAAAAATATAGGTGAAATAAGCATTGTTCCATTGAGTGAGCATATCAAAATCACTGAAATTGGTTACATATGATTTGCTATGACTTGTTTCAACATACATTTCATTTTCTCCACTTACATAATACTTTTCCACTAACATTATACCAGTTTCCACTTTATAGAACTGTTATCGCATATCTACAGGCCTTACGATAATATTTAGCATAATATTAGCACATACTTACATAGTGAGCGAACTCACTATGACTGTTGTTTCACCTTACGTTCTCCTTTTTCAACTTATATAATACTTTTCCACTAACATGACACCTGTTTCCACTTTATGGAACTGTTATCACATATTTACAGGCCTTACTACTATACTGAGCGTCATATTATTGCATATGTAGAATGAAAGACAAAACTATCCTCCCAGTTCCATCCAAAGATAATTTACACCTGGCAAAATACAATGAAAACCCAATCTCTTCTACTGCATGTTGAAAATGGTTCGATTTTTCCGCCATATGTTCGTCAAACTTTGGGAAGGTAGTTGTGTCTTTGTATATAGTGAGTGAACTCACTACTGTATGACTGTTGTTTCACCTTACGTTCTCCTTTTTCAACTTATATAATACTTTTCCACTAACATGACACCCGTTTCCACTTTATAGAACTGTTATCACATATTTACAGGCGGCACCTGTTGTTATATCAAATCCCAATATGCAGTTGACACTATTTTAAACTTCACTTCATCCAGTTTTGATTACTCATTATATAAATTAAACTGCCAAAACATTACCAAATATATCTGTGTAGTTTATCGTTCCCCCAATGCTTCTTCGGAACCCAGTGTATTTGATTCCATATCCACTCAGTTGAGTAA
Source organism: Coenobita brevimanus (assembly GCF_032717465.1). NCBI lineage: Eukaryota > Metazoa > Arthropoda > Malacostraca > Decapoda > Coenobitidae > Coenobita > Coenobita brevimanus. The sequence goes on from NC_137021.1 coordinate 22,244,162, forward strand.
CCTTGACCTTGCCCTTGGCAATGAAATTACCATTTTGGGTGATTTTAACATACACAATGTTGAATGGTTATTGCATTCTGCCCGGACTGATGACGCTGGTCTAGAATGCGAGCTGTTTGCGGAATTGTTTAATCTCACCCAGTTGGTAGAGCAACCAACCAGAATACCTGATAATCCTGACCATAATGCTCATCTCTTGGATTTATTCTTGACAAATAATCCAGATCAATACAGGATAGAGGTACTGTCACCACTTGGATCCTCTGACCACAATCTCATCAAAGCCTCATTAGTTAACCCTCCTACACCTCCCCATTCTGAACCTGTCAGGGTGACCCAATGGCACTTTGACAGGGCAGACTGGGATGGATTTAGAAATTATCTTGCTGATGTTCCATGGCAGTCTTTCTTCTCTAGTGATCCCAATTCTACCCAGTCCCACATTTGCGATTTAATACTAGCTGGTATGGATTTATTCATACCAAGTCAACAATTCACTAAAAGATCAAACTCTCCAAAATGGTTTGATGGCAATTGTGCCAGAGCAACAGCCCAAAAGTCATTAGCATATAACTCTTATTTAAAATCAAAAACATCTGAATCACTCTCCCAGTTTAAAATTGCTAGAAATCATGCAAAAGCTGTATTAAATCTATCTAAATCAAACTTTCTTCAAAAGCAAGCATCAAAACTACTTAACAACCCTAATGACAATAGAATATTCTGGTCAACTCTTAATTCTTTCAATAATAACTTTAACAAGTCATCTTCCATTCCCCCACTAAAATCTTCAGATGGCAATATTACAAATGACCAACGTGGGAAAGCAGATATCTTTGCTAGTACCTTTGCCAGAAAATCTACCATAGATGATGCCAGCCAGAATGTCTCAGTACTGGAACTTGATTCCCCCGAAATTGCCCCACTTAAAATACAGACAAAATACGTAAAATCCATCCTAGACAATTTACCTACCAACAAAGCTCCAGGCCCAGATGGAATTCCGCCAATTGTTTTGAAAATGTGTTCCCCTGAACTTGCCTCTGTCCTAGCTAAATTATTCAGACTATGCATACGTACTTCTTTATTCCCAAATTCATGGAAAGAAGCCAATATCCACCCAGTTCCGAAGAAAGGAAGTTCGTCTGACCCCTCCAATTACAGACCAATAGCTGTCACATCTTCTCTTGGTAAGGTATTTGAAACTTTAATTAATAAGCTTATTGTTAAACATCTTGAATCCAACAACTTAATTAGTGATAGACAATACGGTTTTCGCCACAAAAGATCCACAGTTGACATGCTCAATCTCTTAACTCATACCATCCATCAATCAATTGATCTTTTTGGAGAAACTCGTGCAGTAGCTCTTGATATCTCTAAAGCTTTCGACAGAGTATGGCACCATTCCCTGCTGTCCAAACTCCCTTGCTATGGACTAACGTCTTTTGTTCCTTTGATTTCTTCTCATCTTAATGACAGGAAAATAAGAGTAAAAGTAGATGATGTATATTCGAATTTCCACTCAGTTAACGCTGGCGTGCCGCAGGGATCAGTTCTGGCGCCAACCCTATTTCTGGTTCATATTAATGATCTCTTATCTGTCACTCACAATCTCATTCACTCATATGCAGATGACTCAACACTACATAGTTCATTCACACTCAGACACCCATTTGCAAAGTCTAATATCTCTACCTCTCAACTCAGTACAGCCATCTCCATAAATCAAGATCTATCAACAATCAGTGAATGGGGACAAAACAACCTTGTCTCTTTTGATGCTAGTAAAACTAAATATATACAGTTTACTAATAGACAGATATTGCCAGATTCGTACATTATCTTCAGTGCTATTAATATTCACATCTCCAAAAGTATTGAAATTCTTGGTGTCTCACTTAACAGTGCCCTCAGCTGGACCTCTCATGTCAGATCACTTGCTAAAACCGCCTCAAAGAAACTTGGATTATTGTACAGAGTCCGTAACTTCTTCTCCGCTGAGCAGTTAGCTATAATTTATAAGAGTCATGTGCGCTCTCAGCTTGAATATTGCTCACCCTTGTGGAATGGTTGTGGAGAGGTTGCATTAAGACAACTAGACAAAATTCAGAATAAAGCTGTTAGAATCATTAACAACCCTGCCATTACATATAAACAATCTCCCCTGCAAGTAAGAAGGAATGTTGCCTCCCTTGCATTATTTTACAGATATTTTTTTGGCAAATGCTCAGACGAAGTTGCGTCCGTGGTGCCACCTCTCCATGCCTTCCCTCGTGCTACACGGGCATCTGCTAGCGCTCATGACTGGAATGTCACTCATCCATATTGCAGAACTTCTGCCTATCAGAATTCTTTCATTCCCCGAACTGCATCTCTTTGGAACTCGCTTCCGCAGAGTTGTTTTCCTCCAAATTTCAACCCACAACTGTTCAAGTCTAACTGTTACAGATATTTTATGAAGAGAGGACACCAGTAATCTGGTGTATGGATTATTTTTTTCCCATTTGTTTTTCCTTCCTCCATTCTGTTATTTAAAAAAAAAAAAAAAAATTATATTGAGCGTCATATTATCGCATATGTAGAATGAAAGACAAAACTATCATCCCAGTTCTGTCCAAAGAAAATTTACACCTGGCAAAATACAATGAAAACCCTATCTCTTCTACTGCATGTTGAAAATGGTTCGATTTTTCCGCCATATGTTCGTCAAACTTTGGGAAGATAGTTGTGTCTTTGTATACAGTGAGTGAACTCGCTATACTGTTGTTTCAACTTACACTCTATTTTTCAACTTACATAATACTTTTCCACTAACATTACACTCGTTTCCACATTATATAATTGTTATAACATACTTACAGGCCGTACTATTATACTGAGTATCATATTATCGCATATGTACAGGCCTTACTTCTACAGTGAGCGTCATATTATCGCAAGCACACTCAATATCAATACAAGATGTGATATTCCTTGTCAGGGTGGGGAGGACAGGGTGGAGGAGGAGGTTGGGGAGGTGGAGAGCGGTGCCTTTCCCCACTCGTGCTCCTCTTTCCTCTCCCTTTTCATTTCCCCTTTCCCTTCCCTTTCCTCCCTTTCCCCACATCACAGGGCTCTGGGGAGGAAGTTCGGGAATATTGCAGGGCAAAAGACATGTTAGGGAGCGGCTGCTCTTCGCCTGCCTGCTGCCCACATACACCACGTGCTCGCACTGCCTCCTTCCCATCACCACTTTCCCTTTCACTGCTCACTCCCATCACTCCACTTTCCCTTTCACCCCTCACTCCTGCCACACCACTCGCGCCTTCCCCAGACAACAAAGAAGGACCATACCTTATTTTCCCTCTCACTGCACCTTGCCTGGATATGTGTACCAAAAATCACATGCAAAATTTGAAAAATGTGCAAATGATGGACCTTGCAAGTGCAGCGCGTTTATATATGTCAACAGGAGTCATAGTAACATAACATTCGGACGTATTTGTATGTCAGTTGGAGTTGGCGGGTTAATTACTAAGAATTCTATGACACGTGACCTGACTGGGGTGGACGTGCATCTTTGTTTAGGCTTGTGGGTACGCTTGTCACTGTCAGTGGAATTTTCCTCACTAGGTGAGGGTGCGTAGTCTTTATCAGTGTCACTATCATCGATCCTTACATGTTCAGTACTGTCGCTTTTTTTCATCATCATTAGCCTACTCTTCATGATGACTTTCACCACCACCAACTACATCAGAAAGGCCTGTGTTACTCATCATATGGTCTAGTTCTTCGTCACTCACAAAATGGTGGGCCATTTTTACAGTTTGTGCACTAAATTGTCCCTGTTATAACAAATATTCACTTCCTACAACGAAAAGTACCTAACTAAATAAACTGTTAATACTTATGGTGGGTGTGACAAACCCACCTTCGAAGATGTACAATAGTGCATATGTTGGGTGTGAGATGCCCAAATGCATCACCTAGGAAATTTCCAATGGATAAAGTGGACTGACAGTACCTCTCCCTGTTAGAGCAACTCGTGCTAGAGTACCACAACGGCCTGGGACAATGACCCAAGCATAGGTCACGTAAACACAAGATAGCGTTGGGTGTGACACGCCCACATATGCATTCTAGGGTTAAGTGTGAATGAACAGCAAAGTGTTGAGTCATCTGCATATGAGTGAATGGGATTATGAGTGACAGGTACAAGATCTTTAATATGAATTAGGAATAGGATTGAAATCAGAACTAATCCTTGTGGCACACCAGCACTGAGTGGAAATTGGAATATACATCATCTGCATTTATATTAATAAGCAAAATTCATCCCAGACAATTTACCAACCAACAAAGGTCTAGGCCCAGGTGGAATTCCTCTAATTCTTTTGAAAAAGTGCTCCCCAGAACTTGCCTCTGTTCTAGCTAAATTATTCAGACAATGCAGTGTAATTCTTTATTCCCTAGTTCTTGGAAAACTGCCAGTATTTACACAGTTACAAAAAAGGAAGAGCCTATGACCCCTCTGATTACAGACCAATAGCCTCTCTTTATAAAGTACTTGAAATTGTGATGACTAAGCACATAGTTAAACATTTTGAATCCAACAACGTGATTAGTCATAGACAGTAGGGTTTTCGCCACGAAAGATCCACCACTGATATTTTTTTTACCCAAGGCATCCTGTTGACGTATGGATACGTCACCATGTTTTGTAACGGTGACACCCGATGACGTATCCATATATTTTGCAATTGCAAAGTCCGTCATTTGCACACTTTTCAAGTTTCATGGGTGATTTTTGGTAAGAATATGTGGGAGACATTCCTCTATCTGCCATCAGGCGGGGATACTGCCTGGCCCCACCTGATCCCCCTCCCCCCCAACATGCCATTTTCTTGGCAACTTACCTGTTAGCAGTGACCTGGTCAATAAAGACTTGTGCCAAGGTCTCTCCAATGACGAAATTCAAGGAAAAAGTGATTCCCGAGGTGGAGGACAAAGGAAGAAACAAGCCAGAGAAGAAACAAGCAGAAGTGATGAGACGGTAACGTCGTAAAAGAAGGTGCCACATGTTGATGTGTTTGGTGAGTGAACAACGCTTATATTGCCTATATTGTTGTCTGAAAACCAATATACTCTTGTACTACATATAAATTCGTGCCAAATAAATAAATATCTGACCAATTATGAGTGCTTTGGAATAGCTACCCCTCCCAGAGAAATGTTTTCTCTGGAGCCTGGTCTGAGAGAACACAGTACCAAGGTGAAGGTACTGTTACATGTACCATATTTCTAAACTCAACTGAGCACTTTCTTTCTGAATTTTCGATGTTTCTCACAAAAAGTGGAGGTTTTAGCCAAAGAAAAAAAAAAACTTTTTGAAAATTTGCCGAGATTGGAGAGGGTCATTGGTGAAAAATATACTGGGATGTGGCAGGTTAAGTAACAGAACAGAGGAAGGAAAAACAAATTTTAAAAATCCATACATCAGATTACTGGTGTCTTCCATTACTTAAAAAATTGCAATAGTTGGACCTGAACAGCTGTAGTTTGAAGTTTAGGGGGAAACAACTCTGGGGAAGTGAGTTCCAAAGAGATGTAGTTCTGGGAAGAAAGGATTTCTGATAGGCGGAAGTTCTGCAGTGTGGCAATGTGACATTCCAGTCGTGAGTGCTACCAGAGGTCCGTGTAGCACAGGGGAAGGCATGGAGAGGTGGCACAATGGATGCAAGTTTGTTTGATCATTTGCCATAAAAGTATCTGTAAAATAATGCAAGAGGAGCAGCATTTCTTCTTACATGTAGGGAAAGTAGTTTATAATTTTGTAATAGCAGGGTTAATAATTCTAACAGCTTTGTTCTGAATTTTGTCTAGTTGCTTTTCTGCAACCTCCCCACATCTACTCCACAAGTGTGAGCAATCATCCAGCTGAGAGCGCACATGACTTATAAACTATAGCCAAATGCCCGTCAGTGAAGAAGCTATGAACTCTGTACAATAATCCAAGTTTCTTTGAGGCGGTTTTAGCAAGTGATCTGACATGAGAGGTCCAGCTGATGTCATTGTGAAGTGAAACACTGAAAAGCTCAATACTTTTGAAGATAGGAATATTAATAGCACTGAAGGTAATACAGGAATCTGGCAATATCTGTCTATTAGTACATTGTATATATTTGCTTTTACTGGCACTAAATGAGACATGGTTATTTTGTCCCCTTTTAGTGATCTTAAATGAGTCTAGATTTATGGAGATTGCTGTACTGAGTTGTGAGCTAGAGATATTCCACATTGTGAGTGGGTGTTTAAGTGAGAATGAACCGTGACGTGTTGAGTCATCTGCATATGAATGGATAGGATTATGGGTGAAAGATAAGAGAAAATTAACATGAATTAATAATAAACCATCCGTCAATCAACTGACCAACGTTGAGAAACTCATGCAGTTACCCTTGATATTTCTAATGCTTTTGACAGAGTGTGGCACCATTCCCTGCTGTCCAAACTCCCTTGCTAAGGACTAAGGTCTTTTGTTCCTCTGATTTTCTAATATATCACTGACAGAAAGAAAGATAAGAGTTAAAACTGATGATGTATGTTCCAATTTCCACTCAATTAACTCCGGTGTGCCACAAGGATCAGTTCTGCCTCCAACCCTATTCCTAATTCATATTAATGATCTTTTAACTGTCACCTATAATCCCACCCATTCATATGCAGATGACTTAACACTTCATAGTTCATTCACACTGAAACACCCATTCAGAAAGTTTAATATCTCTAACTCAACTCAGTGCAGCCATCTCCATAAATAAAGACTTATCCAGGATCACTGAACGGGGACAAAATAACCTTGTTTCATTTAATGCTAGTAAAACCAAATATATCCAATCTTTAATTGACAGATTCTTCCAGATTCCTATAGCACCTTCAGTGCTACCAATATTCCTATCTCCAAAAGTATTGAAATTCTCGGTGTTTCACTTAACAATGCCCTCAGCTGGACATCTCATGTAAGAACACTAGCTAAAACCATCTCAAAGAAACTTGGATTATCATACGTAGCGCGTTGCTTCTTCACCGATGAGCAGTTAGCTATGATTTACAAGAGTCATGTGCGCTGTCTGCTGATATATGGCCCACCCTTGTGGAGTGGATGTGGGAAGGTTGCACTAAAACAACTAGACAAAATTCAGAACAAACCTGTTAGAATTATTTATAACCCTGCTATCACAAATAAGCTACCTTTTCTACAGGTAATAAGAAAGAATGTTGCCTACCTTGCATAATTTTACAAATAATATTATGGCAAATGCCCAGACAAAGTTGTATCAATTGTGCCACCTCTCCATGCCTTCCCCTGTGCTACATGGGCATCTGACGCCGCTCATGACTGGAATGTCACACTGCCATATTGCAGAATTTCTGCCTATCAGATTTTTTTTTTTTTTTTCCCAAACTGCATCTCTTTAGAACTCGCCTGCCCAGAGATGTTTCCCCCCAAACTTCAATCTATAACTGTTTAAGTCCAACTGTCACAGATTATTTATGAATGGAGGACACTGGTAATCTGATGTATGGATTCTTTTTTTTATTCATTTGCTTTTCCCTCCTCTTTTCTGTTAATTAAAAAAATCTGTTGCTGAGATATAAGAAAATCAGTGGAACAAAGAATGATAGTCAATAGCAAGTGAATTCGCATAGCAGGGAACGGTGCCACACTCTGTCAGAAGCTTCAGAACTATCACGGTCTACTGCATGGGTTTCTCCATTCTGGGCAATTGAGTGATGGATGGTATGAGTGAGGAGCTTAAGTATATCAACAGTGGATCTTTTTGTGGCAAAAACCATACAGTCTGTCACTAAGTTGTTGGTTTCAAGACTAATTAACAATGTGGTTATTAATTATAATACAGTACATTACCAAGAGAGGATGTGCTAGTTATTGGTCTTTAATCAGAGAGGTCAGAGAAACTTCCTTTCTTTGGAATTGGGTGGATGTTGGCATCTTTTCAAGAACAAGTGGTGCCAGGCACAACAAACCTTGCCCGACAGTTGTTTTATTGCCGTTAAATATTGAAATGGGACTGCAATATAGTGTCAGTACGGTACACAATTAAAGTCTAAGGTAATGACGTAAATATTTTCATGTTACGCCCTCTGAAAATCCGTGCTCTTGCATTTGATCTTTCATGGTCATTCAAGGTCATAGGTCATAGTACCAAATAAAAGCCCATATGAGACTTCCTATATCTTGATATTAATAAATATCTATCTTCAATGAGTTTTAAGTTATAACCCCCTGAATATCCATGACCTTGAATTTGACCTCTCAAGGTCACTTACGGTCAAATGCCATGGTCTATCTATCTATACACCTAGGCTGCTTCCCCAAAGGAAAGGGAGGTAGCTGAGACAGGACGACACACTCCCAATTTACTCATCCATTTAAACACATTCATTCACATCTTAGCCCCAAAGGGGAGAAAGGACAGATCCTCACTGCATCACAGCGCACAAGGGTCAACTGTGCAGTGCAATCAGTGATATCCACAGCAGGGCCGGACAGTAGAACTGGTTTACCCCTGCAACATCATAATAGACCCATCCCCTTACCCGCACCTGACCTGACTAGCTGATCAGACCAAATGCGGGAGAATATCCCCTCAGGGCTGCATCATCATTTATTCATTCACAATTTCTCTCCATTTATTTCTGTCATGCACAGCCACTCTTCCTTGCTCAACAGACATCTCTCTCACATCCAGCGCTCTCTCCACACTGTCCATCCATCCTATTTGTGGTCTCCCTCTCAGCCTTACATCTCCCACATCAGATCTAGTTATCTTTTTCACCAATCGCTCATTTTCCATTCTCTCCATATGCCCAAACCATCGCAACACCCTCTGCTCAACTTTACCAGCCCTCTTCCGAACAACTCCAGTTCTCCTTTGCACTTCATCAATTCGCACTTGATCCATACGCGTCACTCCACACATACTCCTCAGACACCTCATCTCCATTACATTCAAGCTTTACCTCTCTGCTACACCCATATTCCATGTTTCATTCCCATATAACGCAATCGGTACCACAACACCCTCATACAGCCTTCTCTTTACATCCATTCTAAGCGAACAACATCTAAACACTTTTTTCATTCCTCCCAGCACCTTACCTACTTCATTCATTCTAAACTTCACTTCTGCATCTATTCTTCCATCCACAGCAACATGTGACCCTAAATATTTAAAACACTCTACCTCCTCAAGCAACTCACCATTCAAAACTATATTCATCCCCCTACTATCTACCAACCTCGTACACTTTGTCACTTTACTCTTATTCTCATATACTTTAAATTTCCTCCTTTCACACACCCTTCCAAACTCCTCTACCAACTGTCTCAATCTCTTCTCTGAATTAACCACCAGTGCAGTATCATATGCAAACAGCAGCTGCTTCAGATTCCACTCTCCACCATCAACATTCACCAGACTCAAATCTCCACCTAACACTCTTGCATTCACCTCCCTTACAACACCATCCATATAAATATTAAACAACCGAGGCGACATCACACATCCCTGTCACAGCCCCACTCTCACGGGAAACCAATCACTCACAGCATTTCCCACTCTTACACATGCTCTACTATTTACATAAAAACTCTTCACTCCTTTTAGTAACCTACCATCAAGTTCATACAATCTTAGAACAGTGCATAAAGCCTATCAATTCTATCATACTCTTTCTCTAAATCCATGAGTGCCCAAAACACGTCCTTGCCTTTCGCTAAATACTTTTCACACACTTGTCTCACAGCGAACACCTGATCCACGCATCCCCTCCCTATCCTAAAGCCACACAGCTCATCACCAATCACTCCCTCTGTACCCTCTCTAACTCTCATAATTAACACTCTACCATACACCTTACCAACAACACCCAACAGACTTATACTCCTAAAGCTAGTACATTCATACTTATCACCCTTGCCTTTACGAATTGCCATCGTACGAGTTAAAAACCTATATGGGGCTTCCTACATGTTGATAATGGTAATTATCTGTCTGTCTGCAACCAGTTTCGAGTTACAGCCCCCTGTATCTCTGTGACCTTGAGTTTGACCTTTCTAGGTCACTCAAGGTCAAAGGTCTTGCTACCAAATGAAAGCTCATATTACGAGTTCCTGTATATTCAAAATAGTAAATATCTCTGTTATCAACCAGTTTCAAGTTACAGTTCTCTGAAAATCCGTAACCTTGATTTTGACCTTTCATGATTGCTCAGTTACCTCCAAAATTTTATCACTTTCTTTTGGGACCAATGCTCATATTTCCTGAAGGTATCATGTTATTTCATTCAGCCGTTTCTCCGTAATGTTGCTAACAAGAAAAACAAACAAAGAAACACGACCAAAAACAATACCTTGCAGACTCCGTCCACGCGAGGTAATTAGGGAATGAAGGAGTATATATACATAGTCTGAATAATTTAGCTAGAACAGTGACAAGTTATGGCGAACACCTTTTCAAAACAGTTGGAGGAATTCCATCTGGACCTGAAGCTTTGTTAGCTGGTAAATTTTCTAGGATGGATTTTACGTATCTAGTCTGTATCTTCAGTGGAACTGTTTCTGGAGAGTCAAGTTCTAGTACGGAGACTTTCTGGATGACTTCCTGAAAAGAAGAATTTCTGTCGAATGTAATGGCAAGGATGTTATTTTTTTTATTTATTTTTTTTATGTGGATCATTTATTGTAATACCATCCGAAGATTTTAGTGGGGGACTGGGTCATGACTTGTTAAAGTTATTGTTGAAAGAACTGAGAGTTGACCAGAATATTCTATTGTCATTACGACTGCTTTATATTTTGGACACTTGGTTGTGAGAAAAGTTTGATTTAGCGAGATTTATCTCTACTTTTGCATGGTTTTTGGCAATTTCAAACTGACTGAGAGATTCAGATTTTTTTTTTTTTTTAAGTAAAATTTTTATGCTAAGGACTTTTGGGTTATAGCTCTATTGCACTTGTTGTCAAATCATTTTCGGATGTCCGACCTTATAGTAAACTGCTGACTGGGTATGAACAATTCCATACCAGCTTGTATTAAGTCGTTAATTTGGGGCTGAGTAAAATTTATGTCATTGGAGAAGAAAGACGGCCATGGAATGTTAGCGAGACAATTTACAAATCCATCCCGGCCTGCCCTATCCAATTGTTATCTGGTCACCCTGACAGGTTCAGAATGAGAAGGTTTGGGGCAACTGACAAATATGGCTTTGGTGAGATCGTGGTTGGAGGATCCAAATGGTAACAGTGTGTCTACCCTGAATTAATATGGGTTATTTGCCAGGAATAGGTTCAAGAGATAGGCGTTATGGTCAGAATTATTATGTATTATGGTAGGTTGTTTTACCAATTGCATGAGGTTAAATGATTGTGCAAGCAGCTCGCATTCTAGACCAGTATCCTCAGTCTAGGTGGAATGCAATAACTAAGTCTACATTATGGACATTAAAATAACCTAAAACGGTAATTTCAGTGGTAAGGGTGAGGTTAAGGTTAGTTGTATGGATATGGAATGGAATACTCTGGCTTCTAAATTTTCATAACAACCCACTCCAATTTATTCTAATCTAACCTCCCCTATTCTAAGCTAACCAAACCAAGCTTATCCTAGCCTAAACTCATATTTTTCTTGTTTAATCATGGATTCTCTTCATAATCAAATGCGCATCTCTCTACACAATTACAATGTATTTGAATCAATTCCAAAATAGGTAATTTTTTTTTTGTAATATGTTTACCATGTCCCCTTGAAGTTTACTTCCATATACTTACATACATACATACATACAAACATATATCTATCTATCTAACTATCTATTTATCTGTCTATCTATCTATCTATCTATATCTATCTATCTATCTATCTAAATAAATGAGCCACACTGTTTGTGTGTTTGCTTATTTGTCCTTCAGTCACGCCCAAACCAAGGGTTAGAGACCCCCAGACCCATATATATTTTGAGTCAGGGTGACCCAAGGATGGTTTTAAGGGGGTCAAAATTCAGATCTGGGTCATTTGAGGTCACTGGTAGAGTGTTCGCCTTTTTGGTCCGGGCAACGCCGGGTACCCCTGCAGCCCAATTTTTGGCATGGAGACTCAGATGACCTCCAGTTCGGACATAGGCTATGTAAGGTTGATCTCTGAGACCATTTGAGGTCACTGGTCGCAAGTCATTTGAGGTCGCCGGTAATTCCTGCTCGAATGACTGGGCCCAGCAGCCCAATTTTTAGCAAGGAGATTCACATAACCTCCAGTTCGGACATACGCTACGTGTGGTTGACCTCCGAGATCACCGGCAACAGTAAACAAGTGCGCACAAATACTGTGCGTTACTTTGCAAAAACTGAAATAGAAAGTTGTTGGACCTCTTATAATCCCTCTTCAAAAGCATAAGAGGTAATGACGTCGGAATAAGTTCGTTTCCTTTTCCGTGGACTAAAATGTTTGTACCACTGCTCGATGGAGAGGTATCCCCTCCTCCTCCCCTCCTCATAGTCCCACACTCCCACCCAACCCCCCCACTTTTCTCTCCGACCCCATAACCCCACCCGGTACCCTTCATACTCTTGCTCACAGCCAGCTAGGGGTTTCAGTACTTCAAGCACCATCTAAATTACGTGTACTCCGAACAACTAAAAAAGGAATAGTACAGTATATATCATAAACCAAGTTAGGAAAAGGTTTACTACACTGTGTGTGTGTGTGTGTGTGTGTGTGTGTGTGAGAGAGAGAGAGAGAGAGAGAGAGAGAGAGAGAGAGAGAGAGAGAGAGAGAGAGAGAGTTAAAAGACAGGGAGCAACAGGCGGAGAGGGAGAGCGAGTGGAAAAATGAGAAATGAGAGGGCAGTTACGGAGAAAATAAAAAGGGGAGAGGCAAGGAGAGAACAACGAGAGTTAAGAAAAGAGACAGAAAGAAGAGACAGTGAGAGGTGAAATGAGATACAAGCAGTGTGAAAAGAAAAGAGAAAAGGGAGATGTGAATAGAAAGGCCGGGAGACAGGGAAGTAGAATCCAAAGGGGAGACAGCTGAGAGAAAATGGGAATGGAGCAAACAGACATAGGGATAACAATAGGAGAAAGTGGGAAAGACAACTACGGAACAGAATACTGAGAATGATAATGAGAAAAATTAGAAAAGGAGGCAAGGTAATAGGGAAGAGGAAGAAAGTGTGTTATTCTGGCAGGGATGCAGGGAAAGAATTAAGCAGGATGAGACGAAAGCATTGAGGCTGAATAGGACGAATGGCATTCAAGTAAAAAGGGAGGGAGAGAAACAGAGAAATTAGAGAAATTTGTGGAGAGAAAGTAGAGATTAAGGGTGGGAACAAAATAGGTTAATTTTCAGGCCAAGAAAGAGGAGGGGGATGGTAAGAAGGGAAGACAAGGGGAGGGAGAGGGAGGGAGGAAGGGAAAGACAGTGGGAAGGCCGGAATGAAAGAAGAGATTTCGGGTGACAGGGAGAGAAGAAGAGAGGGGAGAGAAAAAGCAGCATGCAGTTATTGCTGGGTA
>NC_137021.1:22262734-22342734 GCF_032717465.1 Coenobita brevimanus
AGGTCCTCCAACAGCAAATATCATTGACATATGCTAATCTATTAGTACATAATATTGATTATAATATTGTATACATATAACATTCATAGTAAATGGCAATTATCCAGAAATATTACATTTCAAACAAGTTGTATACATATTTGAATAAATGTATTAAAAGTAAACTATCTAACTGTAATACGGTATGTAATTGGGTTATTGTAGTGAAATGCATACATGCAAGAAAAAAAAAAAAAGTTTAAAATTAAGATTATGGTAAGAGTTATTAATATTTCATTTAAAGATAATGGTACTGGTATGCCATACATGGGTCATTCTTCTTTGTATATATATGTATATATACATATATATATATATATATATATATATATATATATATATATATAAAATTAATTAATACCATATATACAAAATATGTACACTTCATTCAGGGGGGTTAACTTGGATGTTAACTCTCCCCCCACTAAATACTGACTCCAAATTTGCAATTCTTGCATGCATTCTGTGCATTGCGAACAGCAGTACTGCAAATACAATGCAGAAGATTATAAAGACAGTAGGTGCTGGGCTATACACATAATATGGGTTGAACATACTTAAACTCAAATCTTCCCAGGGCTTCATTGTTTCATTGATCATTTGCATAGTTTCAAACTTAGGTGAAGTCAACTTAATACTTGTGCTGATGTTTAAGTCCATATCAGGCAGTGGGTGGAAATGTTTGTGTGTATGATTGAGAATGGCGTAGTGATTGATGGTGGATAAAGTAGACATGGCTGGTGTAAATACCGCACAGTAGTCTGGTGCTATGTATAATCCTGAGGCTGAAGTATGAGATGGTGGTATATCTGGACAGACTATGTAAACTGATGTGTTATGAGTGAAATAAAAAAACTGTGAGTGTCCGATGCATTGATGGTGTACAAGTTTATCTGGAGCAAAAGTGAAGTTGCAATGATTATGAATATTGTCATTTCTGATGATAGCCATTTCACAAGGGACTGTATCAGTAGGCTGAAACGTGAAAATGTACGCAGGACAAAGATGAACAGCATGTAAGGATGTGCGGCACTTTCGTTCAATCGTTGATTCACTTGCGAAAGTGACAGTATCCCGTCTCTTGGAGACCATGATGAGTTCGGTGTCTGTGTTGATGTTGATGATGACCAAAGTGTTGTTATTTTTATAGGGGAAGGGATGTATTTGGTATACTGTGAACAGGTCTTCAGTTATGAATGGTACATGAACTACTACTGATGTTGGTGTTAGTGATGCTTCTAAATATGGATAATGCTGCATGAATTCCCTACTGCGGAACAACGGCTTCAATTTATGTTTATGTATGCCTTGACTAATTATCTGACGTAGCTCATGAACTGGGAGTAAGTCAATTGTGATCTTGCCATCACCAGCATTCGAAATTCGTTGCATAAGTGCCCTGAAACGATCTCTAGTGTTGTCTAATTGTAGTAGAATCGTGTCAATATGTTCTGTGATGATGGAGAAGTGTTCGAAAAGTGTAATGTTTCCTTCCATTTCATTTATTTTATCTACATTCTCGAGAGCTATGTTTTCTGCCTTTTTCAGATTTTTCACAATTGTCTTCATTGCTGAGTTCTGTCCTGTGATGAATTTATCTTGGTATGTTAGTATCTGAGCTATCTTATTAAATTTGTTGTTTATTTTTTAAGGTCATCCTCTGTAGCCAATCCAAAGATGTTCCCAAGAACTGCGCCACCCAGGTCGAACAAACCGCCCTTTTGGCGAGTACGTGTGATGTTCCTGTCACTCAGTACCTCCGTTCCATAAGATGGGAGATCTTGGATCATGATGAGCATAGTTGACTTTGCCTGTTCTAGTTTCCATTTTGCTAACTTTACCATTTCATTCACTTCCTTTGTGTTATGTGCTTGTGAAACATAATTCCCTATCATGAAGTCCAGAGTTCGCATCGGCTTCGCAAGACTGTCTAGGTAAGTAGGTAATTCATACAAGTAATCTAGACTTATTTCAGTACTCATGACGTCCTTAACGATTGTAGTCGTGGCCGTTGGAGCTATGAGGCATCCTTGTCGTACTATGTGTTGGGGGTCTAAGTGAGCATTTCCTCTTGCTATGTAGAGGAGAATCTATAGCATAAGTTCCTTCATCGTAACCTACCGAAAAAAAAAATCTATTAATTTCCGAATATGGTTATGCTGTGGTCGATGATAGTGATGACGTGCGTTACGGTTGATTGTTATTTCATTTATAGAAGGAGTTTAAATCGATATTTAATTCCCGTAAATGATGTACTGTAGATTTTATTGGAACAGTTGCACCTGTGTTAGATTGTTTGGTATATGACCTTAATTTCTTTTTGTAATCATTGTTGTTTTCTTGCTTGGTTTCTTGAGGTACGTTCGCCTGTTCGGTTGTATCCGAGGCTGAATAATTATTGGATAATTCCCTTGAAACTCGTTTTAAATGGTCAATATGAACTTGTTTCTCTTCGCCACTTGACAGTGACTTAATTAAAACTTTGTTTGCTTTTATGTTAATTACTCTGTATGGGCCCTCAAATTTTGGGGATAATTTATTGTCTCTCGTATTAATGATACCGTAAACAATGTCTCCTAAGCTGATAGGTGAATCTCTTGCCTTCTTGTTAAATGCCTCCGTCATTTCTTCCTTGGACATCGTTAATTGTTTTTTGACTCTTTTGTGAATGTCCTGGAATTCACGTAAACGGAGTTTAATCATCGTAATTGTATATGGGCGTACTATCACCTTCTAGGAGCTCATATGGTAGTTTTTTATCTGTTCCATATATAATGAAATGTGGTGTGTCACCTATGGATTTATTTATAGATCCATTAATTGAGGCTTCTACTCTGGGAATCCAATCATCCCAGCTTGCATAATTTTCACTGAGAATGTGTCGTAGCACATCTAATACTTTTTTATTTTGTCTCTCTACCAACCCATTCGATGCTGGGTGATAGGCTAAAACGTTAACCTTTTTGATGTTGTATTGTTTACACATTTCTTGTAAGATCTCAGAATTAAATTCTCCTCCATTATCACTTATTAGTACCTTTGGGGTAGTAAAGCGACATATTACATTATCTGTTATTGCCTTTGCTACTGTCTCTGCTGTCTTATCTTTAATTGGAGCTAAAATGTCATAACGGGAAAAATGATCTGTTGCTACGAATAAGTATAGGTTATTATTGTATGATAATGGCATCTTGAGTAAATCAACAGCGACAACGTCCCATGGCTGATGTGGTACAGGGTAATTACCCATCGGTGCAGGTGTGATTGGGTATCCTTTGTGTTTTGCACATGATTCGCATCTGTCTATATGATTGTTTATATCTTTTCGTAATGAAGGCCAGTAATAAAACAGCTGGGCTTGGTTGAATGTCTTATCCTTTCCAGGATGTCCTGCATGTGGGCTACCGTGTATCGTACGTAATACTTGGGGTATCATGTCATTAAGTACTACCAACTGGTTAGTATTTCTTTGGTGTTTTGGTTGTTTAGAGTTAATCTTGTATAATGTATTATTGACCATTGTGAATTGTTCGAGTGGGACATGCAGTTTGGGTAATTGTATGTCATCTCCACTTTCTAACTTGTATATAACTTTAGACCATATTGGGTCAAGTCTTTGTGCCTTTGCGATATCATCGTGGTTTGGGATATTTCCTTTGAGATCTAACGCCGCGACCTGAATTGTGTTCGGGTTCCTAGATAATGCATCAGCTACTATGTTCATTTTACCTTGTATATAATGAATTTGTACATTGTAGTTTTCAACTGTACATTTCCATCTTGCTCTCCTCCCAGAAAGGAGTTTTTCTTTAAACATACCCACCAGTGGTTTATGGTCGGTGAATAAGTGGATTTCGTAACCATATACGAAATCTAGAAACTTTTGTAATGCAAAAACCACTGCAAGTGCCTCTAAGTCTGTAGTGCAATAATTTTTCTCTGCACCTCTTGTTTGTCTGCTGGCAAATGCAATTGGTTGATTTTTTCCTCTTTTATCTTCCTGCATCAGTACAGCCCCTAATCCTTTAACTGATGCGTCTGTACAAATAAGAAATGATTTTGTGTAATCTGGATATGCTAAACAAGGTGCATTTGTTAGTTTAATTTGTAGATTGTTAAATGCCCTTTCTTGTTCTTCTTCCCATTGGAATACAGCATCTTTTTTGAGTAGTTGGAATAGAGGAAAGGCTATATGAGAGAACTGTGGTACGAATGACCTACAGTACCCAGCCAGACCTAAAAATTGTCTAACTTCGTCAGTCGTAGTGGGTTCAGGAAAATCTCTCACTGCCTGTATTTTGTCATCAGTGGTGTGAATACCATTAGAACTTAATTTGTGGCCTAAGAAATTTATTTCCTTAAAGCAAAATGTGCATTTAGAAAGTTTAATTTTTTAAATCAGCATCACTAAGCTTTTGTAAGAGTAAGTCTAATTTCCTGAGATGATCCTTAATATTCTTCGTTGGGATTATAATATCGTCAGGATAAACAAATATTCCTTGTCCTAAAATTCCGGACAATACGTAATTCATAAGACGCTGGAATGTGCCTGGGGCTGTCCTCAGTCCCATTGGCATTCTTGTATATTGATAATGGCCTCTGTTTGTCGAAAAGGCAGTGTATTTACGTGACTCCTGAGATACTGGAATCTGATAATAACCGTTTAGGAGATCGATGGTTGAGAATATGTTATTCTCAGGACCAATATTCTGTAGAACGTCGCTTAGCAATGGCATGGGAAATCTGTCTGGGACTGTGTGATTATTTAGTTTAAGGTAATCTACTACCGCACGCATTTCTCCATTTCGTTTGGGCACGAAGAATAATGGGGCATTCCACGGGGAGACTGAAGGCACAATAATTCCAAGTTTTAACATTCCATCGACATACTGATTTGCAAGTGTACGTTGGGAGTGTGGTATGCGGTAAGCTGGTACGAAAATTGGTGGTGTTTCTGGGTGCACATTAATCATGTGATTAATCAAGTTAGTACACCCTAATTGTTCTCCGGGCAATGCTACGGTGTCCCTGTGTGTTTCCAGCAGGGTTAACAAATCATTTTCTTCATCAAATTCACCTGAATGAATTAAATTCTCTTTTATTCTTTCTCTATCCGTAGATTTTATCTCACTTGTCACTTCAGCTATAACAATTTCCTTCACAGGGGCAGGACATTTTTCAATGTTAACTATTCAAGTCCCCTTTTTCAACTGAACTTCCCCATTCATGTGATTAATTATGAATATCTGAGTTTGCCCTTCGTCGTTCGTATGACATAATGCGTTTTCTACTGACAATCCCTTTACATAATTCTTCTAAGACAAGAACAGTACTATTCCGTAATTTGCTCTTTATGGTAACTTTCATGTAGGAATTAGGTGGTATAACTAAATCATTAGTGAGATGGGCTGGAAAAATTGATAAATCAGTACTGTTATCTGGGTCACTAATTCTGGAGGATGGGGTTGGTGGTGGGAGTGGATCTATACACTCATCTGTTTGTGTATGTTTGTTTAAGCCTTTAATATTACCAATTCTTTTTGGCTCTCTTTTACCAATCGGTGAGGGCTCTGAAGGTATTTCCTCTATGAATTCATTGTCAAAGTCTATTCCATTCATTTGTGGGAGTATAGTTATGTTCTCAGCTCTCATGGATCTTAAGCCCAGTAACATATGACCTTTAATTGCTAAGTTTTCAACGATATAGAAAAATGCAGAGAATGGTCTTGTAGTCTCTGTGAAACTGGTATTTAATCTTATCATACCTTTCACTGTAATTTGTTTTCCATCTACCGTGTATAAATCTAAATCAGTTTCATCCAGAAAAGTTACTTTCTTATTATTTTTAAGAATTCTATTTATTTCTTCATGTGTTATTAAGTTCACTGGAGAGCCTGTATCTAAAAATAAGGAAACGTTTTGATCCTCACATACAGCTGGTATCAAGATACACTCATTTCCCAACATGCCTCCTATGTGAATTTTAGACTTGTTTTTCTTTACGTTTGTTCGTTTTTTGTCATGACTTGGTCTTCCCCCGATTTGAACATAGAAACAATTTTTTGTACTGTTTTGCAATCACTGGTCCAGTGCCCTTGGTATCTATGATGCCTACAGTAAGGACCAAATCCTTGTGTCTTTTGTTTGTCCTCTTTTGCTTTGATAAAGCATTCATACCTTGTGTGTCCTGGTTTTGCACAATAATGACATAGAATGGACCTATCTCTTGACTGTGACCTACGAGGTGACTTCCCATATGTAGTGTTGTTTGTGGCGCGAGACCTGCTCAGGCTGCGCGAAAACTTATGAAACTGCCTGTAGCCTGGCGTCTGTGATCGAGGCCTCGACAGATTTGGTTGTTTGCTCTGCCTGCTTTCGGGTCGCGATCGATTTTGTTCTCTGTTTGGGGTCGGTTTAGATGTTTTCACAGCTGATACTGTCTCTGGTACCCTCATTCTACTAGAATGTGCATGTATGTCGACCATACCTGCTTTACTGCACTGCATCTCTACCTCGTTCATTAAGTCTAGTAAGCACATGCCTGGGGTGTACGCGATCGTCTTGGCGATCTTAAGGGTCCTATCAGGTAATTTCCACAAGGCAGCTACATAACCAATGATGTCCACGACGAGGTCTGGGGACATCTTTCCATCATCTGTTATCCAATTTGAGTTTTCCAAAGTAACTAACAATATTCTTTTGATTGTGGAGACATTAGCAGTTATTTCACTGAGCACATGGTTTGTAGTGTGCTCCCTTATAAGATCTACAATTTTATATAATTCTGGAATTATACCTGGCAAGAAGTTCATACCTCCAGAAAATTTCTTCAAAAATTCAGTTTTAAATTCATCATATGTCCTAGCTTTATGGAGCTTATCTGAACGCAATAAATTGCTTGCTAGACATATTTCCTGGCTTATGCAAGATGAAAAAATAGCAATTTTCTCTTGTTCATCTAGTATGTGTCGCTTGATGAACATTTGTTCGCACTGACTGACTAATGAGATGACATCAATGCGATCTTTGTCTGTGCCAGAGAATTTTGGGGCAGTTTTATCCTCATGATACACAAACACATGGGGTGTGGTTGTTAGATCGTCGGTATTTGTTTCTTGATTCATTTTCACTGTTTGCTCTGTTAATTTAACTTGGACTTGTTTATCGTTGTGTGAGGGAATGGTGGAATATGTTCGACCGGACCGGTGAACCCTGTTAAGTATATTGGCATACGTGTGCAAGTCAGTGACAAAGTCCTCACTTGCTACGTCAGAGGGGGTTTCCCACTCATCATCTGAAACTGCCATATTTGTTTCTTGGTCTTTAGTTTGTGGTGAGGTTTGTACAAGGGGTGGGTTGCCTTGGTGCTCTCTTAATTGTGAGTCTGTTGTTGTGGCTAATTGACTGTCATCTGTTGTGTTGCCTTGGTGCTCTCTTAATTGTGAGTCTGTTGTTGTGGCTAATTGTTTGTCATCTGGTATTAACGTGGGTGGTGGTGAAAATATTCCTGTCATTAAGATATGGTATTATGAAATACGCCTTTTGTTTATAAAATGCGTGACTTAAAGAACAGTGCCCCCGAAATATACCATAGTACCCCCAACGGCAGGGCAAGCCAAACACAGCTCAGTATGTCTGAGGATGCGCCGACACCCCCACACGGACCCCACGGGATAGCCGCCACAAGTCACAACCACTCCCGGCAACAGCAACATATGTCAGCCCAGGCCGTGCGCCCCTGTGTCACGCAGCCACCACACCGTCGCCGCCGTAGGAGAAGGACACTACTTTCATGGAGTGGAATTGTTGAGTCAGCTAGGGGTGGAGTTGTAATAGACACTTCAGACGGCGCCCCTCCGGTAGAGACGATCTATGGTCGCTCCCATCCTCGTGAGACGATCTATGGTCGCTCCCATCCTCGTGAGACGATCCATGGTCGCTCCGAAAGTGCTCCGGTAGAGACGATCTATGGTTGCTCCCATCCTCGTGAGACGATCTATGGTCGCTCCGAAAGTGCTCCGGTAGAGATGATCTATGGTCGCTCCCATCCTCATGAGATGATCTATGGTCGCTCCGAAAGTGCTCTGGTAGAGACGATCTATGGTCGCTCCCATCCTCGTGAGACGATCTATGGTCGCTCCGAGAGTGTCTTGGTAGAGACAACCTATTGTCGTTCCCTTCCTCGTGAGATGATCTATTGTCGCTCCGAAGGTGTGCAGAGAGAGGTAAGGAGAGAGACGTCCCTATGGCAGGAGACCAGAGCCCAGGCTTCCTGTCCCAGAGTGACTGTCATAAATGACTTTGTCGTTCCTTTGTGGTTACTTGTAGTTGAGTTATATATATATTAGACTTGTGGACGAGCGGTTATTATACTGGGGTAGCTTGTAGTAGATAATCTTCTTTCCCATTTGTCATGTAGTGACAGGAGAGGTAAAGAATAGTATGGGACTATTTTTATTTGTCTTGGAAATATTAACAAGTCTCTCACACAGAGCGGAGTATAAAGTACAGTCCCGCTAGCTATCTCTCTGTCTCGCTCTCTCTGTCTCTCTCTCAAGTTGCCAAGCCCTTCTCCCTGCGACCTGTCTCTTGTATGGCTTGTCTCCTTCTGAGCTCTCTTTCCTAAATTCTGGTGAAACAGGAGACGTATCACGTGTGTTCCTTGTGGATGGAAAGTTTAAGAAGCCTGTGTGTGAGTATCTGTGTATGTGTGTGTATGGTTACTAGGGCTTTGTTCACGGGTGGTTTGCTGACAACTAACTGCATCATCTCCTTACTGGCCACTGTCGTCAGCTTTCCTCAGTGTAATTTGCAAGCTCATTTCCTATTCCCAGGCTCGCATAGAGCTGTCTATCTATCTATTTATCTATCTATCTATTATGATTTGTAATTATAATATGGAGTTCTGATATCTGCTCGGTCACGTGAAAATGGCATACCATCGACAGTCAATAGTCCTAACATATTAATACACATTATATACACATTATAATGAACTTATAAGCTAATTAAGTGAAATACATAATATTGTAAAAGTAACATAATTGTATGAATATTGTATATATATAATATTTATAGTAAAAAGTGATTATTCAGTAATATTACATTTTAAACAAGTTGTATAAATATTTGAAAAAATGCATTAAAGTAAATTATTTAACTGTAATACAGTATGTACTTGGGTTATTGTAGTGAAATGCATACATGCAAGAAAAAATAATAGTTTAAAATTAAGATTATGGTAAGAGTTATTAATATTTCATTTAAAGATAATGGTACTGGTCTGCCATACATGGGTCATTCTTCTTTGTATTATATATATATATATATATATATATATATATATATATATAATTAATACTATATACAAAATATATACACTTCATTCAGGGTGGTTAACTTTGATGTTAACTCTCCTCCCACTAAATAATGACTCCAAATTAGCAATTCTTGCATGCATTCTGTGCATTGCGAACAGCAGTACTGCAACTACAATGCAGACGATTATAAAGACAGTAGGTGCTGGGCTATACACATAATATGGGTTGAACATACTCAAACTCAAATCTTCCCAGGGCTTCATTGTTTCATTGATCAGCTGCATAGTTTCAAACTTAGGTGAAGTCAGCTTAATACTTGTGCTCATGTTTAAGTTCATATCAGGCAGTGGGTGGAAATGTTTGTGTGTATGATTGAGAATGGCGTAGTGATTGATGGTGGATAAAGTAGACATGGCTGGTGTAAATACCGCACAGTAGTCTGGTGCTATGTATAATCCTGATGCTGATGTATGAGATGGTGGTATATCTGGACAGACTATGTAAACTGATGTGTTATGAGGGAAATAAAAAATGTGAGTGTTCAATGCGTTGATGGTGTACAAGTTTATCTGGAGCAAAAGTGAAGTTGCAATGATGATGAATATTGTCATTTCTGATGATAGCCATTTCACAAGGGACTGTATCAGTAGGCTGAAACGTGAAAATGTACGCAGGACAAAGATGAACAGCATGTAAGGATGTGCGGCACTTTCGTTCAATCGTTGACTCACTTGCGAAAGTGACAGTGTCCCGTCTCTTGGAGACCATGATGAGTTCGGTGTCTGTGTTGATGTTGATGATGACCAAAGTGTTGTTATTTTTATAGGGGAAGGGGTGTATTTGGTATACTGTGAACAGGTCTTCAGTGATGAATGGTACATGAACTACCACTGATGTTGGTGTTAGTGTTGTTTCTAAATATGGATAATATTGCATAAATTCCCTACTGCGGAACAACGGCTTTAATTTATGTTTATGTATGCCTTGACTAACTATCTGACGCAGCTCATGAACTGGGAGTAAGTCAATTGTGATCTTGCCATCACCAGCATTCGAAATTCCTTGCATAAGTGCCCTGAAACGATCTCTAGTGTTTTTAATTGTAGTAGAATCGTGTCAGTATGTTCTGTGATGATGGAGAAGTGTTGGAAAAGTGTAACGTTTCCCTCCAATTCATTTATTTTATCTACACTCTCGAGAGCTATGTTTTCTGCTTGTTTCAGATTTTTCACAATTGTCTTCATTGCTGAGTTCTGTCCTGTGATGAATTTATCTTGGTATGTTAGTACCTGAGCTATCTTATTAAATTTGTTGTTTATTTCTTTAAGGTCATCCTCTGTAGCCAATCCAAAGATGTTCCCAAGAACTGCGCCACCCAGGTCGAACAAACCGCGCTTTTTGCGAGTACGTGTGATGTTGTTCCTGTCGCTCAGTACCTCCGTTCCATAAGATGGGAGATCTTGGATCATGACGAGCATAGTTGACTTCGCCTGTTCTAGTTTCCATTTCGCTAACTTTACCATTTCATTCACTTCCTTGGTGTTATGTGCTTGTGAAACATAATTTCCTATCATGAAGTCCAGAGTTCGCATCAAGTCGCAAGTCTGTCTAGATAAGTAGGTAAGTCATACAAGTAATCTAGACTTATTTCAGTACTCATGACGTCCTTAACGATTGTAGTCGTGGCCGTTGGAGCTATGAGGCATCCTTGTCGTACTATATGTTTGGGGTCTAAGTGCGCATATCTCTTGCTATGTCGAGGAGAATCCATAGCATAAGTCCCTTCATCGTAACCTACCGAAAAAAAAAAAAATCTATTAATTTCCTATAATGCTGTGGTCGATGATAGTGATGATGTGCGTTATGGTTGATTGTTAATTCATTTATAGAAGGAGTTTAAATCGATATTTAATTCTCGTAAATGATGTACTGTAGATTTGACTGGAACAGTTGCACCTATGTTCGATTGTTTGGCATATGAAATTAATTTCTTTTTGTAATCATTGTTGTGTTCTTGATTGGTTTCTTGAGGTACGTTCGCCTGTTCGGTTGTATCGGAGGCTGAATAATTGTGTGATAATTCCCTTGAAACTCGTTTTAAATGGTCAATATGAACTTGTTTCTCCTTGCCTCTTGAAAGTGACTTAATTAAAACTTTGTTTGCTTTTATGTTAATTACTCTGTATGGGCCCTCAAATTTTGGGGATAATTTATTGTCTCTCGTATGAATGACACCGTAAACAATGTCTCCTAAGCTGATAGGTGAATCTTTTGCCTTCTTGTTAAATGCCTCCGTCATTTCTTCCTTGGACATCGTTAATTGTTTTTTTTACTCTTTTGTGAATGTCCTGGAATTCACGTAAACGGAGTTTAGAGTAATCATCGTAATTGTATATGGGCATACTGTCACCTTCTAGGAGCTCATATGGTAGTTTTTTATCTGTTCCATATATAATGAAATGTGATGTGTCACCGATGGATTAATTTATAGATCCATTAATTGAGGCTTCTACTCTGGGAATCCAATCATCCCAGCTTGCATAATTTTCACTGAGAATGGGTCGTAGCACATCTAATACTTTTTTTATTTTGTCTCTCTACCAACCTATTCGATGCTGGGTGATAGGCTAAAACGTTAACCTTTTTGATGTTGTATTGTTTACACATTTCTTGTAAGATCTCAGAATTAAATTCTCCTCCATTATCACTTATTAGTACCTTTGGGGTAGTAAAGCGACATATTACATTATCTGTTATTGCCTTTGCTACTGTCTCTGCTGTCTTATCTTTAATTGGAGCTAAAATGTCATAACGGGAAAAATGATCCGTTGCTACGAATAAGTATAGGTTATTATTGTATGATAATGGCATCTTGAGTAAATCAACAGCGACAACGTCCCATGGTTGATGTGGTATAGGGTAATTACCCATCGGTGCAGGTGTGATTGGGTATCCTTTGTGTTTTGCACATGATTCGCATCTGTCTATATGATTGTTTATATCTTTTCGTAATGAAGGCCAGTAATATAACAGCTGGGCTTGGTTGAATGTCTTATCCTTTCCAGGATGTCCTGCATGTGGGCTATCGTGTATCGTACGTAATACTTGGGGTATCATGTCATTAGGTACTACCAACTGGTCAGGATTTCTTTGGCGTTTTGGTTGTTTAGAGTTAATCTTGTATAATGTATTATTGACCATTGTGAATTGTTCGAGTGGGACATGCAGTTTGGGTAATTGTATGTCATCTCCACTTTCTAACTTGTATATAACTTTAGACCATATTGGGTCAAGTCTTTGTGCCTTTGCGATATCATCGTGGTTTGGGATATTTCCTTTGAGATCTAACGCCGCGACCTGAATTGTGTTCGGGTTCCTAGATAATGCATCAGCTACTATGTTCATTTTACCTTGTATATAATGAATTTGTACATTGTAGTTTTCAACTGTACATTTCCATCTTGCTCTCCTCCCAGAAATGAGTTTTTCTTTAAACATACCCACCAGTGGTTTATGGTCGGTGAATAAGTGGATTTCGTAACCATATACCAAATCTCAGAACTTTTGTAATGCAAAAACCACTGCAAGTGCCTCTAAGTCTGTAGTGCAATAATTTTTCTCCGCACCTCTTGTTTGTCTGCTGGCAAATGCAATTGGTTGATTCTTTCCTCTTTTATCTTCCTGCATCAATACAGCCCCTAATCCTTTAACTGATGCGTCTGTACAAATAAGAAATGATTTTGTGTAATCCGGATATGCTAAACAAGGTGCATTTGCTAGTTTAATTTTTAGATTGTTAAATGCCCTTTTTTGTTCTTCTTCATATTGGAATACAGCATCTTTTTTGAGTAGTTGGAATAGAGGAAAGGCTATATGAAAGAACTGTGGTACGAATGACCTATAGTACCCAGCCAGACCTAAAAATTGTCTAACTTCGTCAGTCGTAGTGGGTTCAGGAAAATCTCTCACTGCCTGTATTTTGTCATCAGTGGTGTGAATACCATCAGAACTTAATTTGTGGCCTAAGAAATTTATTTCCTTAAAGCAAAATTTGCATTTAGAAAATTTAATTTTTAATCCAGCATCACTAAGCTTTTGTAAGAGTAAGTCTAATTTCCTGAGATGATCCTTAATATTCTTCGTTGCGATTATAATATCGTCAAGATAAACAAATATTCCTTGTCCTAAAATTCCGGACAATACGTAATTCATAAGACGCTGGAATGTGCCTGAGGCTGTCCTCAGTCCCATTGGCATTCTTGTATATTGATAATGGCCTCTGTTTGTTGAAAAGGCAGTGTATTTACGTGACTCCTTAGATACCAGAATCTGATAGTAGCCGTTTAGGAGATCGATGGTCGAGAATATATTATTCTCAGGACCAATATTCTGTAGAACATCGCTTAGCAATGGCATGGGAAATCTGTCTGGGATTGTGTGATTATTTAGTTTATGGTAAACTACTACCGCACGCATTTCTCCATTTCGTTTGGGCACGAAGAATAATGGGGCATTCCACGGGGAGACTGAAGGCTCAATGATTCCAAGTTTTAACATTTCATCGACATACTGATTTGCAAGTGTACGTTGGGAGTGTGGTATGCGGTAAGCTGGTACGAAAATTGGCTGTGTTTCTGGGTGCACATTAATCATGTGATTAATCAAGTTAGTACACCCTAATTGTTCTCCGGGCAATGCTACGGTGTCCCTGTGTGTTTCCAGCAGGGTTAACAAATCATTTTCTTCATCAAATTCACCTGAGTGAATTAAATTCTTTTATTTTTTCTCTATCCGTAGATTTTATCTCACTTGTTACTCCAGCTATAACTATTTCCTTCACAGGGGCGGGACATTTTTCAATATTAACTATACAAGTTCCCTTTTTCAACTGAACTTCCCCATTCATGTGATTAATTATGAATATCTGAGTTTGCCCTTCGTCGTTCGTATGACGTAATGCGTTTTCTACTGACAATCCCTTTACTTTACATAATTCTTCTAAGACAAAAACAGTACTATTCCGTAATTTGCTCTTTATGGTAACCTTCATGTATGAATTAGGTGGTATAACTAAATCATCAGTGAGATGGGCTGGAAAAATTGATAAATCAGTACTATTATCTGGGTCACTAATTCTGGAGGATGGGGTTGGTGGTGGGAGTGGATCTATACACTCATCTGTTTGTGTATGTTTGTTTAAGCCTTTAATATTACCAATTCTTTTTGGCTCTCTTCTACCAATTGGTGAGGGCTCTGAAGTTATTTCCTCTATGAATTCATTATCAAAGTCTATTCCATTCATTTGTGGGAGTATAGTTATGTTCTCAGCTCTCATGGATCTTAAGCCCAGTAACATATGAGCTTTAATTGCTAAGTTTTCAACGATATAGAAAAATGCAGAGAATGGTCTTGTAGTTTCTGTGAAACTGAGATTTAATCTTATCATACCTTTCACTGTAATCTCTTGTCCATCTACTTTGTATAAATCTAAATCAGCTTCATCCAGAAAAGTTACTTTCTTTTTATTTTTAAGAATTCTATTTAGTTCTTCATGTGTTATTAAGTTCACTGGAGAGCCTGTATCTAAAAATAAGGAAACGTTTTGATCCTCACATACAGCTGGTATCAAGATACACTCATTTCCCAACATGCCTCCTATGTGAAGTTTAGCCTTGTTCTTCTTTACGTTTGTTCGTTTTTTGTCATGACTTGGTCATCCCCCGATTTGAACATAGACACAATTTTTTCTACTGTTTTGCAATCACTAGTCCAGTGCCCTTGGTATCTATGATGCCTACAGTAAGGACCAAATCCTTGTGTCTTTTGTTTGTCCTCTTTTGCCTTGATAAAGCATTCATACCTTGTGTGTCCTGGTTTTGCACAATGATGACATAGAATGGACCTATCCCTTGACTGTTACCTGCGAGGTGATTTCCCATAAGAAGTGTTGTTTATGGCGCGAGACCTGCTCGGGCTGCGCGAAAACTTATGAAACTGCCTGTAGGAAGGCGTCTGGGAACGAGGCCTTGGCGCGTTTGTTTGTTTGGCCTGCCTGATTTCTGGTTGCGATCGATTTTGTTCTCTGTTTGGGGTCGGTGTAGATGTTTTCACAGCTGATACTGTCTCAGGTACCCTGATTCTACCAGAATGTGCATGTGTGTCGACCACACCTGCTTTACTGCACTGCATCTCTACCTCGTTCATTAAGTCTAGCAAGCACATTCCTGGGGTGTACGCGATCATCTTGGCGATCTTAAGGATCCTATCAGGTAATTTACACAAGGCAGCTACATAACCAATGATGTCCACGACGAGGTCTGGGGACATCTTTCCATCATCTGTTATCCAATTAGAATTCTCCAATGTAGCTAATAAAGTTCTCTTGATTGTGGAGACATCAGCAGTTATTTCACTGAGCACATGGTTTGTAGTGTGCTCCCTTACAAGATCTACAATTTTATGTAATTCTGGAATTATACCTGGCAAGAAGTTCATACCTCCAGAAAATTTCTTCAGAAATTCAGTTTTAAATTCATCATATGTCCTAGCACGATGGAGCTTATCTGAGCGCAATAAATTGCTTGCTGGACATCTTTCCTGGCTTATGCAAGATGAAAAAATAGCAATTTTCTCTTGTTCATCTAGTATGTGGCGCTTGATGAACATTTGTTCGCACTGACTGACTAATGAAATGACATCAATGCGATCTTTGTCTGTGCCAGAGAATTTTGGGGCAGTTTTATCCTCGTGATACACAAACACGTGAGGTGTGGTTGTTAGATCAGCGGTATTTGTTTCTTGATCCATTTTTACTGTTTGCCCTGTTAATTCAACTTGGACGTGTTTATCGTTGTGTGAGGGAATGGTGGAATATGTACGACCGGACCGGTGAACCCTGTTAAGTGTATTGGCATACGTGTGCAGGGCAGCGGCAAAGTCCGCACTTCCTACGTCAGAGGTGGTTTCCCACTCATCATCTGAAACTCCCGTATTTGTTTCTTTATCTTTAGTGTGTGGTGAGGTTTGTTCAAGGGGTGGGCTGCCTTGAGGCTCTCTTAATTGTGAGTCTGATGTTGTGGCAATTTGTGTGTCATCTGGTGTGTTGCCTTGGGGCTCTCTTAATTGTGAGTCAGTTGTTATGGCAAATTGTGTGTCATCTGGTATTAACGTGGGTGGTGGCGAAAATATTCCTGTAATTAAGATATGGTGTTATGAAATACGCCTCTTGTTTATTTATGTCCTAGCAAAATAGATGAGTAAATAAGTTGAATATAGCTAATTTTAGCACTGAGAAGAAATGAGTAAGTATAATTTTACCCACTTGATACAGATCGTAGAGGTGTGTCGATACAAAAGTCGATCTCGGAAGAAAAATACAGGTTTGATTGAAGATCTCTTGATAATTCTAGTGGTGTGTTGATGGACGATATTACTCAGGAAATTCCATGGCCTGGTGCTTGTGGTGGTTAACAGCTGTCCCAGGCAAACCTCAGCATAGAACGTCGAATTTCCAACTTAACTGTGAAAATAAATGAGTATGAGTAAGAGCTATGTGAATAATGAGTAATGAGTAGTGGGTGAGAAGTGCCTGGTGTCAGTCACACGTTGCTTGGCATGGCAGACTCGCGTTGTGATGTCATCTCAGCACATGGTGACGTCGGCTTCCCACACTGGTAGCTGTGGTGAGTGAATGAGTAGCGATGAGTAACTTGAGTGAAGACGGGTGAGTAAGATGAGTTGTGAATATGGACTTGGTGTTTGCTTCGTCATCTTGACCTCTGCGTCAGCGTAGGTGGGAGAGAGTGGTGGGGGTTTGTGTGCTTGTTGCTTTGGTCTTTCCTCTTCTTTACTTGCTTTATTTTATATTCTTCTTGTTGCTGCTTGAAGTTACGTGAAGATTATAGAGTTGTTTTGTAGACTTGTAGGCTATTTGCTGTAAAACTCAAGCTAATCTTGTAGAGTCTCGCCTGCTTTTGTAGAAATTTGCTTTTGATTCGGAGACGATGTCCATAGATTCGCTGCTACCAAAGGTCATAAAAGACTTTGTCGTTCCTTTGTGGTTACTTGTAGTTGAGTTATATATATATTAGACTTGTGGACGAGCGGTTATTATACTGGGGTAGCTTGTAGTAGATAATCTTCTTTCCCATTTGTCATGTAGTGACAGGAGAGGTAAAGAATAGTATGGAACTATTTTTATTTGTCTTGGAAATATTAACAAGTCTCTCACACAGAGCGGAGTATAAAGTAAAGTCCCACTAGCTATCTCTCTGTCTCGCTCTCTCTGTCTCTCTCTCAAGTTGCCAAGCCCTTCTCCCTGCGACCTGTCTCTTGTATGGCTTGTCTCCTTCTGAGCTCTCTTTCCTAAATTCTGGTGAAACAGGAGACGTATCACGTGTGTTCCTTGTGGATGGAAAGTTTAAGAAGCCTGTGTGTGAGTATGTGTGTATGTGTGTGTATGGTTACTAGGGCTCTGTTCACGGGTGGATTGCTGACAACTAACTGCATCATCTCCTTACTGGCCACTGTCGTCAGCTTTCCTCAGTGTAATTTGCAAGCTCATTTCCTATTCCCAGGCTCGCAGAGCTGTCTATCTATCTATTTATCTATCTATCTATTATGATTTGTAATTATAATATGGAGTTCTGATATGACCCAGACAGGCCTCACAGCCTCCCCTGGTCTCTGTTCCATACGTCTGGCTCTGGAGCAGACGCACCTGATGGACCCCAGTGGAAGTCGCTGCCGCAGCCCTCCTTTGTCGGCGCCCCTAGACGCTGGAGACTGCAGCCCGCAGTCTCTCTCGGTTCTCCCCAGGACACCCGGGGGCGATCTCCCTACGCTCCCACGACGCCGTAAGGCCCTCACGACAGGCCGGGACTTATCACAGAGGTTCCTGGAGCTATTCGGCCCCAGTCCCGAGGGCCACACACCTGAGCCCAGCCCAGGAGTCACGGGTAGCCCAGGATGTGAGAGGACGCCCTTTCGAGTTATCCGTGCCCTCTCGGCACGCCTCGCATTGGCGGTGCCCCTAGCCCGGCAGGATCGCCGACGACATGTTCCTGCCTATCCCCCTGATGAATACGTGTGATACTGTAGTACGAGTGATTTAGGTTAAGTGTGATTTCCCCTAATATAAGTATTGTGCAGTGATTTCATATAGTGAATATCGGGGTAAATAAGGTCACAGTGAGAAGCTAAAGGACGAGTGTGTGGAACAAGATCTGATGAATTATGATTATGAGTTACATCCCTTTTATACAATTGGTAAGCCTGTGCCGCCTGGAGATTCCCCTATAATGACATACCTCCATTACTGTGAAGGAATATTGTGAAAGGGAGTATTAATGGTATTCTCTCCCTCCCCCACGCTACCCATAAATCTTGTTTATCACCCTCTCTCACTCCAATATCCCGAGTAAGTGTGAATCAAGAATAAAATCAATTACCAAAGTCCCTTGGCTAGTGGAAACCATATAAACTTCACAGCTAATATCTGCCGCTCTCCAGTATTACCATAACTTTCCCCTAGCCGTCACAAGTCACTCCCCGCACCTCCTCTATCTCCTCCTCGTGAGATTCAACCCCCCCCCCCGTGCCTCCCACGCGTGCCTATATTTACTGCACTCTTGATACACTAGGATTGATTGTGTTGTCATTACTATCAGAGAAGCAAGTATCCTGCGAGATACACATATCCTAGACAAGGTTTTGTATTGTTATGTATTGTGCTTTAATATCTGCTGATTTGTTCTGTCTGATTGTGGTAATATACGTGTAAAGGTTGTTGCCTAGAGTTTTTGTGTCCTGCCTCTCTTTATTGCACTAAGCTCCGGTCTCGAAAGAGGACCCCGCTCCACGTTAAGTGTAATAGGAACGAGAAGTTGAGCCTAATTTCACCTAGCATTACACTGGTGGCCAGCGGTGGTTCTAGACCCGGGCGTAAAAGAGAGGTAATCAGGAAATATTTGGCAAAATGGCAACTAAACCACACTTTCAGTTACCCAAGTTTGACCCCGACCAGTATGATATACACACATATTTGGCAATAATTAAACCCTTACTGGATATTGGCTTTGAAAATGACCAACAAAAAATTGCAGTCACACTACCACTATTGGGGAAAGCGGCGGCGAACATAGCGCCGAAAATCGTCCCAGAACTCACCTGGCAGAACTTAGTGCCGAAAATCGTCCCAGAACTCACCTGGCAGAACTTAGCGCCGAAAATCGTCCCAGAACTCACCTGGCAGAACTTAGCGCCGAAAATCGTCCCAGAACTCACCTGGCAGAACTTTACAAAGTTCACTGTACAAGCCATCACCCCATCATTGGGGAAAGTAGTGGCTCTATCCAAATTGGATAGTTTTTTCATTTGACGGGGATTTAGATAATACCCTGATACAGGCAAGACGCCTGGTTACTGCTGCCTATCTGGAGGCAGATGAGGAAACCCGGGATCAGCATACATTTAAAACTCTGCTCAGAGTACTCCCAAGTGTTGTGAAACAACACTTCACTATCCATGACCCAACAGGAGACATGGATAGAGATATACAGCTGATGCGGTGACCGCCCGCCCTTCTCCACAACAAATTAATGTTGTTAAGAAATTCCCCACCCGACCCCCGGCTTTCCCAGCCACACCGCGTCCACCTCTGCCTCACACCAGCCCAACCCCGACGCCTAGCCCGCCAAGGGCACACCCCTCCCGTCGGCGCCCCGCCCCGCGAGAAAACCCGAACCTAATTCTTATCAACCCGTGGGAATTCACAGCCTGCAACTCCCGATGCCCCCTTCATGACATACGGGACCAGATTAAAGCTGCTCACCGCAGAATCACAGCCCCAGGTTCGAGTAAAGTGTCCGCATTAGAAGGCGAGGCCCCAGGGGACGAGCTGACGCCCGTGGACGAGCCCCATTCAGGAGAATTAGAGCAGGAACAGGAGAACGAAAGCCTTAGCCAGCTGGATTTTTAGGCCCACCCCCGCACCAACCCACTGTGGCGGGGGCCATTACCCCTAAGTATCGCCCCCCAGTATACCACAGGATGAAAATAAACGGCGTGAAGGCCAGACTACTAGTCGATACGGGAGCGGCCAGGTCCTGCCTTTACAGCCACTATTTCTCCCGCTACAAATCGCGGTTTGGCCCACTCCGCCCTACTACCATTCACCTTGTGGACGCGGGGGATGGCCCCCTGCCCATCCGTGGGGAAACTCGGGCCCTACGGGTCGACACCCACCAGCCAGTGTCCACCCAACATCCATTCATCATTTTTGATTCCTCCTGCCAGAGTTATGACGGGTATTTAGGGCTAGACTTGCTCCAAAAGCTCGGAGCCACGATCGACTGTCGCCACCGACAACTCCAGTTCCGCCCCCCGCCCTGTTCCACCCCAGCTGTTTGCACATGCACGCCGCGGCCCAGGCCGGAGTATTAGCCCTCTTCCTCCCCCCAGTGCCCCCCTTCTTCCCCCCTTTTTCCACCCCCCTCTCCTCCCCCTCCCGTGCCTTTCCACCTCACTCCTGCCCCCTCTTTCCCTGCCACCATCTCCGCCGCCGTTACCATCCCCTCCCACCATGAGGCGTGGGTGCCCCTTAACAGGCCCTCAGGTCCATCCGTTTTGTTCTCCCCCCTCCTCCCCTCCGGACCCCTTTCTGCCTGCCTTGTGTCCCCCACCTTCCTCCCTCCCCACCACGCCGCCATCCGCATCACCAATCTCGTCCCGTCCCCTCTCACCCTCCCCAAAGGGCTTATCATCGGAGAGATGGAGGAAGCCGAGCCCTGTGCCCCATCCTCCTCCCACCTCCCCACCCCTCTACCCCCCATCCCTGACCATCTCGCCAACCAGCAGTCAGACACCTTACGCTGCCTCCTCCTGGATTTCCAGGATTTGTTTGCAACAGAACCAGCAGATATAGGGCATACCACATACCTGTCGCACGAAATCCATACGACAGGCCCACCTATACGACAACCTTCCTGATGCAAGAACCCACGACAGAGAAGAGGAGGACCGCCAGGTGCGCGAAATGGAAGAGGCAGGTGTTATCTCCCCCTCCACCAGCCCGTGGTCCTCCCCCGTCGTTCTAGTAAAAAAGAAAGACGGCACGATGCGATTTTGCATCGACTACTGCCATGTGAACGACATCATCATTAAAGATGCCACTCCCCTCCCCCGCATTGACGATTCCCTAGACTCCCTCTACGGGGTGTCTTGGTTTTCTACCCTCAACCTCCAGTCTGGATACTGGCACGTCCCCGTCCACCCAGACCATCGAGGCAAGAGTTCTTTTCCACCAGTAATGGCAAACATTACGAATTCAATGTTCTGCCATTCGGCCTCTGCAACGCCCCTGCCACTTTCTCCAGACTAATGGAATCTGTTTTGAGCGGCCTCACTTAGGAAATAAGTTTAGCTTATCTTGACGACGTCATTGTTTTTAGCCAGACCTGGGCCGACCACTTGCAGCGCCACCATTGAGTTTTCACCAGAATTCGCCAGGCAGGCCTCAAGCTACATCCTTCTAAATGTGTCCTGGCCACTAAGACTGTCTCATTCCTAGGACATACTATTTCCCAAGCAGGAATTTCCCCAGATCCCGACAAGCTCCGTGCCATAGCGGACATATCACCGCCGCAGGATGTCCACGGCGTCCGCACCTTCCTGGGACTCACGTCCTATTACCGTCGCTTCGTGAAGGGATTCGCGCAGATCCCTAAGCCTCTTCACGACTTGACACGAAAAGGGGAACCTTTCCTCTGGACCGAGGACCGGCGAGCTGCTTTTCAACAGCTAAAAGACAAGCTTGTCTCTGCCCCCATCGTGGCCTTCCCCGACTATGCCCTCCCTTTTTGCCTCTACACGGATGTATCTCTTACCGCGATAGGCGCCGTCCTAGCCCAGGTACAGGCCGGCAGGGAACACATCATTGCCTGCACCAGTTGCACTCTGAACCCAGCCGAAAAAAATTATGCCACCACCAAGCGAGAATGCCTCAGCATAATCTGGGCCCTCCAATATTTTAGGGCTTATCTTTCTAGGACCCAAGTCACGATAATCACCGACCACCAATCACTCCAGTGGTTGCACCAATCAGACTCCCATAACGCCCAACTCGTCCAGTGGCGTGACACCCTAGAGGAGTTTCAGTACGAGATTTCATACAGACCCGGAAAGCTCCACACCAATGCAGATGCCCTCTCCCGCCTCCCCATCCACGCAGTACAACCGGACCCCGACCTCCTACAACTCTGGCACCACAAGGAACGGCCCTCCTGGATCCCTGCTCACCTATTCCCCAAGTTGTGCCGACAGGGCAACCACCTTCTAACCCCGTCCAGAAACATCCTCTTGACCCCCGATGCGGCACGTGACACCCTGCGCCACCTCCATGCCCACAACGGCATCCACTTGGGCACCAGAAAATTACTACAGGTGTTCAATGATATTTACTGGGCCCCAAATCCCTCCACACTTGCCAAGGAAATTATCCAGACTTGCCGCGCCTGCGTGCTTGGAAAAGATATCGCCCGGACCGCCAGGCCATCAGGCCATATCACCACCCACAAGCCCTGGCAACTCCTGGCGATCGACGTAGTAGGCCCTCTTCCCCCTAAATCTGGATATAAATACGTGGTCACTTTTGTAGACACGTACTCCAAATTCGTAGTAGCTTGCCCAGCTAAGGAACATCATGCCGTCGTTGTCGCCGATACCCTGCTCCGACACGTGTTCCCTTACTTTGGCATTCCCCAAGCCATCCATTCCGATAATGCCCCCAAGTTCTCCGGAAAAGTCTGGGAGGAGCTAGCCAGGATTTTCGGGTACAAGATCTCCCACTCCCCACCATACTGGCCACAAGGGAATGCGGTATGTGAACGTAGCCATCGTACCCTTATCAATCAGCTGCGCACCAGAATCGAGGCTAGAAAAGATGACAATTGGCTGGCACATGTAAAAATTGTCCAGTGGGGAATGAATTCGTGCCCCCGAGAAGACGGGGTTTCCCCCCACAAAAGAATCTATGGAGAAACTCCCCTCCTACTACCCCTATGCCATCACCTGCAACCGCCCACTTCCACTCCCACTACAGACCCGGTACACCTGCTAAAAGGGCGGATATACCACATGCAAAAGAACCTGGACCTTGGACCCGACACAGCCACCAACCCATTCAACCCGGGTGACACAGTCGTCGTCGCCCAGCTCCCCACTCCCCACAAGCTCGCCCTCCATTTCACGGGGCCCCACACAATCACCAAAGTCCCCAACCCATACCAGGTAGTCGTAGACTATCACGGCACTCCCCGTACCCTCCGCAACCGTCACGTGCGGCCTTTCCGCACGCCCACCTCCCCCGCTCCGGCCCCACACCCCCAGCCCCCTCCGGCCCCCGCACCACCCTCTACAGTCATATATGAGTGCTATGTTTCCTCCTCACCCTCCCACTCTGTCCCCCCTACCATCTCCACCTCCCCGGCCACCACCACCCCCAGCACCTCACCTGACGCCTCCCCTGCCACCCCTCCCTCACCCTCACCCCTTCCCTCCATGGCCTCCCCCTCAACGCCCACTCCCACCTCTTCCGCCCACGCCACCACACCCTCACCACAACCTACTACCACCCCCCCTCCCCCACCCACCATCTGTACACCCACTCTGCCAATACCGCGCCCCACCGCACCCACAACACGCACAACAACCCGCCCATCCCATACGCCCACTTCTCCCCCCACCCTGACCCTCAAGACCACCACCACCCGCTCGGGCCGCCTTTCACGCCCGCCCGCCCGATACACACACACCCCTACACCACCCACCTCTCCACGACTTCACACCATCAAGCTACATCAGGCCCAAATCCCCTCTACCTGTACTCCCCAGAGACTCAATGCCGCATTACCATGGCACAAAACCCGGCCCTTACCCGCAGTATCCAGCATTCAGCTCCCAACCACACTGACAGCCACACCAAGCAAGATGAGAGTGAAGCGGGCCGTATGGGCACCTACCCTTGGCAGGAACCACAGACTCCGCGGGCCACACCACCTGCTAAACCTCCTCCAATCTACCGCCGCCACCTCCACACTCTTCCTCACCTGCGACCCAGCACAAGAAGAGAATCCCTACACTGTCGCCTGGCAAACTACACTGCAACACCTCCAGCCCGTGTACACCACCTCCAACACACAAGAGTTCCACCTCCAGCCACGAGGACGTGACTTTTTACAGGGGGAGAGTGGTAAAATGCGTGACTTAAAGAACAGTGCCCCCGAAATATGCCATAGTACCCCCGACAACAGGGCAAGCCAAACACAGCTCAGTATGCCCGAGGATGCGCCGACACTCCCACACGGACCCCACGGGGTAGCCGCCACCAGTCACAACCACTCCCGACAACAGCGATATATGTCAGCCCGGGCAGTGCGCCCCTGTGTCACATAGCCACCACGCCGTCGCCGCCATAGGAGAAGGACACTACCTTCACGGAGTGGAATTGTTCAGTCAGCTAGGGGTGGAGTTGTAATAGACACTCCAGACGGAACCCCTCCGGTAGAGACGATCTATGGTCGCTTCCATCCTCGTGAGACGATCTATGGTCGCTCCGAAAGTGCTCCGGTAGAGATGATCTATGGTCGCTCCCATCCTCGTGAGACAATCTATGGTCACTCCGAAAGTGCTCCGGTAGAGACGATCTATGGTCGCTCTGAAAGTGTTCCGGTAGAGACGATCTGTGGTCGCTCCCATCCTCGTGAGATGATCCATGGTCGCTCCGAAAGTGGTCCGATAGAGACGACCTATGGTCGCTCCCATCCTCGTGAGACAATCTATGGTCACTCCGAAAGTGCTCCGGTAGAGACGATCTATGGTCGCTCCAAAAATGCTCCGGTAGAGACGATCTATGGTCGCTCCCATCCTCGTGAGACGATCTATGGTCACTCCGAGAGTGTCTTGGTAGAGACGACCTATTGTCGCTCCCTTCCTCGTGAGAAGATCTATTGTCGCTCCGAGGGTGTGCAGAGAGAGGTAAGGAGAGAGACGTCCCTACGGCAGGAGACTAGAGCCCAGGCTTCCTGTCCCAGAGTGACCCAGAAAGGCCTCACAGCCTCCCCTGGTCTCTGTTCCATACAT
This sequence comes from Coenobita brevimanus, assembly GCF_032717465.1. NCBI lineage: Eukaryota > Metazoa > Arthropoda > Malacostraca > Decapoda > Coenobitidae > Coenobita > Coenobita brevimanus. The sequence goes on from NC_137021.1 coordinate 22,288,231, forward strand.
CTGGCTCTGGAGCAGACGCACCTGAAGGACCCCAGTGGAAGTCGCTGCCGCAGCCCTCCTCTGTCGGCGCCCCTAGACGCTGAAGACCGCAGCCCGCAGTCTCTCTCGGTTCTCCCCAGGACACCCGGGCGCGATCTCCCTACGCCCCCACGACGCTGTAAGGCCCTCACGACAGGCCGGGACTTATCACAGAGGTTCCTGGAGCTATTCAGCCCCAGTCCCGAGGCCCACACGCCTGAGCCCAGCCCGGAAGTCACGGGTAGCCTGGGACGCAAGAGGACGCCCTTACGAGTTATCCCGTGCCCTCTCGGCACGCCTCGCATTGGCGGTGCCCCTAGCCCGGCAGGATCGCCGACGACATGTTCCTGCCTATCCTCCTGATGAATACGTGTGATACTGTAGTACGAGTGATTTAGGTTAAGTGTGATTTCCCCTAATATAAGTATTGTGCAGTGATTTCATATAGTGAATATTGGGGTAAATAAGGTCACAGTGAGAAGCTAAAGGACAAGTGTGTGGAACAAGATCTGATGAACTATGATTATGAGTGACATCTCTTTTATACAATTAGTAAGCCTGTGCCGCCTGGAGATTCCCCTATAATGACATACCCCCATTACTGTGAAGGAATATTGTGAAAGGGTGTATTAATGGTATTCTCTCCCTCCCCCACGCTACCCATAAATCTTGTTTATCACCCTCTCTCACTCCAATATCCCGAGTAAGTGTGAATCAAGAATAAAATCAATTACCAAAGGCCCTTGGCTAGTGGAAACCATATCAACTTCACGGCTAATATCTGCCGCTCTCCAGTATTACCATAACTTTCCCCTAGCCGTCACAAGTCACCCCCCGCACCTCCCCTATCTCCTCCTCGTAAGATCCAGCCCCCCCCCCCCCCGCGCCTCCCGCGCACGCCTATATTTACTGCACTCTTGATACACTAGGATTGATTGTGTTGTCATTATTATCAGAGAAGCAGGTATCCTGCAAGATACACATATCCTAGACAAGGTTTTATATTGCTATGTATTGTGCTGTAATATCTGCTGATTTGTTCTGTGTCTGATTGTGGTAATATACGTGTAAAGGTTGTTGCCTAGAGTTTTTGTGTCCTGCCTCTCTTTATTGCACTAAGCTCCGGTCTCGAAAGAGGACCTCGCTCCACGTTAGGTGTAATAGGAACGAGAAGTCGAGCCTAATTTCACCTAGCATTACAGTTTATTTATGTCCTAACAAAATCTATCTATCTATCTATATACCTAGGCTGCTTCCCCCAAGGAAAGGGAGGTAGCCGAGACAGGACGACTCACTCTCCATTTACTCATCCATTCAAACACATTTATTCGCATCTTAGCCCCAAAGGGGAGAACGGACAGATCCTCACCGCACCACACCGCACAAGGGTCAACTGCGCAATGCAATCAGTGACATCCGCAGCAGGGCCCTACAGCAGAACTGGTTTACCCCTGCCACATCATAATAGACCCATCCCCTTACCCGCACCTGACCTGACTAGCTGATCAGACCAAATGCGGGAGAATATCCCCTCAGGGCTGCGTCATCACTTATTCATTCACAATTTCTCTCCATTTATTTCTGTCACGCACAGCCACTCTTCCTTGCTCAACAGACATCCCTCTCGCATCCAGCGCTCTCTTCACACTGTCCATCCATCCTATTCGTGGTCTTCCTCTCAGCCTTACACCTCTCACATCAGATCTAGTTATCTTTTTCACCAATCGCTCATTATCCATTCTCTCCATATGCCCAAACCATTGCAACACCCTCTGCTCAACTCTACCAGCCATCTCCCGAACAACTCCAGTTCTCCTTCGCACTTCATCATTTTGCACTCGATCCATACGCGTCATTCCACACATACTCCTCAGACATCTCATCTCCATTACATTCAAACTTTTCCTCTCTGCTACACCCATATTCCATGTTTCAGCCCCATATAATGCAGTTGGTACCACAACACCCTCATACAGCCTTCTCTTTACATCCATTCTAAGCGAACGACATTTAAACACTTTTTCATTCCTCCCAGCACCTTTCCTACTTCATTTATTCTAAACTTCACTTCTGCATCTATTCTTCCATCCACAGCAACATGTGACCCTAGATATTTAAAACAATCTACCTCCTCAAGCAACTCACCATTCAAAACTATATTCATCCCCCTACCATCTATCAACCTCGTACACTTCATCACTTTACTCTTATTCTCATTTACTTTCAATTTCCTCCTTTCACACACCCTTCCAAACTCCTCTACCAACTGTCTCAATCTCTCCTCTGAATCAGTCACCAGTGCAGTATCATCTGCAAACAGCAGCTGCTTCAGATTCCACTCTCCTCCATCATCATTTACCAGACTCAGACCACCTAAAACTCTTGCATTCACCTCCCTTACAACACCATCCATGTAAATATTAAACAACCAAGGCGACATCACACATCCCTGTCGCAGCCCCACTCTCACGGGAAACCAATCACTCACAGCATTTCCCACTCTTACACATGCTCTACTATTTACATAAAAACTTTTCACCCCTTTTAGTAACCTACCATCAAGTCCATACAGTCATAAAACAGTCCACAAAGCCTCGCTATCAATTCTATCATACGCTTTCTCTAAATCCATAAATGCCCAAAACACATCCTTGCCTTTCACTAAATACTTTTCACACACTTGTCTCACAGCAAACACCTGATCAACGCATCCCCTCCCTCTCCTAAAGCCACACTGCTCATCACTAATCACTCCCTCTGTACCCTCTCTAACTCTCATAATTAACACTCTACCATACACCTTACCTACAACACTCAACAGACTTATACCCCTAAAGCTAGTACATTCATACTTATCACCCTTGCCTTTATACAACGGGACCACACAAGCACTTGCCCAGTCAATTGGCACCATACCTTTCTCAAAGCACACATTCAACAATCTTACTAACCAGTCAACAATAGTCACTCCACCACCCTTCAGGCATTCCACACCACACCCATCCATACCTGCAGCTTTCCCTGTTTTCATCTCCTTTACTGCGTTCTCCACTTCCTCCTTCGTGATCAAAGAATCATTCAACTCTCCCAACACATTTATTCCTTGCACCCTTCCATCTGCCACAATCTCAGCCACCCTTTCCTCCTCTACATTTAATAATCTTTCAAAATACTCTGCCCATCTCTTCCTTACTGCATCCATCTCAATTAACATCCTTCCATCCTCTGCTTTTACTCGTTCTTCCTTCCCAGACTCTCCCTTTCGCACCCTTTTCACCTCCTTCCAAAACATTTTCTTATTCTGTTGAAAATTCTCTGTCAGTCGCTTACCCCACCTCTCATCTTCTGCCACTTTAGCATCACGCACAGCCCTTCTCGCTCTATTCCTCTTTTCCTTATACCTTTCACATGACATCTCATCCTTCCTCTGCAGCCACACTTCATATGCACGTCTCTTCTCAGCCACAGCCATACTTACTTCCTTGCACCACCATTCACTTCCTTTTCTTACACCACCACCCACACGTCTCGCACCACACACCTCTTCTGCATGCACCACCACAGCACTCTTAAACAACTGCCATTCCTCCTCCACGCTGCCATTTTCCCGATCTTTCACTGCGTTCCACTCATCTTTCAATTTCTCCTGATACTCTATCTTTTTCTTTCTTTTATCCAACTCACTCACTTTCAAAACCTCCCTGCCACACCTAACCCTCCTAGCTCTCACCCATCTCTTACCTACTCTTAACTTTCCCTCCACCAGGTAGTGGTCAGACATACCTCCACCCTCCCCTCTCAGAACTCTCACATCCAACAATCTTCCTATTACATTCCTAGACACAACCACATAGTCCATCAAGGCTCTATCAACAACCCTTCCACCCTCCTGTCTCACCCATGTATACTTATAAATATCTTTCTTCTCAAACAGCGTATTCCCAATCACCATCTCTCGCTCAGCACACATCACTATCATTCGTTCCCCATTTTCATTTCTTCCAGGCACACCATGCATACCAACTACTCCTTCAACTGCTACATTTCCCACTCTAGCATTCAGATCTCCCATCATTACCACATTCACATTCGCTCCAAAACTCTGCAGACACTCATCAACATCATTCCAGAAAGACTCCCTCTCTTGCTCATCCCTTTCACTACCAGGCCCATATGCACTCACAAACACCCACAACTCACGTTCAAATTTCGCTTTCACCCACATCAGTCTCGATGACACCTCCTTCCATTCAATCACACATTGCTGTACTTCCGGACTCACTAACAAGGCCTCACCTTCTCTTGCCCTTCCTCTATCAACACCTGACAATCTTCCATTCACACTTCCAAACATAGATTCCCCCTTCCCTTTCATCTTTTTCACTCAAAGCTAACACATCCAACTTTCTTCTCACAAACATTCTCCCAAAATCCTCCCTTTTAGCCTCAATCGTACTACATCCACGCACATTCATAGACCCAATCTTCAGGGTACGGGGATAACTCCATCCCCCATCCCTTTCTCTGGCCTGTCTCTTTTTAGGAACTAAAAAACAGAGGAGGGGGTCCCTAGTCCCCTCACCCCGCCCCTTTTAGTCGCCTTTTACGACACGCAGGAAATACGGTGGCAGTATTCTTCCTAACACAACCTGGCCGCAGAGTAGTAGTACCACCCCATAGTGCGGCCAGGTTTTGTCCCTCCCGCCACAGGGTGTATAGTGAGTGTATATGTGTATATATGGGAATAAGTAAAAAAAGTTGAATTTAGCTAATTTTAGCACTGAGAAGAAATGGGTAAGTATAATTTTACCCACTTGATACAGATCGTAGAGGTGTGTCGATACAAAAGTCGATTTCGGAAGAAAAATGCAGGGTTGATTGAAGATCTCTTGATAATTCTAGTGCTGTGTTGATGGACGATATTACTCAGGAAATTCCATGGCCTGGTGCTTGTGGTGGTTAACAGCTGTCCCAGGCAAACCTCAGCATAGAACGTCGAATTTCCAACTCAATACTGTGGAAATAAATGAGTATGAGTAGGAGCTATGTGAATAATGAGTAATGAGTAGTGGGTGAGAAGTGCCTGGTGTCAGTCACACGTTGCTTGGCGTGGCAAACTCGCGTTGTGATGTCATCTCAGCACATGGTGACGTCGGCTTCCCACACTGGTAGCTGTGGTAAATACTGATTAGCGATGCTTAAGCTGGGTGAAGAAAGGTGAGTAAGTCACGTTATAAATGTGGCTCTGGTGTTTTGCTGCGTGTCTTGACCTCTGCATCAGCGATGGAGGTAGGTGGAAGAAAGTGGTAGGGGTATGTTAGCTTGGTGCTTTAATATTTGCTTTTCTTTACTTACTTTGTTTATTATTCTTCTTGCTGCTGCTTGAAGTTACGTGAAGATTATAGAGGTGTTTTGTAGACTTGTAGGCTATTTACATTGTAGGCTGGATTTTGTAGGAATTCACTGTAGAACTGAAGCTAATCTTGTAGAGTGTCACCTGCTTTTGTAGAAATTCACTGTTGATTCGAAGATGAGTTGCGTTCTTTCGCTGCTACCAAATGTCATAAAAGACTTTGTAGTTACTTGTAGAGAAGTTATATATTAGACTTGTGGATGAGCGGTTGTTATACTTGAGTTGTTTGTAAGTAGATTATCTTGGTTCCCATTTGTCATGCAATGACAGGAGAGGTAAAGAATAGTATGGGACTATTTTTATTTGTCTTGGAAATATTAACAAAATCTCTCACACACGAGTGAAGTATAAGTAGAGTCCCGCTAGCTACCTCCCTGTCTCGCTCTCTCTCTCTCTCTTCCAAGTTGCTAAGCCTTTCTCCCTACTACCTGCCGATTCTATGGCCTCTCTCCTTCTGAGCTCTCTTTCCTAAATTCTGGTGAAATAGGGGTCGTGTCACGTGTGTTACACTGTGGTTGGAAAGTTCCAGAAACCTGTGTGTGAGTATGTGTGTATGTCACTAGGCTTTGTTCTCCTGCTATTTCACTGACAAATTACCTGCATCATCTCCTGACATTGCTACTTCCTAATCTATCGTCAGCTTTTCCTCAGTTTAACTTGCAAGATCATTTCCCATTCCCAGGCTCGCATAGAGCTGTCTATCTGTCTATTTATCTATCTATCTATTATGATTTGTAAATATAATATGGACTCATAACACAAGCGTTATTCTGTTTGGCCAGCAAGGTGCCGTAATGGGTGTTAGATAGGATAGTAGCCCCTGCCGGCAAAGACTAGGAAACCAGTGTTCTGTATATTGTATGCAGAGTTTGAGGGAGTGTTTCTTTTTGTTTGCCTTAAGTTTGTCTCTGCAAGTGCCTTGAATTCGCTAAGTCTGGGGTGCATCGTCTCTTTATTCTTATGTGGTCCTTGAAGATGTGCCCAGTGTCATGAGTTACTGCAACTCCAAAGATCTTAGTGAAAGGGTCTCATGGCACAGATTCATCGTTAAGTGTGATGTTAGGGGTGTATCTATGTTCGTGATTGTCACTAGGCCACACCACACACTACAATATCTTATAAAGTCGCAGCTCATCTCGTGAAAACAGAAATTTACTAATGCTATGCTTCTCCCACTAGACATGTGTTAAACCAATATAGTACAGTAGTTCTCGTTCTTTTTTCTTGCACAAATGCATATTGCTCCACTGCTATTTATCTTCTAGCCTTCACTCATATTCTCTTCACTGTCACTTATAAAATAATCTTCGCAGTCTGACTTATTATGCTAATCGTATGATGTTTATTACATTCCATTGCACCGTGGACTTTCTGTATTACCAAATGTTGACTTTCACATCATATCCATCGACTCTCCATTATTATAAATAGTATTTGCAAACCCTCGTATCATTTGTACAGCAAATTCCCCAGTACTCTCAACTTTTCCACTGATATCATAATCTTCGACTGCTTTCCCTGTTTTCATTCATTTCATAACTTCTTAAACCTTGTCTTCAATTTTCCTGGTCCCTTTGTCCCGAATATTCATTCAGTTCCTCTGTGCCTACATGAAAACTATTTCTGTATATTTCTTCAATCTCTCCAACACATCTTCCACCTCCATAGGGACTGTACCGTCATTCATTTTAATGGCAATTCCGTTTTTCCACGTTCTCTTTCCCGTCATCTCCTTTATTAACTCATACCTCCTTGATCATCTGCTTCTTTACACTGGTCATTCAACGACTTATACTTTGCTTTAGCACATTCCATTGTAATTCTCTTATCAATCTCGTTATAGTTGCTAGGGTCTTGTATCATACACTTTCTCCTAACCATCAGTTCCAGTATTTCGTCAGTCACTTGTATTCTTCCAACCGCTCTCCTTTTTTTGGGGGGATAGGTTCCGCATTTGCTCCTTCAAATGCTCTCTGCATCTCTAACTCATTGCTGTTCCTTGTCATCTCTATCCGTGTCTCAGTTCAGTACTTCATATTTGATTCTCATTTCCACGTTCTATCTCTCCCTCAACCTCTCATCTCGTTTCAGTAACTCAAAGCACCTCTTAGGTTTTCTTGTGGCCTGCTTCATTTACTTGAGTCTTACCTCCACTTTGACCACACTTGGCACATGGTCACTGTTACAGTCAGCCCCTGAGTGCGTTTAACTAGTTGTACAGCATTCCTAAATCCGTTATGTATTGTTTCCATTAGTTCGGTTACTTCATGGATCCTCTTGACCTCTCCATGTCCAAAGACGTCTTGGGTGGTGACCAAATAATTTATTCATTATAATAAGTCTGTTTGCGTCACTTCATTGCACCCACCTGCCTCCCCACTCATTCCTCTGTCCCAGCATAAACGCACCCACTGCCTCCCCTTCTTGTCCTTCACTCGCCTTAGCGTTTATATCTCCCATCACTACAACAACCTTCATTGATTTACACTGCCTGCTCGCCTTCAGCCATTACTGTCATGTAAAGACAGGAGCAAGAAACGCGCGCACACACACACACACACACACACACACACACACACACACACACACACACACACACACACACACACACAAGAAATTATTATAAGATTAAACCTCGGTCGAAGAAAGAAATGTTAGTAGTTTAAGAGCATGCGCAAAGAAACTTAACAATAATAATAATAATCTATCTATCTATCTATCTATTGCCAGACGCCTCAATCCCGTTTGGGGTGGCCACAAACAAATCGCCTCCAAGTCGCCCTGTCCCCCGCCATTTCACTGCCCTGCTCCCAACTCACACCCCCCTCTCTCGTATACCTCTCCACCCCATCCCTCCATCTCATCCTCGGCCTCCCCCTCCCTCTTCCCCCCTCCACCTCACTCACATACACACTCTTCGTCAGTCTTTCACCCTCCATCTACTACTACTACTACTACTACTACTACTAATAATAATAATAATCTATCTATCTATCTATTGCCAGACGCCTCAATCCCGTTAGGGGTGGCCACAAACAAATCGCCTCCAAGTCGCCCTGTCCCCCGCCATTTCACTGCCCTGCTCCCAACTCACACCCCCCTCTCTCATATACCTCTCCACCCCATCCCTCCATCTCATCCTCGGCCTCCCCCTCCCTCTTCCCCCCTCCACCTCACTCACATACACTCTCTTCGTCAGTCTTTCGCCCTCCATCCTCTCCACATGGCCAAATCACCTCAATGTGTTCCTCATAACGCGTCCTATCACATCCACATCAACACCACAACGCTCCTTTATATCCTCATTCGTCAGCCTGTCTCTCCATGTGACTCCACAGGCACCTCTTAAATAACTCATTTCCACTGCTCTTACTCTTGACTTGTGTCCTTCCATCAACGTCCAAGCTTCACTTCCGTACGTTAGAGTTGGTATCACAATACTGTCATGTAGTAACTTTTTCACTTCCATGCTCACTTCCCTGTTTCTTATCACTGCTTTCAAAGAACCAGCAACCTTTCTTCCCTGCTGTAGCCTTTCAAGCACTTCACCCTCCAAACCTCCATCCTTACTCATCACACTACCCAAGTACTTAAACGTACTCACATTTTCCAATTCCTCACCATCCAACGTCGCTATACATTCACTGACTTCACCTCTCTCAAAGACCATCACTTTACTCTTCCCTACATTCACCTTTAGATTCCGTTTCTTACACACTCTCTCAAACTCATCCACCAAGCCTTGCAGCTCCCCTTCGTCTTCACTCAACAACACAGTATCATCTGCAGACAACAGTACAGGGAGTTTCCAAACACTATCCTCTCTCACCAGGGCCACTCCAACATCCACTACCCTACCTTGTACCTCTTTTATTACCCCATCCATGTACAGATTGAACAACCATGGAGACATAACACATCCCTGTTTCAAACCAACTTTCAAAGAGAAAGATTCACTTAGTTCACCATCCACACGCACTGCAGCCTTCGCACCATCGTACATACTCTTCACAGCATTCAACAACTTCCCATCTACTCCATATATTCTTAACACTTTCCACAATCCTTGTCTATCCACTCTGTCATATGCTTTCTCCAAATCCATGAAAGCCACATACAACTTCTTTCCCTTCTCTAGAAACTTTTCCACTAAAGATCTAAGAATGAATATCTGATCTACACAACCTCTTCCCTTCCTAAAGCCTCCCTGTTCTTCTCCAACTAATTTCTCTGTTCTTTCTCTAACTCTGTCAATAAGTATCCTACCATACACTTTTCCTATTATACTAAGAAGACAAATGCCCCTATGATTACCACACACTTCTTTTTCCCTTTTCCTTTGTACAAGGGAATAATTATACCTGACTTCCAATCCTCCAGGACTCTACCTTCCTCCCAGGCCAATCTGCACATCTTCCACATCCATTCTACTACTATCTCTAAATCTAAAAATAGCAGTAGTAGTAGTAGTAGTAGTAATAGTAGTAGTAGTAGTAGTAGTAGTAGTAGTAGTAGCAGTAGTAGTAGTAATGTAATACAGGAGAAAACATTTCATGTATTTTAGTATTGCTGCCCTCAGAGTGGCTATCATTTTCTTCGGGTCTAAACTGTGATGGGCACGAAGTAGTTTCACCGTAACTATACACTAAAGACCTTAAATAAAATGTATTTAATATGTTATATAGTACCCATTTTTAAATCTATTTAAGTACCGTACTGAATACCATTACATTAAAATGTATTTCAATGCATCTGAGATGCTTTTTGAAATGTTTTTAATAAGATCATTTCTCCGAGACAAGTCATCTGTTGGTAACATCAGGTTGCTAAGGTGACTAGTTTAAATGTTTGAGCGAGGGGACAGAACCAAGCAGCTAGAGTGAAAGTTGAATATTAGGGGACTCTAGGAAGAATGTCTGGACAAGTCTGAACATAGCGAGAGAGTATTTCTGGCTCTAGATAGATAGGGAAAAGTGAGGACTGTAGGAGTAAATGGGGTGGTTCAACAGTGGGGTGAACCCTTTGAAGAGCATAGGAATGGTAGTGCCCTGCTGGTCGTTTGCGCAGAGAGAGGCTTGGCAATAATTCATTACCTTTTCAGTCACAGGCTGATTCACAGGTATACTCGTACATGGCGAGTGATAAAGGGGATAAAAAGTAAACTGGATGAACATAAGCCATTTATGTTCAGTCATTTTTTAATGTGTATGAGGATGACTGAATGACATGATTTGTGCATTACACTCGAGTGTAGAGAGTTGGAAAAGTTGTTTGTCTGATCACCACACCGTAAAGTCAAAGTCAGGGGTACAAAAGCTATGAATGAAAATAAAGAGGAGGGATACAGGTGGGGGCAGTTGCTGCAAAGAGAGAAGATGACCTAAAGGAGGAGAAAGAAATGTAGAAGTACATGAAAGAAATGAATGAGAGAGTAGGCATATATGATCTGAAGCAGATGCTGGGGGTGGAAGGTATGTACTGTATAAGGAGTATATAAAAGAATTTTGTGTGGCATGTGAGGTAGTGCGTTTGATCAGTATAAGTAAGGAGGTGGAAGGAACGGCGTCTTGGAATTAGGAGGTGAAAAAAGGTCCGGACGAGGAGAAAGCATACAGTGATTGGATGGGAAGTAGAGGAATAGGCTCAATAGTGAATGGGAAGACAGAAAACAGAGTTGTATGGTCAGAAGACGAGAGAGTTAAGAATGCTAATAAAATATGAATTTAAAAAATATTATGGAGGACGAGTTTGGGGAAACCTACGTACAAAATGGAGGGAACTTGAAACTGTTATGAGAGGAGGTAAAAACAAAAAGTCAAGGTGATAAGAGAAGTCCCAGAGGGATATAACACAACAATGGTAGGATGCTGGTGGAGAAAGACGAGTTAGTGATCAAAGGAGGGAACATTTTACTTTGTTGAATAAAGAGAACGAAAGTAGCGCATGTATACTGTAAGTGGTTGCAGAATGGTCGGGAAAAGTGAGAAGGGAATAAAGGAAGAAATAACTTTCATATAGCTAATACCTTATCGCATGTTTAAGATGTTCTGAAGGGATGGGCTTCTTTATTTAGCTATGGCTATCTTAAGTAGATTGTTACACGCGCTCCCGATAACAAGAGCGATTTAGTTTTGCTCAGTGTGTGTGTGTTGGGTGGTTGGGTGAACAAATTACTCAGTTTTGATCTGATATAAACCAAATTTTGGTGATGGGCTGAGGGCCTTCGCAGGGCTTGGCGTATTCTTTTAAAAAACCAAAGATCAAAGCTCAAGATCACACAGCTAGGTCATCTTACATAGTATGAGTTTGATTCATCCCAAACTTGGAGGAAGGTTTCGTGGTAAGACACAAATAACATTAAACTGTGAGACCAGTCAGTTAAAGGACAAGGTCATAAGGCATGTTCAAAGGATCGGTCCTATAACTGCAATGGTTATTATTCGACTTAAATCAAGCATATTCGAAACCCTGAAAATCAGACAAGGATGAAAGCCGAGGTCACAGGCAAGGTCAACTCAGTTTTTATCCCATTTGGACCAAACTTGGTAGAACAGTGGAATGTCAGGCGAGGATGATTTAATTTGCTTATGAGAACAATCGGTCAAATGGCAAGATCACAGGGCAAAGTCAAATGTTTGTCCCTTAGACCTGCCGTAGGGTACGGGTGTTGCACTTCTTGAGTGCTCCTTCTTGCTAGCTACGTGAAGACTTTAAACCTCAAGAGTTAAAAAATATCTTATCAGCTACAGTAAGTCAGGATTTGTGTCGTAGGTTAATTTATTCAGAGTGACTCCTCAAGATTTTCTTCATATCAATGATCACGATTGTTTCGATATATTAGAGTAGAACAACAAAAACATAAGAGGGTCTCTGCACCTTCCTTCCTTTCTTCCACGTTTATAGACAAACCGTAGATCCTACAGGATATTTATTGCCAGTAGTTACTGCTTATGAATGAATCATCAGCTTTTAATACAGTCAGTGCATGATTTCTCTCTCTCCGCCACCCCCCACACACCTTGTTGGTGTTCATGTTCACTTATTAAGAAATATGTCAACACCCACAATTCAATGAACTTGTTACTGTGAGACAGGTTTTCTTCAGCTTATAAAAATGAAACAAATGATTTATTGATTGTTCTCAGTTTGAAACATAGCATCTTCCACCAACTAGTGTAAGGTTTCCCGTTTGTGCCAGGAAATTCGCGAGGTCTTGCAGGATGTGAGAGGTGCCATAAAGGAACTGAGGGGGTGGCGAGCCAGACCCCGGCACTGCAAGGATCTGTTGGCATCTGGTGACACTGGGCGAGGGGTACGGGAGGTTTACCCTTACCCTGGTCGCCCTCACGACACGGCGACTGTCTTCTGTGATCACATGGTCGACGGCGGTGGCTGGACTGTCTTCCAGCACCGTACCAACGCCACCTCTACCCGCGAGGACTTCTACCGCACCTGGGTCGAGTATCAGTTAGGCTTTGGAAATCTAGAAAGCGAGTTTTGGCTGGGCCTCGACCTGTTGCATACACTCACCTCGTGGTCTCTACAGGAACTGAGAGTGGACCTGGCAGATTTTGATGGAGCACAGCGCTATGCCAAATATGGCATGTTCAGTGTGGGTCCAGCCAATGACAACTATCGGCTTAGTGTTGGCAGGTAAACCACACGTATATGGTTCTCGCCTTTGACTTTATCACTGTTATAATGGAAATTATGTAGCTCTAGAATCGGGCTGGATAATGATAGTAAAATAAACTTTGGCTGGATAATGGTAGGAAAATAAACTTTGTTCTAGAAGAAAAAAAAATGCAGAGAACGAAAGTAGGTAATGAGTTACTTATCTTATACAGGAAATTTATATAATAGTTTGATACTTGTACGTACAGATCTTTGCTAATCAGTGATGAAGTTTAATGCATCTGTAAATTATTATGTGTAACTATTCCAATTCTGACTCCAGGTACTCTGGTGACGCAGGGGATGGACTGTCACAAGGAGGTCATAATGGCATGATGTTCTCTACTCCCGACTCTGACCACGACACAGCTGGCTCCAACTGCGCTTCCAGGTTTTACTGCCTTCTTTAAATTCTTCCTTACTTATAATGTAAGGTTTTGAAATTTTAACTGCCAGTACCATTGTTAACTCCAGGGTTCTGTAATGCATAGGATCCGCTGTGTCTTCACGAAGAACTAAGGCCTCGTAATAACTTGACAACAAGTCGCACAAAATACTGAGGATGTGATGAATCTTTTCCAGCTTTTCCGAGACTGTGGGAAAAAAAAAAAATCAGACGTTCCAGGGATGTTCAATGTACCAAGTAATTAGTTGTGGGTAAATATACAGAGGAGGGAGCAACTCGAGTATTTTCACAACGTCACACACAAACCAAAAAAGAATATATCCAGTTCAGCAGTTATTGTGCAGATAGATCTGGAGGTGGCGGTGGTGTCGTTGGTGGTGGTCTTGGGACTGACTTTGGTGTTTGGGTTGTGTGGGTGGTTTTGAGACAGATGCTGTCATGTTTCCACTGCAAGCCACCTCTAATCTAGGATCAGGCTGCAAATTTTTCACATCACTTCCAGACTGAACAAAATTCACTGTTTTCCTTACCTAATTAACTTTGCAGGCATCCTTATTTCATGAAGTATTTTTTCCCACACATCTGACACAGGAGTAAACAAGGAGTATTACACGTATTGTCAGGAATTCTACAAGAGCGAACAAGACAGAAGGGTACACAAAATCAAGGCTGAAGAGGGAGTGATGAAGGAAATGACACATGCGAACATGAAGTCAGAGCTGGTGAGGTAATCAATCATGCCCAGCTGAAAAGAGGAAACATTAACATCATCAACGGGGATTGTGGAAGAGATATTGATAGGCACAGATATTTCGAAATAACTCTGTGAGAACGGATGGCATAATGTTGGTATGTTGGATATGTAGAGAGAGAATTTGACTTTATGGAACGATAGTCGGGAATATTATAAAGACTGGAAGCTCTGAGTGACTTTACAGGGACGTTCGGGCAGGTAACACTTATTTTTAACGGATCACGAAAAATTAAGTAGTGCACGTAATCCAAGTGAGTGTGGAAAACGGGTATATTTGGAGCAGGTGTGTATGAACATGCAGAAGAAATAGACTTCACTGAGAGATTGCGTAGTAGATCATTCTCGCAGGGAGCAGCCATTATAGGAGGAAACTGAAGAGGAACGGAAGATAAAGACGATTTGGCAGTAGAACTGACGAACACGAATGTATAAGGTCAGACGAGACGTAGGCAAGGGACATATAGAACGAAAATTTCAAAGTACACAGACGCAGTGAATAGGTAGCTAAAGCCGAGGAAAGGTGTTAGTTGAAAGAGATCGAAGGTGTCTGAGGAACGAAGCGGGATATGGACCATGATAGTCGTGGAAAAGGAGATAGCTTTTAATACAGGATAATACAGTGTTAGACTGGAGAAATAGAAAATAGAATCAAGACTGAAGTTAGTGTGAGCCGATTCGAAGACTAAGCCATATCTGAAACAGAGCAAGGTCTAAAGCAACATAAACACTAAAAGCATTCACAAAAATGTGAACAAAATCCTCAACTTTCAATATCAATAACCTGAGAAACATATACAATGAGTCAGGATGGAAGGTGATATACAATATTTCTGTGACAATATTTATCTTATTATCCAGTTTTACTGAGAAATACGAAAACTTGTTCAATTGTGAACCCATTTCATTCATATATATGACAATATTACAAACCAAATTCTGGCGAAAGTTTAGCAACCTAGTTTGTGCCTCCAACTAAAGTCTCTATTTATATAACGAGTGACTGAATATAATTCAAATCTGGCGGCGCAATGCCAGGGTCAAATGTCGCCGGATCCATGTAATGAAACACTGACACGTAACTACATGTTCCAAAACCAAAAATACCAACTAGATCATAACCACTGAGATCAAAACGATCTCGGTTTACACAACCAAATGATGCTTGGTGGTTAAGTGGGATAAGGCGCTCCATTAGGAGTGAATCTGTAAGGGTTTATATCCGAAAGAAGGTTGAATTTTATTACTCACACTCAGGGGACAATGAGAATGGCCATCCTCGTCTTAAATATCAGGACTGAGTGACTTAGATTCAAGTCCTGACGTTCTTGATGTGACAACAACAACAAAAAAAAAAACAGGATGACAGAAGAATGCAAAATAATAATAATAATAATAATAATAATAATAATAATAATAATAATAATAATAATAATAATAATAATAATAATAATAATAACAACAACAACAACAACAACAACAACAATAATAATAATAATAATGACGACAGCGACGATGATAATTGATGACTGATTGATGATTGATGATGATTGGTGATTGATGATGATTGATGACGGATGATGACTGTTGGTGATAAATAATATAATAAATTAATTAAATATAATTAAGAACAACGCTAAATCTGCTCTCCTGCAACAGTTTCCGCGGTGGATGGTGGTATGCAGCCTGCCACCTCTCCAACCTTAATGGATACCAGCACGAGGGCCACCACGAAGCGTACGCTGAGGGCATCAACTGGCACCCCTGGCATGGCTACTACTACTCGCTTATGAACACCACACTCATGATCAGACCAGCTTTCTAGTGAATCTTCAGATATGGCTCAGAGAAATGATGCTGAATGATGACGCTGCTGGGAGACAACAAAAGATGTAGAGTGATATTGCTGGACAAGAACACGGGGAACTTACAGCTAGAGATGAGACATGAGAACAACCCAGGGATATAACAATAAGAGGTGTGGCTGAGGGACAACAGTGGGAAATAACAGTGATACATGTTATTAAGAAATGATGGACATACAGCAGTAAACGGTGTGGCAGAGATATAACACTGGGAAATAACAGTGAGATATGTTGCTGGACGATAACACTAGGAAACAGCAGTGAGAGGTGTTGTTAGGAAACGAAACAAGGAAGTAACAGTAAGAGTTGCTTCTGAGAGATATCACAGGGAAATACAAGTGAGAGGTGTTGCAAGGAAATGACACAGGGAAGTAATAATAAGAAACGTTGCTGAGGAAGTAAAGGGAATAACAGTGAGATGTGTTGATGGGAAGTAAGACAGGGAAAAAACAATGAGAAGCGCTTCAGGGAGATAACACAGAACTGACACTGAGACGTATTGCGGGGTGATAACCAAGAGAAATAAGAAGTGGAGGTGTTGCTGGGAGATGATGCAGGTAAATAATTGTGACAGTAATTACAGGGGGATGACGCAGTCAATCACATTGGTTTAAAATCTCTGTCGTTTAGTGAGAAATGTTTGCTAAACTCTTTTAAATGAATATGGAACAACAGAATACAATATACTAATATTAAACAGAGTATTACTTCAGAGCTCTCAATTTGGTTTTTAAATTTAATGCACAACAACAGGTTTGATAATTTGTTTTTTAAATGTATGCCAATTATACGATCATACTATTCACTGTGATACGAGTGGCAAGTAGCAACATCGATTCATAAAGCAACCAACGACTCGTGGAGCTGACGGCAGCCCAGAGTCCAGACACAACAAGCTATCCTTAGTAATTGGAACCTAATGTCAACAGCCTCCAGTCAATACAAGCAAACATATACAGTAATTATAAGCTGGGAGGGATGTGTGACACAGGGAAACCAGACCTGTCTTGCGGGCTTAATTCTCCGACGACTAGGGTGCCCTTCGCAACTACTCTTATTGTAAGTAGGCTACTGTACTGTCTGGGACGCGGACGCCATGTTTATCATCATCATCATCATCATCATCATCATCCGGACTTCCTTTCCCACCCAAGGGCAGGGTGAGGAGTAGTAATGTCCAGACAGCACAAACTTGCCCAATCCAAATAGGCCACACTTCCATTCACTCATCATTCAAGCCCCCGGAATCCTGGCTCTATCGGATACGCCAAATAAACATTCACCACAATCTGCAGCTTAACACAAACGTATCCGGTTGAGTCAGTCTGGACGCTGCCTTGCTCACAAGGGGTGCCAAAATCCCTGATCATGCATTTCTCCTTACCACATTCATCCAGCCAGCTCGATCTCTTGTCAGTTCCCTAGCCTTACCGACTTCCAAACCTCTCTTCCTCAAACACTCATCCATCATATCTCTCCACCTTCTCCTTGGCCTACCTCGTCTCCCACGTCCTTCAAATTCGCTCAGGTAAACCTTTTTCACCACTCTATTGTTATCCATTCTTTCCACATGACCATACCATCTCAGGATACTCTCTTCGATTCTGGTGTCCACCGACTTCCTCACTCCACACCTTTCACGAATCACACTATTTCGTATCCTATCCACCCTCTATACTCCAAATACATTCCTCAACAGTCCATCTCCACTGCTCTTACTCTTGACTTTTCATATTCATGCCACACCATAGTCTCACACCCATAAGTTATAGTTGGCACTAACACTCCCTCGTACAGCTGCAACACTCAAGCCTCTATTTCTTATCAAGGCCTTCATTGCACCAGCTACTTTTCTTCCTTGTGTCACTCTACTTTCAACTTCTTTTGCACATTTTCCTTTTTTTTTTTCTATCACTGTACCCAAGTATTTGAACTCTCACCAATTCCAGTCTCTATTCGCTGTGACATCACACTGAGAGTCATCTTCTCTCTCAATAACCATCACTTTACTCTTCTCGACATTTACTCTCAAGGCACGATGCTCACTGACATCAACAAAACTCTGCACTAGCCTACCAAGTTCCTGCCCGGTACTTGCAAGCAGTACTGCATCATCAGTATACAGTACAACAAATTTGAGATATTCCACCCGCCATGTTTATCTCTAGATAAATATGCGACCTGTTGTTGTGAGAGAGGGCAACCATTACTGCAATGCCGGGTGGCCCTAACACTGTGCTTACTTGATATATAAAACATTAGTTTGGATATTATAGGTCTGACCAAGATTCACAAAAGGGAAGAAAGTACAATTCGGCTTCAAGACAGCAACCACATATTTTACAACAGAGGAAGGCAGATTGAAAGCGTTACTGGCGTAGGATTTCGAACTAACAGAAATATTGAAGAGGACATCGTTATATTTGTCAGTGCGTCCAACAGAATAGCATGGATTGTAATTTGACTATGCAAAAGATACCCTCTGAAAGTAATATAGTTACCTAATATAGTTACCTGCATCCACTTCTCAAAGCACAGATTAAAATATGGAAACATTCTTTGACGACAGTTCCCAGATTATGGAAATAAAAATGACCAGATTACTATACTCACAGGAGACTTCAATGCAAAAATAGGCAAGGCTAAAAATGGATCGGGATATTCGAAGAAGGAGAGAGGAATGCCAGAGGTGAAAATATTGATAAATTTTGCTGAAATGTAAAACATGAGAATAATAAACACATTCTTCCAAAAACGAAGAGGAAGAAAGTGGACCTCGAGAAACCAAAGTGGAGACACAAATAATGAAATCGACTTCATTATCGGAGATAAGGGCAAGATGATCACTAATGTCACAGTTATCAACTTTGTAACTAGAAAAAGTAGTCATAGAATGGTGGGTTGCACAGCCAGACTCACTTTCAGAGATGCAAGAAAGAAGTTGTAAAAAACAAAAATAAATAAATAAAAAGAGACATGTCCAGCAAAAGTAAGCAAAAACAAAGTTGCCTTTCAGTTAGAAACAAATAACCGATTTCAGGGTCTAAGTTTTGGTGAGTGTGACATTGATGAGTTCAGTGGGAGACTAACAAAAGTGTTAACGTAATCAGCGGAGGTAGTAGGGAAAACAAAATACAGCCAAAACCAAGAAGTGTATTTTAAAAAATGACCCTCGAACACATGACATAAAAAAAGGAGATGAAAGAAAAACAAAGATGAAACAGAAAGAGCAGAATTAAACAAGCTTTTCAACAAAAGATAAAGAGAAGAAAAGTGAAAGAGAAGCATGCATCAGATCAAAGAAGCCAAGAAAAATAAAAAGTCTGCAACATGTCCGAAGCAAACTCGCACTAGGAAAGCAATATATTATATCTCTGCAAGACAGATTGATGAAGTCATTAAGTCCAAAGAGAAGATAGTGAAAAGAGCTGAAGAATTTTGCAGTAAACTGTATGCATGAAAGACAATGATTATACCGATAGCGATTTTTTCAGTTGACACAGTGAAGTAGCAAAGATAACACCAGATGAAGAAAACTTTTCTCTCAAGGGTATGAAAAGAGGAAAGGCACTAAGGGAAGATGGAATAATAGCAGATTTATGGTGGGATGCAGTAGAACTTCAATACCGGCTCGCCCACTTTCTTATTCGGTGTATAAAGCATAAAAATTTCCAAAACATGGTGTAATGCAATAATTAATCTGCTTTACGAGAAGTGTCTCAAAAAATCTTAGTAACTATTCATC
Source organism: Coenobita brevimanus (assembly GCF_032717465.1). NCBI lineage: Eukaryota > Metazoa > Arthropoda > Malacostraca > Decapoda > Coenobitidae > Coenobita > Coenobita brevimanus. Next base: position 22,308,103 of record NC_137021.1, read on the forward strand.
TATTAGATTATTGTTAGTTATGTACTAGTACAAGTTCTTCACTAAAGATCTTCCGAACAGACTAACACCAAATTTTCAAGAAAACCAACCTCGTGAGCAGGCAGGGTTTCGAAACGGGTATTCAACTATGTATCATGTTCATACAGTGAATCAGCTAACTGAGAAAACTACAAAATATAACTAGAACTCTGTAACTGTCCTGTGGACAGTCACTAGTCTCCACCTACTGTTCTTACAGTGACCTTGACCCAAGTGGGGTGATACGGAATTATTAAAATGAAACGAAATAAACTCTTACGCATCGATCAGCCAAGTTTCATATCAGATTACTTGCTCAGGTCCCGTTGAAAAATCCAGTAAACATAATCACCTTATCTCGTTCACTCTTAATAATGATATCATCCGCCACTGCACGTAAAGGATCTCGATTTTGTTTTTTATCAGCAATGGACCATGTCAGGACACATAATCTGGGCCCTTCAGACTCCTTCTGCAACTTCCAGTTCTCCTGCAATTATCGCGAGACGCTGAGGCCAGAATAATAATAATACCAGCAAAAACAATAGTCTCCACCTATGTAACATGTGGAGACTAATAAACCACCGCACTTAGGTTTTGTTGATTTTAAAAAGGTGTCATAACTTCACTGCAAGAAGAAGGAGTAGATATAAACACTGTAAAACTGCTCAGAAACATACAAAGAGGAAACTGCTACAGTTAATCTATACAAAGACTCAGAAAAAAATTTTGGACTGAGAAAGACGTGCATCAAAGATACAATTTCACCAAAATTATTTACAGCAAGCCTTGACATTAATTTCTGAAAGCTAGAATGGGTGAACAAACTGGTAAATATAGATGGAGAAAACTTCAACAGTTTAAGATTTACAAATGATATTGTCCTAATCTTAAAAACCACAATGACATTAGATGAAATGTAAAATGACCTTAAAAATTTTTTTCAGAGCTGGGCTAAAAATGAACCTGAGTAACTTAAGTAATGTTTAGCCCAAATAGGCCGAAGAGCATAATAAAAATAAACGAAGACATTCATGAAAAAGTTGAGGAGTACAGTTTTACTTGGGGCAATTACTAAAAATAACGAAAGACCATGAAAACGATCTAAAAACGATGCATTATGTACGAAACGAAAAGCAAATAGCGATTGTGTAATTCCAGCTATGACACACGGCTGTGAGACCTGGAAACTAGCAAGATCATTGGAAAACAAATTAATCCGTTTTCAAACAGCAATGGAAAGGTCAATGTTGGGAATAGCTTTGAGAGCGAGGAAGAGATTAAATTGGGTGATAATGCAGACTAAAGTCACAGACATTTTTAGAACTAATAAAAAAAAAAATGTTGATGAGCAGGTCTAGCAAGAATAAAGGATAACCAAGGAAGGAAGCGGTTGACTGACTGGACTTCAAGAGATTGTCAGCATAGCAGAAAAAGGCCAGGCAGTAGGTGGAGAATGAGACAGGGAAGTTTCTAGGCAAAACCTGAAAGAGGTTGGTTCAGTGAAGGAACTCGTGCAGAAGGTTGGGGGAGGTCTTTGTTCAGAAGTGGTCTTGCAGTGGCAATTGATTATATATATATATATATATATATATATATATATATATATATATATATATATATATATATATATATATATGCATAATAACCACAGGAGAAATGAAGGGAGCGACAGTGAGTACTTTCGTATATTACATCTTCAGAGCGAGACAGAAACGTAAAGGGTAGAGGTCGTTCCTTCTTTACCCCTGCACAATTGTTGACTCTATACAGGGGTTTTATCCGCCCCTGTGTGGAGTACAACTTACATGTGTGGGGGGACTCTCCACATACAGCTCTTCTCAATAGGGTGGAGTCAAAGGTTTTTCGAATCATTAACTCTCCTCCTCTTACTGACTCCCTTCAACCTCTGTCTCTTCGCCCCAATATTGCATCTTTATCTCTTTTCTATCGCTACTTCAATGGTCACTGCTCCTCTGAAGTCTCTGAGTGCATTCCTTCACCTCTACGACGGGCGCGTAGCACCCGTCTAGCAGCAAACTCTCATTCCTTTTCTGTCCAACTCTCTAATGCAAGAGTTAACCGTTACTCCCAGTCCTTCCTTTATGCAACAGGTCACCTCTGGAACTGTCTCCCTCTGTTTGTATTTCCTGCTTCCTATAATCTCCAGTCTTTCAAACGGAGTGTGTCCAGGCATCTCGAAATGATCGGATCTTGAATTGGGCTCTCTCTTGTATTTTGTTTTTCTCTTGGAAGGAACAGTTTTGCGGGCTCGTTGCCTTTGGTTCCTTCTTCCTTACATAAAAAAAAAAAAACGCAGCAGGAAGTGGCACACAGAACAAAGGATGACCTGAATTTTTACCTGCGGCTTAACTTACGGTCACCTGCAGTAGGGAGTGGCACACAACAAAGGAAGACCTGAATCTAAAAATGGGTGATGCACAGAACAATAGGTACCTATCTTTTTTCTTCCTTAGGGATGCACACGACAAAGGGGGGGGGGAAGAAGGAGGAGAGAAAATGGGAGGAGGAGGGAGGGGGAAGGGGTAGGGGAGGAGAGGAAGGCGGAAGGGGAGAGGGGGGAGGGAGGAGGAGGAGGAGGGGATAAATACTGCTGCTTAACTTAAGACCTAGAGGATTAATGCTTGGTGTGTCCCACACAGGTGTGACTACACTACCAGGAGACGACAGGGAACAATCACCTGTTAGTGTGGGGGATACTGCTTTAAAATTAATTCAGTTAACAATTTATCACACTTAAAATGACCATAGCTCATGTTTACATTCTTTTCATATGTGCCAGAAATTAGACAATATTCTATTACATTTCTTTCATCTAAGCTTTTTGATCTTGCTAGAATCTTGGAGCCTGTCCAGTCAATATGGTGATCACTGGATGCTTTGTGCTGAAATTAACCATTACTCTGTTGGGCTGTCCTTACACTGTATTTATGTTGTGAGATTCTAGTTTCCAAATCTTTTCCAGATTATCGTATGTGAAATTTGTTACAGCTTTTTCGCGGGATTTTGTAAACAACGCCTGAATTACTGAATGGGCTGTTCTTGATGATTTTTTTTTTTTTTTTTTTTTTATGGTGTTCTCATATTTGATTACAACTTGTACATTAAATTTCTTCAGTATATGAATGATATCCTGTGCTTCCGACCTAACAGTCATCCCATTGATGAATTTCTCCCGAAATTATATTCGTTAGTCCCATCGATTAAGTTTACTCATGAGATGGAAATGGATAATGAATTGCCATTTTGGGATGTAAAAGTTATCAGGGACCAAAATGTTCTGAAGACTAAGGTATACAGGATACCTACAAATATTATGTCATATGTCCATTATTATTCAAACCATCACATTAATGTAAAAAGCTGTGTTCATATCCATGTACTTAAGAGCATATAGAATTTCAGACCAAGAATTTTTAGATGATGAACTAGAAATGATTCAGAACATTGGAAAGAAACTAAAATATCCAAAAATATACTAACTCTGTGCCACAATACAGCCAAGAAACGATCGCCAGATCGCCAGAATATTCAAAGAACCCTTGTCCTCCCCTTCCATGAAAATTTACTTGATGTTGTTCACATACTGAGGAAACTTAATGTACAAGTAGTATTCAAATATGGGAACAACATAAAAAAAAAAAATCGTCAAGAACAGCCAATTCAGTAATCCAGGCGTTGTTTGCAAAATTCCGTGTTAAAGCTGAAACAAATTTTACACAGGACAATCTGGAAAAGATTTGGAAACCAGAATCTCACAACATAAATACAGTGTAAGGACAGCCCAACAGAGTAATGGTTAATTTCAGCACAAAGCATCCAGTGATCACCATACTGACTGGGCAGGCTCTAAGATTCTAGCAAGATCAAAAAGCTTAGATGAAAGAAATGTAATAGAATATTGTCTAATTTCTGGCACATATGAAAAGAATGTAAACATGAGCTACGGTCGTTTTAAGTGTGATAAATTGTTAACTGAATTAATTTTAAAGCAGTATCCCCCAGACTAACAACTAATTGTTCCCTGTCGTCTCCTGGTAGTGTAGTCACCCCTGTATGGGACACACCTAGCATTAATCCTCAAGGTCTTAAGTTAAGCAGCAGTATTTATCCCCTCCTCCTCCTCCTCCCTTCCCCCTCTCCCCTTCCCCTCCTCCCCTACCCCCTTCCCCTCCTCCCCTATCCCTTCCACCTTCCTCCCCCACCCCTTTCCTCCCCTCCTCCTCCCCCCCCTTTGTCACGTGCATCCCTAAGGAAGAAAAAAAGATAGGCACCTATTGTTCTGTGCATCACCCATTTTTAAATTCAGGTCATCCTTTGTTGTGTGTCACTCCCTACTGCAGGTGACCATAAGTTAGGCCACAGGTAAAAATTCAGGTCATCCTTTGTTCTCTGTGCCACTCCCTGCTGCGGGTGTGCATAAAAGACCTCTACCCTTTAAGTTTCTGTCTCACTCTGTCTGAAGATGTAATATACGAAAGTACTCACTGTTGCAACTTTCATTTCTCCTGTGGTTATTTTGCATACATATCTTCACGGTGAAGTGAACTCTCTGCATATATATATATATATATATATATATATATATATATATATATATATATATATACATATATATATATATATATATATATATATATATATATATATATATATATATATATACGGTAATCCAGAGGTGGGCACCAGAGATGAAAATTCAATTGCACAACGCAAATTCGCAAACTCAAAAATTGCCTTCTGCAACGACAAATCAGCAAAATACTTTAAATTTGCAGTTCCCGAAATGTAAAAATGCAAACGCAAACCATTTTTATCCTTTTCAGTACCACGACATCACCTTCAATTTATTGTGGATACCATTGGAGGATTATTATGTTTAGGATATTTTTCATAATCAAGGGGTTAAAATAATTTTTAGTTACTCATCCACTACAATTATATTTTTATTTACTCAATTCTAACTAACAATAGGCACCTTTATGAAGTTTGGAAACTGTCTAAAGTAATGAATTGGATATATAAAATTATAGTTATAGCTAAACTAAATATATATTTCAATTATTATTATTAGTGTATTAGACTGTTTTTACTATAAAACAAGGCTAAATCCTTCATTATTGTCTATAAATGAAAGAAATTATTGCACCTCACAACTAACATATGACAAGTTGACACACAAGTCCACCTCTAATGCTCGGCTCTAACCACGCAGTGCTCACTCCCTAATCACAGCCAGAGTCCTCCAACAACTGAGACCACTCCAGCATACAGTATATCTATCTATCTATCTACCTATCTATATTCATACTGATTAGGGAAAGGCGATAAAGGTGGTTGTCTGGCAAGTAAAATGGTAATATGTTCAGTTTCATTTTGTATGTTTCTTGTTTGATCTGTTATTTATCCACAAAATGATTTTTGTTGAGATTTAACCTGCTGCATCCCATTGACGTGCATATACGTCCACATGTTTTGTCACTGCCACTCCCGTTGACGTATATAAACATGAATCAATTGCAAGGTCCCTAATTTGCATAATTTTCAATTTTTGCGTGTGATTTTTGGTACGTATACACGGGACACCTTCTTCTACAAGATGCCAAGCAGGGACAATGCCTTACCCTGCTTGACCTCCCCCCCCCCTCGCACGCCATTGTCTCAGCAATTCACCTGTTACCAGAGTAAAGACATGTCGTGCCATAGTATGAAATTCAGGGCCAGAGTGATTCCCCAATCGATGACAACATTGAGGACAAACTTTATGTAGCATTAGAGGAAGAAACAGTCAGAAATGATGATCAGGTAATGTCACCAAAAAAGGTCAGGTATGTTGATGTGTTTGGTGAGTGAAACAATACTTATATATATATATATATTTTTTTTTTATGTGACCGACTCTGAGCATAGACTTCACAGCCTGCTTTCAAGGCCCAGTAGTCCTCCTACATACCGCACACCTCTACAAGTCACCACTTCGGCCCTAACACCCACCGTCCATACTGAATACATGCTAGGGCTGTCTCATACAGGACTGGTGTATTGGTATTAGCGGGGGTATTTTTACGACATGTCGGCGGGCCTTCTGGTAGATTAGTAAAGTCTGATTTTTATGAAATTCAAATCCTTAAACTGTTCCCTGCCTCAGCGGGATTTGAACCCGGGTCCGTCAGGACTGCAGGCCAACTCTCTACCAATTGAACCAATATTGCCCATAATACTGTATGAAAACCAAAATACTCTTGTACTACATATAAATTCGTATCAAATAAATAAATAAATACCATTTATAAGTGGTGTGGAATAGTTACCCTCCCATAGAACTCGTTTTCTTTGGAGCCAGCCTGGTAAAGAACCCAATAAGGTAAGGAGTACCGCTACCTGTATTGAGTATTTTAAACCTCAGGTGAGTGATTTCTCTATGAATTTTCGATGTTTCTCACCAAAAGCAGAGGTTTGAGCCAAAAAAAAAAATTCCAAAATTGGTCGGGACTGGGGGTAGTCAGTGGTGGAAAAGTGATCGGTACAGGGCGGGTTAAATACTGGCACTAGCAATGCTATAAGTCTGACAGATTTGAAATTTAGACTAAGGGCCATATTCCAGGTGGACTGGGGGGCTTTGTAGGACATATTTGCTCTTTTCATCTTGTTCCTGGCTTGAATGCTAAACAAGTCTTTCTAGTATCGATGTAGTTTACAACAGTAGCAAACTCTATAACGTCTTACAATCTAGAAAAATAACTGGCTTCGAATTAGGCTATATATTTTTCTTTATTCACTGGGGGGGAAAACATCTTTGCTGGCTTTTATCATTAGATTCTTATTTCTTACTCTCCTCTCAGAAAGCACATACAGTACAGTATATCATTAAGATAATGAAACGAGGAACCCTCCAATGTAAAGTAGAATTCGACTTGCTATGATGATGTTATGCTTTATTATTTAATCATGTGTTCGAACGTTGCTCCCTCTTGTCTTATACACATATTCATTTATGTCCTTAGGGCTTGGTAAGAAGAAAGTGAATATCAGAGAGAGAAGAATCTGATCTTCAGCCCCTCTTTCTCTCTCTCTCTCTCTCTCTCTCTCTCTCTCTCTCTCTCTCTCTCCTTTTGGAGAAATCGTAAAATTATCATACCTGGTTCATCGTACCGAAGGTGAATTTATCGTATATATATATATATATATATATATTATGAATGGAGGAAGGAAAAACAAAGGAAAGAAAGTAAGTCCATGTGCCTAAAGGCATCCTCCATTCATAAAATACTTATAACAATTGGATTTAAAATCGAGAGGATTAAATATATGTGGGAAGCAACTCCCAGGCAGTGAATTCCAGAGAGTAGTAGTTCTGGGGATGAATGAATTTTGATAAGCAGAGGTTCTGCATTGTGGGGGAGGGAGTGTGAGTTCATGGACGCTCCCAGCTGCCCGAGTATTTCAAGAGAAAATGTGAAGGGGAGGCACAACTGAAGCCAGTTCGCTTTTATTGTAAAAATATTGATAAAATAGTGCTAAAGAAGCAACATCTCTACGTACTGATAACGGAGGAAGATCCTGCGTTATAGCAGGATTATTGATTAATCTAATGGCTTTATTTTGAATTTTGTCCAACTGCTTCAATGCAACCGATCCACATCCATTCCACAGTGGTGAACAGTATTCGATCTGAGAACGCACATGACTTTTGTATATTGTGGCCATCTGCTTGTCAGTGAAGAACTCACGAACTCTGTACATAAGTCCCAGTTTTTTTAGAAGCATTTTTAGCAAGGGATTTAACATAAGCTGTCCAGCTTAGATTGGGGTTTAGAGTAACACCTAGGACATCAATTGTAGTGGATACGGGAATACTGACATCATTTAAAATTATGTGAGAGTCTGAAGGATTCTATATATTGGAGAAATTAATGTATTTAGTTTTCTGAGCGTTAAATGAGACCAGATTTTCTTGTCCTCATTGATTAATTTTAGAAAGGTCCTGTTTCAGAGAAATTGCTGTGTTTATTTGGGAATTATAATATCAAATTGTGTAAAGGAGGTAATAAATGTGAAAGAACTATGAAGGGTTGAGTCATCTGCATAAGAGTGTATTGGGTTGTGCATGAGAGATAGGAGGTCATTTTTATGAATGAGAAAGAGGGTTGGCGCCAAAACTGATCCCTGAGGTACGCCAGCATTTATGGAATGAAACTGAGAATAAATTCCATCTACCATGACCCGTATTTTTCTACTATGAAGGTAAGAAGAATTTAGAGAAACCAGTGATGCAAGGCCATAGTGTGACATCTTAGACAATAAGGCCTGGTGCCATACTCTGTCCAATGCTTTTGAAATATCAAGTGCTACTGTGTGTGTTTCACTATGTTGGTCTATTGTTTTGTTAATCTGATGGGTAAGAAGGCAAAGAATATCTACAGTTGAACGTTCCTGTCTAAATCCATACTTCCGATCATTTATCAATTTATTGATTTCTAGATGCTTGACTATGGGTTTGTTAATTAGTGTCTCAAAAACTTTACCGAGAACAGAAGTTATTGCAATTGGTCTATAGTTTGATGGATCAGAAGGTGCCACCTTTTTAGGAACAGTATGGATATTTGCTTCTTTCCATGGGGCTGGTAAAATTGAGGTACTGATGCATAAGCAGAAAAATTTTGCTAATACAGGAGCCAACACTGAATAGCAATTTTTAAGTACTATTGAAGGAATTTCATCTGGACCAGTGGCTTTGTCTGCTGATAGATTCTGTAATACGGCTTGTACGTATCTTGTGTGAATCATGAAAGGATGTATTTGAGGGAAATGAAGATCAAGTACAGGAATATTATGATTTTCTGAATTTAGGGTTGAGTTTGTTGAAAAAATGTCAACAAGAAGGTTGGCTTTTCCGCGTGGGTCACTTACTAGATTTCCATTAGGGGACTGTAATGGTGGAATGGAAGAGGTGGTAGTGAAGTTAGTTTTGAATGAATTAAGGGTTGACCAGAATATTTTGTTATTATTTGGATTGTTTAGTAGTTTGTTAGCTTGTCTATGTAGAAAGTTTGATTTAGAAAGATTGATAATAGTTTTGGCATGGTTTCTGATATTTTTATAATAGTTAAAGTCTTGTTTGGTTTTGGTCCTTGTATAAGTGTCATAGGCTATTGTTTTATGTTCTGTTACTCTAGCACAATTGTGGTCAAACCATTTAGGAGAATTACATCTTTTTCTGTAACTATGATGGGGAATGAATGTTTCCATGCCGACTTTAATGAAATCCTGTATGTGGCCCAATGTGGAATTTGCATCATGGGAGAAAAAGGAGGTCCAAGGAACATGCATGAGAAAATTTTGAAGTCCCTCCCAGTCTGCCCTGTCGTAGTGCCATCTAGTCATCACAACAAGTTCAGAGCAGGAGGGTGCAGTAGGTGTGAAACTGGTGGCTTGAATCAGACAATGATCCGAGGATCCGAGGGGGGACTTCACTTCGACATTGTAATAATCTGAATTGGTTGTTAGAAACAAGTCCAGTAGGTGGGGATTTTGATCGGGAGTGTCTGGTACATGGGTGGGTTGACTGACTAACTGGGTGAGATTAAATGAGTCTCCAAATAGCTCACATTCAAGACCAGAGTTATCAGTTCTGGATGAATAAGTGAGCCATTCAACATTATGGACATTAAAATTACCCAGGATAGTAATTTCTGATGCAGTATTAATGTTGAGGACACTTAGTTGAGAAGACAGAGAGTCAAATAAACTCGGCTCTGAAGGGGGATTAGGGGAACGATAAACACAACAGAAATACTTAATTTTACCAAAAGAATTTAAATTGTATATGGAATACTCGAAAAAAGGACAATTATATTTAGTAATCTCATCCACGGTAATTTCTGATTTAGCAAGGCAACATACGCCTCCTTTGGGTCTGAAATTTTGAATCATGATATAACCAGGAAAATTAAATCTAGCTAAATCAGAGGTGAAGCTTACTTGTGTCTCTGTCAGAAATAGCAGATCAGGGGATTCAAACTGGAGGAAATTTTGAACAGAGTTGATGTTGGAGTGAAGTCCCCTAATATTGCAAAAGAAAATTTTAGTGCACTGATGAGCAGATTTAAGGTGCTGCAGCACTGGAGGTGAAACAGTCGCTTGATGACGACCAGGAAGGCCCTGTGCAGACAACCCAGCCCTGCCGATGGTGGTCACCCGAGAAACCACAGCACTGATTCCCAGTATAGCAGCAGCCATGGTTTTTTTTTTATGGGGGGGAGAACAGGGATGTATTGTGGAATGGGTATGATATGTAATGACAAGATCGGTGTTTTTTGGAGAGAGGATAGCTGGTTTAAGGTAAAGTAAATTAATGTGGATGTGTGCTGTGTAAAGAGGGCAGCCTGATGCCCTCTGGTGTGTGAGGCCTAGGAGAGAAAATGGAATCCAGGCAATTCCTTGAGTCTCCTGTAACCTTGGCGGTAGTACTTCCCTGGGCGGGGCTGCCTACCCCTACTACACTAATATATATATATATATATATATATATATATATATATAATTTATCATACATAAGGCAACTGTGTGGGAGTGGCGGACGGCGCCGGCAAGCTGGAAACTTACCCAGACGCCGCCTGCCGGGCTAGGCCACGAAGATGTTCGCCGGCAGATTTGCATTTGTGGAAGTGCTTCCGCAAGCCCAACTGCGAATTTGAGTAGAATTTGTCACAAACGCAAATCCGCAAGCAGAATCACACTTGAGCAATTGTGGAAGTTGTAGTTTGCGGAGGTGATTGTGGAAGTCCCAGCTATGCAGTGTTCTGAGGCCTTTCGACTGTTCTTAGACATCAAAGCCCACATTGCAGTATGCAATATATATAATCCTGAACACTAAGTTAACAATGAATAAACAACAAAAAACAAAAAGCAAAAAAATACCAATATGCACAGTATCCCTCAAAATTTTGGCGGTGTTCTGTGGTTTTTCGGGTCTTCTTAGACAAGAAAACACACAAAGGAATATGCAATATAATCCTAAACACTAAGAAAATAATGCATAAATAACAAAAAACAAACATAGACAATGTCCAAACCCCTAGCATTGTGTACAGTGCCCCTCCTAATTTTGGCAGTGTTCTGTGGTCTTTCCACAGTATTTAGACATCAAAGCTCACATGGGAATATCCAGTGTTATACTAGACATTAAGAAAACAATGCATAAACAAATATATTCTGCCCATAATGTAAAGTACCCTTCCAAATTTTGGCAGTTTTCTCCGGTCTTTCAGTTGTATTTAAATAACAGAACATACGTGGACATATCCAGCGTAATGTTAGACACTAAAAAAGCAATGCCTAAACAACAAAAATGCAAGCAAAAAAAATTGATGACTACGGTTGCCTTGTCTTCATCCCTCTCGGGAATTGAAAAACCTTCTCAGACAGTAAGAGTAATGGCTGACTCTGTTCATTTTTTTTTTTCCAATTTCAATATGCTTCCCGGAAATTGGTTATATTGATATAAACTGTATACCACCATCTTCACTGGTGTTTACACTGTAAGATAAGCTAAACACACACACACACACACACACACACACACACACACACACACACACACGAAGCTGATGAGTAAAAGTACAAAAAAGCACTGAGACTAAATTTGGAGAGTAAAAATACCTTCAGATAACTTCCCAACATCCCAGAGCAAAATTTTGCTCGCACCATGTCGGGGCTACGCATGTCTAGATGCAGAATTTCATGAGCTTTCTCGTGTTCATTTCGGAATTTCGATACAACCAATAGTATTCGAATAAATTGCAATAATTAAAAAAAAAAAAAAAATCACTCAGGGATGATACATGACAGAAGGGCGGGGGAGGACTGAGGGAAAGAGAGGGAGGAAAGCCCGCCAGCTATGAGCATGGGGAGAGAGGAAAGCCGGCCAGCTGTGAGCGTGAGGAGGGATGAAGGGGGGACTTGGGGGAGGGGGGGGAGAGGAGAGAGAGCTGCCACTGGACTTTTACCGTTCGGCAAGGAGGCGGAGAGGTGATTTTGCTCTGGTGTTGGGTTAAGCTCTGTGAAGAATAATGAATAGTTCTGGTAAACAAATCGGGGCCCTCTTTCTGGGCACCAAAATGTGAGAAATGTTTAATGTATCCAAGTCGGTATCCCTGCCGGGACACCGCTATGCAAGAATTTTCTTGGTACACAACTCGTAGGTCGTTACTCTTCCCTAAAGTTGTCTAAGTAAATCAAACAAGTCTCATAGAGTTAGGTGAAACGTAAATTAAATTTAACTCACCTACAATACTATCTTCTATCCTATAGCTAATCTCCCCTTGAATTGGCCAATTCGTAAAGGTTACTTAGCTATATGAAGAGGGAGTGATCGTTAACCGATGACGATGAGGCTGCCTGGTATAGTTGCTTGGGCAAGCAAGCGTCCTTATGGTGTGTATACAATCGTGCTAACTCCACGAGAGCTAGGAGCAGAGTGCGTGAACGCGGCAAGCCCCAACACTTCATCGAATTGTGGGTTGCCAACTCTTATTTAATTACAGTACTAAATACAGCTATATTACATCATGATATGTACAGGGCAAATCTAACAAATTAGTCTTAGTTCCACTTAAACTAAAGTTAGACCAAATATTCCCTTTAACTATGTAAATATCTTAATTCCACATCTGCCTTAACAGGGGAATCTTTCCCTGCTTGCCACGTCGCCTATCGCGCAGACGCAGTTTAGGTCAGTGGAAAATACCACATAATTACATGTATTTACAATGCATAGTTGTCCACGGGGGTCAAATGCAGTAGCATTTAATTTATCAATAACAAGAATTATTAAAGAGAACGTCATTTCTGGGTTATTAAAACCGCTTGAACAATTAACAACAGTCTCTATATTTCCTCTGCCTTTAACCAGGGATAACTATGATAAAGTTAGAGAGCGCAACTGCTCTGGGGGAAAATATTTCCCACAGTTTTGGGGCCGGTGGAAAATGAAACGTTGTATCATGTAATATGACCCTTAGCCAAGAGTTCCCTCCATAGTTCTCGAGAACCCTGTGCTGCGGCCCTACTAGGTCGTGCCTCTTGACCCGTTTGATCTTCACCATTCTCTGGATCCGGAGTGGCTGCTAACTCAAGGGGTACCAGTTTATCAATAGTTTTTATACTGGTATGTCCCCTGCATTTTATTTTTACGAGTCTCAGCACCCCTTCAGAATCTGGGTGTGTGGAGATCACTTTAGCTAATGGCCACTGGGATCTTGGTTGTTCAGTCTTCACTAAGACCACATCTCCTATGTTAATAACTGATTTGTTGCTGGCAGCTTGAGCTCCATAAAACCTCTCGCGTAGGCTCAAAAGATACTCTTCACTCCAATGTCTGTTCCAATTATCCAGCACCCTTTTCAGATGTTGATATCCCTCCCGAAGATGTTGTCCTAAATCATTATTTTCTATGTTAGGATCATCAACTTCTTCCTGGATATCCACACAAGGCATCGGATGGAGCTTCCTGCCATAGAACATGTGAGCCTGTGTTAAGGCCTCTACCGAGTCGCTAGTGTCATCTTGATAAGTCAAGGGTCTATTATTAATCCTGGTTTCAATTTCAGTTATTACCGTTCTTAAATCTTCTCTCGTGATCTTAGTTCTATGTAATGTTTTCCTCAGGCAGTTCTTGACAATACCAATCATTCTTTCGGTAAATCCATTTTGCCATGGAGCTCTTGGAGCTGTGAACTGCCAAATACAATTTCGGATTCCCAGCGCCGACTTAACCTTTGGGTCGTTCATTAGGTTCAACAGTAAAGGTGATGCTCCAACGAAATTAGTTCCGTTGTCGCTTATTAACTTCCCAGGACAAGACCTTCTAGCAGCAAATCTGCGAAAGACATCGAGGAATGTCTCTGAGCTTAGGTCTTCCGCTAATTCTAGATGGACTGCCCTTGTGTAGGCACAAGTAAATTAACAAATATAAACTTTATGAGGAGCTTCCTCACCCGTAACAGTTATAGCCCCTGTGTAGTCCACTCCAGTTATATGGAAGGGCCGACTTATGTTCACCCTTTCCTTCGGTAGGGCTGGTGGTCCTGGGTAGATATAAGGTCGCTGCTCATACCTCCTACAAATGATGCAGTTTTTGAGATATTTTTTAATAACCTGTCTACCCTTAGGAATCCAGTACCTTTCCCGAATTTGAGCTAAGGTCTGCGGTACACCTCCATGGAGAGTGGAATCATGGGCTTCCTTTATAATAAGTTGTACAAAGCATCCACTCTTAGGTAATAAAATGGGATGTTTGGTTTGGATGGACAAGTCAGCCTTTACCAATCGGCCTCGACATCTTATCAGACCTTTTCCGTCTAAGAACAAGCCTAAATTCTTCATCAGCTTACTCCTTATTCCAGTGTCTTGGCCTAAAAGTTTATATATTTCCCCGTAAGAATTTCTTTGTACTCTTTTCAGCCAGTATTCTAGGGGATCTAATTTCTGAAACCCCACCTTCTTATTCAAAAATTCAACAACCAACTTAGTAGTATTTAGAAGTTGTCTTATTGACGAGAATCGGCTGATGTCAATTACTTCTGGCTCAGGTACTATAGGATCCAAGTTCACTGCACTAATCTCAGCAATACTGTACTGTTTCTGTTCAGGCCAATCCTTAGTGAGTAACATTTAGGACCTTTAAACCACAAATTATCTTTGATCAGTCTCCTTACGGTCGAGCCTCTCGAGAGCAGATCAGCTGGATTTTGTTTGGAGGACACATGCGTGAATTTAAATTTGGAAGACAGCTCTTTAATAGTCTTCACTCTATTACGGACGAAAGGAATTTTGCTGTCTTCCTTCCCTATCCAGTAAAGACAAATCTCACTGTCAGTCCATATGTAAATATCCTCAAACTGAGTATCAAGAGTAATGGTTATATACCTGGCCAATTTAGTTCCTACTTCTATGGAAGCCAATTCCATTTGAGGTAGGGTTCTTTCTTTAATTGGCGCAACTCTGGCTTTGGACATAATAATCTTACTATCCTCTCCTGTTGCGCAATAAGCTACTGCTCCATAGGCCCTTTGAGAAGCATCACAAAATATGTGTAAGTGCGACTTTTCATTACTGTTTATTTTCCTGGATATACATATGCTTGATGTAGTTTCAAACTCCTTTCTAATCTGTTCCCATTGTTCCACATATGTCTCACCCAATTCAGTGTCCCAGTCTAACTTTTTTTGCCAAGCCTCCTGTACTAAACATTTGCCCCTAATAACTATAGGACTGACCAATCCTAATGGGTCAAATAGCTTGGAAACCTGACTTAACAAGGACCTCTTGGTGAGAGTGACATCAGAGAACTTATTTGGTTTCAGACTTATTACATCAGCTGTTGTATCCCAGTTAAGACCTAACACATTTTGAATTTTGGGAATGTCAGAATCTGGATAGTCCTCTTGTATTTTATTCCTCAAAAGCGGTGAATTTGTATTCCAGCTCTGTAACGGCAAATTTGCCTTCCCACATTCGGAATTGGCTATTACATAAGCCTTCAAAGCTTCCGATTCTGTATCAGCAACACCTTGCAAATTATCCATATAAAAAGCCTGCCCTATTTCTGGACATTTGGCATTTTCAAAATGATGCTTTAAAGTGTTGCAAAGTAGGAAAGGACTAGCACAAGAGCCAAAGAGCATCGATCGGAAACAGTAAGTTTTCAATGGACTATCCTCATTTTGAGGATCATGAGGCCAGAGGAATTTTGTAAATTTCCTATCCTCATCTCTCAGTCCTATTCTGAGAAAAGCCTTACTAATGTCTGCTGTGTAAGCGTAAGGTTTCTCTCTAAATCTTAGTAACACATTCCCTAACTTCTCTGTTAGTGTAGGTCCAGAGTATAGGCAATTGAATACTATCCTTATGGGAGTGGTTACTGAATCCTTGCTTACAGCATGATGTGGTAAGTAGTGTCCTTCTTTGTGGTTAACAGGGTATTCTACCTCTTCTATAAATTTATTCTTCAATTGATCCCTTATAATATTATCATATAGGGTCAGATGTTCTGGTTTATCTCTCAACTTTCTTAGAAGAGAATTTAACTGAGCTTTAGCTGCTTGGTAATTTGTTGGTAACTCTGAATGGTTTAGTTTCCATGGTAATCTTACCCAATACTGTCCATCCTTAAATTCCACAGACTGATTATACAAATCCAATGTTATTTTATCTTCAGGGGTTGGTTCCTCAGAGTGTATTCCTACACTGTCTAGGTCCCACAGTTTGTGTACAGGTTCAATATTTTCATCCAACAAGTCATTTATCTGAGTAGGTTCTAATTCTGCACCTATTCTAGCCACCATCAATGACTGTGTGGGGGTAACAAAGACTGAGTCTACTAGTTTGGCCTCTCCTTTAACTTGTTTTGGAGAAGGCAACTGACCCATAATAAGGTTACCTCCTGGACTCTTGAACAACTGTACCTTATTCCTTTTGAAAGCCCTGTGTAGGAATCTTCCACAATAATCAGAACCAATGATCATTTTTATAGGACCCACAGTATCTGATTCCACATTCTGTTTAGCCAACCTTATCCCTGAGCTTTGTAGATGATCAGAGGTTTCCTTCAATCCCTTTATGTATATACTTGTCTCCATAGTATCAAGCACAGCTGCTGTTATACGGCATTTATATCTGCCTAATTGTATTACAGGTCTAACTAAATCAAAAGACTGAGCCTTCCTAGTTGTCAAGAATCCTGTAATGGCTAGATTTACCTTGCCGATAACTGGTAACTTTAATTTCTCCACAATGTCTGCAGAAATGAAAGTTTTCTGAGGACCCGTATCAAACAGGGTACATACCAATTGGTTTCTATTCTCAAACAATACTTTCACATCTGCTATTGGTACTGCAGCTGGCATTAATAATGGAGCATTCCCTTTTGCAATTGTCAAGTTGACGCTTGCAGGTTTAGGAACCTCAATTTTCATCCTAGGGCATAAAGCACTATGATGATGATCTTTTTTGCATTTGAAGCGAAGATTTAATTTAGTCTCACAGTCCGCGGCAGTATGTTCGGAGTTCATACAGATTATACAACACCCCAGTTCCTGAAGCTTCCCTACTCTAGAAGCATAATCAGGGTAGTGTTGACAGGATACACTGGAATGTTGCTCACCACAAAAGACACAAACTTTCCTGTCTTTTACCATGGAAGGTTTTATTTCTTAATATCCTCAGCATGTCTATTCCTTATCTTTAATACTTTATCCTCGGCCTTTGTGGAGCTAAGGAAAGTACCTATCTCTTCTTTAGGCACATACTTAGTCTTCTCTGACTTTAACTTTCCCTATCAGTTGGTTAGTGGGTTTTTTCTTTACTTCAGTCTTCTGTTTGACCTCAGTAGTGTTTAATGTTCCTTGCAAATGTTAACAGAGTTGCATCAAGCCTTCCTCAATCTCTTCACAGGAGAAATTATCCTTCTGGTACCTACCATACAAAGCATCCTTGGTTTTCGGTGGTAGCTTTAAGGACACAATTCTTGAAAGCACCCAATCTGATGTTTTAATATCTTCGTAAGTACCTAAGGCCTTTAAATTACAACTTAGTGCAATTCTAAATTTTTGCAAGGAATCAAAATCGTGCCTAGGCATGGGTAATTCTATTAGAGCCTTTACTAAATGATTTATAACTTGCTCCCTGTCTTCGTAATTTTGTCTAAGGATGGTCAAAGCCACTTCATAGTTATTTTCTTCTACTGGTAATTCTTTTATCAGTTGATATGGTGTTCCTTTGACCTGTCCTAACAAATAGGTAAGTTTGGTGACTTTAGGGAGATCTGTTCTATCGTGTACCAAATATTTGAACTGGTCCCAGAAGGATTTCCAGTTCTGCTCCCCATCAAATTCCGGAAGCGTTATTTGTGGTAACACAGCTCTACTCTGCTGTGCCACAACTTATGTTTCCGCGGCAGTGTCAGCTAATTCTGACTCTAGTGTCTTTACTACAGTTAAGTATTCTTCTAATTTGTTTTCAAACTTCGTAGTTTCTGACTCTAAGAGTTCCTTATTCTCAGCCTTTACTATAGCCGCTTCTAAAGTTAAGTAACTCTCTTCGTACTTACTCCATCGATCTTTCAGGATATTTAGGAGACTATTTATTCTCTCCTTGGACAGAGGTATTTGGTCCAACGACTGGTTACAATCATTTATGGCTCTAGTTACCCATCCTGCCTTACTACTAGAAAATCTTTGCAATAAAGAAACAGACATGTTGACGGAGTTCTAATTTAATAATTTAATTATGAATTCCAACCACAATTTTACCTCAACTTAGTAATGATTTGATTATTTTAAATTTTGAAGAGGGTAGGGATTAAGTCCTCATTGTGCAAATTATCCCCTCTCCCAATTTCGTAATATTCATTACAGCTCAGCTAATTATTCATTCAATTTTGAGGAGTGTAGGGATTAGGTCTATAATTTCAACCTATTCCCCAGGGTTATTAAACCTCTAGGTTTTTATTTCATCCCCACACTCAATTGCCAAAACACCCATATTCCCCACCCATAGCTTGTACAGCATAGAACTCCCCTTTCTTATGTTCTACATAATTTATAAATTTCTACAGAACCGCATCCCTACCATGATGGTTCCAATGTATACCATCAGCTTTCAACATTGCTTGGAAGGGCTTGGCATTAAAATGTATGAAATCCCTTCCCTTCCTGGCCCGTTGCAACTTTCGATTTACAGCTCTGCTAATTAATTTATATGTTCCATAACAAACTGGAGAGCCATATGGCAGGTTCCTTGCCTCGAGGAGGGTTATGGCTACTGAGGATTTACAAGAGCCCTTTATGGCTCCTACCACTGCTAAAATATTCTCCACAACTTCATTGACCTCCACGTCCTCATGGATATCATTTCCTCCAAGGAACAGGACCGTACGGTCATGCTCCCAGTCTAGTATGGCATTCAGCCTTTCATCTTCAGAGAAAGCTCTTGCCGTTCCTCCCGGAGCTCTATAGACACGTACGTCCACGTCTTCCACTTCAACCGAACGTGGTAGTAAACTGTCCCCACAAAAGCAACTTTAAACACATTCAGCGCCTCAGCACACATCGGTTATCCTCACTCGGTCGGGGCACCAAAAATGTGAAGAATGTTGAATAGTTCTGGTAAACAAATCGGGGCCCTCTTTCTGGGCACCAAAATGTGAGAAATGTTTAATGTATCCAAGTCGGTATCCCTGCCGGGACACCGCTATGCAAGAATTTTCTTGGTACACAACTCGTAGGTCGTTACTCTTCCCTAAAGTTGTCTAAGTAAATCAAACAAGTCTCATAGAGTTAGGTGAAACGTAAATTAAATTTAACTCACCTACAATACTATCTTCTATCCTATAGCTAATCTCCCCTTGAATTGGCCAATTCGTAAAGGTTACTTAGCTATATGAAGAGGGAGTGATCGTTAACCGATGACGATGAGGCTGCCTGGTATAGCTGCTTGGGCAAGCAAGCGTCCTTATGGTGTGTATACAATCGTGCTAACTCCACGAGAGCTAGGAGCAGAGTGCGTGAACGCGGCAAGCCCCAACACTTCATCGAATTGTGGGTTGCCAACTCTTATTTAATTACAGTACTAAATACAGTTATATTACATCATGATATGTACAGGGCAAATCTAACAAATTAATCTTAGTTCCACTTAAACTAAAGTTAGACCAAATATTCCCTTTAACTATGTAAATATCTTAATTCCACATCTGCCTTAACAGGGGAATCTTTCTCTGCTTGCCACGTCACCTGTCGCGCAGACGCAGTTTAGGTCAGCGGAAAATACCACATAAATACATGTATTTACAATGCATAGTTGTCCACAGGGGTTAAATGCAGTAGCATTTAATTTATCAAAAACAAGAATTATTAAAGAGAACGTCACTTCTGGGTTATTAAAACCGCTTGAACAATTAACAACAGTCTCTATATTTCCTCTGCCTTTAACCAGGGATAACTATGATAAATTTAGAGAGCGCAACTGTCTGGGGGAAAATATTTCCCACAAGCTCTGTGTTACTTCTCCGAGGTGGTATGTTCCCATTGATCCGGCTGACCCAGGAACTCACCCTTTGGTAAGGACGCGTACAGTCATAAGAAAAACTATCGTTACCCTTCAGAGCTATCCACTGTGATACAACGACGACATGTTGTGGAATGACAGGACAGGGAAGTTTGTACTGCAAACCCGTCAATGTCGGTTATGTGAGACACAAATATTAGACTTTGTGCTAGATGTAATTAAAGGTAATTAGATCGTTTGGCCTCTGTGCATAGAGACAATACGTTTTATCATCCGGCACAGAATTCATTAACCCGTCACGTCCCGAGGTTTTCCGCACCTCCGACATCCCCCAGTCCCGAGGTATTTTCGATTTTTTTTTTTTGGCTAAAACCTTCGCTTTTGGTGAGAAACATCGAAAATTCATAGAGAAATCGCTCACCTGAGGTTTAAAGTGCCCAATCCAGGTAGGAGTTCCTCCTTACCTGAGTGGGTTTTCTAACATGCTGGCACCAAAGAAAACGAGTTCTATGGGAGGGTAACTATTTTATCCACTCATAAACGGTATTTATTTATTTACTTGGTACGAATGTATATGTAGTATGAGAGTATATTGGTTTTCAAGCAGTAATAAAGGCATTATAAGCATTGTTTCACTCACTAGCTAATCACCATATCTGACCTATTTTTGCCACACTACCTGATCATTATTTCTGGCTGTTTCTTCTTCTAATGCTATGTAAACATTGTCCTCCACATTGTCATCGATTGGGGAATCACTCTGGCCCTGAATAACTTTACTAGCCAGGTCACTGGTAACAGGTCCTTTGCCAAGACAATGGTGTGAGGGGGGGAGGGGGGAGGTTATGCAGTGTAAGGCATTGTCCCTGCTTGGTATCTTGTACAGGAATAGAGGAAGGTGTCCCGTGTATACATGCGAAAAATCACGTGCAAAAATTGAAAATTGTGCAAATTAGGTACCTTGCAATTGCACGACGTACTGGTACGTTGCCGGGACTGGCAAATGCAAATCGTGGTGACGTACCCATACGTCGTCGGGACGGGGCGGGTTAAAGAAAAATATAACAGAATGGTGTAGAGTCGGCAACACACATGCAGACAGGCAATGAGTATGTGCACCCATGCCAGACGTAAGATAGTATTTCAGCCGATACAAGCCAAGTTAGTAAATTTCTGTGTAACAATTATATGTATTGCTTTCTACATAAAACAAATGTTGAGTAGAAGGAAAATAATAATACGTGTTCAGTCTCAATGCTTTATTATTTTGTTTACCCACCTGCTGCTTCAAAAACAGCCTCTAGACGTCAGCGCATGGATGCCACTAACTGAAGCATCCATCTGAAGCATTTAACCACTCATCCAAAGCAAACAAATGAACTCGTGTAGGCCTACCCCTGCTACACTGTCATAAAAAAGTCGATGCCTATAGATTGAATGCACTTCTATGTATTCCATAGATAATAAGTGTTAAATAGTAGGAAAATAATAAACTTGTCGAGTTTCATTATTAACCCCCAGTGGGATGCTCAGGGTAAAGCAAGCACTTCCTCTATATTTCCCCGCCACATGGCTCATTTTTGCTCATTATCCCAACTCATGTAATGGGATTGTGATATGGCAACACTAGATAGGGGAGGGGCGAACAGCAAGGACACGCCCACATAGCCCAGCTAACGTTCGATTCGCATCGAACGTCCCTGGGGGTAACGATACTTTTTCTTATGACTATACACCCATTCTTGCTTACCTTGTGGTTTATGTCTGTATTTCTTGCTCGCAGCTGGTATGTTTCCATTGATCGGGGTGGCCGGGTGATTTCGACCATATGTTAGGAATCCGTACAACGATTCTGGTTCACCTGGTGGGCTAAGGTCTATTACCCACGCATGTAGAGAGAAGTCGTTGAGCATTGAACGAATTTATTTTTACTTTGTCGGCCGGCCGGCCGTCGAAGCCGGATCTTTCATGATCGATTACTGTCAAATAAATCCAGTTACAGTTATAATATCACCAAGGCCTAATGAATGGATAAGGAGCATGAATGGTTACGGACTGTATAGATAACCAAGTGATTAGTATATATATATATATATATATATATATATATATATATATATATATATATATATATATATATGTCAAGGATATGAAGGAATTCATGTGGGATGTGCATATGGATTATATTGTACAAGAAATGAGGAAGGGGAAAGGTTACTCGAGTTTGGAAAGGCAATAGTAATGATTGTGTGCAACAAACATTTTAGGAAAAGGGAGAGAGAAGGTTAATTACGTACTACTCTAGGGGAAATAGCAGCCAGATAGACTATTTCCTGGTTAGGAGGGCTGATAGCAAGTTAGTGGGGGATGTTAAAGTTATAGGAAGCGAGGAGTGCGTGCAGCAACACAAATTATTGATAATTATGTGACATGGTGCTTAAGTAGAGGATAATGAAAATGAGGAAGTATGCACATTGGATAAAATATGGAAGCAGAAAAAATAAACAAACAGTAAAGGATGCCCTCTATAGGGAGATGAGGAGAGTGGTGACTGAGCAGGGAGATGTTGACGGAAGTGTTAATGAACAGTACAGAGCCCTCAAGAACATCCTCTTGAGAGTTACTGATTCAGTGTGTGGATGGACAAGAGGCTCGCCAAGACATAAAGTAACTTGGCGGTGGGATGAGGATGTAGAAGCTGCAGCTAAGGAGAAAAGAAGTCTTTTTCCGGGAGTGGAAGAAGGATGATAACAGAGAGGAATACCCCGGTACTTGGCTGCCAAGCGTAGGCCTAGAAAAGAAGTTTACAGAGTGAAATCTGAGTCACGAAGAATATTATTTGATAACCTAAATCGTATGGAACGGAAGAATATGATGTTTAAGGTGGAAGTCAGATGAAGAGGGAGAATAGGGATATAATTGAGCAGTGTGTGAAGCATGATGAAGGATAGTGATGAACAGTAGGGATATTAAAGACTCATGGAGCAAGCATTACAGCCGATTGTTGAATGAGGAGTTTGACTGGAAGAGGGCATATCTGGATCCTGCAGATCCAGTGTTTGACCCTTGGCCTGTGATTGACGCTGCGACTGTCAGTGGGACAATAGCCGGGATGTGGATAGGGAAGGTTGCAGGTGTGTATGGGTTTACTGCTTAAATGTTCAAAGACTCAGGAGATATAGGAGGGAGATTAATCTCTGACATGATAAATACTATTATATACGAGTGTGTTGTCCCAGATGATTGGCAGAAAAGCGTAATTATAAATGTGTACATAGCGTAATAGTAGATATATCGTAGTCGTACCTGAGCTGTTATAACAGTGAGTTGATTTGTAGAAGATAATGATAGTTGTACTTGTCGTCGATGACAGGAGAAAGATAAAGATGAGTCTGGGATTTGACTGTAGTTTATTTTCTTCAAAGGGAATATCTCCATGGTAATATAGTCTCACAGAGTGTAATGAGATGAGAGTTACTCGCTGACCCGTGTGCTTGTCTTTTCCCCACCATGCCTCTCTCTTTCTCCTAAACCCCTTTCTTGCTTCTCTCCCCTAACTCCTTCTGCCTGCTAACTTCTTCTCTCCCGTATATGAGTGATTGTGTCACGTGTAAGGCACGGATGAGTGGAATTTTCTCGATCCTGAGGACTTTCCAATCAGGCGTCACACTTGCTGTCTATGGCATTCCTGTGAGAGAATGTGTGAACGCCATTTCCTCCAGCCCTACCCATGACTTTCATCTAACCTCTAGATTACATACAGTATGTACATTACTAGCTATTATGTAGTGTTATGATATTTTAGAGTCCTGACATACAAGGGGAAGGGTGATGCCCTAGGAAGAGGAAATTATAGAGGCATAAATCTTTTAGACCAGAAAATGAAAGTAATGCAGAGAGTTCTAGAAGGGATGATTAGAGAAAAAGTGATTATTGATGAGATGTACAGTAGTTTGGGTTTAAGCCGGGCAAAGGGACCACTGATGCCATATTCATTGTTTGACAGCTTCAGGAAAAATATATAGGAAAGGAAAGGGAACTGTACTTTGTTTTTGTTGATTTGGGGAAGGCCTTTGACAGAGTCCCTGGGGGGGTGGTGAAGTGGGCGATGAGAAAGCTTGGAATCGGGAATGGCTGGTTAGGGTGGTTATGGATATGTATGTGGGTGCTCACACCCAGGTAAGGGTGAATGGGGATTTGAGTGATGAGTTTTCTGTGAATGTTGGTGAACACCAGGGGTCAGTTTTAAGCCTCTCATTGTTTATCATGGTACTTGAAGCCCTCTCACGTGACTACAGAAATGGATTCCCATGGTAGATGTTGTAGGCTGATGATTTGGTGTTGTTTGCACAAAATGAATGGAAGGCAGAGGAAAGATTTGCGATGTGGAGAGATAGTATGAGGAAAAAGGGCTGAAGAGTAAATGCAGATAAAATAAGTGATGATATCTAGGGCTCGTGGCGATACTGTCAAGGAAGAGGGAGAGTGGCCATGTGCGATTTATCACAAGGGCGTGGGAAGTAATTCCATCTTGGGCAGTGTCTGTGATAAATGGGCGCATAAGAGATGTAGTGCTTTTAGAGGTAGACTGCATGATAATGCTGATTTCATGTGTGTGGCGTGTCGGGGAGAGCAGATGGAGACTGTCAGGCGTGATAGGACAGAACTTGCTGGTGAGTCTCTTGAGTGTGTGGAAGAGTTTTGTTACTTGGGAGACATATTGGACATGGAGATGGTGCTAGCTTTGTGGCTAGAGTGAGGAGTGGTTGGAAGAAGTTCAGGGAGCTTTTGACTCATCTGACACTGAGAGAGCTCTCCCTCCGCACTAAGGGATCTTTGTGTGCAGCATGAGTTAGAAGTGTAATTCTGTATGGTAGTGAGACTTGGGCAGTAAAGGAAGAGGATATTCGTAGGCTCAAAAGTACAGAAATGACAATAATTAGGTGGATGTGCAGTGCGTCCCCGATTGTGAGGCCTTGGGGGGCTAGGTTTACAGTGGAAGAGTTGAGGGGTCTGGAGTGTATTGTTGTGATGAGGAGAGACAGATTGAGATGGTTTGGGCATGTGGAGAGGATGGGGGACGATAATAGGGTGCAGAAAGTGAGAAGTGTTAATGTTAGGGGTAGGGCTGCGAGAGGTAGACTGGAATATACCTGGCACAAAATAATTGACTGTGACCTCAGGGATGAGGGACTGAATAGGGAGGCTGCCAGAGCTCGAGCAGTATGCAGAGCCGCCATCAAGTGACCAAGGCTGAAGAAAGCAAACATATTCGAGCATTCAAAAACGGACGAATGAACGACACACACACACACACACACACACACACACAGAAGTGTATGGTATGTAGGAGGACTACTGGGCCTTAAGGACAGGCTGTGAAGCCTATGCCCAGTGTTGGACACACACACACACACACACACACATACATATATATATATATATATATATATATATATATATATATATATATGTATGTATGTATGTCCATCATCCAATCTTACACTGCCTCACGAGGAGCGTAGGCGCCCGGGGCTAGGCAAGTTGGTCCTGGCATTTAAGATGAGAGTCACCAGCCTCACTCATCCCTGAGAGGCATTACGTGAGCAATAACCCCAACCATCCCTTGGATATAAACCTTCACTGGCTCAATCCGATTGGAGCATCGCAATTACCCACTAAACCAAAAGGCGCCATAATTTGGTTATATGGTTACCATTCAGCGTAGTATGGTTTCCCGGTGTACAGGAAACCATTTGGCTTGTCACTCAGTGTAGAATCACCACAGACAAAAGGAACAGGAAAGAATGAAGGAAAGAGAGACAGAAGAGGGAGTGTAAAGTCACCCGTGGGCAGAAAGACGAGGAAAGAAAGAAGTAAATTAAAATAAATGAGGAAGAAAGGAAAGGAGGGAGGAGAGGAAAGGGCAGACAGCCGAGTGCAGGACTACACTGAGTGAGTGGATGGTGAGCGTCCCCACCTACCACAATTATATATATATATATTGTTACGGAACAGAGAAAGATAATGTACACTTTAAGTGAGAATACTAAAAATCACTACTGTCCCGTAAAGTTCCAGGTTCAAAACAAAAGAGTTAGGTAAAATTACAAGTTAAAGTTTAATGCTCAAACTAACAACAAAACATTCAGAACTCATAAGGATAATGTAATGGCAAATAAACAGGTTAAATATATGGTTAACTGCAATAGCCTCTATTAACACGAAATTAGCAAGAGTAAATTTATCTAAGTCAACCCTGATAAATGAGATACACCGGGTAATGCTCAGTTAATGCCAGATAAATTATTACAGATACAAAATATTATTTAAAATGACTGATATAAAACCCAACATTAATCACAAAGACCTCACTAGGCCTAAGAATCAACCCTATGTTACACACTACAAGAAAAAATGCAACAACAGTTATACTCAAATTACACACAGCTGCTAGATGTTTGGAGATTTCTTGAGCACTCACAATAATAAAATCTGTACAGGGGAGGACAGAGATGTGAACAAAATGAGGAGCAGATCTAAGTGGCAATGATGCAGAGACTGAGCTCATTATATAGGGGCCGGCAGAGCTTGATACAACTTCTAAGAACGACGCGCAAATGAAGCCATGGGGACAAAGAGTTGACAATCCTGGTCTGAACTCCAGAAATGACGACTTACTCTACTATAACGGTAGAAGGGGGGAACTGAGGCAGAACACGCTCGTGATCAAACATGCAGCATACTGTGCGTTAAAATTACACAAAGGATGATGAAATCACAGGCTATGTAACACCTCCCCACAAAGAAAAAGAAATTTACAAAGGAAATTTCTTATTACTCGAAAACAGTCTGTCTAAAGTTTAGATAAGCAATCTGCAATAACATTTTCTTTCCCCTTGACATGTTGTATGTCTAATGAATACTCCTGAAGAAGTAGACTCCATCTTGTCAATCTCTGATTTTTATCTTTAAACTTACTAAGGAATTTCAGTGGGTTGTGATCGGTATAAATGACTATGGGGTCAAAACCAGAACACAAATAAAATGAAAACTGCTGTAAACCCAAAATCAAGGCCAAAAGCTCTTTCTCAATAGTGGAGTAGTTCTTTTGAGGTGGAGTGAACTTCTTACTGTAATAAGATACAGGGTGTTCAATACCCTGATCATCCTCTTGCAGCAAAACAGCCCCATCTCCTGTATCACTTGCATCAACAGCCATCTTAAAAGGCTTAGCAAAATTTGGAGTAGCGAGCACTGGCTGACTTCATAGAATAGCTTTAAGTTTGTTGAAAGAGGATTCACAGTTATCGGTCCAGACAAATTCAACTCTCTTTTTCAGTAGGTCTGTAAGTGGTGATACAAGAATAGAAAAGTTAAGAACAAATCTCCTGTAATAACCTACCATTCCCAAAAATCTTTGTAGCTCTTTCCTACTTTTAGGTCTGAGAAGATCACTTATAACCTGAACCTTAGCTCCTGGTGGTGCAACATGTCCATCACCAATTACATACCCAAGGTACTGAACTTTAGCTTGACCAAACTCACACTTTGATAAATTAGCTACAAGATTAGCATGAACTAAACGGTCAAGAAATTTACTGACATGGCATAGGTGATCTTTCCATTTGTCACTGAAGATTAATACATCATCAATATAAACAACACACCCTGCCAAACCCTCTGTTACAACATTCATGAGCTTCTGAAATGTGGCTGGTGCATTCTTCATACCATACGGCATTACAGAACATGCAAAAGCCTTTCCTAGTGTTACAAAACATGAGATCTCCCTAGCACGTTCAGTCATAGGTACTTGCCAGTATCCCTTTAACTAATCAAACTTACTTATGTACCTAGCCTTTCCGATCTTGTCTATGCAATCTTCCACACGAGGGAGAGGGTAAGTGTCTGTTTTAGTTATCTGATTAACACGTCTGTAGTCGATGCAAAGCCTCTGTGACCCACCTGGCTTTGGGACTAGAGTGACAGGAGAACTCCACTCGCTCTGACAGGGCTCAATCATCTTGTGGTCCAACAGGTAGCCAAGCTCCTTCTGGATGAGAGGAACTTTCACTGGGTTCACACGGTAAGGAGGCAGTTTAATTGGCTTTGCGTCTCCAACCTCGACATCATACATCAACACAGTAGTTCTTCCTGGAGTGGCACGGAACACTTGCGGGTACTCCTGCAGTAATGCCGAAAACTCCTGCCTTTCCTCGGGAGGTAGATGAGAAAGCTTAGTCTGGAGATCATTCATAATATCAGGATTCTTCCCCAAACTATCACTCAGGTTCATACTGCATGGGAGAGCTTCACTTGCAGACTCGGGTGGAACAGCTACAGTGCAGACTGGGTTATTTTCGTCCCGCCTGTGATACAACTTTAGCATGTTGATGTGACATAGTTGCTTGTTCTTTCTACGATCTGGTGTGGCGATGACATAGTTGACATCACTGAGTTTCTTCTCCACGAAATAAGGGCCACTAAACTTGGCTTAAAGAGGTTGCCCATGAACTGGTAGCAGAATCAAAACCTGATCTCCTGGCTGAAAGTGGCGTAACCTGGACTTCTTATCATACCAAGTCTTCATCTTCTCCTGAGCAGCTCCTAAATTCTCTCTCGCCAGCTGTAAAGCAGTGGACAGCCGTTCTTTGAACTTCATCACATACTCCAGCAGGTTGACGTCATCTTCCTCCGACAGCCAGCATTCCTTGAGTAACTTAAGGGGTCCTCTTACTTCATGGCCAAACAGTAGTTCAAAAGGTGAGAAGCCCAGTGATTCATTTAGAGATTCTCTTGCAGCAAACACAACGAATGGAAGACCTTTATCCCAGTCTTTCTGATGTTCCAAACAGTATTTCTTGAGCATCGATTTGAGTGTTTGATGATATCTCTCCAACGCTCCTTGGGTCTGGGGATGGTAAGCTGAAGACGTGATCTGGGTGATGCCCAACTCTTTCAGAGACTGCTTGAAAACGTTTGACATGAAATTACTTCCCCGGTCTGACTGTACCTCCTTGGGCAGACCAAACTTTTTTGAAGAACCCTAGCATTTCCTTAACCACGTTCTTTGCTGAGATGTTTCTAAGTGGAATGGCTTCAGGATAACGAGTAGCCATATCAATCATGGTCAACACATAAGAAAATCCTGAAGAAGTCTTAGGAAGAGGGCCCACAATATCCACCAACACACGGGTGAAAGGCGCCTCAAAAGGAGGAATGGGAACTAGAGGTGCAACCTTTTCGGTCTGATTACACTTCCCCACAACTTGACAGGTGTGACAAGACTTACAATACCAGGAAACATCCCTGAAGATACCTGGCCAGTAGAAGTGTTTCAAAATGCGTGCCACAGTCTTCCTCACTCCAAGGTGTCCTGCCAAACTGGAATCATGAGCCACTCTAATGATATCCTGCCTACAAACACGAGGGATGACAACTTGATGTACAACCTCTCATTCACAGTCGGCTGATGCTGTTGGGGGTCTCCACTTCCTCATAAGTACTCCTGACTTTACATAATAACAAGTAGAAGCACCGGCTGACTCTTCTTCACTGTAAGCAGAGTTAGCTAGACCTTTCAACTCAGGGTCAGCAACCTGCAACTCAACCAACTCTTGACGAGACAAATTATCAACACTACGGGGTACTGCCTCATCTGGTAAGTGGTCCAAATTAGCAAGAAAAGTGTCAGCTAGGATAACATCATCATCATCATTATCCTCTAAATCACCAGTAACTTTAGACTTAGCCCTAGTGACAGCACATGCAGGGAACACATCAGGGACATCACAATCCTGGGACGCAGCCACTGGCTCACTAGACAACTGAGAAGCTGGACACACTTGACTTCCACCAATATTATTTCCAAGTAAGAAAGTTACACCTGACATTGGGAGTGTCTCAACCAACCCAACCATAACAGAACTATTAACAAAACCAGACTCTAAATTCACTCTGCACAGAGGGACAGAGAAGTAATTATTCCCTACACCTTGTAAGATTACAGTTTCATCAGAGGAATTAACATTAGAGCCTAGAACACTGGTCAGCATAAGGGATTGGCAAGCACCTGTATCACGATATATTTGAACTGATTTCCTGTCATTACTGTCCAGAGGACTGACAAAACCATCAGACAGGAAATTAGCACATGAACTCTTGAGAGTGTCACCCACGTTACTGCTCAAAAGAGGAGCTCCATCATGAGAATTTAAGTTACCCCTCAAAGCAGGTTCAGTTAACTCAGTTAAAGAATTCTGGGAACTCTCAAGAGTGGACACTAGACCAATGGACTGAATATTTAAAGACTCCTTTTTGTTCACATCACGCTGTCTCCTGAAACATCTCTCCGTAGTATGACCAAGCTTACTACAATAAGTACATTTACTTTTCTGAAATCTAGAGGTGAAGCTGGTATTTACTTCCTGAGAAACATCATCCTTATTCTCTTTCCTGTTACCTGTACTCTGAGTAGAGGCAACGTACTTTACCTCAGCTTTCCCTTTTTCTCTAGAATATCTCTTGTGAGTGAGAACATACTCATCAGCTAAAACTGCAGCATCAGACAAATTATCTATTCTTTTCTCATCAAGATATAGGCTTACATCTTTATAAATACACCTTTTGAAGTCCTCCAGCAAAATCATCTGCTTAAATTTGTCAAAATCAGAATCCACATTCTTAGAATTTAACCACTGCTCTAACAGATCTTCTTTGATTTTTGCATACTCAACATGGGATTGCTTATCTTGCTTGTAAGTTGTCCTAAATTTTACTCTATAGGCTTCAGGAACAAGCTCATAGGCCTTAAGAATCAAGCTCTTAACTACATCATAATTATCAGATTGATCCTGAGGCAAAGATGCATAAGTTACTTGAGCTTTACCGGTGAGAACAGTTTGAAGGAGTACTGGCCAATACTCCTTGGGCCAACTAAAACCTGTAGCTACCCTCTCAAACAACTGAAAATACTTTGTTAAATCAGATTCATTAAAAGGAGGGACAAGTTTAACATTTTTAGCCACATCAAAATCATCAGAGCTAGATGATCCAGTTCCACCTTGTTTCATGCGATACTCATGGTCTGCCTGAATCCTGGGAAGTTCAATTTGTGCCTGTATCTGTGCCTCCTGAATAGGAGCATTTGCCTGAAATTCAGCCTCCTTAGCTTTTGCCTCCTGCAGGGCTAGCTGTAACTTAGCTAATTCAATCTGCGTTTGCTCATTTGGAGGAGTTACATTAAACAAGCTTTCATTAATCATGTCAACAATTTGATCTTTAGAATGATGAGAGCGAACAGCAATTCCCAATTGTTGAGCAACAAGCTTAAGTTCATTCTTTGTTCTGTTTTCTACATCACACACTGTTTGCACATTTGACAAAAAATCTTTGGCTTCATCAAGTGTAGTAATAGTAGACATAATTAATAAGTAACAGTCACAAAATATCAAGCAATATCCTTATGATAATATCCTGAATATCCTGATATGACGTCGCCAAATTTATGTTACGGAACAGAGAAAGATAATGTACACTTTAAGTGTGAATACTAAAAATCACTACTGTCCCGTAAAGTTCCAGGTTCAAAACAAAAGAGTTAGGTAAAATTACAAGTTAAAGTTTAATGCTCAAACTAACAACAAAACATTCAGAACTCATAAGGATAATGTAATGGCAAATAAACAGGTTAAATATATGGTTAACTGCAATAGCCTCTATTAACACGAAATTAGCAAGAGTAAATTTATCTAAGTCAGCCCTGATAAATGAGATACACCGGGTAATGCTCAGTTAATGCCAGATAAATTATTACAGATACAAAATATTATTTTAAAATGACTGATATAAAACCCAACATTAATCACAAAGACCTCACTAGGCCTAAGAATCAACCCTATGTTACACAGTACAAGAAAAATGCAACAACAGTTATACTCAAATTACACACAGCTGCTAGATGTTTGGAGATTTCTTGAGCACTCACAATAATAATATCTGTACAGGGGAGGACAGAGATGTGAACAAAATGAGGAGCAGATCTAAGTGGCAATGATGCAGAGACTGAGCTCATTATATAGGGGCCGGCAGAGCTTGATACAACTTGTAAGAAGGACGCGCAAATGAAGCCATGGGGACAAAGAGTTGACAATCCTGGTCTGAACTCCAGAAATGACGACTTACTCTACTATAACGGTAGAAGGGGGAACTGAGGCAGAACACGCTCGTGATCAAACATGCAGCATACTGTGCGTTAAAATTACACAAAGGATGATGAAATCATAGGCTATGTAACAATATACAGTATATATATATATATATATATATATATATATATATATATATATATATATATATATATATATATATATATACTAGTATACATATGGTGCGTGGAGTGAGAGAATGAAGATGATTAAAAATAAAAAGATATGAACAATAAAAGTAAACGAAAAGAAAGCAGCCTTTCAGTTGGAAATAACGAACAGAGTTCAGGTTCTATGTAATGCTGAATGTGACATTGATGAGTTGAAAGAGAAACTAACAAAAGTGGTAATGGAATCAGCGAAGGTAATAGGGGAAACCTAATACAACCAGAGCCAAGAAGTATTCGGAAAGACACTCGAGCTCATGAAAAAAGAAAGGAAAGGAAAGTAAATACAAAAATGAAACAGGACGAATGGAATTAAATACAGTAAACTTATCAACAAGAGGCAAAGCGAAGAAAAAAGAAAGAGAAACATGGATCAGATCAAAGAAACCATCAAAAAAGAAAAGTCTGAAACCGGTTCGAAGTAAAATGGCACTAGGAAAGCAACAAATTATATCACTGAAAGAAAGAAAAAAAAAAGTGAAGCCACATAATGCAGAGATAAGATGGTGAACAGAGTTGAAGAATTTTACAAAGAACTGTATGCATCAAAGAAAGTAATACCAACAGCTAACTTTTCTGTTGACACAAGTGAAATACTTGCGGCAATACCAGGCTAAGTACATATTTCTCCTAATGATATGAAAAGAGGGAAGGCTCCAGGAAAAGATGGAATAGTAGCAGATTTAGCCTACTGTTGGATGCAGGAGTGGAAGTACAAAATAGGCTTGCCCACTTTTTTACTCGATGTATAATAAAGAGGAAAATTCCCCAAACATTGTGTAATGCAGTAGTTATTTTACTTTACAAAAAAGGCGACTCAAAAGTTCTTAATAACAATCGCCCCATTACCTTATTATCAGTCATTTACGAACAGAATAGCAACAAATTTGGAAAACCAACCTCTTGAACAGGCAGGTACCAACGCGGGTATTCGACTACTGATCATCTACAGACAATGAATCAGCTACTTGAGAAAACCATAGAATATAATAAACCACTGTTCTTAGGTTTCGTTGATTACGAAAAGGCTTTTGACTCACTGGAGCACATAGCAATTATAATTCATTGCGATAACAAGGAGTAAATGAGAACATTGTGAAACTGCTTCAAACATATATAAACAGGGAACTGCTACTGTTAAATTACAAAAAGGCTCGGAAATAATTAGGACTGAGAAGGGCGTGCGTCAGGGAGATAGTTTTACCTAAATTATTTAGTGCTTGCCTAGAAATTATATTCTGAAAGCTAGACTAGGAGAACAAAGGAGTAAACATAGATGGAGGAAAGCTAAACCATTTAAGATATGCAGATGTCATTGTCCTAATTTCAGAAACAGCAGATATTGTAAGAAATGTTAAAGGACCAGAACATGAAAAGTCTGAAAGCAGAGCTAAAGATGAACTGAAATAAAACTAAAGTTATGTTTAATCCACATACACCAAAGAACGTCATCAGAATGAGCGCAGAAAATCTTGGAGATGTCGAGGAGTACAATGACTTGCGGTAAACACTAAAATTAACGAAAGACCATGATAACGAAATAGAAAGGCGCGTTACAATTGGATGGAAAGTTTTAGTAAACATAGAGACGTTATGAAAGTAGCTTGCAGTTATGCATGAAATAAAATGTACGTAATGAATGTATGACTCCAGCTATGACGTACGGCTGTGAGACTTGGAACCAAACAAAAATCTATGGAAAATAAACTAATACGTTCTCAGAGAGCAATGGAAAGGTCAATATTGGGAATATCCTTAAGAGACACGAAAAGATCGACTTGGGTGAGAGAGCAGACTAAAGTCAAAGACATTATCTATCTATCTATCTATATACCTAGCCTGCTTCCCCCAAGGAAAGGGAGGTAGCCGAGACAGGACGACACACTCCCCATTTACTCATCCATTCAAACACATTCATTCGCATCTTAGCCCCAAAACGGAGAACGGACAGATCCTCACCGCACCACACCGCACAAGGGTAAACTGCGCAATGCAATCAGTGAGATCCGCAGCAGGGCCCGACAGCAGAGCTGGTTTACCCATGCCACATCATAACAGACATTATAGAAGTTATAAAAGAGCAGAAATGGAGATGGGCAGTCCATGTAGCAAGAAGAAGACATAACCGATAGAGCAAGAGGCTGACTGA
This sequence comes from Coenobita brevimanus, assembly GCF_032717465.1. Lineage (NCBI taxonomy): Eukaryota > Metazoa > Arthropoda > Malacostraca > Decapoda > Coenobitidae > Coenobita > Coenobita brevimanus. Next base: position 22,342,734 of record NC_137021.1, read on the forward strand.
C
>NC_137021.1:22345234-22352734 GCF_032717465.1 Coenobita brevimanus
ATGAAATTCCTTTAATAGTCCTTAAAAATTGCTCCTCAGTGTTGGCTCCTGTATTAGCAAAGTTTTTCCGCTTATGCATCCGTACCTCAATTTTTCCAGCCCCATGGAAAGAAGCAAATATCCATCCTGTTCCTAAAAAGGGGGCAACTTCTGATCCATCAAACTATAGACCAATGGCAATAACTTCCGTTCTCGGTAAAGTTTTTGAGACACTAATTAACAAAACCATAGTCAAGCATATAGAAATCAATAAACTGATAAACGATCGGCAGTATGGATTTAGACAGGAACGTTCAGCTGCAGATATTCTTTGCCTTCTTACCCATCAGATTAATAAAAAAAAAAAATAGACCAACATGGTGAAACACACACAGTAGCACTTGATATTTCAAAAGCATTGGACAGAGTATGGCACCAGGCCTTATTGTCTAAGATGTCACACTATGGCCTTGCATCACTGGTTCCTCTAATTTCTTCTTACCTTCATAGTAGAAAAATACGGGTCATGGTAGATGGAATTTATTCTCAGTTTCATTCCATAAATGCTGGTGTACCTCAGGGATCAGTTTCGGCGCCAACCCTCTTTCTCATTCATAAAAATGACATCCTATCTGTCATGCACAACCCAATACACTCTGATGCTGATGACTCGACCCTTCATAGTTCTTTCACATTTATTACCTCCTTTACACAATTTGATATTACAAATTCCCAAATAAACACAGCAATTTCTCTGAACTAGGACCTTTCTAAAATTAATCAATGGGGACAAAAAAATCTGGTCTCATTTAACGCTCAGAAAACTAAATACATTAATTTCTCCATTACAAAGAATCCCTCAGACTCTCACATAATTTTAAATGATATCAGTATTCCCATATCCACTGCAATTGATATCCTAGATGTTACTCTGAATCCCAACCTAAGCTGGACAGCTTATGTTAAATCCCTTGCTAAAAATGCTTCTAAAAAACTGGGACTTATGTACAGAGTTCGTGAGTTCTTCACTGACGAGCAGATGGCCACAATATACAGAAGTCATGTGCGTTCTCAGATCGAATACTGTTCACCACTGTGGAGTGGATGTGGATCGGTTGCATTGAAGCAGTTGGACAAAATTCAAAATAAAGCCATTAGATTAATCAATAATCCTGCCATAACGCAGGACCTTCCTCTGTTATCAGTACGTAGAGATGTTGCTTCTTTAGCACTATTTTATCGATATTTTTACCGTAAGTGTTCTAACGAACTGGCTTCAATTGTGCCTCCCCTTCACATTTTCTTCCGAAATACTCGGGCAGCTGGGAGCGCCCATGAACTCACACTCTCTCCCCCACAATGCAAAATCTCTGCTTATCATAATTAATTTATCCCCAGAACTACTACTCTCTGGAATTCACTTCCTGGGAGTTGCTTTCCACATACATTTAATCCTCTCGATTTTAAATCCAATTGTTTTAAGTATTTCATGAATGGAGGATGTCTTTAGGCAAATGGACTTATTTTTTTTCCCTTGTTTTTCCTTCTTCCATTCATTATAATATATACTGTATATATATATATATATATATATATATATATATATATATATATATATATATATATATATATCCCATTGGATCCCAGGGGTGCTGGGCGAGGTATTGCACTGGGAGAGTACTAGGCTTACCTCCCTCCGCCTATCGGCTCATAGTCGTGAAGCTCACAAGTCCCTACCCGGGGGTTCCTTACTTTATGAAGACCTGAAAAATCACAGTTCTGTCCAATACATGGGACATTGGACCCCAATGGGTTGAAGAGACTGATAGGTTTGCCAGTCATTAACCCATTGGATCCTAGGGGTGCTGAGCAAGTCATTTCACTGGGAGGGTACTAGGCGTGCCGCCCTCCGCCTATCGGCTGATAGTCGCGAAGCTCATAGGTCCCTACCCGGGGGTTCCCTACTTTATGAAGACCTGAAAAATCCCAGTTCTGTCCAATACTCGGGACACTGGGCTCCAATGGGATATATATATATATATATATATATATATATATATATATATATATATATATATATATATATGTAAACAGGGTGATTCACGAGTTTTTCCGGAAACTCTGGTAAATGCAAGCTGATGCAATTCTAAGCATAAAATACTCTATAAGTATAGGTGTTTAATGTAATAGTTTACAAGTGGGGACATTTTCAAATCTGACAGATATGTGAGCGGGAGGCTGGTGGGCTTGTGGCGACCTTCGCTGTGTTGCCAAGTTACTCAATTTTCTTTTAAATTTTACACGTTGTTCTCATTCTGAGTTAAACTCTTCTTTCATTAATCATCAGGTAAGTAATTGTTCTACAAAGAAAAGTATGTCACTTTAAAGTGACAAATAAATCTACTATTGAAGAAGTAAACATGGGATACCAGTGATACGAGATGAGGTACCTCAGAGCTCAGACTGACAGAGTGACAGTTCCCGCCAAGTGAAGGCGAGTGTGGAGGGTGTATTAATTCCAGGGTCGGTTTCACCCACATTTCGCTACAATGCCATTCACTGTTACAGACGTGGAGTATGCAGATATGATTTTTATCTATGGGTTCTGCAGTGGCAACGCTGAAACATCAGCAAGAGAATACAGACGAAAATAGCCAAATGGAGCCCAGATGCAAAAGTACAGTGGGGCACCAATTTTCGCGCCTAATTGGGTCCAAAAATAATGCGGGAAAGTAGAATTAGCGAAAATTGGGGCATTGTCTTTATGGCAAAAAGGCTAATTGGTTCCCGGTTATCCTAAAGTAACATCAGATTTTCATTTTCACTTGCAATACAGTACATCAAATCACTATTGTACATTGCATTGTGAGATACAAACAATAAAAACTGTACAGTACACCTTATATGAGGAGAAACATACCACAGAGACCAGGTTGAGGTGTTTAATGGATGTTGGGGGTAAGTATCCGAGGCGCGTGGCGGGCTTATTTAGCCACGCCAGACGTATTGGCGCCACCTCTTGCTGCCTAGCTATCACCATGCTGTTTCCTCATACTACGCACTGTCGATTCTGGGATGTTAAATATACGGCAGATTTCACTGTTTTTTGCGCCCTTGTCCATGTGCTCAACTATCTTCCTTTTCATTTCATTATTATACTGCCGTTTCTTCACTCCAACACGATACTCTCTTTTAGCCTTGGCCTTTCCTCCCGACTTTGAATGTCCCGGCCACTTTTTATCACCACCACTGCCTCCCGGCCCTCCCCCCACACCACCAGGCTCTCCCCCCACAGCACCAGGCCCTTTCCCCACACTACCAGGTATAGTAGAGGCCATTGAACCGTGAGAATCCAACACAATGGAGCTAGCACGCTCGTACACAATGGCGGGAATGGGTGGACAAAGTGTTGACATGACGTCATTCAAGATGGCGGTGGGTTGCGGGCGGGCGGTGCAGGAAATTCAAAGTTCAAAATATTGTCCCAAACCCAAAATTTGTGCGCGAAAATCGTTTTTTTTCAAGCGAAAGTGGAAGTTAGGGAATATTTGGTGCATGCCGCGAAAGTGGATTCCGCGAATCCTGCTGTAGCGAAAGTTGGTGCACTACTGTATTTTACCACGTCTACCAGCATCTCCTGGACAAAGGTTGTTTTCCTGGAGTTGGAGCCACAGCTGAACACATAGAGAGGCAAGAGGATTAGGCCTCCTGGGGAAACCTCTATAAAAAAAATGCGCCAGGACTTTTACCTCATGGGTGGTGTGGAAAAAAGTCAAAACCAGGGAATAATTGCTCTGCGGTAACTTGTGCCTAGTGGTGAGGGTGGTGTGGCATGTATACAGTTACCTCAGTGCCTTGTCACTGCCTCTCGTCGTCACTCAGCTGGTCCACTCATACACTGACGATTATGAAAAGAACAGTTTAATTCAGAATGAGAACAAAGTGTAAAATTTAAAAGAAAATTGAGTAGCTTGGCAACACAGCGAAGGTCGCCACCAGCCCACTCGCCTCCCGCTCACATATCTGTCAGATTTGAAAATTTCCCCACTTGTAAACCATTACATTAAACACCTATACTTATAGAGTATTTTGTGCTTAGAACTGCATAAGCTTGCATTTACCAGAGTTTCCGGAAAAACTCGTGAATCACCCAGTATATATATATATATATATATTGTACATCATCATCATCATCATCAGCCGTTTGCATATCCACTGCAGGACCAGCCTATACCGACCGAAGTCGGGATGATACAGCCACTGTATCTCTACCAAGTGGCTTAGGCTGTCTGGTAGAGATAGTATGTAGGGTGAGAAGTGCTTGTAAGTGTAACTGTAGTGTTGGAGTGGTTTTAGATGTGAGTGTAGTCTGTGACCCAAGTGTAATCGGCCCGCGCAAGCCGACTGGGTGCAAGAATACTTTACAGTAAGTGACACTGGTTCAAGCACAGCACCCCTTGTGTCCGCCAATGCAGTACGTGGCCGGGTGAACACTCCCAAAGTTTATTACCCTGGCGGGGCGCTAACCCTGTCCCACCCGTGTATGAATATATATATATATATATATATATATATATATATATATATATATATATATATATATATATGCAGACTAACCACAGGAGAAATGAAAGGAGCGACAGTGAGAACTTTCGTATATTACATCTTCAGCCAGAGTGAGACAGAAACGTAAAGGGTAGAGGTCTTTTGTGCACACCCGCAGCAGGTAGTGGCACATAGAACATTGGATGACCTGAATTTTTACCTGCGGCTTAACTTATGGTCACCAGCAGCAGGGAGTGGAATACAACAAAGGATGACCTGAATCTAAAAATGCACGTGACAAAGGAGGAGGGAGTAGGAGGGGAGGAAAGGGGAGTAGGAAGGAGGGGGAACGGGGAGGGGAGGAGAGGAAGGGGAGAGGGGGGAGGGAGGAGGGGATAAATACTGCTGCTTAACTTAAGACCTAGAGGATTAATGCTTGGTGTGTCACACACAGGTGTGACTACACCACTATGGTGGTACCATTCTTAAGTGGCGGTTTGGGTGGGGCACCAACCTCTGTACAGTGTGCCAGGTGTTCCATACCCGCTATGTGAACGGCTCTGATATATATATGTAATAGGTATCACAATAAGATAAATACATAAGAATATAATGGTAACGTGTGTATTATAATATATGAAAGAACAGTAAACTTATTATGCGTAAAATATTTATACGTCAATACAGAAACATGGCATAATTATTTTACAGTGTTGCTTAAAAAAAAGTAGTCACTTTTATTGGCTGTTACCGTATTTCTGGGGTGGGTAATAATGTCACAATTATGATTATAAGATAATGTGCAGGAATATAAGAAAAAATATGCCAATTTCTTAGTAAAAAAAAATATACATTAAAACCCTTGTGAGCGGCAACACTCACACACACCCAGCCCGACCCGAAGGATAGAGGAATAAGCCTGTTTGGGGACACCTCTTAAAAAAAACACGCCAAGACTTTTACATCCTGGGTGATGTGGAAATAAAGTCAAATTTACAATATGTACATTATAAAGTAAAAGAAAATAACCAAAATGTATCCTAAAATACCACTGACGAGAGAGAGAGAGGGGGGGGGGAAGGCAGATCAGGGGCAGTGTTGAGTGCAGCTGAGTGAGAGATGGAGGAAGGGAGGGAACGAAGGAGGGAGAGAGTGATTGAATGAAAACAAATCATGGCGCCACAACAACGAGGTCATCTGGCGCCATATGTAAAACAATAATATTTTTAAACATAATTAGATATAATAAAAACAAAATAAAGAAATGAAAGCACAAGTTTATAAGTCACTCATAAAAGAAACAAAATTCCCAAGGGTGACACACATCTCCCCCAGGAGAGAGAGAGAGAGAGAGAGAGAGAGAGAGAGAGAGAGAGAGAGAGAGAGAGAAGGTAGGCAAGGGGCAGTGTTGAGTGCACTGTCAAGCTGAGGGAAAGATGAAGGGAGGGAAGGAAGGAGGGCGAGAATGACTGAATGAAAATAAATCAAGGCGCCTCAACACCGAGGTCGTCTGGCGTCATATGTAAAAAATAATATAATTAAAAACAAAATAAAGAAATGAAAGCACAAGTTTATAAGACACATAAAAGAAACAAAATTCCCTAGGGTGATGCACATCTACCTCCAGGAGAAAGACAGGCATCGCGAGTATGGAAAACGTGGCAACACTGTATAGAGGTTCGTGCCCCACCCAAACCTCCACTTTAGAATGGTACGACCATAGGAGATTACAGGGAACAATCACGTGTTCGTCTGGGGGATACTACTTTAAAATTAATTCAGTTAACAATTTATCACACTTAAAATGACCATAGCTCATGTTTACATTCTTTTCATATGTGCCAGAAATTAGACAAGATAACTATTACATTTCTTTCATCTAAGCTTCTTGATCTTGCTTGAATCTTGAAGCCTGTCTAGTCAATATGGTGATCACTGGATGCTTTGTGCTGAAATAAACCATTACTCTGTTGGGCTGTCCTTACACTGTATTTATGTTGTGAGATTCTAGTTTCCAAATCTTTTCCAGATTGTCGTATGTAAAATCTGTTAAAGCTTTTACACGGGAGTTTTGTGTAAAAGCTGTAACAAATTTTACATGGCGAATCTGGAAAAGATTTCGAAACCACAATCTCACAACATAAATAAAGTGTAAGGACAGCCCAACAGAGTAGTGGTTTATTTCAGCACAAAGCATCCAGTGATCACCATAATGACTGGACAGGCTCTAAGATTCTAGCAAGATCAAAAAGCTTAGATGAAAGAAATGTAATAGAATATTGTCTAATTTCTGGCACATATGAAAAAAATGTAAACATGAGCTATGGTCATTTTAAGTGTGATAAATTGTTAACTGAATTAATTTTAAAGCAGTATTCCCCAGACTAACACGTGACCGTTCCCTGTCACCTCTTGGTGGTGTAGTCAAACATGTGTGGGACACACCAAGCATTAATTCTCTAGATCTTAAGTTAATCAGCAGTATTTATCCCCTCCTCCCTCCCCCCTCTCCCCTTCCTCCTTCCTCTCCTCCCCTCCCCCTTCCCCCTCCTTTCCACTCCCCTTTCCTCCCCTCATACTCCCTCCTCCTTTGTTATTTGCATTTTTAGATTCAGGTCATCCTTTGTTGTGTTCCACTCCATGCTGCAGGTGACCATAAGTTAAGCCGTAGGTAAAAATTCAGTTCATCCATTGTTCTGTGTGCCACTACCTGCTGCGGGTGTCCACAGAAGACCTGTACCCTTTACGTTTCTCTCTCACTCTGTCTGAAGAAGTAATATACGAAAGTACTCACTGTCGCTCCTTTCATTTCTCCTGTGGTTAGTTTGCATACATATCTTCAAGGTGAAGTTTCTGCATATATATATATATATATATATATATATATATATATATATATATATATATATATATATATATATATATATATATATAATATATATATATATATATATATATATATATATATATATATAT